>NW_026643117.1:715814-1376629 GCF_028827895.1 Penicillium longicatenatum | reverse complement strand
GTGGAAATAAGAAAAAATAGCAATCAACAAAAATGTAAAGAAGAGAAGAGAAGAGAAAAGAATGCAAATGCGGTAGATCATGCGCATCGCTCGTTAACATGAAAAACCGCTAACCAGACGCTAAAACACCAGAACATTTCGTTTTCCTTGTTCTTATGCTTAGGCCACTGGCTGATTGCGACGGCCACGTTTCTCCAATAATGTAGCACCATTCAAGCTCAGCTCAAAAGGCTGCTGTTTACGGCCAATAGCAGACTTGGCAGCCGCGGCGACCTTTGCATCGTGTTGACCGTATCCTTGTTGCGGCTGCTGTCTAGGCTGACGGTGAGCTTGACGGGCCTGAGCAGCACTGCTCTGGGCACCTAAGTTCGTGGACCGGAGCTTGGCTTCCATGCCTGCCATATCACCAGATCCTCCGGTGGATTTGGAGATCTTAGCGGGTGGTTGGCCTGAAGCGTCAGATTGTTGGCGGTAGTCAACTTCATCATCATAACCTTCGTTCAAAGAGCCGAGAGCAGACTGGAATCCAGCGGCAGGGTTGTTTCGGGCAGCCTGACCGACATTCCGGCGGCGCTTGCCTTCCTCCTCCTGTCGGTGGACGGCGTATCCAACATCGAAGACCTCACGCAGGTTGAAGGCACCGGGAGAACGGAAATCCATGCGACGTTCTGAGGCGGTGGTGGGGATGTCCATGAGTCTGGAGCTGGCAGGCTGGTAAGGGGCTTGGTCGGCGCCGACAGGGTCGAGAGGATCGCCGTTCTGGCGAACCGGACCCATAGGTGTTGCCAGAGGGGGAGCATCAGCGGCGGCGGTGGTTTCTTCGTCTGTCTGGCGGATCCACGGGTGTGCAAGGAACTCCTTAATCGTATAACGTTTCTCGGGATCGACGGTCAACAAGTGCGAGATGAGATCCTGGGCGGACTTGGAGATATCATCCCACCAGGGCGATAGGAAGGTGTATTGGCCTCTTGCCACCTTCTCCGTGAGAACCTGGATGCTCTCGTCGTAGAATGGAGGGAAACCACACAGCAGAGTATAGAGCACGCAGCCCATCGCCCACATGTCCACACTCTTCGAGTACCGCTCATCCTTGACAATTTCTGGTGCGGTGTAACCAACTGTTCCACAGGGGGTCATGGTCTGACTGTCCCAGATCACCTTGGATAGACCAAAATCGGCGATCTTGATCTTGCCAATGCCGCCCGAGCCAGTCCCGGGGATAAATTCTCCCTCATCTTCCTTTTCTTCATCACCAGGCTGCTTAGGCTTCGGGCT
This sequence comes from Penicillium longicatenatum, assembly GCF_028827895.1. Classification (NCBI taxonomy): domain Eukaryota; kingdom Fungi; phylum Ascomycota; class Eurotiomycetes; order Eurotiales; family Aspergillaceae; genus Penicillium; species Penicillium longicatenatum. The sequence continues at coordinate 1,375,354 of NW_026643117.1, read as the reverse complement.
CTTGCTGGGAACGAATGGTGTCGGGTAAAAGAGTAAATTCTCCGGTTTGATATCACTGCAGATCACCGTTAGCGCTAGACCAAAGAAGTGGGGTAGGGGATGGACCAACCGATGAACAACTCCAGATGTCTCATGCAGGTATTCAATGGCTTCGGCTACTTGCTTAATGACGTGTCTGCTCAGATCCTCGCTGAAGTAGGTCAATCGCACGATCTGGTGGAAGAGCTCGCCTCCGGGGCAGAGCTCCAGAATGATGTAGTAGTATTGTCGGGATTCAGAGAAATCGATCAACTTGACAATATTGGGGTGGTCGAGGTTGCGCATAATCTGAACCTCCTTGAGGATATTTGCGCGCTGTGAGACAGATAAATAGTCAGTGAACGTGAACCACAAAAGAAAGCAAAAAAGCGACGATAGAACAGATAAAGAAGATGGTGATCATGATCTTGAGAAAACGATCCGCGCACCTCTGCAGCCCTTGGGACCTTTTTGACGCTTGGGTGAACATTTGACTACAGAAGATATTGGTGATGTTCCTCTAAGGGACACTGACGAGATGAAGATCTGAGGCGAAAACAGGAAAGACGAAGGAAATCAAGACCACCCGGTCACCCTACCTGATTGCTGTTCATTTCGAATTTCCGCACGACCTTGATGGCTACTTCTCCATATTCTGTTGTGGAATCCTTGGCTCGGTAGACATTGCTGAAGGCTCCATCTCCCATCTTCTCGACCAGGATCCAACGATCCAGGCCCGGGTATTTTGGCATCTTTGATCGGCTTACGTTCTCCTCCTGAACCAAGCGTTCAATTTCCACAGAGCGATCACGACGGACTTGGGATTCTGAGTTTTTCTGGGAAGCTGCAGGACCATTTCCTCTCAGGTCAGGATCTAAAGAATCGAGTGCGGGGGAGAATTGGCCTTGATGGGGTTGTTGTTCGGCGTGAACGGTGGACACGTCGGTGGTAGGCTCGGAATGGGTCACCAGACGAGCTTGTTTCCCGTGACGGATAAAGTTCTTTATGTTTTGAATGGTGGTCATGATAGGCAAAATGGGGCTGAGTAGGTAAGAGTGAGAGTCAAGAGGTAGGGGGGGGGTCGGGGCCGAGTGCGCCCGAAGAAAGTAGGAGGGGTTGGGTTTAAGATTGGAATTGGGGCAGGTTTTTTTTTCTTTCAAGAAAGCAGGGGTCGATCAAATAAGCCCCAACTATGCACACCAAAATATAAAGGGGACGTGAAAGAAAAAAAGTGAAGGATGGGGAGAAAACGAGGAGATGGAATATGAGGGCAGGATACTTAGGGGGAAAGTTGGAAAAAAAGCCTATGACGACTTGGGATCTACCAGCGATGTCATCGTCTTTAGCATCGACACAGTCAAACCAACTTCCCTTCTGCTTGGATCTAACGTCATGTCCCGCCACTGATCCACCGTTATATGAGAGGGCCTATTCCCTGTTAATCTAAATTGATTATACTAATGACTTAAGTTTGTCGTATAAGTTTGCCCTATAACAGTTGATTCTATCTGTTGATTTGTGATCATCCGTTACCCCGCGGACACCTGGGTGCCTGGGGAATGACTAACGTCACTATCGACTCACCAGTTCACAGCCTCACTCGAAATCCCTGTTCCTATGACCGCATTTCCGTCCTGGAACCAGCCTAAAGGTTGGGGATTCAATCCGGGGTCGCACAGTACAGCTCTTGTGTGTTTATACCGGGGTGAATCAAGGTTCCCAGTGGAGCTGTGAGAATCGTCATCTTCGCCACATACCCGAATGCGTTCGGCCCCATCTGCTCGAATCATTGGTGGCGTTCATCCGTACGGCCTAGTCTAATCTGAGACGTGGAATGTGGCTGCTCGCTAAGCAAACATGCAAGGAGGAGACTGAAACTGCAGAGTTGATTCAGGAACACGTCGAGTCTATTCGGCATCGATTAATGTAGGTCCTGACACGCATCGCCTACATGTAGCAATCAAGGTCGACAGAAACTCCGTACTCCGCCCGCCTATCACCTGTAGTGCTAGACTCGAGTACAGCATACACGTATCCTCAGTAGGAAGTATCCAATCAGACCCGCATCCGACCTGCCTATTTTGTTCGTTCCTCGAAGTGGAGGAGGTATTCTAGACTAAATGGGGTCTGTACCTCATTAAACTCCGCTTCCTTTGTTCCAACCCCCTTCCATCCTTACCGGTGCTCAGGCACTTTCTCCTGCATCCTTATCGTGGGACTGGATCGACTCCCTGACAGGTTGATCATCTCGCGATGCGACCCATCCCTAGACTGACGCCTTTCATCTGATCTATCTCTCGGGACATTTATTTTTCCATGGCCCCTGTTTCATCCCGGTAACACTCCTTTTATCATCGTGATCGCACTGTGGACTTTTCACTTCTCAAGTCGAGTTGGGTCGAGTCGATCTTTGCGACATGCCGGGCCTGGAGATGAGCCCGTCGGTGGATTCACCAGATCATCCGCTTTTCAGGTCCCACAAAACGCTCCCGCGGAGGGGCATCCTTCCTTCAGATACCCAACCGGTCTCGCCGGAGCAAACTGGCACAGTGGCCGCCCCGGCTCCTCCGTTGACTCCGCCCGGTGCGATTCACGATGCCATGGATGTTGAACACACACCCCGAAAACCCGACTCGCGCCCCGAGAATTCGACGGGAATGGTGACACCTCGCCGGCCGTCCAAACCTCCGACTCCTGATGTTACACCTCCCCAACCCATCTCGCTGAAGCGACCGCCGCTCAGCCAATTTATCCATCCTTCCTCTTCCTCACGGGCCGAGTCCTTTCAAACCGCTTGCGAGGAGATCTCTTCAGATGGCGACATGGAAACACCCGTTCAAGCATCCCGGAATGCGTCGCAAAGGAGTCGCCGAGTTACTTCGTTGCGACAGAATGCGCCGAATGCAGTCCGTGCGAGACTCACCTATACCAAAGACACTCACCCGTCCACCTCCCAGCCACACAGTGAGACAGAGTATGAAACAGGATTCGAATCATTTGATGGAGACTGGGCGACCAATGGATCGCCGACACCTCTGAAGGAAAAGCGACCCTCGATTCGGCAAGGAAACAGTGCATCGGGTTCCGATAAGGACACGCTGGACGTGCTCCACCTGGATGCTTCTTTAACGCGCGAAATGAACCTACGTGATCGAGTACGCAAGACCCAAGAAACCCACGAAGTTACCCCAACTGCTTCGATGGAGCGATTTCGCGAAGAGATTGGCTGGCCATCTTACGATGCCTCTTCGCAAGCAGGCGACCCGGAGTCTCATCGACTATCAGCCGTATCTTCCACGTCAACCGTGGAAGCGATGATTATCGACTCTCCCAAGCGAGCCCAACGATTGTTGCGACACACGGAAAAACGTAGCTCTCTCCGATCGATAAGTTCTCCCATCACGAGGTCCGAGCATACTTCGACTGCATCAAATCCTGACTCCCAGCGTCGCCTGGTCCACAAAGCCGCTCGCATCTCGGAGGAGAATCGTCGAAGCATCTCGTCGGATGTATCTTTCTCCACCAAAACGATTCCCAGCACGCCCCGTGCGTCAGCCGAGATCATTCCAGTAGTCGTGATACCAGAGAGACGATCGTCACTCCGCTCGGGTCCCAATAGTCAGGTTTCTTCCAAGCAGGGTTCTCAACGGTCTAACCGACGTCCACCGGTATCAGAGGGCTCGGGCTCAGTGAATGCTCGTCAGAAAAAGCGAACTATGTCTGATTCAGCTTCTGCACGGCCCCGCGATCTCGACTCGAGGGGTCGCCCCTTTGGTCAGCCGATCATCCCGCCTCGCAGCTCCTCGCTTTCTGCACCCACGAGTCGAAACAATTCCCGCGCGACATCCCTCACCTCGGAAAGCTTGCGCAGTCACACCTTGGCGATGGATTTGGAGATGCAAAAGCGTCGAGATCAGCAGCCGGTTTCACCGCCCCGTCACAACATCTTGGGTCCTAATGGTCAGGGTAATGGTCAAAGGCAGACTTCGGGTCAAAGGCAGACTCCCAAATTACCCACGTTCTTGCTGAGCGCTGAAGAGGAAGACGTGTCAACCCTGCGTCCCCCGTCCTTGCCATACACCCAGTGGTCAATTCCATCTTCCTCCCCAGGACCTGTGGAGATCCATGAGGCCACTGCGGTTAGCCTTTTTGCCCACAATAACCGATCCTTACTTTTGGTTGACCAGCGACTGCCACCAGGGCTGGAATCCCAGGCTGTCCCTGCATTCCAAGAGATCAGACGGCAAATTGACAACCCCAAGACTCCAGATAATCCCATTGACCCGACTGTGAACGTGGATTCCCCATTGAAGAACCCTCGTCCACCGCCCAAGCCTCCCATCTACAAAGCTCCCCATTCTAAACCTCTTCCTCCAATTCCTACCCAAGCGGAGGGAAATGTAGATTCTGGCGATATGGGTCGGCAAGGCTCTCTTCGTCGCCCTTGGACAGCACGGCCTCGTTCCAACTCCTTCAATACGCTAGTGCGCTCTCTGTCCATCAAATCAGCAAAGAACCGCAAAGCAGGACTGGAAATGGACAGCCGTCTCCACCCCATGTGGCGTCCACGTGCATTTTGGGAAGACATATCCGGATCCCCAAAGAAAAGAAACTCAATCGGACGTAACCTCCACAACCCCGAAGAGACCCCGTTCGTCAACAACTCCCTCGGTCTCCCGCAGTACCGAATCGTGATCGAAGGCCCACCGTCGTTATCTCGTCGCAGTCCCGAAATGCGACGCCTATTCAACGGCATGCCTTCCGCTACGCAGTACAACGCCAGCAACGCCAGCCTGGTAGATAGGGGTATGTTCCGCACCGGAACACCCTTATACCAGAATCGCTACACCGTTCTGTCCAAATGGGGAATCCGCCTTCGCTCCATGAACCTGCGTAACGTCCGGAATCGTCTTAGACGTATGCGCCAACGACGTGATGAGAGGAAACGGGTAGCTAGACGGGAGAATCTTAAACAAAGTATTGGCGCTCCTATCCATGTGGTTTCTAGTGCGACACATGGCATTACACGTTGATTAGTGCCACATGATTTTTATGACTGCAGCCCAGAAAACGATTTACGACTAAGCATGGCGTGTTTTGATTTGATTTATTGATTTTGACGATTTCTGCTTATTTTTGATGAGATGATGATATTATGACAATGACGACTCGATGACTTATGCGCCTATGGCCTCGATGTACCATAAGTTCTCTGCGTTGCGTATGTTTAGGCTGGTTTGAATACATTTGGTGTTACTTGAGCTTCCATTTAATTCGTATGATTCTGGGTATACATTTTCATCACGACCATTAAATAATGTAGTCGACTTCAATATTGCCTCCCCCTTGGTCGCTTCCCTCTACCACTGATATTCGACCGTCCCCGAATAGCCATAGATCCGTATTCCGCCTCCCTATCGTGTCTTTGTCTGCGCTGATCCGCCGTCTCAGATGGTCCGGATGCCTCGTTTGATAGATCTCCATTTCCTGAGGTATTTTTAGCCTCTCTAGCTCGTTTTAGCATCGCTTCCCAGGTTGGTGGGTCGAGGAAGGGCTGTGGAGGCATTGCGAAGGAGACTTTGAAGGGATCCGGTTTATCCTCGAGCTCTGGTGCTGTAGGCTCATCATCGCTATGCGCGTAGGGTGTGGGTTTCTTCATGCGTATCTCTGCTGCGACGGCACTGGGATTGAGGACTTTTTGAACATGATTGGTGTTCTCTTTCGCTTTATTATGATTAGGGGAGAGGAGAGGGCGTTTGTGTGGAATGAGGAGGGGTCGCGATGTCATTTTGCTCATCTTTTGTCAGAGTGAAGTTGGAGATTAGATGACGTTCGGGCGGGCCTGATCCCCGGGCCCACTCTCTACTCTAACCTCCAGTGGCTTTGATTTGATTAACTACCAAATATTGTATTGGGTGATAGCAACAGACTACAACCTATATTCCGAATAGCTGATATTAAGCTGCAACCCCTCTCCAATCTCAAAAGCCACTCAAACCCTCCGCCGCAACCGCACCTTCAGCCCAAAATTGGGAACATAGAACTCCTCAAACGACAACGACCCTGTCAAAGGCCCCGGCGTCAACCCAGGAAGAATATCAAAATGCAACACCAAATGCGCGAGCGCCAACTTCATCAGACTACTGGCCATCCACCGACCAGGACTAAATGCAGAGTCAGCCGACACATGCAGTCGGAATTAAAAGACGACAAGGGAAAACGCGTGCTCAGGGTCCCAAGAGACCGGAATGGCCCAAATGAGAAGCAGACCATGCCATCACCCAAGAAAAGAAGGGAGAGACTAACCAAGCATGCACCCCCATCCCAAAAACAAGGTAACCAGGACTCAAGTCCACAAGCTTGGTACCGGATGCACCGGCCGCAGCAGCTTTAGCAAATCGAAAGCCATCAAATACCTCCGGGTCAGTGTAGGATTTACTGGAACGCTGGATCCAGCCGCTCGGGACTCCAACGTGCGTCCCGGGTTTAAGCACGATACCTACCGGGCCCGTGGTCAGGACGTTACACATGCAAATACGAACCTTGCTGGGTTAGGATGGGAGCACTTACCATTGGAAAGTGGAACGGCTGTAACACAAACACGGTGAGCGGATACTGCAGGATAAACGCATTGTTAGCTGGCCCTGGTGGGTACGGGTGGTGACATGAACATACCGGCTGCAGGGGGATGCAGACGCTGGCACTCTTTGAGGAAACTATCTAAGAGAACCATTCTATCACAAGCCGCAACTGTGATTGCCTCTGTGATTGTGGCTTTGATTTCTTCTCGTAATGCAGGGATGTATTCTGGGCGCTGGGCAAGTTCAGCTATGGCCCCGTATAGAGCCTGGATAGACACCTTGTCAATATGCGCACGGTATGGTTCGTTAGATGGACGTACGTAGGCTGTTGTATAGATGAACGCGAATTGGAGGAGAAGCATTTCTCCAATTACTTCTGAGTAGCTCCATCGTTGGCGGAGGACTGAGCTTTCGTATAGCCAGCGGAATATCTCGACCTGGAACCGGTCAGCTGGGTTCTGCGACTTGATTTGCTAGATAAAGTGTTGGAAAGCGGTAGGATGTACCGGCTTCTCTGAACTCTCGTTCTTGGTCTGCTTCTCGTTTCTCGAATTCCGAGACATGTCAACCTTGTACTCGGCTGCCCTTGCATCGAAGTGCTTGAGCAGGGTCTTGCGTGAGGTATGCATATTCCACTTTGTGCACATGGTAGCAAGTCGACTAATGAAACCACCAATGTATCTATTTGATATTAACAGCCGTCAGCACTAGAACCCTGAACATTGCGATCTCACCTCTTCAGAAAGTCCGGAACCAGAAACTGCACGCGAGTGGTCATAATCATGCCTAGTATATGCTCCTTGACAGCCTCCAGATATTCATCATTCCGGGCAAGTCGCTCTCCAACTAACGCAAAACTCCCACTGCGGGCAACGACGGAGTATGCAAAATCGAAGCAGCCAACCGAACATTCTAGACGGTCATAAGAAACAATGCTTCCCATAACGAAAGAAAAAGAGAAAACTCACCATCGCCCACAAGCTCCAACTTCCCTACCTGCTCAACAACAGCCTCATTAATAGAAGGAATATACCTCTCCAACTGTTTATATACCGTCCCCCGAATAACCCCCGGCGTAGTCTTAGCAATAGCAGGCCAGCCCCCGCCCTTAGGAAAATAGCCAGGCATCACATGCGAGATCTGCAGTAACTGGTCGATCCACGGTTCTGGAGATGTAACAGTCCGACAGGCATTTTTCAATTCTTCAATTAATTCAGGCTTGCATAGGATTACCTGGCCGGGCCGGAACGTGCGAGGTATTTCAAACAGACTGTCTGAATAGAGGGCGTAGCCTTCTTTGATTAGACCTGGTCCATCGACTAGGAAGCGGTATTGCTGGTAGAGGATCGAGAGGGGGTTTCTTCCGGTTATGAAGGGGACGTTCGTCTGAATGGGTTAGTTGGGACTGATAGAGGAAGTTTTGGAATGAATGAGGATGAATAGTAATAGAAATGCAACTGACGTTTGCCCATCGGCGAGATGTTATCACCAGTCCGAAGGCAGTTAACAGGGTTAAGACTGCACATGCTATCAGGGATGACATGAGTGCGAGACGGAGATCCAACTGCCCAATGGGCCAATAAGCTTGTTGGAGAAACATCTATGCGCGAGAAAGACGAAATACGAATGACTTGAGACAACGATAAAGGTAACTTGGGACGATCTGGGTACGTAGAAGCAGATTTATAAAGACACGGCCGTGGAAATACTACTACCGTTTCGATGCAAGAACACACTTAACTGCTAGAGCGAGATCAATATACAGAAAAGGTACGGCTATTGCAGCCGTGACGAGAAATTTTTATAACCATTGGAGACTGGGATGTTATGTGCATACCGGGCTCCACCTTTAGCCTGAACATGACTATTACTGCTTCCCACCTAGCGGTCAATTAATTGACATCATCTACCGTATAGCCGTGGCAGGTGGAACGATTACAGCGCGTGAAGTACCTTGAATTATTGGACCAGGATAAATGCACTAGTGGAGTGGAGCGCATCTATTATTACAGATTGTTAATCCATTCCGTTATAGGAAGGCGAGATGCATCAGCGGTGGCTCATGCAGGCGAGCAAGTCGAGTAGTAGGAAGCGAACGGAAAAAAAGCTCATATATTTGCACACGGCTCCATCACACATCATAGTTAGGGTAAATGTCGTACAGGTACTCATAAGGGCCAAAGGCCAGACTAAAGACAAAGAAAAAACAAAGAATAGGCAGGAAGAAAAACTCCAGGGATCATTAGCGAACGGATCCGTGTGGTATAATTGTACAAATAGCCCATACGCCCGCAACCGAAGAAAGAAAGATTTTGGGCAAGCAAATTGGTTCTATGCAATGCCTGACGTTTCCATTCCTCCCATAGTCGAATATGAATATGGGAGGTCGACGAGACCGTCAAGAAGCCAGTTCAAAGGATCAAAGACTTCGTAGTTGGGCTCCATAAACCCGCTGGGTAGTCCTCCGACGCCGTTGTTTGGTTGGACACCGATAGCAGCTTGGGAGAGGATTGGCGCTGGGGCGAGACTGGGGTCCCCGCCGGCAAGACCGGGCGTAGATGATGAGGTGCGTGGAGGACCCACAGATGAAGCGGCTGATGAATCGGCCGCAGAGTCCGGGTTGGTCGGGTTCTTAAGGTAGGCTTCAATGTTTCTTCCTTTTGTCCGGGCATCCTCTCGCCAGCGCCATACTGAGTCGAAGAGGAGAGACATGCTCATGCGGCAGCGGACTTTTAGTCGTAAAGAGTCGTCGACATCGGAATTGCTTGTTGCTGAGCGTTGGGCTCCGAGACGCCACATCTGTGCGAGCACTTCTGCTAGACGTTCGGGGAGGTCGTTGTTGGAAGCGGATACGCCACGAATGGCCCAGATAGTGCGGTTGAACAGAGTTTTGGTATATTCCATGTCAATGTGAGCAGCGAAGAAACTTTTGCTCATCTTAAGAAGGGTACAGCCTGCTGCAACCATCATCTGGTAGATGTAGTAAGGGGTATATGAGAGGACGGGGCCGACTTCCGTCTCGAGATTCATGGCGACCTCGAGGAATGAAGTTGTAGCAACGTATAAGGAAAGCAGTCGTTCACGGTAGTCCTTTGCAGAAGGGTCATCAAAGAAAGCCGACAAATGCAGATGGAGGTTTGCAGCGCGGAGATACAGATCCGTAATGCCTGCAATACTATTAGATATGAAAAAGAAGCCTGGTTTTGCGGACTTACAATCGTTCTGTGGTTTGAACTGCTCCTCGAGCTCGTCATAATCACGCGAAAGAAACGAAAGCATCGTGTTGCGTTCTTGATCACTTGTCAAACCGACAGGGTCTCGTCGATTGGTGTAGAGAGCTCGAGTGATCCTGTCGCAGAACTTCTCGATCTCCAATCGAGACTTCATGTCACTAGACAACTTGAAGTTTGGGTCTAATGAGTCGCTCGATGACAATGTCCAGTCATAAAGTGTAGAAGGAGGCTGGCCATAACCCGTGGAAACTCTAAAGAAAGTTAGAAAAGAGGAAGCCTATACATGTGAAGGGAATCCACATACCGTTGTGCCACAATGTTGCAAACGGCCCAAGTTCGCACTTTGTCTTTCAATTCCTCTTCGATAAGTTCCACTCGGAACTTACTGAAATCCTGACTATGGGATGGGCGATGAAGACCAAGTTGCATGGCCACCTGAACCATCATTCCGCAGAGCATGAAGGTTGGGTCGGTCGAGGTGCTACTGGTGGGAAAGGGCCATGAACAGAGCAGGCAAAGCGCTTTGACGACATGGTAACTTTGCGGTATATCCGCCAAAGTACTCCACACGAGCCGGGTGACTGGCCCCGACAGAGAGTTCAGCAGACCCGAATCGCCCTGGTAGCGCCTGGCACCAACGCTGATCATCGTCCAAAAAAGCAAAGGCGAGTTGTTGTAATACTCATCGGGCGACTGCTGCCGGTCCAAAAATGGGAGGAACGGATGGTAGTATGTGAAGAACCTATTCGATTTGTAAGAATGAAGAAGCGAGCGTGAGATGTTGGGGGCCTTACAGATTGAAGAGCTCTGTCACTTTCTCCGGGACTACCATGACATCTTCGATCCGTTTGAACTGCTGGTTTCCGTTTCTCATATAGTTGGAGCCATCGTATCCGGAGCGAAGATCCAATAGCGATGCTACCGCTTCCTGCGAGCCCATATATTGGTCTGTAGATATGGCTGACGGAGTCTGGGTCTGGTAGACACCGGCCGGGCTGACCTGATTGGATTCCTGCTTCGGCGTCAACTGACCCGCCTGAATAGGCTGTTGCTGGTGCCTGACTGCGCCAGAATTAGCGCCGGCGATTTGTTTCCTCAATTCGATGATCTCTCGTTCCATCTCAGCATTGCGGCTGCGCTTCCCAACACGCTTGAAACTGGATTCGATTTTGCAATCGAGTTTCAATCGACGGCACCGAGAACAATCGCTCCAAGGGTCTTGGCTAACATCGCATCGAAGCTATGACAATATGACCGGTTAGCAAAAATGCGTTCGTCCAAAATTATTGCACGGCAGTGAGCATCGCCACCGTCACTGTCGCATTATAACAAATAGATGCTCCCCTACCTTCTGCTGTCGACATTCATTGCAAGCCCGCTTTACTGGCTGTCGCCTCTTATCATCTCGATCGTTATCCTCCGCATCGTCAATACTCCCCGGGGAGCTGTCCATTCCCGCAATGGTGACATTCCGTTTGCGACCCTGCATGCCATCGGCCGGCATAGAGAGCGGCGCATGGTTGACACCCGCCATTACGGGACTTATGACTGCTGGAGCATTATTAGCTCCCACACCTGAATCGAGAGCTTGGGCCGGTGACCCTCCGAATGCGCGTGCTCGAGAAGCCAGACTGATGACGTTTTTGCAGTCGGGATCAAATTTCCGCGGGTTGAAAATTTGGAGTGATGGCTGTTGTGCGAGCCGGACGGATGATATATTGCAGCAAACAAGTCAAATGCAGCAATGACCTTTCTTCAGGCCAAATTAGACTTGACAATCTCCGCTCAAGCCGTGTGATGCAGACTTGAAATGCGCCGGTGAATGACTCAGCGCGGGGGGTCATCAGGTGACTGCGGGAGAACAGACAATGGATGAGGTAAGCACCGCCAATTGGACAATGTGGTGTGTTTTCTGTCTTTTACAATGGTGGGCTCTATTGATTCGCATGGTTTTCAATTCACATTGTCAATTAAGAGCTTGAGTGTCATACCCATAGTGTCCTCTAGTAATCCGATGGTTACCACTGGTCGCGTGCTCCCAACGGTGATCGGCAGTCGCCGGTGTTGGGTGGGTAAATGTTTTTGACCTTAGCCTGGGCTAGTGTGTGATCAGGAAGTCTCGGCCGATTCGTTTCTGTCTGTGGTAAATTTTTCTTTGCAGATATCTCACTGACTATGTATTACCAGGGCCTCAATTATATAGAGCCTTTGAACCGGTGCCGCACAGGTTACGGTTCGTAGATTACGATGCGAGTGAACTTCCAGAAACGGGTCCACCAAAATCACCTGGAATCAATATTCAACGTTATGTCCTGATCACAAATTGTACAATATCACTAGTGCCTAGCACGAATTTATTACAGGTTCATGGTAACTGTATTCATTAAGTTATCCCTGGACTAGAAACAATATCAGATAGAAACCTACCTAGAACGTGGTGTTTGTACATTTCGTAGCCACGGACTTAAAGCAATCCGTAAATCGAGTACCAAGCAATGATACAGGGAGGAAAGGTACAACATGTGGTTTTTTGGTTATGAGCTAGTCAAGTGCAGTGCCTGGGTCATACATTCCGGCCATAGCCTTGAGAAAGGAGTGAGGCTGGAGGAGCTCACCAGGCTATGGCAGAGCCGCATTATTGCCATCACATGGAAATAGGTAGTAAGAATGGTGGAATCTCGGGGTACAGCCCATTCATTTGTTGTTGAACTCGAAGGCCCATGCTAAATTCTACCTAAGGATTACGAGGTCGGAAAGAGGAAAGCGTATCAAGTGTAAGTTCGCGGTCGGCTCTGTAGACTCAAAGCGAGCTAAGACGACCTTCCGAGGTCTACTTTACCGAGTTTCAAGGTACTTGAGAGTCCCAGAGAATGCGATGCCTCGCGCGCACTGACTTTCCCTCTACCAGCAGTGCTGAATGCATACCGAAGCAAGAGACTTGTGCACAAGAGATACTGTAAAGCGAACTTAACCTTGATATGACTTGGTCTTTTGTACAGTTATGAAGAGTCACTAGAAGAGTAGACTACGTGCTAAGCTATTGTCTAAGCTATTGTCTAAACAGACAATATAGCTACTAAAATTAGAGAGTAGGCATTGCTATGCATCTTCGGAGTATAGGGATCGAAATGAGGTCATGCCGATCGGGCGCAAGGCTTACGGGGAGTGCGCCGAGGCAGTGCTTTTGCGCTGGAGCAATGAAACGAGTTCGTTGTGCCCGTACCCCCGCTCAACCCTGTCTCTCACTTGCCTTGTTCCCTCATTTCCCCACATTTTACGAGTTCAAGGGTCCGCAGGCCGTGCCCGACTGCTGAGAACTACCTAATCAGGGATCGGCTTCGCTTCCAGAAGCTTTCCGATCCGCAAGGCTTACTTGGGCATTCCTATCAATCCATGCACGTGTCTCTTGATCAACCTACATACTTTCCCAATTAATTTGGGGCCATCTATGACCACTACATCATAAATTATAAAAGACATGAATGCCCCCGGCTCAACCTGAAACCCACTTCATCAAACTCCTACTCTCCTCCACCTTGCTCGGTCATAACAATGACTGCTTCCAAAGAAAAGACCAAAGAGGCGCTGGTCAACGGCACCGATCTCGACGATCAGGCTGACCAGCGACCTCCATCATACCACAATGAGGAGCAGCAGCTACATCTCGCGTTGCCCAAGCTATACCTTGGTGAGCCCAAGGATATTGGCAGCATTATAGCCATGAAAACTGTCACCCGCGACCAGTGCATCGCGCATCTCAAATTGCTTGCTGTTTTAGCAGATCTACGGGACTTCATCTCGAACCAGGATGGCCTTTTTGATCTCCATGACTCTCAGGCCGATAAATTCGGTGAGGAGGCAGCCCAAGCAAAAGCTCGTATTCGTGAGAAGCGCTGGGCTGTCTACGTGGCTCGTGCAGTCGACCGGTATCACAAGTGGTGGTTTGCCGCCCTGCCTAGCTCGCGACCATTCATGACGATGAAAGATCAAGAGAGCCCGGCGTATGAAGAAGTTACGAACTGTGAGATGATGATCTTGTGGGATGCGAATAATCTGCCTCCAATCGGTGAGTAGATCATCACAAACTATGACCATAAGCTAATATGGACCTAGACATTCTAATGGTCTGGCATTCTCATATGCTTAACCCAAGGAACTTCCTAGAGGATTGCATTCGCTATGGCAGGATGAGTATCTGGAGAACCGGATTTCCATTTAAAGCTGTCAATGAATGCATCGATGACGGCACCTTGGAGTATGCCCCAAGCGAGGCTAGCCAACAGAAGTTCGAGAAACAGATTAATCTCAAATGGGACAATCTGCAAGACCCCTCAACCAAGGACCTTAAATGTCCGTCCTGCAACAAGAAGACACCGGTCCCGTGGACTAAGGGTGAAATAAGTTCATCGCTCGACAATGCATTCGCAGAAAGTACTGGCTATTCCGACAAAAGCTTTTCGGTCACTTGCAAACATTGCCTCCTCACAATCGACCACGGCTTGCTCAGGGTTGCCAAGTTCCGATTTGACCTTCTCGAATTGGTGAACCACGATCTCCCTATGCCAGGAACGCTATTGAATATAAACGGAATCCCAGAAGGTTATGTAAAGGGAGGCTACATCTCTCATACGTCAATGAGGTTTCCCAGCAAATTGATGCGAGCCTGCGGGAAAGACCTAGCAGCGTACACCGACGCCAGAACAAACTGGTGCCGAAACATCGACGACCTCCGCAGTCAACTGGAGCTCAAAATCCGCGACAAGAAAGCCCTAGCAGCGGCCTATGGCCGTCATAACGTAACCGTCCGACCTGCCGAAAAAGTGCACTTCCGACGCATGATGTCCCGATACTGGGACAACTCCAGCCCATTCGCACTTGACTTAGTGGGCGCCGTCATCCGCCAAGGCACATTCGTCCTAAAGATGGAAAACATAGACTGGCTCCACTCACCAGCAATCACGGACACAGCCGACCGTCTAATCAAGAAATACGACGTATTCCTCGGCATCATGCTCTCAAACCCCAAGCAAATGGCCGTCCCAACACTCGACGTCGATCTAGCCTGGCACACGCACCAGCTCCAACCGAGTCGCTACTACAAATACACAACTAGTCGCTCAGTCGGCCCAACTCGCCGCTTCATCGACCACGACGACAAAGTAGACGAAAACAGACTTTCGGATGCGTTCCAGTGGACGAGTAAGATGTACCGCCGTCTCACTAACGGCGGTATCTACAGCGAGTGTACATGCTGGTACTGCGAAGCGACAAGAGCACCAGATCTATACGATCGCATGTTCAATATTGGTTCTTCGTCTCGTGCACGCAACACTGCAGATGCTTTGCATGATCGTGCAGACATCTCTTCCGACCCGGATAAGAACCCGCATATCTCTGCACACAATGCTGTCCGTACGGCTCATTCTGATGCGGCCGCTGCTGTTAAGGCCAATCTGCAGCGGATTCGTTTGCATCGGAATTACGAGAAGGCTGTGAGGCGGGCTGAGAAGCAGGGTCGTCCAAGATCGGATTCCAGGACTACTAGGGATGGGAGGTATGAGCCTATGTTCTATGCGCCTTATGCCTGGGGTTATCCTATGTATGTCCCGTACTATGGGCCGTATATGTGTGATCCGGGTATTAGTGCTAGTTCTTATCCGTGTAATCCGAGTTGTATGAGTACTGCGTCTGGGGCTACAGGGAATTGTTGCTCGGGAACTTGTGGTGGTGGTGTCGCAGCTGGTGCATGTGGTGGTGCGGGTACTGGGGGTTGTTCTGGGGGTGGAGCTGCTTGTGGTATGTTCCGTGTTGGCTTTTTGCTTGTGATAATGCTAATTTCCTTTCAGGCAGTGGTGGCGGCGGTGGCTGTGGAGGAGGAGGAGGAGGAGGCGGCGGTGGAGGTTGCGGTGGAGGTGGTGGTGGAGGCTGTGGAGGTAAGATCATTCTGTTCTGTCTTCGCTTTGGGAATCAAATCTGACTTGGATTTAGGTGGTGGTGGCTGATCTAATGCAACTGATGATATGAATGATTATTAGCCCCGGTGATTTTTTTTACTTGCTCTGTATGGCTTAATTGGTATTAATAGCTTGTTTTGCTTCATTTGGTACCTAGTGCGTGATACCGGATCGTTTTGGAATTTATTCATTTTTTCAAGCTTTAAGAAACTTCAACGAACTACTGAGAGGCACTTCAGACCGAATTTTAGATCAATATTTGGAAGCGTACCCGAGTAGCATTGACGATCAATAGATCTAGATAGTAGATGGTCATGCATAAATGGCGGGGAATATCTATTTGAACGAGGGTATTGTAGTCGTAGAGACAAAAATAGACAACGCTACATTACCATGCACTTATTTCTTCGTTTTCGACCTCGTTCCCGAATCGTGTGCTCGTTCCAGTCCTGGATACGCCTCCGCCACTCTTCGTTCTCTGGCGGTGGTAAGCTAGTGGGCTCCGTTGACACTCTTCGCCGGAAAGATCTTTGTCTCGCGGGTATTTGATCCTCATCTTCTGCGTCAAGATCTAACCCATTTCCGTGTGGCTGTGGAATGTGCAGAAGATTTGGAGATGACACGGCATATGAGAAATAATTCTCTCCAAGAATTGTTGCCCCCAGGGGTATTGGAAGGTCACTATGTCCTAATTCTTCTGCGGGTTGAACGGCTAAGGTTGGAAGTGGTTGCAGTGACGGGAGCTGGCTTGTGGTGGTCGGAACGACCGAGGGCACTGCGGTGCTTGGACGAGCGGCGGTAAGATGAGCCGGCAGCGGGGGCAGGGTTGAAATGGGTGGGACGTGAGGTTGCTGGTCCTGGTTCAAAGCCTCTGCGGCAGCTGAAGAGCCTCTCCTGCTTCTCGCAGAGCGAATAGTGCCGGTAAAATTCCCCAATCGCTGGATGATTACAGATTGAGGCCGTGGACGGTCTGTTGGGCTTTGGCGCGAGACGCGAGCAGTGTGTGCTCTCTGAACCGGGTTTTCGGGTGGATTTGAGATATTTGGAGTAGATAGATCGCGACGATGATGAGGTGGTATATTTGGGATGGGTGGTATTGACAGTCCCGGCATAAGGGTTTGCTGCAAGTGATCAGGCAGCGGTGAATCTGGCTCGCGTTTATAAGGTGGCGGTGGTGGGACCCAGTTATCTGCATCACTTTCATGAGGAACGTAGCGATGGTCGGGCGTACTGCGATACCGGGGATCATAACGTCCTCGCGTCGAAGCTGCGGCTGTGGCGGCGCGATGAATTGTTTCTCCAGAGCGAGGTTGCTGGTTGTCATACGGAACATCAACAACACCATTTGAGCTAACTCCATTCGGTACAGGAGGGATTGCTAGACTGATAGGCCGCTGTCGATCAAGGACCGGAATCGTTCTCGTCGATGGACGAGGGCGAAGACCAGTGGCTTCTGTGTCATTGCGGACTAATCGTGTGCGTCTTCTTTGCAATTCAACTTCTGTATCTAGGGAAGAGTCTGGCTCCAGTAGCATCGTTGGTGACGTTTCTCCAACTTCGATGTCAATCTCAATTTCCTCGCCATCAGTTGTCGATCTTTCAAAGTCCAGGAGAAGGATTCTTCCGCCGTCCACGGGCACATCTTCTTCGCCAAACAATTGGGGCCGCACACCACCAGGGGCCACAGAAACAAGACGCCGCTTTGGCTTTATAGAGGGTGCCGAATGTACCCAACGAGTTGATGTGATACCATGCATGTCAGTCACGCGGCGACCACGAATCAAGGCTTTGGATTGTTGAACTAGTTTTTCTAGTTGTACCAGGTTATCACGAGGTGTTTCAGAGCTAGAATAATGATGAACACCACCCATGCGGGTGATGATTCTCGGGTTTCCATCGGGAGCTGCATCTGTGGGAGCAACGTCCAGGCGCTTGGGCACGCCATACAGCCATACTTCAGAGTCCTGAAATCCCAAAGCTGCAAGTTCACCGGTGTCGTCAATAGTGGGAAGCATAGCAGGTAGCATCTCTCTTGATTCGTCCGCCGTAAATGGACTAGAGAAGTATACACCACCTGCTTCCACGTTGTTGACTCTGATTGCTCTGAACGCGGCCAATTGAATGTCGTATACAAGAATCCAACTATCGTCACCTTCATCATGCTCTGAAATCAAGCAAGCATGGGTAAGCCCACGGGCCATTTCAGGAAAGAGGATTTGTGTCGTCCACATCCGCATTTGAACTTCCTCTGGCGAGGCATCGGTCCCAGTTTCTGTATAAAATGGAGCAGTTATAGTCACAACGCCATCTACCGCGTAGTCCACTGACGACCCAAGTAGCATAGATCCATCTGGCGTGAATGACAGTGCATCAACGCGCAGACAGCGTGCTGCGCGACGCTCAGTTGTCAATGTCCCTTCTCCAACCGCATGGACTTCAATGCTGTCCTCGAATGATAGGGCCAATACGCTGCCTGTTGGTGAGAATGTCAAATCGCGCGGAGCATCATTTACAATGATCGATTGAACCCTTTTAGCTTGGCCATCGGAGAGCTTGTAAATGTTGACCCGGTAAGATTCTGATAGAACCGCAAGCAGCGACCCGTCATCTAAAATAGTAGCGCCGAGCGGCCGCCGGCGAGTTTGCAGCTCATGTCTGACAGAAACAGGACCTCCGGCCAGTGCCAGCACAACGATCCGAGATGAGCTGATACATAGCACCATATGCGCATTGGCAGAGAACGAGAAACGGAATACTTCGCCCTGG
Source organism: Penicillium longicatenatum (assembly GCF_028827895.1). Taxonomy (NCBI): domain Eukaryota; kingdom Fungi; phylum Ascomycota; class Eurotiomycetes; order Eurotiales; family Aspergillaceae; genus Penicillium; species Penicillium longicatenatum. The sequence continues at coordinate 1,356,802 of NW_026643117.1, read as the reverse complement.
GGAAAGGCTGTGGAAGAGCTCATAGAGCTCGAGATCAAGCGCACCAAAGTCTTACGAGGCCGAAGAAATACGTCGAATGCATTCCGACGGACCTCTTCGATAAATTGACGTTTCAGGTCAGACAGGCTGTCCACCTCGCCCGGCGGGGCTCTTGCCCCGCATGACCAAAGGAATGATGGGCATTTAGATAAATGATGTGCATATAGTGCAGAGGACTCTGATATATGTCTCCATTGCTGATTAAGGAGCGCGAGAGATGCAAAGGTGTTGGCATCTGCGGCATAAAGAATGCTAGACAGGGAGCGTCAGCCAAGATGGGGTCCGTCTGGCCACATGGACCCTGAATCTCAAAGAGAAACACGTACTACTCGATCACAGAGCAGGGCAACCGGTCAAAGGCGCACGCTTTACTGGGGGAGGCATCCTCCATGATCACTAGCGATTGCCGACATACGGAATTGACGCACCCAAGTTGGAGTTGCCCTTAGTGGCGGTGCATCCCAACCTCCTTCACGTCGATCTTTGGATATAAATAGAGTGGGCACGTGGTGATGACTAATCAACCCCGCATTCAGTTTAGCTTCATTTTTTCTTTTTTCAAGTGTTTGGTTGGTTATCGTTTATCGCATGAACTACATTACCCCAGCATTGACCATGTGTGAGAGTTGACAATAAATTGCAATCCGAGGGCCATGAAAGTATAACAATCTCTGAGCCACGGCTGTGCTCCTCGAACCAATCGACACTCAATGCTTGTCGCATTCGGCCGGGTCATACCCCTCATTCTGTCCTACTAAGATCGGCCGACTCCGAAAAGTCCCCGGAATCGTTCTTCCCCAGATTATTTCCTTGCATCCCCCCTTCCTTGCAATACCTAGGGTTTGCGCATCATGTCGCCCGCACCCCTCCAAGTCAATCCCTCCTCCAAGTTGCCATCGCCCGGCTTCAATGCCGGCGCGCGACCCTACCGATCCCACAAAGTCCGCGCCTGTGATCTTTGTCGCAAGCGCAAGTCCCGATGCACGGTTGATATCCCCGGACAGTCATGTCTTCTGTGTCGCGTGCAGGGTGCCGATTGCCACTACCAAGAAGAAGCTTCTGCGGACACCTCAGTATTGAGCACCTCGGAGTCGAAGCCGTCGTGGCCGGGAGCTCAGCCGATCGAGCCCGCATCGGGTCACAAACGCAAGCGAAGCCCCGACAGCTCGCCTAATTCGGGCCCTCATGTTCCGACGCGCCAGTCAACTAATGGGCCAAGCCCTCAGGATACCAATTCGTCATCTGGACGTCGCGGGAGTGACTCACGACGCAAAGGATATGACGATGATCGCCACAATGAATCGGTCCTCATCGTCGGTCCAATGATAGCAGAAGACGCGCAGGTCATTGAGAAGCATATGCCCCCCGAGCGAACGAGCCTTTCCGAAGAACCCAAGAGACACCCATACAACATTTATTCGAGCGATCCTAGAAAGCCTGTGCTCTACACTACTATTTCGCGGCGGCGAAAGGGTATGCGCATGGGCGTTCCACCCGGTGAGAATCAGAAAGAGATTCTAGAACAAATTCTTGGTCCATTTAAACATGACCTTGTGAGACTGTAAGGCTTGGCGCAACTCTACAACGGTGGCCAATGAACGCTCATTGACATCTTTATTTAGATTTATCGACCGATTCAACACCGCATTCCCTATTTTCGATGGCGAATCCTTTTGGGAATCTTACATCACAGAGTCTTTGGAAGATCCCCCAGCCTCGCTTCTTTGCCAGGTCTACTCTATGTCCTTAGTATATTGGAAGCATACCCCAAAGCTAGCTTGCCACCCGAAGCCAGACGTACGATATGCAGTGAACATGACCGTTGCGGCCTTGCACGAGGAGTTTTCTGCGCCTGGACTGTCCACAATTAGTGCCGCACTGATTGATTTGACGGGCCGACCAATCTTCTCTATGACAGGAAATGCCATCAGCTGTGGTCGTATGCTTTCCCTGGCAAATTGTCTTGGTTTGAATCGAGATCCGTGCTTGTGGAAGCTCTCTGATCAGGAAAAGAATCATCGGATTCGACTCTGGTGGGGAGTAGTGATCCACGATCGCTGGGGCAGTTTCAGTCACGGTGTGCCTCCGCAGATCTCTAAGACCCAATACGACGTTCCTCTACCCACCGTCGACAGCTTAGTTCCATCGAGTATTCGCACAACAGAGCGAGTGAGAGCGGCACATTGCCACATTTCCTTATGTAAACTGACCGAGATTTTGGGCGAGCTATTACCTCTTGTCTATGGACTACAAGCGAAGCTGGCGCGGGAAACCTCCAAGAAGATCAGACAAATCCGGACAGAGTTGGATCTATGGGAAGATTCTCTTCCCGACTGGTTGAGAGCGCCAGAACATCACAACCGCGGAGAGCAGGTGTCTGCGTCAAGCAGTCTACAGCTAGCATTTTTGGCAGTCAAAATGCTCGTGAGCCGTGTTGAGTTGAATGTAAGACTTACCATTCATCTATTTCTTGTACCTACTGACATCGCTTTTAGGAGGTCAACAATGCAGAAACAGATAACCCCGAAGCTCGTCGTTACTTTCAAACCGAATGTCGACGATCAGCAGAAGAGATCGTACGATTCATCACATCCCTCCGAAAAGAGAATTTCAAGGAATTCTGGCTGCCTTGTACGTGAAAGGCCCACCCCAGACCCCATACACAGTGTACTTACAATCTCATAGATAGCGCCTTCCACCTAACATCCACCGCCACTCTCCTCGTCCGATGTGCTCTTGAAACTAATGACAGCGAGGTCTCCCGTTCTTGTCTCGCCAACGTCGAGACTCTGCGAAATGTTCTTCGTCGGGTCCGCGAAGAAGAAGACTGGGACGTAGCCGATATGTGCCTCGATCACTGCGAGCGAATTATGCATCGACTTCCTGGCACTAATTCCACGATGGATCAAACATTGACCTCCTCCATGAATGATAACGGACTGGTCAACCCAGCTGCTATCTCACTGCCAGAGACACAGACCAATAACGATATTGTCGATGATATGATGTCTATTTCTAATACTTTCGGCACGATGGACGGTTTCCCCTTTGATATGACTGGTATCTGGGATGTCTCTGTTTTCCAGGACGTCAACCTATGATAATTTCTTTGTTTCTGAGGTAGCTGCGGCTACCCTTTCATGAATTCTCTGGTTGGTCTTTGGTGTCTTTTTCAACCAGACGTGTACTTTAATTCAACACTGTATATACCCAGGGTCCAGCACGAACCCCAAACCGTGCAGAAGTTTCAGTCTCAGTTTCTTCATATTAAAGCAGACCAAATTTTAAAATGTACATTGAGAATCAACAAGTAGATCGGACACCAAACGCTATTTTACAGTCGTTCCAGAGAATCAGAACGAAACCAAACCATCTAATGACCCGCCCCTTGCCCATAAATGACAAAAAACAAACCCCGTGGACGATGAGTTGGGAGATAAATCAGGTTAAATAAGAGCAAGAACAGCTTTTCTCGCCGTATAACAGATGTGACAAATGACAGCAAATTACTGCTTGTCACCGCCAACGCCAAACATGCCAGTGAAAGAGCCCTTCATGCTTTGCATCTGCTCTTGACGAGCCTTCTCCTCCTCGGCGGCCATCTCAGCAAGCCACTTCTCGCCGTTCTCGCGGATCTCCCGGTCAATCAGCTCGTAGTTCTTCTGTCCACGCTCACGGATCTGATCCCACAGCATCTTGCCCTGGGCAAGACCCTCAGAGGGCGAGACCTCGCCGTCCATAGTGCGGGTGGACTTCAGTCCAAGAGCGGAGGCAACGCTACCCATGCTGATGGAGGGCTTCTTCTTCTTCTCCTCGGTGAGTTCCTTCTCGAAACGCTCGCGCATGGCCTTCTCGCGCTTGGCGAATTCGATAGGGATCTGGGTGCCCTCGAATGACTTCAGCACGGGACGCACATCCTCGACGCCCATACCGGCCATGTACTCCAGGAAGGGTATCAGAGCGACCAGCGTCTTGTCCTTGGGGTTACCGGTCCACTTGTCCAAGATAACGGCGTTTTCGGGTTGCAGGCGAGCGTGCTCCTCTTTCGTGTCGATGAGGATCACCTTAGACAAATCACGGTTCAGGTAGGAAAGATCCTGGTGTTTGTTAGTATGTAATCTCAGAAAAACCTTGGGATAGGCCATACCTTAATGTACTCTCCGTCCTTGTAGCGGGTAGCCTCACGGAAGAGGGGCCAGCGGATAATACGGTAGGGGTCGAGCTTGCGGAGAACCTGGTCGGCCATCATGCTGGGCACAGTGGTAAACAGAACAAGCTCATAGTACTGGTTGAGGTAACGAAGGAAGTAATCCACACCGGGACGCTTAGCCACACGCCAACCGTGCTCACGGCTCCACTCGCTGTGAACGAGCAGATCCTCCATACTGAGAACAAGTGTGTATGGCTGACGCAGGCTGGGGTCCTCGTCGGGAAGCAGCTGGGGGAAAGCCGGATCCTTGTAGTAGCTAGTCAGGTCGCCGGTGCGAGCCTTGATACGGCTCCACCAGAGACCAGGGCTCCAGCCAGAGGGTTGGTCTGCATGGGCACTCTGTTCCTCCTCGGTTTCCCAGTTGCGGCCCAGGTAACCCAGACCAGCGATACCCGCAGCCAGCATCACGGCGTACATGATGTTGGCCATGCGGGCCTTGCGGCGGTCAAGAGAGGTCTCATATCCACTCTTGGGGATATCTCCACCACGGTCTTCACTGTATTCGTCGGATTGGGTGTGATCCTCGGTGATGTTTAATGGGCCGCCTTTCTTCATGCGGCCTTCCAACTCGGCGGCCAAAGTCGATGGGATACCTTGAGTCAGGTCGGGGAGAGGCTTATTGGGGATCTGTTCAGGTTCGGGCTAAAGGAAACTGTTGTCAGATGGATATTCATGATTCTTGCATGATTGCATGACAAGTAACTCACTGTGTTTGGCTCAGCCGCGTCAGTCTCCGGCTTTGTCTTAGGCTCGGATGGCTCTGCTTCAGACGATTCCTTCGATTCCGACTCTGTGGATTTTGTGGACTCGTCCTGCATAGATTTGGGGAGCTCATAAGGTGTACCCTTGCCCTTGGCGTACCACCGGGGTTGCTGAACAGACAGGGCCGAAACCCGTGGAACGCGCGAAGCCCGGGTGGCAGAGGCGAGGACATTGGGCCTCGTTAGAGGCAAGATGGCGCGACTCAACATGGTTGGGAGATTAGTGAGAGACAGATGTACTCATGCCTCTCTAAGTATGAGTCTCGGACACCCGGATCAATTCCCGTAGAAAAGTCGGAGCGCGTGCACATCCGGCACCGCACAGAACCCAATGACGCAGTTTCCTTTTAATTCTCCGAACGATTTCCGCCTTCTTCTTTTCCTTTTCTCTCCATGAAAGTTCACCCAGTCGTTAATTTGACCAAGTAAGCTTTTTCTTACGCATGCTGGGTTGAAATAGCTGGGGAGACAAAGGAAGTTCTCTTCTGATCCCGCTTCCAAGAGCCGCAGCATAGGTTTTGCCTTTGATGTTGCAGCTCCGTATGTGTGGACACATTCCCTATTCTATTTGCCTAGATTTTTGATTCTGTGTTCTGATCACTCTGGCACTGATGACCATTATCAAGGCCGCAATTGAAAAACAAATTCGAACAATGGAAATCCTGCCAAATCCTTAGACTCGTCCCCCGCGTACTTCATAGACCTCGGATCTCATTTTCCTTTTTTCCCTGCGTCGCCACAACATGGCCTCGAAAGCCGCCAGAAAAGCCGCGAAGAAGGCCCAGGCAGCCTCTGAATTTTACCATGGCGAGGAATTTGTAGAGCCAGTGACTCTACCAACTTCATTCCGATTCTTCGATCTTCCGTCCGAAATCCGATTAAACGTCTACCATTTTGTTCTTTTTACGCCGACGAAGAAAACCGCAAAGAAGAACGCTGGCACCGTTGGCGCCTCCGCGAAAAGAGCCAAGCTTGTAGCACCGGCTACGCAGCGCATAGCTCTGTTCCTGGTCTCCAGACGGGTCCATGAGGAAGCCAGTCACTATTTCTACTCGTCGCAAATTTTCCGAGTCTTCTATATCCAAGACTTCTCGCGCCGACCGACCCTCCGAGGCATACCCCCCTGCTACCGTCCGTTGATCACCACCATTGAATTGATCCTAGGAAATAGTTGGACGGCGCCACCGAAATCATGGGCCGTGGATGATGGAATGGGATTGCATGAGATGACTCTCTTGCACACATTAAGGGTGTTTGTCGAGTGCGATCCTTCGCAGCCTGTCTTCGAGGGCTTCCGGGTTTCCAAGGAATACTACACCGAGTTCTCTGGGAGGTTGATCAAAGAGATTCTGGATCGACTGCCAGCGTTGAAATTCGTGGAATTCGATGCATACCCATCTGTCAAGAGGGATGGCTCTCTGATGACTCGCTTGATGAAAGAGGCTCTAGCAGCCAACAAGAAAATCACTTGGGGCCCTGAAAGAGGATGGACAGACGACGATGATATTGGCTATGTCCATGTTGAGGATCCGATTCCAGTTCCGGATTACCTGCCTTCATACACGCCTGGACCTGTTGATGAGTTGGAAACCAGGATTCAAGAACTGGCTCTTGAAGTGAGATCCTAATCATTCCCAAAAAATAACGTTAGACGTGCCATGATATTATGTACATTCTTGTGGCGTTGAAGATTGGTGTGATCTGGTGCAAATATATATATAGATCATTATTTAGATGCATGTCACAATATTTCGACCTTACTTTTCCCTTCGACTTAGAATATATATTCAAATGCATACATGTGCGGCATTCCATCCAAGAACTTAGGGCTTTGGAATTTCCAAGATTGCATGGCTGATCCTAGTACATAGATGTAGCAGGTGTAGCCCGTAGCGTAGGTAGGTCTGGGCATGGATTCTATCAATGTGGGCCATCAAAAGCTGCTCTTGGTATTGGTTCGCACTCCAGCGGGACTGGAACATATATATCTTATAACTCTCCCGAGGTCTGCCAAAATTAGCAACATTCCAAAAAGGCTTACAGAAATAAGTAAACTAGATACCACTTGGCAGTGAATTCATTGAGAAAAAGTGAAATTTCGTGATTAGAGCGTTTCAGTAGGATTTCAAGGCTAATGCACCTTCCAGTTTCTAAATCTACAGCTCCTCGTCAACATCCATGGAAGCATTGTTACCATCCTTCGGCGACTGTCGGGCTACCGATGCCTCCTTATCAATCATCTGTCTAGAGACAGCAACGATGTTATCTTCGATCAGTTGCTGACTCACATCCTCGATATCTATGGGCCAAGATTAGTATTTTGTGATCTGAGTGTCAAGCTCAAAAGGAACTTACGCTTCTTCGGGTCAACCTTGCCGACATATCGTGTCTTCAGCTGATCCTTGCTCAATTCGGTCTCTTCCTTCACCCGCTTCTCATAACCCTCAGCAAGGCTGACAAGCTGCTTCATCTGGTCCACATTGTGGTGGCCTTCCTCGTGGAAGTCATTCATTTGCAGGGCCTCCGTCCACACTTGCTTATGCAGATTCATCAGCATGTTCTCCTCCAACCCTGTCTTCCGGTAGTCGATCGCGATGCTGTAGTAGTGGCGGTTGAGACCGTGGATCAAAGCTTGAATAGAGGGTTTGTTCAGGTGACCCAAGTTGGATGTCGTTTGCCGGGGCTCCTGGCCCATAACAACTGTCTGAGGTTGAATGAGACGGAAGGCATCGATGACAACTTTGCCCTTTACGGACTGGATGGGGTCAACAACAACAGCAACAGCACGGGGGGTCAGCTGCTCAAATGATTGCTGGGTATTGATATCGACGGAAGAGAGCCAGCAGCCGAATCCAGGATGAGAGTGGTACCAGCCGACAACGGTTTCGGGTCTGTAGAGTAGAGAAACAAGAGTCAGTAAAGCGTTCAACTTCCATGGGTCCTGCTAGGGCCTGTAGCCTACCGTCCTGTCTGACGCAGCATCTCCATCATCTTGGTCTGGAATACAGGATCCACGGCCTCAACACTAACACCAGTACCGCTCTGGGGCATAGCAAATACATCCACCACGCGGACTGTGTATTCATCCACGAACTCTCCCAGCATCAGACCCATGACCTCCATAGGCACACCAGCACGGCCATGGCGCAACATCTTCAACAGAGCCAAGGAGGAGATGTGAACGGTTTCGGAGTTATCAATCAGGTTGGGAGTGTCCTACAATGCTTATTGTTAGCCATGTGAAGCTTCATAAGATACAGACACTGCAATCGGTGATCGGTCATCACAATGGCGACACTTGAGAAGCCACACTGGTTGACTTACACCACCTGGAGCAGCGCTGCCCATGCCCATGCCTTGGGCAGCCTGCAGCATCCGGTTGAGACGGTCCATGATTGGAGTCGAGAATCAAATAAAATGGGAAGAAGGAGGGTTGTGACTGTTAGCTTCCTAAGCTGGAAGCTCCCGATTGGGCGGAGGTGTCTCAACCTTGTAAATCGACTATATCGCGATTTGGAAGCAAGGAGATTGATCACAAGATGTGCTAAGTACCACAAAGAGTCGGGATGAAGTATTGAATGAACTTTTGGCAACAGGGAATTGGGGAGTGAATGGCTTGGCCAAGTGAAGCAGCTCGGGACCCCAACTGACGAAGGCGGTATAGAATTCTGCCAATTCTCGCTCCTTCCCACGCGGCGATCGATCCTCTCCAGTCTCTCCTCGTTTCTTGCCCGCAACATCATGAGCTTGTCTGACCTGACTTGCGACTGTGCATAAGACTTTTTGCTTGCATATTGTGGTGTCTGGTCACCGATTTCATACTTCTTAGGGTTCTGAGAGACATCTACCTCGGATTGTCTCCCCTAACCTGCATACTTCCTATATCCCAACCTCTTCTATTGATATCCTCCACCTCTCCGGAAACACCAGACAAGAGCTCCGACCTTACCACCGCTCAATATGGCGGCCGAACCCATGGCCACTACGGGCGCCAACCACAAGAAGGTCGCATACTTCTACGACTCCGATGTGGGAAATTACGCCTACGTCTCCGGCCACCCGATGAAGCCCCATCGTATTCGCATGACGCACAGCCTGGTTATGAACTATGGTCTGTACAAGAAGATGGAGATTTATGTGAGTTTTCTTGTGACGCATCTGGAGCCGTCGATCACGGGAATTGTAATTAATGCGCAAAACCATACAGCGTGCGAAACCGGCATCGAAATATGAAATGACCCAATTCCACACGGATGAGTACATCGACTTCCTTGCAAAGGTCACCCCCGACAATATGGACCAATTTTCGAAGGAGCAGAGCCGATACAACGTTGGTGATGACTGTCCAGTATTCGACGGTCTTTTCGAATTCTGTGGAATTAGCGCTGGTGGCAGTATGGAAGGTGCCGCGCGGTTGAATCGCGGTAAATGTGAGGTCGCCGTCAACTGGGCGGGTGGTCTGCACCACGCGAAGAAGAGTGAAGCCAGTGGTTTTTGTTATGTCAATGGTAGGGCGCGATCATTCCCAGGCCTGGATGTTTCCTTGGGTGCTAATGAAACCTCCAGATATTGTTCTCGGCATTCTTGAACTGCTGCGATTCAAGCAGCGTGTGCTATATGTCGATATTGATGTCCACCACGGTGATGGTGTTGAAGAGGCTTTCTATACCACTGATCGAGTGATGACGGTCTCTTTCCACAAGTACGGCGAGTACTTCCCTGGTACCGGTGAGCTCCGCGATATCGGTGTCGGCGCAGGAAAGAACTACGCTGTCAACTTCCCGCTTCGCGATGGTATCAACGATGCCTCATACCAAAGCATTTTTGAACCTGTCATCAAGAGTGTGATGGAATGGTACCGCCCAGAGGCTGTGGTGTTGCAGTGTGGCGGTGACAGTCTGTCTGGCGATCGCCTGGGATGTTTCAATTTGAGTATGCGTGGACACGCGAACTGCGTCAACTTTATTAAGAGCTTCGATCTTCCCACCTTGATTCTTGGTGGCGGTGGTTATACAATGCGCAATGTCGCACGTACCTGGGCCTTTGAGACCGGTATCCTTGTCGGCGACAATCTGGAGTCAGAGCTGCCATACAACGATTACTACGAGGTAAATTCCCTCTCGGGAAACTTGCGTTGGATTATGAACTAACAAAAACCGCAGTACTTCGCTCCTGACTATGAGCTTGATGTTCGTCCCTCCAACATGGACAACGCCAATACCAAGGACTACCTGGACAAAATCCGCATTCAAGTAATTGAAAACCTGAAGCGCACAGCTTTTGCACCCTCAGTTCAGATGACTGATGTGCCGCGTAATCCACTTGTTGATGGAATGGATGACGAGGCTGATGATGTTATGGATGACCTGGATGAAGACGAGAACAAGGACAAGCGATTCACTCAACGACGCTTCGATCAGTACGTTGAGAAGCCCGGCGAGCTACTGAGTGATAGTGAAGACGAGGATGAGAATGCCGCCAACGGTGTTCGTCGCCAGCCGGGTGCTATGCGCCGCCGAAACCAGGCCAACTATCGGAACTTGGATGACTCCGGCCTTGACAGCGGAATCGCCACCCCTGCGGAGGCTTCTTCGGTTGGGGATGGCGAGCTGGACGCTACCATGGACACAAACATGCCCGATATTCCACGTACAGAGCCCGAGGCCTTGACTGCGGCTGCCACTTCCAATGACCAAGATACCCCTGCCGATGCCGATCAAATGATTGTCGAGGGCGAGGAGAAGGGCCCTTCTGCCGCTGCTTCTCAACAGCCTTCCCCACCTTCGCATGATACGGATACAATGATGGAAGACGCTGCTCCTGCCCCGAACGAACCGTCCGAGTCTGCCCCTGATGCGCAAGAAACCAAGCCGGCGGTGTCCCCTGTTGCTGAAGATGCTTCCAAAGCACCATTATCTCCACCCCAGGCGCAGTCGCCCCCGAAAGAGCCTTCAGCGCCTACAGCAGAGCAGGGTGCCGACACCTCAACGACAAGGCCTACTCCGGCTGGAGGTTCAGAGACTCAGACACCGGCCGCGGAGTCTATTGAACAACCCTCCAAACAAGAGGGATGAACAGCTTGACAAGACAATCAATTTAGATCTGGCGCAACGGATAATGGGCAGAATGGTGTTATCGGTTTGACAGCGAACTACTAGGATCAACATGGGGGCGTCGTGTCTCTCTTCGCAATGAAATGGGCGAGATGCATTTTTCACCCTGTTAAAAGGCGAATACCCTCATGTCTCTTGGAACAAATTCATTTCATTTACAGAAAATCTTCATCGAAATCTTCAATCTAGACAGGTCCGTGAAGTTGTTCTCTACGTACTTCGGAGTATATTTAGTATGGACAACAGGAAGCTAAGAACCTGGATCGCCTGGTTTTATTGTTCCCATGAGCTTTCTGTTTTCTCTTTATTGATATTCGAAAATGCATGAGCGATTGAATATAAATCATTTCTTTTCCTTGACGCTACGATCCACTTGGGCGTCTTAATTTACCTGCTGTAGTACAAGGATGATACTTAAGAGCTTGAGAATGCGGTGCCGGCAAGAGTGACTGGGTTACTGTAGCGCTCTTGTTGTCTAAACATGCAAGGATCTTTCCCGATGCATTTGACATGGTAGAATGCATACTACTGCCATGTAAAAGCGTGCCTGATGTAGCTCCGCCGAGCCCTATCACGTGACATCCATAGTTCCTGTACATCACGTGCTAGCTCCGAACAGGCTTAGCGCTAGGGCAACCAGTTCCACCAATAGACCCGCGCCAAGAATTTCCACATTCAACGCACAAGCGAGAAACCACTGTGGACGATTCTTCGACTCGACTTGACCTTCAGTCGCCAACCCTTTTCGCCTATCCGACAACCCCCCGTGATACTCACCCATCATGTCTAAGAGAGGGTAAGTCTGACTTCCCTACTTCGGAAACACCGTCAAATCCAACCGGAACACTTTATGAACTCGACAATCGAACATGCACCTTGAAACATTCAACCATGTCGATCTTGAGAAAGAAGGAACCGGACGGACAAGACGACGAAGGCAGCAAACAGAAGAACGGAAATGCTAACGTATTCTTACAGTCGTGGCGGTGCCGCCGGCAACAAGCTGAAGATGACCCTCGGTCTGCCTGTGTACGTTTGAAGATCCCAGAATTTTCTTCCCAGCCATGTATCTCGCCCAATGAACCTCGACAACGTCCAATGCCAATCGCCAACATCGACCTATCATCTGCCACGAATCACCGGATCCTCGACATCAACGCCAATCAAAATTCGGAAAGATCGAGCAGACTTGGCGGGACGAGCGAATTGGGCGGGGTGCACGATAAGGAAAAGAATTTTCGAATGTGGAAAGGAGAATGAAAGCTAACGGACGTCTTCGTCAACAGTGGCGCCGTGATGAACTGCTGCGACAACTCCGGTGCTCGCAACCTGTACATCATTGCCGTCGCCGGTACCGGTGCTCGTCTGAACCGTCTCCCGGCTGCCGGTGTCGGTGACATGGTTATGGCCACCGTCAAGAAGGGAAAGCCTGAGCTCCGTAAGAAGGTTATGCCCGCCGTTGTCGTCCGCCAGAGCAAGCCCTGGCGCCGGGCTGACGGTATCTACCTGTACTTCGAGGACAACGCTGGTGTTGTAAGTGGACGCTTCATTCCATTCGGGATGGATATGCGGATAGGTTGGGGTGTGGCAGTTTGTTGGAGGAATCTACGATTTGCTACGCCTCATCCCATCCTGCAGAACCAAGCCCAGTCTTTGTCTATTCCACATTTACTAATACTCTCTATCACAGATCGTCAACAACAAGGGTGAGATGAAGGGTTCCGCCATCACCGGTCCCGTCGGTAAGGAGGCTGCTGAGCTGTGGCCCCGTATTGCCTCCAACGCCGGTGTTGTCATGTAAAGAGAGAGAACCGAATAAAACAACCAAAAATGAACGATACCATCCAAACCTGAACTCATTGGGACCTGGGAAACGGAGTGCATACGAGGCATATTGTGGAACAGGGGAGGTCCAGACGAATCCACCTGTGTTATTTCGAGCCGTTTTTCCTTCCCAAATTCGTGTTTTTTTTCTCTTTGAACACTGGCGACTCGGAAGTATTTTTGAAAAAAATTACAACCCTTTTTCATGATGATCCGTTGTGGAATGTCGGACTTGCATAGCAGGTGTTGTCTCGATTTCGTCTTCGACCCTTGTCGCATGGGATGCAGGCGGGTTCATGAATCTGATGACCTTTGGCTTGATGACCTTGCTCGAGCTCCCCTAGTAGTTTCGTAGAATTTGTCTATGGAGTAGATAATCATCCGAGACATGCCGCTCAACTATCCTCTCTAGGTGGAGATTCGATCCTTCATGACCTCTCGGGCCTAGAAGCGCACCTTTTATCTCATTGAGTATCCCAGCCTGTCCATCTCTGATCTCCAAAGACCTTGTGTCCCCGCAGTTAACCCCAGCCTATACTGCCAAGGCCGTAAAACCCCCCACCCTTGCATATTTCAATGACCACTGTTTCAGTAGAAGAAAGGTTATATTCTTCTATACCCTATTTCGGCACAGCTACAACAACTGAATTCCGCATCACAGCACCATACGTCTTGATCTCCACAACCTTCAAACCAGCCTTATCCAAGAGCGCATACCACTGATCAACCGTCCTCTCCATCGCGCCGTGCATAATATACATCTGCATATCCATACAAGTACTCCACCAATGCGCACCAGTATTAGGCAAAACAACATCATCAATCAAAATCTGCGAATCATCGCTCATGGCCGGCACGATATTCTTCAAGATCTCCACAGCCTTATCATCCTCCCAATCATGGATGATCATCCGAAGGTAATAGAATTTAGCACCTGAGAATCAGTATCAGTAATCAGCAAATATTCCAACCGAAAACACCAGTGAAGGGTGCTTCTTACCTTTAACAGGCTGTACTTTAAAGAAATCATGAACCACAAACTCCACCCCCTCAATCTTGGGCGCATGTTGAAACGTCTCTTCCAAATCCTGGAGAATAACTCGGCCGCCCAGATCGGGGTATCTGGAAAGTAGTCGCGAGCACTGGTGTCCGATACTACCGGCGATATCAACAAATACCTTCCGGGATGAATCTTGTTTCTGATCCGTGATTGGGATGACATCGAGCCAGCTCCCATCTTTTGGTAGACCCATAATACTCATGAGTTGCTGAAAGTATGTTAGGATCTGGGGATTCTCTTTTGCCCATGGGAAGAAATCCAGGTCTGTATTGGCAGATTTGTGCCAGGCACAATGGTCCCCAGTCGTGTTTTGATAGTTGTTTTCCTCTAGGTATTCCGGTAGGGCTTGCCAGGTTGGATTACTGATGTGAAAGCTAATCCAGGTCACGTTAGAGTCACTATACACGAAAAGGGTATTGTCGTGACTTACCCATGCAGCAGTCCACCTTGAATACGGGGATCGGATAGTCCTTTCGTGTACTTGTTACCCGTAAAACAATCTTGACTCGTTTCTGTGATCATGCGGTTTGCGGCAAAGAATCGTAATAGTCGGGATATTAGCCGAGGATCAGCGCCTTTGGGTGATAGCTCTTCTACTGAGTATGGCTCTGTGCGGCTGGTGAGGGTTGTGAAGATGTCCAGATCGTATCCGATTTTTATCATTGCCATTTGCCTGCCCTGGTTTGGGTTAGCTTGTTTACTTCATATGCATTTCTCTCGGGTGTCTCATGCGGGTGAAGGGTTTACCTGGTTGAGGAGGCGGTACATCATGTCGACAGGTGTCTCTAGGGCCTCTGCAGCTTCGTATAGACCATCCTGGAGGCGGAGTCTGTTGGACTCGTCGAGATGGGTGGAGGGGTCTGGAGGGGCGATGAGGTCGTCTGTGCTGGGTTGGGAAGGCATGTTGATTTCTGCGATAAGGTTGGGAGAGGGAGATTAAGTGATCTCTAATTATTGGAATTTATTATCTTTCATTTGATTGAGGGTCGATCTCGTTGGTCAGTCATTCGGGACTTTGCTGTTGTAACATTCCAGCCGTTTTCGGCTCCCTGTTGATCCCGTTGACTTCCCGTGTAACTTTTGAATTTTGCCATAGATACCGGATAATGTCTGCCAAAATTTAGTCTTCCTTTCCATTTTACTGCTCGTACCTTAAGATGTCCCTGATTTCAATGGCGCCAAGGGTCTCCTTTCCGCGACTCCGCGGTCTCATTAGCGTTTCCGATATAATCTTATCTCTCATTTCGCCTATCGCTAACTTAGTGTCCCATAATAAAACTGAATATATAGTATTCGGGGCTTGCAAGAAGGCCTAATGATCTAATTACATCATTCCCGAAATGGCACTAGGAAGCCCCTTCATATCCTCTAAGAAAACGTCAAACTCCTCCTTCACCTCGTCCATGTTCTCATCAATATCATCAGTCCACCGGTGGACATATATTGTCTTCATTCCAACGCTCTGGGCTCCTCGGAGATCATATGCATGAGCTGCGACTAGCACGACCTCCTCCGGCTGGAGCTTGACAAATTGCAACGCTTTCTTGTACGCCTCCGGGCTGGGTTTGTAGACCCCTAGCAACTGACTCGAAAATAGCATGTTGAAGCTCAGTCCAGAAGAACGGGTAAGATCAAGCTGCAGACGAGTTGTACCATTTGCGTGGACGAAAACTTCGAGACCCAGATCTTCCCGGACGCTCCGAATAGCCTCTGGGACTTCCGGCCAGGCAGACTGACGATGCCAGGCCGCGATCATCTGTCGCTTGTCATGAGTTTCGATGTAAGGCTTGATTTTTGGGTTCTGCTCTAGTACTCGATCAAGGACTCGGGAAAGAGTGATATCAATATCTTCGGGCTCAAGGCCTTGTTGAAAGCGCTCAGTGTTCTCGATGAAATACTGTCTCCGCCATTCCAGGGCTAGCTTGGATGCGTCGTCATTGGATATTGTGGGAGGAAACGATGCACATGCGCTGGTGTGCCAGTCGAGACATGTGCCCATAATGTCGAAGAACACTGCTTTGATAGGGGTTTTTTCGGAAGCCATGATCATAGACGGTAATCTTGCAAGATTTACAGTAGTAAAGAAACAGGTCCCGACCTTGCAAAAACCTGTCGCGGGGTTGTAGAAGATTTGGAGACGGTCATCTTGAGCTTGGTTCTGACGTAAGCGGTGATATTAAGTCCGATAACTAGGAGCACTCGCTGAGCATGATCACTGAGTCGGACCCCGTGCGCACGTCTACTCAGTGAGCCTGAGCCGGAGCGCCCTCATAAAAGCGGCGGCAGCCTAGGAAGTCCCCACCCGGCAGATATTATTCTGTCTATACAGGAGCATATAGTCATTTATCTTTATTTTATTTTTATTTTTTACTTATTTCTGGAACATGTAAGCTATCCTAGCCAACATGTTGCATCATCAGTTATTTGCTGCAATCTTTCTCGCATCAAGTTGCCCAGCGCTGGCAAAAAGTCCAAAGGAATGGCATTGCCTGCAAGTGCTGATTGACCACTCGAATCTCCAGGACATAACTCTCCATTGTATCGATCAGTAAATTGCAAAACTAAAGTAGCCACCTTAGAAAGCTCTCCGATCACCGGCAAGGCCATAGCCTTGTTTCCTAGCGTTTCGTGGAACTTGGCAAGAATCATCCCGTGTATATCAATGACAGTCATGCAAACAGCAGAGATCAACATAGCGGTTTCGCCCTTGGCGGAACAAGAGCAGATCAAAATACCAGAGAGACGATTGAGGACAGCAGTCAGGATCTGCGTTGTCATGTTAAGCAGACTTGAGTCAACAGACGACGAGTACCTAAGCTGCGAGGCAGGAATCTCCAATTCAGAGAAGAGTTCCACAATGACAAACGTGCAATCTTGATCAACTGGATGGTGCGGGTTTTCGGCGACATGGTCTTGTTGCACAGAGTGCGTATAGCGTTGATTGGAGACATCGGCGGTGTCATGCGTAGATGACCCGTTGAGTCGGGAGAGCAGCCTATCTCCCTCATCTATAAACTTGATTGGTTTAATGGTCCTTGTTTGCGTGTCTGCGTCGCCGATCTTATTGGAGGACTCTTTTGATCGATGTGGCCGTCCCA
The DNA here is from genome assembly GCF_028827895.1 of Penicillium longicatenatum. Lineage (NCBI taxonomy): Eukaryota > Fungi > Ascomycota > Eurotiomycetes > Eurotiales > Aspergillaceae > Penicillium > Penicillium longicatenatum. Next base: position 1,339,697 of record NW_026643117.1, on the reverse strand, counting down.
CTCGCCGTGCAGGGCTGTAGAAACACGCGTATCCCAGCTTGTCACATCGCGCACATGAAGGCTTTTCTTTGGTGCATTTTATCTTGGAGACAGAACACCTATCACACGAGTCTTTGAGCTTCTGGTTTTGTGGTGTGGGTGATGCTCCAGATGAGGATGGCTGGATTTGACTGGGATCCATCTTTTGTCAGGGTCGTCGCGACATCGATTGATTGAGGGGACCGGGAGAGCCAGCGGGATGTAGGCAGTGTGACTTGAGCTTTAGGCCTCCAGCTAAATGAGAGCGAAAAAGCGGAATTGCTCGAACAAAGAAAGATGCATCTCCAAGTCAGCGCTAACGTATCAGCTAAGCGACGCGACGTTGCCCCTCGTGAGATTCCCCAGACGCCGGTCGCAAAGGAGTGACCACATAACTATGTGAGTACAGAAAGCCTGGAGGAAATAAGCCACAGGGTAAAGTTCTCGGTATTCATCCAATAGAATCGTTGAAAGAAGTCGGCGTGTAGATTGAGAGTGAAACCTGGCGCAAGTGATTAAGTGGGGCGCTTTGCAATGTTGAGCGGCTGCGTTAGCCTCGTCCACAGCTCTCAACTTCATGTCCAATTGCTTACACTACACAGGCAATGAGGAACCTGTAAATTATAATGAGCATGGATAATACCGAGCCTCTTTACGCCCAGGAAGAGGGACATGAAGCCGCTTTCTTTTCACCTTTATCACCACCCATGGACACAGACCCCTTTGATATGCACATCAACAAGGATTGGGAGTCTCTGCCGACTACATTGTCCGGAAACATTGAATATTGGGGTAATGCACTCCAATATACGGTACCTGCCGAGCCCCTGCATCCACCTGTGGGGTCTATTCCAACTGAGGATCTATCCCAAGACCCCTCATTCGAGGCCCCGGAAGTTGACCTGAATGCTGGGTTCCACTCTGGTCTATATTCCAATCCGTCCACCATAACACCACCGTTCCAAATCGGTACATCATCTGAGCCTTGGATGGACTTCTCTGTTGGATCTGAACCTGATAACCCGATGCTGGATTATTCTGCACATCCTGACTATTTCTCGGACCACAATCACAACCATAACGACCAGCATCAAGCGTTGGAGTCTCTCTATGACGCAAATATCTGTTTCGAAAACCCGCTACATACACCTTTCTTAACGCCACCACCAACAGCATCTACACCATCCTGTCTAGCTGAACATCGCACTTCATGCATTATCACAGCGACACACTATCTTCGCACACTCCACATCCGCCAAACAAGTTGTCTATTTCGCAACCAACAAGCATTCACAGACCAAGAGATAGATGAGCACGAGCCACGAATGTCTGGCTCAGTCCTGAAATGCAACAAAGAAGCCGGTATGTCAGTCTGCCGCATGCTCCAGTGTGCATGTGCTCTTCGCCCACAGAATCAGCTTCTATTAGCATCAATCTGCTCTAGACTCATAGTGTGGTATCAAGCGATGATCCGCGCTTGCTTTCCTCGCCGTATGGGCAGCGGTTCAAATGGGCGCTTGGAGGAATCGGTTCTGGCGGAAAAAGTGGTCCATGAGGCTGTTACTATTGGTGATCATATGGTCGACAATCCGGCTTTAGGGTGGAATATCCAGTCTCAGGTTATTCTGGGCGAGCTTGGGCATTTGCAGCGTCTTGTTGATACCATCTCAGTGCGGATACGACAGACTGGTGCCGATGGCTCATCTGTAGGACTTCCGGGTGTCGTACATGACCGATTAGTGACACATTTAAATAAGGAAGTACAAGCGGTTAGAAATGATTTGATCATGGCTTTAGGATAGTTATTCGAATTTGCCCGATGAATTGGGACATATTTATGATCATTAATTGATATTCTTCTTCCAGCCAGTGACTATAAATTCGTCACCTGGCATTTATCGTTTCTTCCTTCTTGCAACCACTCTGACCTTCACGAACTACTGCGGTTGCTACCAGAGCACTATAACCCATACCATAACACTTTCCGTTGCCTGACTCGAACACCCACTTGCATCTTTGACCATCCAGGACACACAGCTTATTGCACACACTGTGGACGTCACATTTACAGATAAGCTACCTCTCTGCCATCAACTGAATTCACTCCAATCTCACTACAAGCCGTCACTTCGAACTCATTACGAACCCACCATTACCGCAAGTGGTCATATAATACTGAGGTTGTCACATGGAGTCCTATTATGGACCGGGTCAACTGACCCTAGTCAGCTTAAATAGCGTTAGATATATCATAATAGGAACCCAGCCTTTCATTACTCTATCAGAGGTATTCACTCAAGCTAAAATGAATGAGCAACATCCTCAAACTGAACAGTCAACCCCAAGTTGATAGGGTATTTAGCTGGCGCTAACCAAATGCTGGACCTAAACTAAATCATCGGCTAGTATATTAAATGCTTGAGCCAATATATGTGCCTTCGCAACTGCACCAGGCGGCTTGATGGTAAGAATCTATTGCCTATTCTAGAAGAGCGGATCTGGGGCATTCTGTGAAGAATCACATAGAGGGCTTAAAGCGATGGATATGAGCCAATGGAAGATATCAAATGCCGGAGAGTGGGCCTAAATCTAGTGAACCAGTGAAGGTCTCACTTCGTTCTGATTCCGACTCGCTGGATGACTGGATTGGTTGTATTGTCTCTGGATCGAATTCTTCAGAATTGCTTTCTGAGTCGTCATCCTCATCGTCTGCATGGTTCCGTTTGTTCGAAGTGCTCGTCGAACGCAAATTTCCCTTGTGATAGAAGTAGTCAATGTCTTTCTGAAGGCGTGTAATTCGGTCGGGTAGGTATTCTATTTCCTTTTGGTCATTGAACGAATTTGTGAAATGTCCATCCGCATCGCGCTCTTTATCATCGGTGTCGTCGGATGTTTTGATAGAAGATTGGCCCGTAGTGAAGGAGGCGATCAATCCGTTGGCGTCCCACCGTTACCACAATGGGGCCTGAGCCGAGGGAATTGATCAAATTCCATGCGATAAACGCAACCACCCCTCCATCCGGGTTTTTCGAGCCACTTCAGTTCCCGCTCGTCAAGAACTCGATGTTCTTTTCCATGTCCTTGATCTTCCGTTTCAAGTCAAAAGCTTGGTTCATATCCGAATAGCTCTCCGCTCGCATCGCATCATTCTGCTTTGCCTCATTGTCCGAATATTCTCCTCAAGACCACGGGTCTTCTGGGGTCCATCTGCACTTTATCGCTGCTGATTTCCTTGAAGTTCCTTCGGAATTTTAAGTGGAATTTCGTAATATGGTCCAGTTCATGAGCTGTGGGCTGGTCTTATTTCTCTCACTCTCAGTCATTCGCATAAATTTTGGAATTAGTTCACTTTCATCCAGCGAGATGAACTTTAGCGCTTTCAGAAAAGCTCGATTCACTGCCTTATCAATCGGAAGTGAAGGCATCCTGTGAATCAAAACCGAACGGAGTGAGAGTTGAGTGAGAGTTGAGTGAGAGTTGAAGTGAGAACGAAGTGAGGACTTCACCAGAGGACAGGGTCTCTTGATCTAGCTAAGCTATGCAACGATTAGCCACCGATCTTACTATACACAAAAAGAGGGTCCCGCTGAATTTCTGAATGCTCATGCCTATGAAAGTAAAGGAGTCTCAAGCTTTTGAATTACACGGGATGGGTTTTTAGCAGACCATGAATCCGCCTCCATCGTTAGAAATCCATATGAACTAATCATATCAGACTCATCACTATTATCGTTGAAGGCTGGCCCTAAATTAGCAAATCCAATCTGTGATAAGTTCAGTCTACGGGCCTTCAATTGTTGAAGAAATAAGATGAGATCAACTATCTAGCACTAGATGTTCTACCACAGACCTTTCAATTCCATTGACATGATCACGACTCTGATTAGCCATGCACAGTTTTTGGACCCTGATAACCCCGAATACGAGGCGCCATTTCAGATCATACAGGCTTGGCAAAGCTTGGCATCAACCTAACCAGCTTTAGGGATAGATCTCATGATTGCTGAAGTCATATTTTAGATCCGATAAGCTTGTGTTGATGAAAATGTGTGTAGATAAGTAAGTATAGTAAATGCACGTCGTATAGGATATTTTGACGCACGATATACTTAATCCCGTAAAAAATGATATACATCGCAGATATTGGATACCTCTGGGCTTCTAACTACATGACTAAGAGGGGATTCTGTTTGTTTAGATCCCAAGGCGTATCCAGTAAGTCTCTCTAAGCCTGAAATTTGGGCGCATGGATATCCTGAGAATATAAAAGCATTCATTTGTCCCCAGGCAAGCCAACAATATCTTCATTCTCTCATTCTCTTGGTGAAGAACAGCATCAATCAGTAATCTACAATGTCCTCCCTATTCCCCCTCCCCATCGTGGCCTGCGTCCTAAACAACGAAGCCAGTAAATTCAACTTCTCAAACGCCAACGTCGAAGGCAAATTCCCTTCTTTCTTCAACGATAATGCCATCGATTTACTAACAAGTTAACAATACCAGTGATCCACTCAATACAAGCCCTCGAAACAGCAAAACAACGCAGGCAAACTTCCCAAGTCCCCCGATATTAACATTAGCGGCAAGGACAACCGCCCCATACGAGGCGTTATCTTCGGCCCTGGATTCGTCTTGGAAGAAGTCATGAGGCTACGCGAAAAATGCGCGGGTATTGCGCCGGAGCCTGTGATTTGGATCGTCAGTCAAGCCAAGCCGGTACCTCAGTCTACGTTTTGACTAGCTATACTGCAGATCATGGATAATTATTCTTCTGGAATTAAGCGGTCCTTGAGTGATTGGGTGGATGAGGGTGCGGAGTGTGATATGTTTGTTTTCGTGTGTTAGGTTCTTGTTCATCGGTCATGAGTAAGCAGATTCAGGATGAAGCCAAGGAGTTGGTGGTTCATAAGTAGCTGGTAACTATTCAAAGCTAAGGAAATATACACTTCATCACCTGAGAATCAATAGCGGGAGAAAACCATGAGACTTGATCTATATTGTACAACTTAAATACGACTATACATTCTATTGAACCCCATTCATTCGAGGCTTCTCCTCAACTTTCTTTTCCTTCCCCTTTAAAGTCGTGTATACGACCTTCTTGTCCCCGGCTCTGCCCAAGGTCAAAGCCCAAAGCAAAGCAACAATACCGGTAACCAGAATGGTAACATGCACCGCCCACCAAATGTGTTGCACTCCAGCAGGACACATCGTAATCTCGTAGTCCCATTCGCCGATGTCAGCATCAAACCACACAGAAAGGAGTCCGGCATTACCACCGAACTCGCCCATCATTGAACGAAGGGTAACCTCGCGGATAGAGGGTCCCTGAGAACCATTGTGCTCATTCTGTGTGTATCGTTTCGCAGCCCATTTCCAATTTTGAGATGCACCCGCTGAATCGTTTTCGTTCTCTGCTTTCTCTGCCTCTGCCTCCGCCTCTGTTTCGGTGACACGCTCGGCATAATGAACAACATCACACCCCGTATGATCATGACCAGTAAGAATAAGTCCCTTCCGTCCAACTCCACCCAAAAACGCATTCTCATCCCCGCTCATGCCAAAGATACCACGTAAAATACCCGTATCACTAACAAAATCACTGAGATGATTCTGCTCCCGTAGCCCACCGGCCAGATAACGTGGAACATCTTCGCCTTCATCGTCATCTTCATCATGAAAAGTGAAATAGGGACCATCAGTGCAGATACCATCTCCCTTATGCAGGGGCAGATGCGTAAGCAGCAATGTGAAAACAGACTTATCTTCCACGGGATAGAGACGGTGGCTAATCAGGTCGTTGAGGTAGACGTAGCTCTGGGATTGGAGCTCATTTGACAAAGCAGGTGTATCCATGATGAGGGTGTTCAGGTTGATAACGTGCAATGTAGGCGTAACCGAAACAGAATCCGTTTCTTTTGAGGTGTTATTCACTAGAGGCGGGTGCTGGAATCTGATATCCCAATTTGCTCGTCCGAATTCACGTTCGAAGCGTTCCATTCGTGCTTCGCTCACGTCGCCTGCGTACCCGATATCGTGGTTTCCGGCAACGTTTATAATGCGGCGTGGCCAGTCGGGGTTTGAGTCCGGACCTAGGGGCTCGAGGTGCTTATCCGATTTATCTTGGTCTGGGCTGTGGCTGGCGACAGCGCCTGTCCAGGTCATATCGTCGTCGACGCGTAATCCGTGCCTGAAAACGCGGTTCCAGTACCGCTGGCTCCGGTCTGAGAATTCCTCGTCTGAAATCCATTGGCTGCCTAGGAGATCGCCGAGGACGGTTGTGTGTGTAGGACGAGTCCACCAGAAAAGGGTGCGGTAGATGTGCGCAAGGTAGAAGTCGTTTCCAAGGAGGTCGATTCTTTTTTGCGTGGCGCTTAGCGAGCGGGGAATGTCTTCGTTTGCAATTTTCCAAAGGCCGGTTGTGATGTTTGAGACGACTTCGGTGTTTAGGAGGGAGAGTGGTAAGGGCGTAGTAGAATCGCCCATTGCTTCTTGGACAGCACGATAGTGTGTTCGTATACGTGGGATAAGTTCGTACTCCGGGAATGGGAGGGAGGTATCGCCTTCTAATTGGGGGTCTGCGAGGACGAGGAGTCTGAAGATAGCGGGTTGATTGTTCGAGGAGTCTGGGAGGAGATGCTGGAGGAGGGTATTCGTGACGGCATTTTGCTGCAACTTTTCGAGGACTGATGGGTTTTCAGTCCTTGTCACCTCAGCACGAGGGAGAGGAAATGCGCAGCCATTGAAGACGGGGTATAGATATAGGTAGATTGTTGCTGCGGTACTGAGGGGGAGCAGGATCGCGAGGATGCGGGCGAACAGCGAGCGGAGGGACATGAGGATTGTATAGGTATTAGAAAAGATGTTAGGAAATCATAAACAGCATATTGAATATAAAGAGTGTGAAGGTCTGGCCGGGTTGGAGAGGAACCTGGGAGGTTGAGACACTAAGGGGATAAACAGTGAAACCTCCGCGGCCGCGTTAGCTCACATGTTCTTACTGATGCGCAGTCGCATTTACCCACGGTTTGTGAGGGATCACGCGATAAGATGCCTGTTCCTTGTTGGAGTATCTAATAAATCCGTTTTCGTCCAGATTTGAGTTTTGTTTGTTTATTTTCAACGATTATTTCTGCTTTTAAGGTTATACTGTTAGGAAAGATTTCTCATCTAACATGGGCCGGGGAAAATATATACAATGGCTTAATATGCGGGTACACTTATTGAAAGCTATCGGATTACAGCATTCGAATGCTACTTTAAGGTCGTTGACAAACCTCAGAAGTCAAATTATAAAGCCATTAGGTTCCAATTTACTGGGATGATAGGATATCCACAGAACAGAACGTGTATAGAGAAACCGGGACTAAGCCACTATTGCGTCCTGCCACATCAAAAGCCAGGCCATTATACACTGCCCGCATAAAACCCCTTCATATCCACGTAACTGAAACAGAAATTGGCATGGGCCAAGAACAAACGGAACAGAAAGTCGGAGCGAGGGGTATATCACATCAAACGCCAAAATAGCAGAAGGGGGATAAATAGATGGCAAATACCACAAGATCAAAACACAAGAGATGGGGAACAAATCCAAGGGGAATAAAGGGTAGCAAAAAAGAAAAAAGAAAAAAATCAAGACGTAGATGGCAAGCAAATAGATGGAAATTGGTATATGGCCAGGACTGCAAATAGAGCAATATCATCAAGATTCAGGAACAGATCACTGCGAATCCATCTTCGCTAGGGGACTAGGAAGAAGGAAGGTTGGACCGGGGTTGATCTCTCCGAGAGGGTTCGATAGAGTGGAGTCATTAGTGTTGGAGTCGGTTTCATTTAGTTCGCCCTTGGCATCCACGTAGGAGTTACCAGCCGAGGACCCAGATTTGGTCAAGTTGAGACCCTCGATCCGCAGTCCGTCGTCTTCTTCCTCCTCTTCGACCAGTTTCTCGTTCTCTGGCAGGGGATTGTTCATGAGTGCCGGTGGTCTTTGGTTCATCAGGCGGGCTTGTTTAAGACTGATGGTTTTTTGCTTGTTGGTGGATGACACAACCTGATCCAGGTCACGCTCGATGGTTGCCTTCATCAAAGCGCCCATCCACAATCGACCCTCCTGGACGCTGTCGACTTGGAAATAGTGGGTTGTAGGCTTAGTAAACTGCACGGTGCGCGAGTTGCCCATCTTTGGGGGAACCAGCTTGAAGAAGAATGGGCCGCTCAAGTCTTTGCTTTTCAGCCCGGCGAGGGCATCGGGAGTGACTGCCTTGGCGCTGTTCTGATCCGTGGAGCTGGCGTTGGCGGGAAGCGCGGTAGAACCAGTGACCGCTGCGTGCAAAGTGATGATAGGATCATTGTCTGCCCGCAACACGCGGTGAGCCGTGATATCGATCAAACCTCTTTCCTCAGTGTCGTCTTCGCTATAATAGTAGGAAAGACGGCGACCCCGCAGAACGAATAGTCGAGGCTTCCAGGTCGTCATCAAGTTGGATGATCTCTTCTTCATCCACCCACTGTAGTCACAGCCATCCATCTGCTCCCGGGGCGGCTTCTTTTCCAAGCCACGGGTGTAGGCACTGGTATCCTTTTTGGACTTAACGGTTCGAGGTCGAACCACGAATCCTGCAGGCTCACCAGCCTTGCCCGAACCATCCGTGCTGTGTCGTTCCGAGCTCTTAGAGGTGGCCGAGGGGGTGGTGGATCCGGTACGACCAAAGCTGGGATCGAATTCTTTGGGGGAAACAGGTGATGGGACGTCTTTGTTGGCGGCATCCGAGATAGCGCGCATGCCTACAGCCCGTCGCATCTTAGGGCCGACATTCCTCAGAGGCTGAAAGTGCGATGAGCGTGAGGAAGTTTCAGAATCAGTACCCTTTTTCGTTACCAGAGGCCCGAAGCTTGCAAAAAAGCCAGGTTTAGTGTCAGACGACTGGGAAGTGCGACCACTCTGGGAAGAAGAATTACGCTGGCTCAGACTCCGCAGTCGCGATTTTGCCGGAGAGTCACTATAATTCTTCGCAGCATCGGAAATATTCTTATCGATTTCGCGAAGTGAATCAACGCTAGCAATCCGTGACTGACGCTTTGGGGGTTTCACCATGAATATGGGCTCATCTTGGTGGCTCGACTTCCGAGAATGGCTGTTGCTACCAGCGGTCGATGTCCGTTTCTGTAGGACACGTCGATTCCGGCGCGTATCAACTTCTGTACCGGAGAAATAGCCACGGTCCAAGTCATCAATGGCTTCAGGAGTGTTGGGTTCTGATCCAGCTGTCCCACGGAAAGCCCGATATCCCTCTGTCGGGGCACCAACCGCAGTTCCTGGGCGAGGGGGAGTGAGTAAGACCCTGATTGGGATCCTCCGTTGAGCGTCCAAGTTCGATCAAATGATGGCTTTTTGGGATGACCATGGAATTCAGAATAGCCGCGTTGGGTTGCGTCGATGGAAGAATGTCGCCGGCTGTGATTGAATTCACGAATGGACGCTGCGGACATTCTCCTCGAGTCATTCCCATACCGAGGAGGGGTCATGGGGGTGACTGGGGAGCTTCCGTTGCTAGCCAGTCTTGGATGTTGCGCAGGTCCCATAGATGACCGTGGGACATAGCCTGCACCGGTTTTCTCTGACACTGTCGGGATTCGAGGAAGGAAACCGCTTGTATGACCGGCACGAGACATTGAACGTTCTTCATGGGGACTGGGATATCCGGCAACGGAGCCTCGGGGTTGCGATATTTGCTGTTGAGGCTTGGACAATTTGACTTCCTCTTGGAGGGCTTTAATCTTGTGCCATGTCTTGAGTCGCTTTCCCATGACACCAAAGTCAAACTCCTTCATAAACACGAAATCCTGGTTCATTTCCAGGAGCACATCACCGGTGATCTCTTCATTTTCAAAGATATCACAGTGTTTAGATTCAACGCCAAGGCTTCGAAGGTGGTTGGCGGTCTCTGTTTGGTTCCACCTACGCACCTGTTCCTCGGTAAGTGTTGTACCCTCTTCCTCGTCGGTCTCATTTCCATTAATGTATGACAATCGATGGCTGATGTGGCTACTGTATTCGCTCCCAGAATCGTTGATGGTCTTGGCATCCTGCGTTGACACGCTGTGGCGGGGCGTATTCATATCGGTGATGTGTTCGTCAATCACACTCAAAGTTTCATTCATCACGGGACTTTCCTGGCCGTTTGCATGCTGTTCAGCGGATGGACGCAATGCGTTTTGGATATCGGCAGCTAGGCTTGAGTACGGTAGGGGAGACGAGGCAGACCGCTGCGATGGAGATTCCATCGGGGGCGCTCCAGGTACGCTGCTCTGCCGTGATGCCTGAGGGGTGGTCTGCTCGCTTCTCACAGCCGCATATGAGGTCTCTTTGGGCGTGGTCGGTTCGATCTGAGCGGGTGACTCGGTCTCTTCTGATGTGATCACCCCCTGGGATGACGGGTCGATACGAAGGGCGTTGTGGTATCTGGCGTACTCGTGTCGCTCGGCCCTTCTTGTAAATCCTGCTCGATGTGTTAGTCTCGGTCCGATGATGGCGATTTCCATGTGCGCGTACCTGCGGGGAAAAGGCCCTTGTGGTCAGTACCCGGGTATTCGCCGAGCCACCAACCATCTCCAAACTCTTCGTCCAGCTCCACCAGCTGGATAATATCGTTGCGGTGCATTGTCAATTCATCTTCGCCGCCCGTGTGAGCATCTGTATTGGGTTAGGCGCATTGTCCTTCAAACTGGCAGAGGGGAGGCGCAATGCGCGACGCTTTGCGCGCGCGGTCTCAACTTACGGACAACCACGAGATAATCGCCAGGATGAACATTTTGCGGTGGTGGCGGTGGCGCCAGCTCCGCGTCGGCCATTTTTGCAGTCCCTGGGGGCGTAATTCCTCCGGTCGCGCAGGTATTGAAGAGGCGAGCTCTGAGAGGGGGGATTGGAAGGACTCAGTCGCAGGACATAGGGGCCCGGCAGCCCTTTCGGGGATGAGCAATAAACAAGTCAACCGCCGGGCGAGTAATCTCACGAGAGAGAAATGTGAACTCGGACAGGGGAGAGAATGCAGAGGGGCCGGAATCTAGCGCGCCCGGCTCGGCTTAGGTCAGGTCAATGGTTCTCGTGGGGGTTCTGGTAAGCACGCACCTCGTAGTGCTTCGTGCGCGATCAACGGAGACCCAGCAGATCAGGATAACGTGAAATGGTGGCGTGTGCCAGATACGGATCTGTCATGCCACTGTCAAGTTCACGATTTGAAGAATCTGAGGATCTGAGGATCTGGGAATCTGCGAGGAGAATTCGAGAATATGTGGAATGGGGATTAATGGTCCACACACAAGAACCGAGCGACCCACTGCGATATCAGAAAATAAGGGAAGTTCTTAAGAGAAATGAAAAGGTAAAAAATGGGTCTTAGGCCAAGAGTGACGTGGTGTGGCCGTCAAGTGGTTCTGGGCGAGTCCACGGTTGACTCTCGGGAGAAATTGCAAAGTCGAGCGGCTGAAGGTTGTACGAGGATGTTCAGCCGAGTGGATGAGAAGAAAAGAATTGAATTGAATTGAAATCAAGGGTAGTCAAATCAAGGGTTTGAGGAAAAAGAAACGATGAACCCGTAAGTATGTATTGCATGGATGAATCCGGTCATTCCAACGTGATCAATATACTGTACAAACACTCCAAATCCTATCTAATCCGACTCTCCGAACACCAATGACATGGACTCCTTCGAACCCATAGAGAGTGGGACTTTCCCAGGTTATTTACTTTGAACCCCTTTGAGGGTTATCATGCTAGGCACTAACTACCTGTGTACGCGCGCGCCAACCCCAAGAGGGACATTTCTTTGTTCTTTGATTGCTTTTTTTGGTTTCTTTCATCTTTGCAAATTCCATTGAGATCCATCAAATATAACTCTAATTTCTTCCTCATCCTGCTATATGAACGCCGTTGTATATTTGCTTATTTGAAAAACGCAAACATTTTTTCCCCTAAAGCCCAGAGCAAACATTCCCTCAGATTCGCATCGAATGTCCTTAGACACTGACTTCCAAGCGTGTATGCCCTCGATGTAACTATGAAGCCGTCTACTCAACCATTGCCTCCCGATCACGTTGAAAAGTCCAACTCCACCGCGAGCCTCTTTTTAGGTGGTGTGCGGAGGAACTGGATGGCCGCATCCCGTCCAACTTCAAATACTTGTTGCGATGTCCCTCCACCAAAAGGCACTGCGTCGCCGGACCCCGAACTTCCGGAAGTTGCGCCCATGTCCCCCGTCACACCGGGGGCCATGCTGCCATCGGCGCCAGTTACTGCAGTGACAGCGGTCCCTGCCCCCAAGAAATCCGATCCTCCAACAACTGCGCTTCCATCTCCCGTACCAAGTGCAGACTCTCATCCAAGTCCGGCTATTAGCCACCCATCAACGGCTAGTCCCGCCGTCGCTGCTGCTCCACCGGTCGCGAATCCTCATCCACCCCCAACCCCAACATACGTCACGAATGAGGCTGGCCCTCGCCTGCCAAACCAACCTGGGATGACCCAAGTCTCACAAGATTCTCCAGGGACCCCAATCGCACGTTCAAGCCCCCAGAGAAGGGCAAATGCGCTGCCCCAGCCCATGCAGGCCAAGGCGACAGTCCCAAACGGTCGGAGCTCAGGCCCAGATCAGTTCACATGGAAGAGATGGCAAATTTGGGTAGAGCAAGTGAGGAGGAAAGCGTCGAATTCTCGGTCCGCCGTTGCCGCCCCTCGAGCAGAACTGCTGTACGACGCCTGCATGGCCAAAGACCTTTTTTATCTGGTGCTGCATCAGGTGTTCTGTTGCGTATCCTTGGGCGATACAGTGTTCTTGGACCTGCCCTCGCTCAGTTCAGAATGGTGTCAAAGGGGCTTTGGCCGGGTCGCGGAGCTGTTGGAGAATAACAATAAGCTTCCCAAGGGGCTCCTCGTTCTCTTTGCCCAGTTCCCGATCACGCCAGAGGACATGAAAGAACAAGGCTGGTACCAACGGACAGTGCAAGAGGTTGCTGATTTCCTCCCGCTGCTGGCATCGCGCTTCACGAGTTGCGATTGTCGGTTTTACATCGAGGTGGCCAAACGGCGCTTTCCGCCGTTGGTGCATGAGATGAAGCGAGAATTCCAACTCAATTCGCCCGTATTCATGAGTGTAATATTTGCTTCCATGGGTCGGCAACTATACGATGGCTCCAGTTTCTTGGCGTTGAATCAGCTGTTCAAGGAAAATCTGGCTCTCGAACGGACTGGCTTGGACAAGGATTCTCATCATCGGTTAATCGATGCTTACCGAAATATTCCAATGAAAGGCCTCCCACAACAAGCGACGTTGCCCATTCTCCAGGTTCCGGCTACAACTTCGGCCTCTCAATATCCTCAACCTGAAGTCACGCAACTCTCTAGAAACCAACCTTCATCAGCGAGCCTAAGACCAGCAAGTCCCAGCCAGGTCAGGCGTGAAATTGTTCAAGGGCCATCAAATAGATCACAAGTACCTCCGAATGCACAGGCCAGGCAATTCCTAGCTATTCAATCCCCAGCTATTCAACTCTCAGCTGCTCAGCACCCAGCTAGCCAACCCCCAGCTAGCCAACCCCCAGCTGGCCGATCTCCGGCCATGCAACCTTCAGCCAATCGACCTCCGCCGATAGTCACTGTCCCCTATGGCCATTCTCCGTATCAGTACCCTTCACAGCAGGTACAGCAGCAGCCCTTCACGCCAATGCCGCCAATGCCCCATTATCCACAAATGTCGCCAGCACAGCAAGGTCAAATGGTAAGCATGCCTCCACAGCCCGGCCATATACCTGGGTATGCTTGGCATCCTGCTCCCAACCCTCAGACACAAGCACAGCAACGGGAGTTTCTTCGGTCCTACGTACCTCCGTCAGCATATACAATTCCCAATTCAGCCCAGCAGAATGTGTCTTCCCAAGGAGGCGCTTCCGACGGCCACCACCGAGAGAATCAGGTGCCATTGCAAACTTATCAGACATATCTAAGAAACCAGCCGATGCCTTCTCCGCACCAAGTTCAGTCGCCAAATTCACGATCTCCTCAAACCCATTCTTCCTCAACCGCGTCCCTCTTGCCGCCTGTTGGATATCGTCTCCCACCGTCTGTTCCGCCAAACCCCATGCGTCTCGGGCTACACCAGGCCGATCTTCGTGACCCGATAAAGAAGTGCGTGAAGAAAGGGCCCGGGGGCGAAATGCGGGAAGCCGAGCTTTATCATTATGTGAGCCATTTTGCTCTGGATCCTTCTGCCATCGACCCCGAGGACTACAATTATGTTTGGAATTTCTCCGTGTCTGCCGATGATATGACGAGACGCCCACGCCCAGTAGAGACGTCTGCCAAGGAAGGCTTCCGTCGCATCCTCACATACCAATCCGGTTGCCGAACCTTTCGTCTGCGATGTATCGCACTCCCAGCTTCGGAGGACCCCAAACATGCAAAGACCCTGTGGCATACGGCATCTACAACTTGGCCTAGCGTGTTCTATATTCATCTCAACGGCAGGGAATTTACTCCCTGCCGGAAGGTTCACAATGGAAAGGATCTGCCTTTGGATATAACCTTGGATCTTCGCGAGGGTGAAAACAAGCTGCAAGTTGACCTTCTTCTTGGACCAGATGAATGTCAGAAAATACGGTACTACTTCGGTATTGAAACAATGGACGTCTCTCGGTTTGACTTGGTGCGTAGCCTCGTCCGAGCCCTCCCGGCTGAGATTGTGCGTGAAAAAATTCAAAAGCGTCTCAACCAGGCCACTGACGATGATGACGTGGCTGTTGTGACCAACAACCTGAGTATAAGTTTGATTGATCCTTTCACTGCACAGATCTGCCAGACGCCTGCCCGCTCCACTTACTGTGACCACCAGGAATGTTTCGATCTTGAAACCTTCATCAAGACTCGAAAATCTATCAGCGGGCCGACCCCGATGAACGATAATTGGAAATGTCCTATCTGTAACGCCGATGCTCGCCCACAGCTACTGGTCCTGGATCGATTCCTTGAGGATATTCGCATGCAGCTTATCCAGAGGGACCAATTGGAAGGTGCCCAGTCCATCCTAATCAAGCCGGATGGCACATGGTCCGTGAAGGCTACCAGGGATGAACAGGCATCTCGAGAGAAGACACCATGTTTGCCCTTGGCCAAGCGCAAAGCAGATGGTCTGAGAACACCACCAGGGAATGCAGCTTCGCGAATCAAACTTGAGGAACAACAGTCTCCTGAATATCAGCCTCCGGAGCGAGTGTACCTTGAACAACAACTTCCGGAACGAATCATTATTGAGATCGACTAACGTTCCCTATCTGTTTTACATGTCAGAATTTGTCTGTTTTGAGCATGATCCCATAGGCATGTTCAGTGCCTTCGCCACCTTCTTTCTCTGCCCCGTTTGTTTGCCCGCATTATAAGAGAGATACCCCCTTCTTTGTGTTTCAAAAGTGTGCTTCTATCCAGAGGGCATCTGGTTGGCGTTCGGTGTCTTTTGTTCTTATTGATATTTGTTTTACATAAGTTATGGCCTTTGTTCGGGCCGAACGGGATCGAGTATATACGTTAGCTTGCCTGACTTGGCCTAAGTAGTAAACCTAGACTCGTACAAATGGGTGAAGAATGGACTTCTTTTGTGTTTGCTACATTACTATTCATATAATTTTAGCCATTTAACATCAGGTCCTTATTAAAACTAGAAGCTCTAAAAACACATCATGTATGCTCATTCAGCGGATCTCTCCACGTCGACATTAAATTATACAGTAATATAGTTGGTATATAGCCGGAGAAGTTTCACTTCCTCACCCTCCTCACATGACTAACAAGGTTCTCAATAACACCTTCGAAAGCCTCCTTCTCACCAATAAGTCCATCCCTTCGCTTCAGCCAATACTCAAGGACCTCACTAGCCCGCAAGGTAACAGCCTCCAGCTCAGCAGCATGATCTTTAAGCTCGCTATCCGTTAACCCATTCAACGCAGCATCAGTAGTAGCACACAATCTCCGCACAGCTGAAAGATCCAACTGAGGCGGTGGCGCAGCACCACGTCTGGCTTTGGTACGAGGAGCCTGCGCAGCACCATCGGTTTCAGCCGAAGCTTCACCCTCGCCTCCCTTGCGGGGTTGGCTGCGTGAGCGTGTAGCAGGCGTATTGGAGCCCGAATCAAGGTCGATGGAGGGTAGGACGAGTTTCTTCTGTTTCGAGGCTGGAAGGATCTCGTCTAGATCTACCGGAACGCCTAGTGAGACGAGGAAAAGTCGGCGGATGCGGGATTTTACCCAATTTTGGGGTTGAAGCGGGGGTGGGGCTACTAGTTGGGACCAGAGGGAGAGTGAGCGCTCTGTGTTGAAGATGGCTGTTTGGTCGGAGATTGGTTCGACTTTTGGGAGGGTGGTGATGTCGGATGTTGGGAGGAGGTTGTCGAGGGTTCCTTGGAGGGAGGCTAGTAGTTCGGATGTAGATTTGTAGGCGGAGAAGTCTGCCAGGGGGGGCTAAGAGGTGTTAGTTAGGTTTTGTCGATATGGGGATGTAGACGTACGACTGTTGGTGCGGGTGGCTGTGGAGGAGTGGTTGTACCACTGGCCATTTCTGTGGGTTCTTGGAAGCCGTCGTCGAAGTCTCCGAAGTCGTCGTCTCCCATTTCTTCTGCCTCGTCGACAAATTCGTCGAAGTCGTCGCCAAAATCGTCGGCTTCGGCTTCTATGGCTTCTTCTTCAGCCTCTTCGGACCCATCTGCGGCGCCACCTTGGGACGTGGGTTCTGGGGCGTCTGGGACTATTTCCACTGTGTCGGGCTCTGCATCACTGGCTGAGCTTTGATGGGCCGTGGGACCTGATGATGATACTTCATCCAGGGGCAATGTGTCCACTTTGGAAACCCGCGTTTCAGGAATTGGTTGAGTTGTGGAATCATTGTCAGAGGGGGTATCATCCAGCGACGGAGCTTCATTACTCTCATGGTCGGGTGCTTTGGTCACTATGTCAGGCACTGCATCGGCCAGGCGCTTTTCATGCGCTTCGGTTCCTGGAACTTCACCATAGCTTGGCTCCTCAGGATCCACCTTTTCCACTACTGTATGTGGGATGGGTGAAGCTTCTGGGGTTATAGGTCGGTCCTGCGGCCCCGACGCAGCTTGGTCCTTGCTCTGTGTATCTTCTGGGATGACTTCGATTTCATCGGGGACGGCGTCTTGCGCTCGTTTCTCGTATGCTTCTGTACCGGGAATTTCGCCATGCTGGGCACTGTCGTCCACCCGCTCGACTCGAGTGGACGGGACAGGGGAAGTATTGCCAGATGGTGGGCTTTGTTTTAATTGTGCATGGCCTTCACTGGCATCTGAGAAGTGGTCATCGTCGCTGCTGGAAGCTGTAAAAATGGTAAAAAAAAATAGGTCAGTTTCTAGTAGTTTCATGACGTCCCAAGAGCCAACTAACCAATATCCTCAGCTCCTGGGTCCTCCAGCTCTGTGGTCTTGCTGGGAGGTTCGAGGTGCGTAGGCTGATCGGGTGATGCCTCCGACATTATTGTTGGTGGTGTTAGGGCTGGAGCATGGGAATCAGAGGGCGTAAAGAGAAATTCAGGAAATTAAGCATGCAAGTGAGTTGTGTAGCGTGGAGTGACGGCGTTCCCTGCAATCGATTCGAGTCCAGAACACATGTGCCTGAATGCCTTAGAATGCAGATTAGTGCCTTGGTTATCGGGCGGTAAAAGCTCATGGACCCAATTGTTTAGGCGTTAAGGCATCAAGGCATCAACGAGCGCGTAACTCAAACTCCTGCCGATGATTATTCTGAGCTTCAACCTCTCACCTCGTGCCCTTTCCTCACCTTTCCGTTAGGCTCAATTCCCATTGAATCAGTGCAATCGCATTATCCTACTTGGTTTTGTGATTCCTCTCCACAGGACCCCCCGACCTTCCATTGGTCGTTCCTTTTCTTCCACTTTTTCCAGAGCTCGCTCTAGTCCCTCGCCTGCGACAACACATCACCATGTTCGGCAACAATAACTCAGGCGCCAGCAAAAGCCTTTTCGGGTCTGCTGGTGGCGCTAGCAGTCCCTTTGGCTCCAACACGAATACTCCAAATTCCGGGTCCTCTGGTCCTAGTTTGTTCGGAAATGTAGGAGCTACACCCGCCGGAGGCGCATCTGCTTCACCCTTTGGAGGAAATTCCGGAGGAAATTCTGGCACCCAGCCCTCTCTTTTCGGAAGTGGTACTACAAACAACACCACCGGAAGCTCATTCGGTTCTAACACCGCGACCTCAGGCGGCACCTTCTCATTCGGTCAAGCTCAGAAACCCGCCAGTCAACCGTCCACCTTGTCGTTTGGTGGGAACTCGACTCCAGCAAAGACAGAAGCAGCCACACCCAATGCTACAGCTGGTGGGAACTTGTTTGGTGGAGGCGGTGGTGGTAGCATGTTCGGAAACTCGACTACGCCCGGTCCCTCGGGAGGATCTTTGTTTGGCAACAACTCGACCACTCCTGCCGGACCTCCTCCGGCATCCAAGGCGCCACTGTTCGGAGGCGGATTGAATACCGGCTCCTCGACAACCCCGACCTCCACCACACCTTTCTCTACCACTCCAGCTGCGACCCAGCCGCAGACATCTGGCAGCCTCTTTGGTACTGCGGCCTCTACATCGGACACTCCCAAGCCGGCGTTTGGGTCTACTCCTACTACCGGCGCCGCCAGCGGTGGTGGCCTATTCGGCACAAAGCCGGCTGGAACCTCAACTCCGACCACAGCTGCAGACAGCACCCCGAAGCCCAGTATGTTCGGAAGTACCACCCCAGCTACAGGCGCTGCACCGAGTACACAAGGATCCTCACTGTTCAAAATGCCCTCTGCTGGGGGTGACTCGGCCGCAAAGCCTGCATTCTCTCTTGGTGGTAATACTACAGCTAGCACAAGCGCACCTGCATCATCACTGGGAGCCCCTGCAACTTCGGCTGCTGCCCCCCAAAAGTCGCTCTTCCCTACCCTTGGGGGCACCACATCTTCTGCTGCCCCATCATCCACACCTGCTGCTGCTCCTACTACCGGACTGTTTGCTCCTAAGCCCTCCACATCGGCCGCCCAAGCGGCTGCGACCACCACATCTGCACCCGCCACCACTCCTGCTGCCGCGGCTCCTCTTGGGGGTTTGTTCGGTAAGCCAGCTGCTTCAACCCCGTCTACTCAGCCTGCCGCTGCCACTACAACGGCTGCTGCTGATAAGACCACTACCGCAACAGCAGCTCCGTCTACAACTGCTACTGCTGGTGCTTCAGCTAATACTGGTGTCACTGCTCTTGGGCAGTCAACCACAGGACCTGCTCCGCCAGCTCAGTCGCGGCTCAAGAACAAGACCATGGATGAAATCATTACTCGATGGGCCACAGATTTGACCAAATATCAAAAGGAGTTCCGTGAGCAGGCAGAGAAGGTTGCTGAGTGGGATCGGATGCTAGTGGAGAACGGAACCAAGGTGCAGAAGCTGTATGGCAGCACTGTTGATGCAGAGCGTGCCACTCAGGAGGTTGAGCGTCAACTGGCCTCCGTGGAAGGCCAGCAAGATGAGCTTAGCTCGTGGCTCGATCGTTACGAACGGGAGGTGGATGAGATGGTGTCAAAACAAGGATCCCCCGGCGAGAACATCTCAGGTCCGGATCAGGAGCGCGAGAGAACGTAAGTGTTCACTATCCCCGATGTGTGTACCATTAATCTAACTCAACCCTACAGATACAAACTGGCCGAGAAGCTCTCCGAGCGTCTGGACGAGATGGGCAAAGATCTGACCAGCATGATCGAAGAGGTGAACGGCGCCTCAGCAAGCCTATCCAAGACCAACCGAGCAGACGAGCCTGTATGTCAAACTTCTACCTATTGTTCTGGATCATTGCTGACCAATCTTATAGATCTCCCAAATTGTTCGCATTCTCAACTCGCATCTGTCTCAATTGCAGGTCATCGACCAAGGTACATCCGAGCTGCAGGCTAAAGTTGCCGCCGCTCAAAAGGCTGGCCAATCGATCTCTTCTCGGCTTGGCTACGGGTATGCTAGCCCCGGTATGGGTGGAGGTCATGCCGCGGATGATTTCTACCGCTCGTACATGGGACGGCGGTAGATGGTGATGGATGGACATTTTATGATTTAATTCGGGTTATCGAATATACCGTGACTCAATGGGAATGGATCTGGTTTTGCAGTTATACTTTCTGAGCATGACTTTTCACGTACTTTTTGTCTGCGGCCTGGCGGCATGGTATCCCTTAGCTGACGCAATCTTGGAATCTGGATTTCTTTGCTTCTGTATTTCTAGTTTAGATTTCATCCTGTCTTGATCTTTCCAAAGAGCGAGGGCCTGAGGAGCAAATTGCCATTATGGCTGGATATCTAGGCACCTGGCGGTTTTGTATCTAGATCCCAGTCCCAGAGTTGGGCTCTGGATTCAAGATAATATGTGGAGTTCGACATACAATCATATATACGTGTAGTCTCTACACCCGAATAGAGCATGGACCTTGAGATATCAAAGTTTCGGGGTAATCAACTATATCTTGAGTTCTATCTTTTGGAAATCAGGCGTGATTTGCGGCAATGCCTAGTGGTCAAACTACGAGTAGCTGTGAACATATTGCCAGGTATTTATCTATGAGAGCGGGCCTACAGTGAATTATAGTACTTTGTTCTGTAAAATGGAGGAAACTCCTGATATGCTCTCGCCTGTATGCTATATCACATGCTAATGGCAAAGAGGCCCCCACTGATCAATCCGATTGGAGCGGAGATAATTATGGTACAACAATGGTAGGTCTTGGATGGGGCCAGTTATACATATGGCTGCTTAGCGCTTCTGCTCCTGGGTCAGGTTGTCACTGGAAAGCAGTTAGTACAGTTCAGAACCAAACTTGTATAATAAAAGGGTATGGTGCATACATGTGGCCCTCGAGGTCATCAAGGTGTTTACGCTGATCAGAGATCTGCTTCTTCAGCTTGGCAAGCCTGTTCACCGCGTCAGTAAAATGAACCAAACACACAGGCAAGGCAACTTACTTCTCGAGCTCCTTCTCACGAATGTACATGCTTTCCTGGGCGGCTTCGCGCTTGGTGAATGCGTCACTACAGCACTGTCAGCAAGGGATGATGTCATCGGACAAGGCAGACGCCCTGCTGCGCCTCGTTGCTCATTTTGGTGCTCAGGGCACCGTGGAGAGCAAGGCGTGATCAGTTACTGCAGGGGAAAATGAGAAGCCACGTACCCAGAGGATGAACCGGCAGCAGAGCGGGGAGCACCAGTGTCGCCTTCGCCCATTCGAGGCACAGCAACCGAGAAGGATCGGTATTGGAGAGCCCGGGTAGCGGTGGCGGCAGGTCGGATGATGGATTGACGGAGCATGATGGATGGTTTGTGATGAGAAAGTAAGATATGAGGAAGAAGAAAGGAAATAGTCAAGGAACCCTGGAAGCTACAGTAAGCTTGGGTGGCATGACGACACATCAGGTGATTCCGGGGTGCATTAGATAATAGATTATGTCAGCTCCGGTAAATCTCTGCGATAAGTCAACGTGCTCTCATTCGGCTTTATGAGAGATCATGAGGGGTTCGTGGGAGATCATTCGTATTGTATACACGGGTGAAGTGACTACATGATCCCTCGGCTGATCGATAATTTCTTATATTCTTTCCATTCTTCCATCTTCCCTGCCGCGTACATCTAGACCAGCTGAGCCCCATAGTCCCATGGGATTAGACCAGGGAGATTAGGGCTGTTTCAGAGTGACTATAAGGCATACTCGACTATGTACCCAAGAACAATTGTGTTTCCAAAGTGAGGCGCGAAGTAGGGAACCACAAGGGCGATTGGTGGGCGCGGGATGGGGATGACGCTCAGTGGCCCACCGAACCACACACAGAAGACGAAGACGATGCTCAGCACGAACAATTCCTGAGGAGGGGAAAGGGAAAAGGTATATAGAAAATAATAGAAAATAAGCAAGATTCCAAGTGTCAAGCCATGTGAACCAGGCTCGAACTTTAGATAATCGATAGGCTGTTAAACTCCCCTGTAGCGTTAAATCCCAACGACACCGCCCTGTTGATTCCCTCCCCCTCTTCTCTCATTCTCTCCTCTTCCCTTCATCTTGGAACTTCCCCCTTTCCTCCGTATCCAACTTCCGTCCTATTTTTTCTCCTCTCAATCCAGGTGAGTGTTACTTGTGATAGCCAATTTCATACTTGGTGCCCCCCCCCCTTTTCCTAGTTCCCCCGCCCTGCAGCCAAACCACACACAACCATAAACCCACTCCCCTTCTAGAATGAGGAACAATCATTGAGTCGCCGAGGGGAAATCTATGGGAGGTGTTCCCTTCTTAGATCTTGCATGATCCAGAATCGCATGCCTCTTTGAATGGTCGCCCGTTCATCCTTACCTTGTTTACTTGGTGGGACGGCCGCGACCGCTACATTGTGATCCCAAACACCGCACATCCCGGGAAGCCCACTCATCCGGACCATCAACACATCCATCGTCATGATATCTGTATCAGGGAAATAGGAATGACAGGCTTCGACTGGCATGCCCTGAATGGAATCAAGTGGAATTAGCGTTGAGCCCCAAAATCGAGGGGAGGGTCCTGGCGCCCTTTGTCTACCCCTCCCGGTCGGCGATGATGTAGATGGCGTGCTTCCCACTTTCATCTCCAACAACACAAAAATACCTGCAAAAATCATCATTAGAATCATCATACTAATCAGATCTGATTAATTTAGAACTTTTCACCATGGGTCAAGAAAACGCCGTTTACCTCGCCAAGCTCGCTGAGCAGGCCGAGCGCTATGAAGGTTCGCCTCCCCATTTCCAACGTAAGAGAATGTGGTATTGACCGCGCCAAACAGAGATGGTTGAGAACATGAAGGACGTCGCCTCCGCCGATGTTGAGCTCACCGTTGAGGAGCGCAATCTCCTGTCTGTCGCCTACAAGAACGTCATTGGTGCCCGCCGTGCGTCCTGGAGAATCGTCACCTCGATCGAGCAGAAGGAGGAGTCCAAGGGCAATGAGTCCCAGGTTGCTTTGATCAAGGAGTACCGCCAGAAGATCGAGGCCGAGCTTGCCAAGATCTGTGATGACATCCTTGACGTCCTCGACAAACACCTTATCCCGTCCGCCGAGAGTGGCGAGTCTAAGGTCTTCTACCACAAGATGAAGGGTGACTACCACCGTTACCTTGCTGAGTTCGCCATTGGCGACCGCCGCAAGGGTGCTGCCGACCACTCCCTGGAGGCCTACAAGGCCGCCACTGAGATTGCCGGAACCGACCTTGCCCCTACCCACCCCATCCGTCTCGGCTTGGCCCTTAACTTCTCGGTCTTCTACTACGAAATCCTGAACTCCCCCGACCAGGCCTGCCACCTCGCCAAGCTGGCCTTCGATGATGCCATTGCCGGTTCGTTGCCTCGTTTCCATGAGCCATAAACCCTGTGACTAACTTAACCAACAGAGCTCGACACCCTGAGCGAGGAGAGCTACAAGGACTCCACTCTTATCATGCAGCTCCTCCGTGACAACCTCGTAAGTGAAACCCGAATTTCGCTATATGGAGTTACCCACTAACCATATTATAGACTCTCTGGACCTCTTCCGAGGCTGAGGGCTCTGCTGATGCCCCCGCCGAGAAGAAGGCTGAGGAGGCCCCCGCTGCCGAGGGTGAGAAGCCCGCCGAGTAAAGGGTGGAACTCTTAAAAAGATATTGATGATGGACTCGCGTCCTGGGACGGATGGGACGATTGAGAGAGTACTGTGACAGGTCTATCGGAGCAAGACCAAGTAGAACGTGAGGGGAGAAATCCGCAAGATGCGCTGATCTGAATCCTGGTGTTCTTCTGGTTCTCGGGCCTCACGGCTTGGAGATGAGGAAAACCGCAGATTTGATCCATGTGCAACTTGTGGGGAAATCCCTTCGAGTCTTCTACTTGTCTCTACACTCCCTGTTTTGGTCTGGTGTTGCTTTCCTGGAACCTTGTCCGCCTCCTCTTTTCGTTTCCTTCATTCTCCTTGTTATTTTGTCTACTTGCCTCTCCTATTTTATCCCCTCTGAAAGAGTCCCTTTTGCGCGCACTCTCCAAACACCCCACACATATACACACGGACAGAGAATTTTTTTAAATCAGCTCCTTATCAGGACCAATGAGGGCTTCGTACCGATCCCCCCGATCTGGCTTTTTTTTCTCTTCTTTTCTCCCTTCTCCTGGGTTTCTCATTCCCGTATTCTGTGCCGTGTGGCGTTTCATTCTCGCTAGATGTGTTAAAGATTTACTGAGGTAAATATACCTCTATTCCGTACTCGGAATACCCTGTATGGTCTTAGACTCATCAGTAGAACTATCCTGGCCCATTTCCTAGATTAAGATGGTGTTAGGACCTTGATTGCAAGGACTAGGTGTAGTCTGGTATATTCCTGGAGACATGCTCCCGTTTTGATACCTAGACTGCTATGTCTTATCTCAGGGTATCTAACTGGGAACGTATAAGGGACTTACATTAAATAATTATATCCTAATTAATACAATCGTTGGCCAGTCAAGCATTATCCATGATATGTACTACGTCATTTCTTTGTGAATACTACCCTACAAAAAGGGTCTACGTTCCATTCTGTACGCAGATGCATATCTCCATGCTTCCCCGGATAACAAAGAATATCCTTGTAAATAGAGACTTATTTTAGGGACCCACAGAAACTCTCAACCTTAGTCTGTATGACAGGCAGCAGGGATGTCTATGGGTAGGCAGAAACTGATGCCTAGGATGCATACGCAGTCCAATGGGGCTATAATCATCAACAATGAACACATGATAAACACATTTTGACTGGTATGTAAAAAGACTAGTCCACTGTACAATGAACAAAGAACGTGATCGACATAATTGAGGACTCGTAATCTTCCGTGACAAAAGTACGGTTGATAGTTCAATTGGAGACGTATCAAAATTGAGGATGGTCGGTCATACCAAGCCGATCAACCTCAAGTTTGGGTTTAATGAATTAATGGAAAAACTCATTGTAAGATATACATACACTAGTTCAATGAATGTCAAAGTAAGACGGTAGATGGCTATTAATAGTTAAATTCGATAGTGTATCAATAAGCTCCTTTAACCTTTCATTCTTGCGTTGTAAGATTGGCTGAAAATCTACATGTCAATACGGATCTACAAGGAATGAATCATTTGAACATTTTCCATATGAATAAACCACCCACCAGCTATGCAAGCTAGACAGAAGAGGGTATGGCGGAAAAATAAACCAGGGGGGACTTGGGGCACGTTCCTGGGTATGAAAAACAGAGCCGCAAAACAAAAATGCAAGTTAAGAGTCATTTCGGCAGTCCAGGTCAAAAAGATGTACAAGTGATCGTCTTTGACGATCAGATGAGAGAAGGTAAAAAGGCAAAGAGAAAAAACAAACAAACAAATGGACTGCTCCGAACAATGACCGATGATGCTTTCCAGTTTCCACCGTGGCCATGACCATGCATATGACGAAAACAATTTCCTATGCGGGCTCCGGTAAGAGTTCATTCAAAAAGAGTCTAGTCCCAGTCCCCGAAACGCCCGAGGTGCTATGCATCCGATGATAATAAAAGAAAAAATACAAGTAACATGTCCGCAAAGAACCGCCGTGGGAGTCAGAAAGGATGAAACGCCGGAAAGAAAATAAAAATGAAAATGTGGAAATGAAGCCCAGTGGTATCGTCAGGGCCAGGAGATCGTCCCACAAATTGACAGCCACATGAAATTGGCGGCACATCGAGAGCCGTTTGGACGATCCTAGATGAATCAAGGTTGCCAAGACCCAGTGGCGGGCCACTTGACGAGCCCCAAGTATGCGATGATGTCACTGGCAATCTAAGGCTCCCTTGGGTAAATAAGCAAACCCGGGGTGATGCTGATCGGTTCTGAATTAGCGGTCGATCCCTTTGCGAAGGAGAAGTGGAGACTGTGACGACAGGCGTGCGACGAAAGAAGTGTAAAGGTTGGCCACGTCGAACCGGTCGGGTGGCTGGGATGATGAAAGTGGTAAAAGTGGCGACAACCGTAGGCAAGGACATTCATCCTTTCGGGAAAGGATACACCGAGAGTCATCACGAGACTGGTATCTTTCCCATGGAGTCCCTTGTTCCCCTGCTCCTCCATGGATTTGCGGAAGTAAAACATGTCAATGGGTGTAACGTTGGACTCTTGATCGAAATGTGGCGTTGCAGACGGGAGAAGTGGGAGGAAAGTCGTAAATGGCGGAGAGAATCGATAAAAAAAAAAGTCGGTGTGGTGAACAAAGGGTTGCACATCCAACCCCTCAACGTGCGTAGAAATCCCGATTTCTCTGAGTTACTAGGTGGCAGCGACGGTCAATCTGCGACCCCTTCCTCACTCCTCCCACAAGGAGCTATTTCTGTGCTTTGCGTGCTTTCGTACTCCGAGTCATTTCACCCTTGGTCATATTCCGGGTAAGGCCGCCAATGTAATCTTGCAGGATCTTGTTGTCCTTCTCCAGCTTGTCATGATCCGACTTGACCGCGTCGATTCGTTCGGCAAGGGCTTGTAGTGATGATTGGAGAGCCTTGGCTTGTCTGTGAGGCTGGTTAGCATTTCCAAGATTTCCTTTATCTTCTTCTCTTTTCTCTTTCAACCACCGATACTAAGGGGTGTATCTGGATCAAAAGGGGGGAAAGAGACCACTCACTCTTGGAGAGTCTGTCGAGCCTCTTTGCCCAATCGCTCCAGATCAGCAGAATTCCGTCTAGGACTCATGGCACGGGCGTCGTCGGGAGGAAATTCCTCCTCTTCGATTTCAATTTCGGGATGATCACGGGGTACGAGTATCGATGCACTGGGTTTGCGGCTCGCCATTCGCGGACGTTCTGAGCGGCCGCGGCGTTCAGTCTCGGCGTCAGATATAGATGAAGATGAGGACAAAGATGACATGTGCATGCGGCCACCGTCGTTAGGTTGCGGCAAGGTATCCACGGGAGAGGCTTCAGTCATCTCTGTATCAGAGGCCATATGGGTGGTTGTTTGCAACGGACGCAAAAAATATGGGATTTAGCGAGTCCAGCGTGGCGGCTGTTCGGGTTCCTGTTTCTTTGTATTTTTCAAGGGGGAATTTTTTTTCAAGGTCGTCGATTTGTCGATTCCTTTTCGTGGCGGGTCGGGAAAACGAATCTTCGATTTCGAACGACCACGGTCTACCCCTAGCGATGTACCCCAGACGAGAAATCTGTGTTACGCTTGAGGTAGCTACCGGGGTCGAGTGGGAGAATGGGTTGAGGTTGATGGGGTGTGAAAATCGGGGAGACTACGAGAATGGGCGTGTTGAGGGGATTTTCGGTGTCGTGATGGATCCGTGTCAAAAGGTCGAAAGGTAGTTGCAGTTGAAGACGAAGTCGAAGTCGAAAGGGAGGAAGAGAAGTAAAGCAAAAGCAAAAGGGACGAGCTTCGGGAAGGTACACCAGATGGATGGGATTTCCGTCGTACGAGAGCGGTGGACGGTACGGACTATCTTAGCACCTTTTCAGTAGGTGGAGGGCCAAGTCCCTTGGTTGGATGCGACTGATCGTCCCCCCTTCTTCTGTTTTTTTTTTTTCTTTTTTTTTCCTTTACTCAATTTTACAGTACAGTAAATTCAGTAATTCACTTGAGTACTCACATGAGAATAACTAGATTGTGGGGGATGAGCATCGTTAGATATGTGTCATGATGTGCAACTCCGTATTATAGGGGAAGTGAATATCAATGTATTCCGGTGAAGGAATGAAAAAGAACCTGATTTTTGCTCCGGTTTAGGGCCCTTTACTTTTACCCTTTACTTTTACCCTTTTTTTTTTTTTCCCCCTTTAACCCTTACACCGCTTCCCTCTCCGGGGGTCCACTAAGGTTCCCTCTGACTGGGATAGGGCACGGATCCACTTTAGTCACACCGCCACCAATCATAGGGCAGAACGGGCAGAAAGTGTGTACGGGTATTGTTACCGAACTCTGATGAACACGTATTCCCCCTTAACAGCAATCGACGCAAAAGTACCTATATCTATAGGATACCGACTTCTCCGAAAACGGCATTGAACACGTGAAATTTGCATGAGAGAATCCTGGTCAGATCCCGTCAAGGATTAAACCCCATCAATGCAATGTCACCGGAATAAATTACTATGGGAAAAACGAATCTTTCAGGGGATGTACTGTCGATCGAGCCTCAACAAGCGGACCATGACGCCATATGACTGGTGCCCGTACCATACTGTACATCAAAACCAAGGTTTTTTTTTTTTTACTTCCGGTATGGTGGCAAACGGAAATCTCCTCCCTAAAAAGCCTCAAAGAATGTGATGTACAGATCTGTAAGATATCAGTTTGGGATTTGTGTACAGTCCTTCAATTTCCTGAGAACGACAGCCGATCTTACTGTACGACCGAGCCAAGACTTTCAAAACCTCTTGCCGCTCGGTTAGCCTTAGCCTAAACAACCAAACTATCATCTTCCGTGTGACATGTTACAAATGCTTTTTGCCAAAGTTCCCGAGATCAATATCATCGCATTGATTTCGTATACTATAGTAACGCAGTCATGGGGACTAATGCGTGCCCGGTAAACGCTTGGAGCCGATCCATTCCCATGGATTCCCTCTAATTTGATGGATTGCTAGCCGATTAAAAGGAGGTGAAACCAAGCAGGGTCACCACCGCCGATCCTGATGGTCAAATCATTCTCCACCCGAAGTTTCCAGAGAAAATCCTAATTCTCCACCTGTACATATTGCTTCGTTGGCCTTGGCAGGAACAGTCAAACCTCGGGGTTCTCCCGGAGTCACGAAAATACAGCCACCATGACCACCGACGAGAATACAGAGAATACAACTTCGGTTGAGTTCCTTGGGTCTCTTCGCCCTCTTAGCCCTGTTGAATCGGGATTGGAACAGGTACCGGACCCGAGAGTTCACCCATGGATCCCCCGTCCCGGCAGTGGCTTGGATTGGGAGAACGGTGGCTGCAGGCGAAAACCTCGAATCATAAATGCCGGCGCCACTCCATCAGCTGCACTTGGTCCGGGGCACAGCACGAGGTAATTGACATATGATCCATTTTAGAAAAAGATTGAATGTCCATGCATTGATTCAGTAACAGTTTTCTTAGTACGTATACTACTCCGTACCTATGATCCCAAGCTTAAAGTGGAACCAAAAAGAAGACCGGAAAATTGCTACACACTCCGTACTTTTTGTACGTATTTTCATTATACTTCAACAATACCTTGTACACTACAAAGGTGTACAGAGGGTACCCCTCCTTGACCAGTAGCTATCGTTCCTGAATCCCCGCCGTGAAGGGAGGGGGGGGAGGTGGGAAGAAACGCTCAGGCCTGTCGTCTGTGCGATGGTTCCACCATAATACACCAAACGTACTCTATGCGTCTTAAGCTGGGGGCAAGTGAGACACAAAACACTGCTTATTCTTGAAACCACGTAACCCCTAGAGAGAGCGGAGTGTACAACCGATAGCTTCCGTATTCTGGTACCGAACCCACGTCAAACTCCAAAAATCAATCATAAATCACTATAATATTCAAACCTACATATGTACCTGCACTCCGTACTAGGTATTCCACCCTGCCGATCTGCTCATCTTGCAACTTTTTTCCCGTCCCTTCCCCCCCACCACCAGTACGAACGTCAATTACGGAGGGGGCGTCAGGTAAGGCTAAGCACGCTAATCTCCACCCCTCCCAAGCTGCGGATTGCGCGCGTTCTTTAGGTTAGTGTGAGTGGGTTAGGACGTGGCTAACGATTTTTGGCTCCATTTCACTGGCCACGTTCACCCTTTGCCGCGGGATATTTCCTTCTGCAGGAGGGCCAATCAGCTAATCTTTATTTCTTTTTTTTCCTGGATCTTGATACCCAAGATACGCCACGAATTACACTTACGGCTAACGCAAAGCACGAGATTGGGGAACAGTATGATGTGGCAGTTCGTGATAATGAGATTTAAAATCGCTTGGCATAATATTCAATTAATTGATTCTCTTCAATAATCCCAGTCCATATGGCAATATCCGTGCTGGTGGGATTGTAGTCACGAGGGTATGGGGCTGTGCTGCCTGACAGTGGGTCGAACCATGCCGTTATTCATTTTAGTTCTCAGTTATCGTGCCCCTTAGCTAAAATTCGTGCATAGTATCTACTTGGTCTACAGTACGGTGTTCCTGACTATTGCGGCCCATGTCCGCTGGCATGCCCGGTTCAAGGTTCTCCTTGCGCGAGGCTGAGGAATCTATGTCATGGGTTAAGTGACTCCATCTGTACGCTTATCCCCATCTAGTACTTGGTAATCCTATAAGCTTACACTCATAATCGTATTCCAGATAAGCATACCATCACCATCTGACATAAACCCAAATTGAAAGTAACCATACGGATCTTGGAATTATACGAATCCATCCCCTACGAGGCTCCGTAACACAAAAAAACACTCAAGATCACTGTCCCACCGCAGATCCTCACGATCTCACAATCCTGTTTTTAGATCCGGATACTTGTTTTTATTTTTATAGCTTCTGTGGAGTATCTTCGGGATGTGGGAGCTTGGCTCCGCTGGTCGATCCAGGTTAGATTGAAGACTAGTGATGAACCGTGCACGAAATGGTTACGAGGTGCATGGCGGGGTCTTCGGAGTTAATTAATGGTCTTATAGATGGGGGCGTGGAGTTCGCAGGTAGAAAATGAGGCTTGAATAATGACTAGGATTAGGAGATGTGGTACAGTGCCGAAGTGAAACATGTGTTGAGGCGACAAGTGCGACATGTCTATCGCTTACGAGTGGTACGACTAACGGAGTAGAGATTGCCTATTTGGATGATTTAGCCGCTGTGGATCTACTGTCTTTGTACGTAGCACAATCCGTGGGTGCTATGTCATAGTCCGGGGGTATAGCTCGGAGTAACCATTTCAGTATCCACAAGGATGTATTATACGATAAACCGATAATGATGAGTAATGAAATGTATAGGTCACGCGCAAATCATGAGAGGGCATCGCTAGTTTGCCACTGGAACAAAGCCCGCAACACGGCAACACCGCCAGACTGTGTCTCAACCGTACGGCCACGACCGCGATCATTGAAGTCCCGTGGTACACCCGAAGCCTCGGCATCCACCCTGTTGAGGTAGTCCACTGCGCCCTCTGGGAGAGTACTGCTACCCGCCATTCCGTCGGCTAGGATAGATGAGAATGGCAGACCCCACCACATACCAAACTTGCCCTCGTCATCTCGAGTCATCAGTGCCGCACGGGCATTATGCTCGATCCATGCTCCGTAGGAACGGCATCGGTTCAAATGACGAGTGAAGATCTGCTCCCAGTTCTCATCTTCTATAGGCCGGCGCGTGTCACCCGCCAGGAACCGTTCTTCCTGTGGTCGTAGTGGGCGGCAGAATTCCGTTAGATGGTGGAAGAATATTCCCTTGAAGGTCTGCCCGTCCTGCGAGCAGGTGGCGTGTGAGTCGCACGCGTCTTCGAGGACACCACCACGCCCGAGTCCAGCCCACTTCGTTGATGTAGTCTTCGGCCAACCTGTAGCTTGAAGGACTTTGTGAATAATTTCGTGGCCATCGCGTAGGTAATCCTGTGAGCCCGTGGCGAGCCAGAGACCTCTGAGCCCACTGAGAACAACGCCCTGGTTGTATGTGAAGACCATTGTGTTGAGCACGTCGCATTTTCGTGTGCCTGGGTCCGAGGAGCTGCGCCAGCCTCTGATGTGGTAGCCGTCGGCGTAGAGGCCGTAGGTACCGGTCATGTTGGACTCCTTTAGCCATGTATACCCGTCGACTGCTGCTTTCAGGAATATGGGGTTATGCGGGGAGACCGGGTCTTGGGTGGTTATGAACGGGGCGTCGATGGGGTCGCCGGGGAAGTATAGATACATTGCAATACTTGCAGAGATATACAGCTCATTTGTGATAGCGTTTTTGTATGGCGTGAGGGAAGGATTCCAGATCATTCCACCATCGCAAAGAGTCTTGTCCCATCCTACAGAGGCCAGCTCGTAGAAGATGCGGGCTCGGTGTGCAGCCGAGTCGCGAAATTGAGTGCCATACCACGTAGAGCCAGATGATGCATTTGATGAGTTCGATGCGTTGGAAGGAGCATAGTGGAAATCGGTATGTAGGTCTTGGAATTTAATATTCTCCAGCCAATCCAGTACCACCCAGAGCATATCATCGTAGGCTTGATTCCGTAAACCAAAGGCATTCTCACCGAAGTAGAAGGTATTCAGATGGCTAAAGAATTGATTGACGGTATTCTCGAGCGCGAGAAAAGAGTAGTCGCGTGCTTGCTCTGCATCAACACCCGGGCCGTAAGAGGAAGTAAAGGAAGACAATGCCGCGCCAACATGCGTCCCAAGAACAGCAGCAGTCCAGTCAATACTACTAGGCCAAGTACCAAGCCACAAGCAGAAGTATTTATCCTGCATGACATTCAATGCGTCAAGCAGATTTTGTAATGTCTGAGCAGGAGCTTCCCCGCTCCACGAGATAACCGTCGCATCGTTTTCTCCGAGATCGGTCCCGCCCAATACATCTTCAAAGTACTCGAATGATCCTTGCTCTGCAGGCAAGGACTCCCCGAGGGGCCTTTGAGGTTGAGTTGCAAGCGCATTGGTCACAGACCACAGGGAAAGCAGGTATATCGCAAGGATAGAAAGAAATCGTGGCAGCCCGGCAGGGTTTTGGGAAGGGGGCCACGGAGTCATCCTGCCTGGTTGACGGGGAGAAGTGCGTTCCACAAAATACAGAGTACAGCCTCCTCTATAATGATATCAAAAAAGGCACCAGGTCACCCGCATCCAACAACCAGGACACCGTCAGCCTTCAATGCGGGGAAATGGGGAGAAAAGGGTTTGGCCCCAACGATGGCCGGGCTTAGTCACCCATGACCCACTTGCGTTCTGCATCTATAGCAGCTACGTAAAATATAGAGAATCGCTGGAATGCAGAGACGCTTAGGGCACGGAAATGCATACTGGGCTGCATCACGAGAAGCCCTGCATTGGTGTTCGTGTGCCACATGGTCGTGTGATGGTCGAAAGAGAGGGCTAGAGACGCCGAGCCGCAACGCTCGGACTGCGCGCTGTGGGGGAGGTCATCGTAGGTAGGAATTGACTCCTCACAATAAAAAACATGAATCTTCTTAGGATACATTGCATACAAGCAGGATCAACAAAAATTGAGACGCTCTTATCTATCATACGCCGATGTGACCCTGAATCTATTAGCGGGATGCCAGGAGTTGTCAAAGCTAGGACAGCGCGGCAGTTTAGCGAGTGAAAGATAACGTTTTCAAGTCTGGTTGAATCGGTTCTTTAATTGCGGAAAATAGTTGCGGCAAATGAGCTTCAAGACCCTTTTTACATCTCGATTATTGATCATTGCTATCTCGAAACATACTCTCCAATGGACAGCAATGCGCATAGTCTTGTAGACCCAAAATATGTATTGGCATTCTTCACCTCTGAGCCCAAGTCAGCATGGGAAATCAACTAGCCCAAGGCAAAATCGTCATACCTTCCGAGGTAATTTAATGAGGCGCCGACACATACCTCTCCATGGGTGTGCTTAGTCTCATAATTAACATCATGAAAATATACCAGAGCATCCAAGGAGAGAGAGTAGGCCGGCGAAGCAGGGACACCGATTGTTCGTCATCCATCAAGAGCGTCGTGGGGGGTATGCGGGGTCAAAGGGCGAGAAAGAAGCGCTGGAGAGAAAAACGACGAGACAGGGTAACCCAGGTATCAATAGAACGGAGACAAGTAGTCTCTCGTGAATAAATCATCTTTCATGAGTGATCAAGGCTTAGTTGATATCAGCTTCCGGGCTGCGACTTCGGCGGATCGGGCTGGGGCTACGGCTACGACCACGGCCACCACGAGCTCCCTTGCCCTGTCCCTTGGCTCCTCCCTTGCCACCCGGGGGTGGGCGAACGAATGCGTAGTCGACTTGAATGGTCTGATCGAGGAGCTTGGTATTGTTGAGGTTCTTGATAGCCTCAGTGGCTTCCGGGAGAGTCGAATATTCGATCAATGCGTATCCCTGTGAATCTATCAGCATACATATAGCTTCCTTGAGTACCGCTGCGATTCCCGCGATTTTTCGGCCTATCAAGGTCGGGGGAACTGATCGTCGCAGCGACAAGGGGAAGATTTAGCACTGTCATGACGTACCTTGACATAACCTGTCCGTCGGTCAAGGTTCAAGTTGAAGTTCTTGATCTCGCCATGCTCGGCAAAAAGCTCGGTAATATCCTCTTCTGAAGCTTCCTCGTGGATGTTGGACACAATGACAATCCATCCCTCGATACTGCGCACGGCCACGGCGCCGGACTGTGTGTGAGGCTCGAAACCACGGTTCTGCTCCTGCTCCGGCTCCTGCTGCTCGGGCACCTCCTCCTGGGCAACAGGAGGGTCCACTTCCATTTCGGTCGACATTGTGAGGGATTGAGATGACGCGATGAGAGGAGAAGGAGTGGTGTGGTGGATCAATGAGATAATGTGAACGCGGAAGGGGAAAAGCTCTGGCTGAGTTGCACTCCATTTTGGGTTTAGCGCCTCCCGCATTACTCCAGGGTTATCTACACTTACATTGTACAACACCTAAAATGTAGACACTGCACTACGCTATAGTTCCAAATAAATCAAGTGTATGCAGACTAATAAAGAGCTCTGGGTCTTGAATATTAGCTTAAGCACAAGGTGGTGATATCACCATTGGCCCTTATTAAACTCAGGTTGGGATCGGATGGGGTCGAAGCCATGTTTATACGTATGCAGACGCTGAGGCTAAAGTGAGGAAGCCTCGTGTGACTAAGGCTGAGGCTAATATGAAGATTGCCGAGCTGTCGGTGTATATGGGAAATGATGCTAACTTTAAGGCTAGAGAGTTTGCAGATCTTGGGAGGACTGTTTAGCATAATTAACATGCTTTGAATTCGGGGGAATTAAGGGTCTAGGGGCTCTGTTTAGGGTAATTTGTGTATGCTGAAGAAAAATAGGATGGATCGAGTAGGCTGCATTGCTGGGACTGATAATTCTCAAAGGTACTCAGGGAAACATTGTGGTAGATGGCGACTGTCTTTGACCTGGTGTTATGGCATATACTACGTACCTAAGGCTGAGACGATAATAGATTTGGATGAAACACGTTCCGAACAGAATGACGACCAGATTTTTAAAATTGTATGATGTTCTAATTTTTTTTTTTTTAATTTTTTGGCATTAGAAACTGCAGAGTGGAGATTTATCCCCATTTGTGTCAAAAAAAATCCCGATGAGATGGGTAAGAGGAAAGTGTGAACGGAGGAAAGCAGCGCAATTCGTTAAAAATACAGAATGTCGAGGGAATAAATTGGGAAGAAAATCGATTGGGTTGGAAAATTGTTTATTTTCGGTTGTTGTTGCGCATGCCCAGGATCTGGACCATACGGACAAAGATGTTGATGAAGTCCAGCTCCAGGCTGACACTCTCGTTGACAACATCACGCTTGATAAGACCACGCTGAGCCAAGCGGGCGTGGTGCAGGACCTTCTGGACGTCGTAGAGGGTGAAGCCACCGAAGACAGCCAATCCACCGTACAGCCAGATGCGCTCGGACCACATCAGGCTGCGGGCAGCAGTGGCGGGGAGAACCATGGGGGCGAGGCCAGAGATAGCAACGAGGACAACACCAGCAAGGAGTGGGCCACCGAGGTAGAGGTACTTCTCCTGCTTGGCGGTGGCACCGACAAAAGCAATTGAGCCCATCAGACCAACGGTGTAGATACCCGCACGAGCGAGCAAAGCAGGGTTATAGAACATCAGCGGGGAGAGAAGCGCAGCCTGGGTAAGGTTGAACAGGGTCCAGCAGCCGTACTTCATGACGTAGCTGATGATGAAATTAGTACGAAATTTGAAAATAGAGGCAAAATCCTCTCGGGCAAAGTGGGATGCGATACTTACTTATCCGGGGAAGTGTAGAAAGTGCCGTACATAGAACCAATGCTGCCAACCAGACCAACACCGAGGACAGCCCATGGGTTCATGGCCATGAGACGGTAGGACCAACCAGTAGTGTGCAGAGCGCGGGCAGCAATAGCGATAATTCCAAGACCAAGACCAGTGTGCATAAAAGTTTCATTCAAGAAGCTCCGTTCGTAATCGGGCATACCGCCATCCTCACGGGTTTCACGGTTGAAGATGAAGTTGGTAGCCACCACGGTACCACCGACAATGGCAGCGCCATACATCAGCTTCTGACCCATGCTGCCGCCCTGGGTGTTATAAGTCTGCTGCATGTAGGTGCGACGGAAGGCATTCTGGAAGGTCTGGCGGGACTTGTTGAAGACGGAGGAAGCACCGGGTTGAGGCTTGGTTGCCTGGGTGGGCTTTAATGGAGAGTTGTGAATGAAGCGCGCAGTGTTGGAAAGCTTGGGAGCTTGTCGAAGTGCCGATGAGACGGCGAACGGGCGCCGAAGAAAGAACGCCATGACGATGATGTCGATGATGAGACGGGATAGTTTGGGGGGAAGATCTCCAAATATATCCGGCGGGTGATATCAGTCTGATTACTCACGTTCCGGAAACCGGTAACTCTTAAGTCCGAAAGTTCCAGAATTATCACGTGCCAGGTGGGATGAGCTCTCATTTTCATAATCTGCCCCGCTAAGATAGGATATGTTACTTGTCTGAAATTATGACCATGGCGCTAGAGACGATCAATCTTCCTCACTTGCCTGCCGAGCTCCCGGTTTTTGTGGCACTTTACCGCAATGTGGAGAATGCAGAATTCTTGCGCCAGCAGCTGCTTGCTGGTAACACCGAATTTGAATATGCCTTGATTGATGCAAGCATGGTGTGTAAAATGCATACAGAATAAAGGTTCATGGAATTGAAGGACTCATGGTCTTCTACAGGTTCTATCACGAACACATGCTATCACAGCTATCTTCCGAGCAGTCAATGACTATTTGAACAACCGCCTCAAGTCCCGCAATGTACACTCGGAGATTGTCTTCTCCTTCCTTGCGGCCAACAATGTGAGCAGTATCTTGAACCGCTGCAATGCATCCGCATAGAACTGGAGCTAACTTACCCAGATCGCTGACTCATTCCGCAAATTTGGCATTGCCGACTCCACCAAGGACTTGTTGGTGGTGAAAGTCCCCGTGTCCCCGGAGATAACGCATGACTCCATTGCCACACACCTGGAAGCTTCCATCAAAGGGAATTCCGTAACCTTTGACGACCAAATTCTTTCTGAGATCTCGGATATTGCCAAGATCAAGAAGGCGTACAAGCTCGGAGCTTTGCCTACTCCTGGGCCGAAGCAGGCTAGCGGTACACCCGATGACGCTAAACGACGACTTGAGCTGTCAATTTTGGGTGCAATTGCTCTACGTGGATCATGAAGGACTTCTTCGTTAATGATACTTCTCCATCCTTTGCCGAGAAACCTCGCCGGCGCTCACAACTGGCTCTTCGGGGATAGGCTAGCCTTATCCGGGGACGGTTGATGATGCGAAGGCACACATTACTAGCTTTGTACGCAAAGCAAGAAAGAAGAGCGTTTATCATACGATAGACAGATATGATGCTCATTCTACACAATGGTGCTCCCTGCTCTTCAAAGCATAGACCATTGACTTTAGGCTGGTCTTGTGTTCCTCCGATTTGCCCAGCAAAATACGACCAAGGGGGGTTCGCGCATCCCTTAATTGAAGCGAATTATAAGGGTGAATACATAAGCTCGATGCTCGTATTTTGCTGAAATCAAGCCATTGTACTCACCTGTTTAGTTAGCTGTCTAGTGAAATGATTGATGAAGTTTATGAAATATATATTTCTGTCACCTTTGGACCCCAAGTGTTCCAAATATTCAGGCGTTCCCATGACGAGCCCCAAAAGGATTGATATTGCGACATCTGTAGGAGAAAACTGGTCATAGCAAAGATTGGGAATTCGGGTAATCAGATAAGCTGAAATCAGGTAGCAATGGCGGTATTCAAGCTTCAAGATACCTTGCGTTGCCCGGACCAACCTGCAATCGTCCCAGAACGGCAATTCTACAACTTTGCCAAGACGCGCCGATCTTCGTCATCATCCATCGCGAATTACTCCACTTTCGCGACAGACCACCAGACTGATCCGCGACCACTGCTCAACGTTGCAAATCATTGTGACACTGAAAGCAATGGTTTCTCAGAGCATGGGAAGCCTCAAACGACAGTGGACCTCATCTAATTATAAGCCGATCTCGCCTTGAGACGCGTGATCACTCATAACAATGGCAACCGCCGCAGATGCCATTGTTTTGTCTTCTTCTCCGGATCCTCCTATGCGCACGCCTAAGAATCCTTTGAGTGAAACCGAAATGCTTTTTGAGATATCGCCACTGGATCAAACGTCACTACCCGTACCGTCTCTCGCAGATGTTTTCCGCCCTCCTTCGCGATCTCGATTCTTCCCAGATCCTAGTGTGACCGACAAACCAGCCAAGGCAAAGCGTCAGCCGGCAAAGAAATCCGATACGACAGGTCCAGATGCGCCCAAAGCCCCCGCAAAATCGAGACAGATGGCAAAGAGGGCCACGAAGGAGCAGAACCCAGAATCAGCCGCACTGGAAGACCTCGAGACGGGTGATCTGGAATCAAGGGATAACACGGTGAAGAAGGCGGCACCTCCGAAAAAAGCTGGCGTGCGGACAACCAAGAAGGCCAAGGAGTCAGGAAATCTGAAATTGGCCGGCAAGGTCACCAAAGCGAGTAGTGAACCGAAAGCAAAGAAGGCGAGCAAAGCCAGCGAGAAATCGAACTCCAAGCCAACGACCAGGGATATCGAAGTTGGACAAACAAATGCATTGGATGGAAATGACAATCTGCAATTGCATGAGGCAATGGCTAGAAGACGTGACTGGACTCCCCCAAAAGAATCTGCTCGGGAACCTGTCCCTGCGGTAGACGAAGAAGCCGAGAGATGCAAAGCGGGGGGATTTGGGAAATTGTTGACCGATTATAATTATTCTGGGGTCACTCTCGATTCTCGCGATGCTCCTATGAATATAGATGGCGGAGGACCTACAAAACGCAGGCGAATTGAGGTATGTAACAAGCACTTGGTAATGCACATAACTTATATGGATACTAACTGAGCTTATTTAGTTGGTGGACCCTGGAGTTCAAGCGTTGATATCCGGCAATTCAGAGCAAAGTGATTCATCCTCTGACGCAAAATCCAAAAAGAAACCCAAAGCCCAGAAACGGTTCACGACGTTGACAGCCCGGATGACCGCCCAATATACCACGAATGAAACACCTGACGATGACTTGATGGAAGATGTTGTCCCAGATATTACCAAAGCGAAATCCCGACGGAAAGCCAAGCCAACGAACGAAGAACCCACTTTCACGGTTCTTTCGCCGGAAGCTGCCGTGAAGGCTTTGGATGCGCAAGACCTCGTCTTTGGAACATGCAGCCAGCTGGAAAGAGAGGATTCACCGCAAACATTGAGAGATATACAGCAAGCGATTCGCGAATCTGAGAGCCTTGCTTCGCCGGCAAGTGGATGGAGCCCGGGAAATGAGACACCCAGACGCTTGGGAGCTCGCCTGACAGGCACTAGGAATCTCTGGGGCGTTGCGGCTCGAGATTTGAATGGCTCTTTGGTCCAGGCAGCTAACTTGGATTCAATTGATTTGACGGATGTTTCTCAGACATCTCAAGAGAAGCAGGGCAAGTCTACTGGTCTTTCCGCAGTTCTTGATGATGATTGGTTTGATCTTGACTATGGGAGACGTGCTCCGAAAAGCATCACGACTTTACAGCAGAAACTCTCTGAGCCTGTTGTCGATACTACACAGCTGCCTGTCACAGAGATGTCCAGTGCAGAGGTGCCAGCTACAAAGCCCGCTACAAATGTGCCCGTTAAAAAGGTGCCAGCTACAAAGGTTGCTCCACCAGCTGCAAAGGAATCATCAGTGGCGAAAAACAGTCGGCAAGCTGATATCCAACCACCTTCTATGCCACATTACCCTGGCTTCACGGATGCCGAGCTTTCGAAGCAGGTTGCCATGTTTGGATTCAAGTCGATTAAAGGTCGCAAGAAGATGATTGATTTGCTTCAGAAATGCTGGGAGTCTAAGCATGGTACTTCGAGTAAACTTATTGAAGCTACAACAGAAGCTCAGAGCGCTCCTTCAGAAACAACTGTCAAAAGCGCCAGACCAAAACCAAAATCCAAAGCGAAGTCCAAGCCCAGCGCTGCCTCTATACCGGAATCAATCGACAAACCCACACAAGCAAAATCCCATGCTTTGACAAGCCCAAAAAAGACGCCAAAGAAAACAACAGGCACTGGTACTCCCCGATCTTCATATATAGATGTGGATGAAATCCAGGACTCCGAAGAAGAGTTATTCCTATCTCCCATCCGAGTTCAGCACCGATCCACCGAGATATCACCCACGAAACCAACCCAGAAGCACACCTTGGACATCGTGACCAAGGAAGCACCCCAATCCCCTACGAAACGAAAAACGACCTCCAAAACCTCACGCTCAAAAGTAACAGCTTCATCTGTCTCCACACTCAAGAATAGCAAAGCAAAATTATCCGTACGAAGGAGCTTGCCAGATATTTCTGCACAAATCACCAAGGCTGTGCGCTCACAGGCAACTCTTTCGCCACTTTATTCTTCAACCGGTAGTCGGAGTCGTCCCACATGGCACGAGAAGATCCTTATGTATGACCCCATTGTATTAGAAGACCTGACGACGTGGTTGAATGTTGAAGGACTCGGTCTTATTGACGAAGACCGAGAGGTTAGTTCAATGGATGTGAGGAAATGGTGTGAGAGTAACGGCATATGTTGCTGTTGGAAGCAAAATGCAAGCTGGTGATGCTACTGCATAACTTTACCATGTCAATACCTGAGTCCGAGATACTCATAGCACAAACGGATTTGACACAGTATCCTTAATGACGCTAAGGTTCAAATTTATTCATCCTCGGGCTTCATAGCATCGCAATTTAGAAAAACAGAACTCCGGACACGTCAACAGGCCATAGAGACCGCCTTCAAAGGCTGAGAAAGGCTCACACTTCGACCTAAGTAGCCACTTTAATGGAAGGAATCAGTACCAATCCCCTCCCAGGAGTCATTCAAGAATCTCAGTCCCTCTCTCCACCGAAGATTCTCACTTAGAAGAGCAGCATTCTCCTCCTCCAAGCAGTTAATCTTAGCAATGAATTCCGAGGTGTTCAACCCTATCTCCAGCTCAACAATCTTCTCCTCCAGCTCAGTGACTTTTTCCTCCAGCTCAGCAATTCGATCCCTCATCCTGCCCGCCTCACCAAGCTTGAACGTTTGGTTGGTAACGCGGTCAGTGACGAAGCAGTCAAGGTCATCTTGCAAACAAGGAAAACATGCTTGGCTATCATTCAGAACAAGGCAGCGTGTTTTCTTTATCTTGGGTGGGAAGTAGATGTTAGCGAGTTCTTCGAGGTGAAGATAAATATGGTAGGGCTATTCACCTTGCACCTATCACAGGCATGGCGGGACCGTTCCGATTTTACCTT
Organism: Penicillium longicatenatum; assembly: GCF_028827895.1. Taxonomy (NCBI): domain Eukaryota; kingdom Fungi; phylum Ascomycota; class Eurotiomycetes; order Eurotiales; family Aspergillaceae; genus Penicillium; species Penicillium longicatenatum. The sequence continues at coordinate 1,298,025 of NW_026643117.1, read as the reverse complement.
CTTCCGTATCTGTTCACTCCTGACCTGCTCGGAATATTCTGGCTCCGGATCATCCTTGCGACGACGGGGTTTCTTTTGCTTGGGAGGTTGAGGTTCCTCTGCATTGACGATGGGAGCGGCCGGGGGTGCTTCCAACGTTTGCTCGGTCAGAGGATATCCTTCTTGCTTGAGATAGTAGATATTTGAGTCGATGTCATCGGCCATTTCTTTAGGCATTTGATAATCTATAAGCACGGCATGAGTGTTAGTCAGGAACGGTTCAGTCTTGGGAGGAGGGTTTGATTCTCGACGATAGCATTTGGGAGACTACCTGTGATGTTTAGCATAGTACTTGAGGGTGTGGATGACCTTTGTTGTTGAAAGCCAGTTTGGCTTCTGTTATAGTTGGTGGTTGTGGTTCAGCCAGGAAGTGGAAGAGGTTGAGTTGATGGTTAAATAGTCGCGTTAAGGCTGCAATGATGGAGCGAAAGATAGGCGAGGGTGAAGAGTAGAATGTCTGGGTAGCAGATCGACTCGCTGATGCTTTGAAGGAACTTTCTCAGAATATTCCATAATGTACACATTTGGGACCAAGATGATATGTCACCCAAGAAATCATAGATGGTCCATTAAAGAGGAGGATAGGCCTTTACATACTCTAGTGGTTCAGACACTTAGTTTCTTTATGGAGGAACAAGGGCATTGTTGTTCCTCAAGACAACGTCCAGGAAAAGGAAACGAAAAAGAAGGTATGATGAAGCTCATGTGGCTTCAATGCCACTACCTGTGGAATTCAGAAAAGCAATTCTTATTGCGATGCTCCCTCAATATTCAGATAAACAAAGAAATTTAAAACGGCAGGGTGTCAGTGTTAGTAGCAATGTCCTTGTTTTCAGACTCAAACCACAGCTATAACCTTGAAAAGCAAGATTAGAAGTAGTGAAATCGAGACTGCACCCTTTCGTAGCGAATGATGATCTCCAAGATAACTCAACCTTGAAGAGAGGATTTACCAATCGACACTGGCCAACTCGAATTCCCATTGATAGCGGTCCCTCTGATTTCAATATCTAGAGCCATAGAAGCCATATAGAATAACAAACTAGCAAATGCCATATTAGCTGTGGAAGAACCCGTCTAAAGTCCCATGCAAAATATCGAGGAAGGGGCTACTTGACAGGCACGCCTAGTTTCTATCCATGATAGATTTGCTTACTCACGTCTGCACAAATATAAAAAACCACATCTTTGCACTTCTCGTACCCCTCGGAAGATCTCTATAGATGCAGGTATATGGATGCGTGAATGTAACTCGATCATCCCGATCACTCATGAGTTTGATCATAACCACCAAGCAGAAATTAGGATTTCAGCCTAGTAACGAAAGTCATAAGCAAGTCGTGATGGGAGCGATGACTGCGTGACTAAGCCAGAAAGCCACAAAGTGACTCAGAGCAGATGGCCTTAACTTCTCTGGCTTGCCAGCGTTTAAATTTCTCTGTGACAATCTAAGATAAATGAAGTTGTGTGATTACTACAGATATTGTTCTCAGTCTCATACTATGTAGGTGTCACATTCATCAACCGAGTTGTAAGAAGCAGTGGGATAAGCTATCATCAACACATATTCTAATAACTCCTAGAACGTGGTGTCGTCTTTGGGCTTCTGCTTATTATCGGTAACATGTCAGCTGAAGGCTCCGCTGCGATCTCTCCGTCAACATCGGTCCAAGTGTCACTCTTCTCATATGGCCATGCCAACGGGCCAATTGTGCAACAGCATAGAGAAGCAAGATATCACAAAACTTTACATTACAATATTAGACATTTGCCAAATCCACCACGCCATCTCCGAGCCAAATCGACCGGCCTAAGCCGACGACTTCAGAAGGAGTTCCTCCACAATACAAACGTCGAGGAATTTTTGGTCAAAGTCCAAGGGGAGCTCCTCAACGCAGTCAAGCAGGAGTGTGGCCAACTGTTACATTCTATGGAGCAGAAGGAAATTGAACGAAGACCTTGTGAGACTGATGAGCGATCTGATACAAGTGCCCATTCAAGCGAAGAGGTCACGGACATCGATGTAGTCGTGACAATATGCTGCGAAGAGGGTCATCATCGGAGTGTTGCGTTTGTCGAGGAACTAGCCCGAAGGCTAGCTATGTTCAAACAAGGAGACGGGCTCTCTCAACGTTGGCTACTGAGCGTCGACGTCACACATCGTGATATCGAAGAGCTAGAAGATAACGGGCAGCCCCCTGATCAGCATAAGCGGCCAAATAAGGCTCAAGAAAAGTCCAGACAAATGGGACGACGTCAAAAAGTGGACAGGTACAAATCGCCTCTTGAAGATGACGATGGCGAGAGCTAGCTGCAACTTGCTAGTGGGGTTTTCCATAGGGAGGCTTGCCTATAACCTACAGGAAAGCTCACGAGGCATCGGAATGCCGAGGGCATGATCGAACTCGAATGAGGAAATAGCAGACCCATTCGTACAATCTCTACTGATATCAAGTATAATTATAATCGAACATCACATTAGTTGGGTTACTTTCTAGCCCATGTCTGAGCCAATACAATAATTGTAATTAAGACAAGCCCCTTCTGTACCGGATTTTCCAGGTACAAAGAGCGTATACCTCACTTAATCCAAGCAAACATGAAAGATAACGCTTCACTTGAGCTGCAAGGTAGGTAAGTAGGATCATTTTGAGAGTATGTTACGAGAACCTGAGTACTGAAACAAGAGATGGAAAGACAATCGATAAAACAGTAACATTATCTTCGTAAATGGCAATGAAAAACCGACCATATAACGGGTAATTAATCAAAACAAGAAGTCAATATGCGTTCAGTCTTGGAACTCCAGCCATGCTCGACCTTCAGAACCAAATGTGATCCCCAACCCCAACCCCGGAACAGCCTTAAGCCGGTGCCAATCTATACAGGTCAAAGCCAAAAGAATGAAAACGTCCCAGAAAGCCTGAACTCCCAATCACGAACGGCACGAGGTGGCACAAATGTATCAATATCAATAAAACCAATAATTAAAGGGAACACGAAGCCTATCGTGTCAAATGGTTGTGTACACCGACTGTCGATCATCGGAAATTCTTATCATTGGAGGCCACGATTTGGAAATTGATGCGTGGCTGGTATCGCATTGCGCCGCCGTCTTCAAGCCATGGAAGGAGGTTCTTGCATTGGCTGACATCGAATGACTCGAGTTGATGACAGCCTTCGGATACGGCTTCCACGCCTACACCGGTAACGCGGACACAGCCGCGTACGGATAGATGCTGTAGTGAAAGGAGGTGCAGGCCGATACTGCGGAGGGAGGGATCGGAAATTGCAGAGCCACAGAATGACATGTTCAGAGACTTCAATTGTGAGCATTGAAGGGCAAGAACTTCTGTTGCTGTATCGGATAGTGCGCAACAGAATGACTGGCAATCATGATTAGCTACTAGTTCATCGAGAACAGAAGATTAGATTTCATACCAAGTCCAATTCTTGTAGCTGTTTGGCAGCATTGGTTAGATGCACGATGGCATTGTCAGTCAAATAGGTGCAGTCCGCCAAGCAGAGTCGGCGCAGGTTGGTGAACCGGGCGTTCCCCCAATATTGGAAGCCCTGGTCTGTAATTGTAGTGCAGCGAGTCAAATCCATTTCTTCGATTCGACCTGCTGCGTGTGATGCAATATGATGCATTGAACGGTCCGTGACGTGTTTGCAGTACGACAGCGTAAGCTTCTTTAGTTGCGGGCAGCCGTAGACCAAACTGTCTTCCGTCTGGAAAGTTGGTTTGATAGAAGCACTTTTGCCCTCGGTAGGCTTTTGATTTCCAGGGATAACCCACCCGATAATTCGGGCCATGAGTGTATCCCCTACCTTTCGACAGTTGCTCAAATCTACGCTCTGAAGACTCGTAGCCTTGGCAGACATTTCGAGAATTGCTGAAGCTGTGACATCCCAGACGCTTTTCATCTTCCACGTCGTAGAGTTAGGTGCACACGTATTGACTAGTGCATTGAACCCTTCGTCGGTGATATGGAAGCAATTGTTGATGTTCACGGATCGGGGTCGGTCACCAACGAATGGACAAATAATCTTCACAAGCGCATCATCAGTGACTCTACGGTTGTATATGCTGAGGTCCAAATCCCGAACAAGCTCCGGTGACTTGTTCAGAATGCCACACCAATGAGATGACACTGCACGGAGTCGAAGTAGGTGATGGAATTCGAGGAACCCAAATATGTTCAGCAGAATGCTATCTGGAAAAATGCCGGGTGGGGCATCTTTCAAGGGACGTGCAGAATGGTGTGGTTTGGACAGTTCGGCTGTTTCTGGAAGTGCAAAGCTCGATGAAGTAGCAGATCGAGGCTCGGAATGAGATTGTCGTTGGTATTCCCCTGTCATTTCTTCTGGGGTTAACGGTGCCACCGAGCCGCGTCGGCTTCTGAGTCGAACCTTGTCTAAACCAAGGCTCAGATATGGATCTGGGTCGGATGGCCGTGCCAAAGGGTGCTCCTGGTCTTCGCCTGATGAGGATTGGAGTGGGCCATCGAGCTCAGTCTCAGTTAATGTCAATAGAGGCATGGACTTTCTCCGAGCTGAAGTTATTTTCACCCGATCATCGATATTCAAGTCACCCATTGGAGTGTGCTCCTCAGAGGCATCCGTCATGACTACATCGCCATCGGAAGCCGCCTGTAGCCTTTCTTGGGCGGTACGCTCCACCTGGTCTCGAATATCCTTAGGGCACATCTCCCAGAATTTGGAGAGCACGTCGCCACTCAGCATGAGGCATTCCACCGAAGTGACAGAGCGAACGGTTGCTGTCCTTCGCGGCGCTAGAGCCAAACTGACGACTTCTCCGAAGTACTGTCCCTGCTTGAGTCTAGCTTTGATTTCTACCCCGCCGTGATCGACTCCATTCGGCTTGCCATGGTGCTCATTGCTTGGCTCACGCTTTTCAGCCACAACCTCCACTTCACCACGAACGATGAAATAGAGCTCGCGGCCCTGCGAGTCTTGCTTAATTATGTCGGTGAATGGATGGAATGAGGCTGGTTGGGCATTCAAACCCAAGAAATGAAGAATATCTGCGGGTAACCCGGAGAAGAGCGGGAGTTCTTTCAGCAGCAGGCGGACGTTCACCAGTCCATTGGCCAATGCACTGGCTGCATCTCGTCGTCCTGGGCTAGGTGATTTCCGTTTTTTATAGACTGATTTTAAACTCAAGTCTTCATCTTCCGCAACAATGTGATCTTTAGAAAAGCTTTCGCGAAGTCGTTTCGAGCCTCTTCGTACTGGACTGGGGCTGGGTTCGTCGTCCACGACGGGAGCCGAAGTCTCCTTTTTCTTTTTCTCGAGGATCATCAATCGCTCTTGGGCTTCTTCCATGATCGCGCGCTCAACATCTGGAAAGCGCGGAAGAATGTTGCGAAAGTCCTCCTTGGAGAGCACGACCAGCATGCATCGAGTGCGGGCAATGATGGTCGCGGTGCGCGGCCGATCCATTAGCACTCCAATTTCTCCAAAGAAGGAACCTGGTTCCAACTCGGCATATATACTTTCACCATCACGCGATGTGACGGACACGGCACCGCGCACCAACCAGTAGATTGCTCTTGCATCGTCGCCCTCGGTCAAAATATAATCGTTCGGGGCGTGAAGCTGCGGGCGCAGGTGCTGGCCCACTTCGATCAAGAAGGATTCGGGCGTGGCCTGGAAGAGGGGGAAGGAGCGCAGACGATCGACAAGTTCGAGCGGCAACGCTTTAATGTGGGAGGAGGCCAAGGGCGAGGGGCGCACGGGTCGATTCGGGTTCATGACCGAATCGAAGGAATGGATGAGGGACAGGTTGTCGGACATAGGCGTGACAGCCTTAGTCGGACCTCCGCCCGACCTGCCATGGCGACGCATGCTCACAAAGACAAAATTTGAGTAGAGGATTCGTTCGGCGAGAGGTAATAGGGCTCTGAGCTAAGGAGAGAACGATGACGTCGACGAAAGCAGCGCAGATGTCGAGCCGACAGTCGGCATTCTTTCCACGCCCAAATTGGAATGGGCGCTAGCAGATAGACATCTGCAGACGTGGAAAGGAAGAAGTTGGGATAAATGGGAAAGATCAAAGGTTGACGGAGGACTTCTCTCTTCAGGCGAAGGTGGGGGGAATGAGCGACTCAGCGATGTCAAATGCGGTTGAGCTCCACCGATCATCTGGAAACCTTCGGAAACTCTATGGGAACCCGCTGTCGGATGCTCCACTCTTGCTGAGCTCCTGCTCAATTTATTTATATTTCATTACAGATTGGTTTTCCAAGGGAATCAATTCTGTTCGGATCGTCGCATTGTAAAGGTGCCTGCAGAGTTGATCCTACATATTGCCCCAGTAGTTCATCGGGAGAAAAAAGTATACTCTATCTGCATAAGGCACGGGTTTGGGACTCAATGCACTTCTCTTCCGATTTAATTTCTTTGATGGGATCTAGCATGGTAAAAGACAAAGAGGAATAAAAATAAAACAGAAAATATTTGATTTCTTGCCAAGTGCAGCCGTCACCCAAATCCGGAATTTTCAGATGGTAAGCCTCACCTTGAAACAGGGAGGAATGTTTCTGCAAGACTTGTCTTCTCTAGCTAGATGCCCTGATAGGTGCTTGCCTTCAGCCTTACTCCGCAATCTATGTACTTTTGATTGACAATAAGTCTTAGCTAATGGCATGTGCCCAGTGATGCAGGCATTCGGTCATATATGGTCACGTGCTCACGTAGCAAAGAGAGAACTGATTCCATGAAATAGTAAAGAGGGTATCAAACAGATGTACATCATACACGCGGAGAAGTGCATGGCATGGGATATGCCATATGGCCAATATCTTAGGTTGCCCAACAAAGAAATCCAATGTCGTCAAGGTGTCTTAAACCCTGGTCTGGGACACCGTGGAGCAGTGGCTTGAATATCCCCGAGCCTTGTCTGGTAACCTTGGCGATAGGATTGGTAGCAAAGATACTGCCAGTGGCTGGTGGAGCTCTAGTGGTGCTAGGCGAGTGGCTGATTGTGTCAATCAGAATAGGACATTCATGAGCGGAACAATGCCAGACCCCAATCAGATAGCACCCTCCTCTGGGTCGGATTGCCGTTTGCCAAGGAAAAAGTCCAAGTATTTGGGGCGATTCCCTTTCGCTGTTTCCAGAACATCTTGCAGTAAGCCGTAGGTCAAACTCAGCTTCAATCCGAATTTTGCGGTACGAGCAGCAGTATAAACGTCATGACGAGCTGTGGCACAGATATGGTTAATTTGAATAGTTCTATCAGAACAATCAGCTGAAGTCTTACCTAGTAAACTGTAAATACCGGAGAACGATAATCCGGCAGTGACTGTCGACAAAAAGTCTCTCTCCTCATGCCGAGCATAGTCCACTGTCTCCTCGAATAGAGAAAAGGCCAAAGCTCCAGCACCAAGCTTAGCTCCCATTTTCACCCCATCCTTCACACCACCGACAATGGAGATATAGTTTTTGGTCTTGTGATACTGGAACCAGCCAGTCGAGGTTGTGGGGAATCGGTGTGCGTTCTCTGCCCGGAACAGCAAACCAGCCTTTTTGCTGCCATGGACATACCCCAAAGCTAAACCGGGGAAAAATGCACACATGGTAGCGTACGGTATGCGCCTTTCAACATCTATACCCAGCCGTGGAGGCGCATCGGATTCGAAAAGCTTGTGCCAGTACACGAGCTTGAGGAAAAGTGAATTCTCCCGCTCGGACTCGACGGATGACGGTTGATGCTCCATTTTGGCTGAAAGAGACCAGGCAAGGGATGGCAATGTAGAGTGATGCGAACCGGCCTTCGTAGAGGACGTCGGATACAAAGCTTTCGGGGGTACTTTGAAGGAAGCGCAGTTCGGAGATGGAAGAGGTTCTCGATGTCGAAGGGTATTAGACCAACTTTGTGGTGGCGTGGTTGAACAGCTACCAAGTGGGTATGACGAAGAATAAAGTGGTAATTTTTGTACGAGGATTGACTTCCTGTCCTTCTATCGAACCACTTGGCGTGCTTGTTTCTCAATCGCGTGAATGGTGTCGGAGCAGAATTTCGGCGTTGCGGGAGTCAGCCTCCGCCTCCGTCACTACGCCAATTCCAACTACCTCTACAAGGGCTGTGACGCCACATCATACGAGGGACTGCGCTCGAAGTGAAGCTTAAGGCCGCAATGTAGATATTTTTTCTGTGCCTAATTTATCGTATTTCTCAAACTTTAGCTTCTAGCGTTGTATACTGGTGCTCGCAAGTTTCCGCCCTTGAAACTGACCGCCTGTCATTCACCGCCTGCACCAGCTTTTGGCAGAACTATTATGTCATCAGAGCAGCATACATCACGTGCCATCCTCCTATTAATCTCTCATCTCGCGCGATGACATACAATCACGTGACAATATTACAACTGAGCTCTACGCATCGCAAAAGATGGTATGCCTCAGCAGAACTATCACTGTTTAAATACCAAAAACACCGAAAAAGCTAACGTATGACTTCGAACAGCCACCCAAGCAAGCGAAAGCAGACCCACGGGCCTTGACCCTGCTCTTCAAGAAGCACAAAATCACTATCTTGCTCTCATCGCAAGCTCAGGAACCCCTCACAGCAGTCAAAGAGAAGCTGTTCCAAGTGCTGAAGTCCCGCGGTCTTCGTGAAATCAATGGAGACCCGATACCCGAGGATCCTGCACACATCGAGCTTGGGATTCCTGTCGACCGAAGCGATCTCGAGAAAGGGAAAGGATGGACCTGCCTCGTCAAGGATGCCGCCATAGAAGACGGAGTCGCTAAGAGCACAGGGAAGAACGGGAATACCGTGATATCGGCTGGTCTGGAGAATGGTCATTCAGTCGCTTTCCGATTCCGCGAGCCGGACGTGGAGAAGGAGGATGGGGATTGGGATGTGATCATCCCAACCTTCGACGATGAAGAGGAAGAACTCTGAGGAGTGAAACGATGTTGCTCTACGAAATTACAACACGATACGAACATTTGATGCTGGCAAAACAGAGAAATTGGAACCACGTACCCCTCAAGGCGTTTCTTAATTTGCGACACTATATGGATTATTATCCGAAGGCCGGGACATGTGGTTTGCGAACCTCCATCATGGCTCTATCCGTAACGCTACTATGATGTGCAGTGGAGGCGAGAACAAGAATAGTCCTATCTTATCTTCGATATGATTCGGTGAAAAAAGGAATTCGTATACCTGGAATATAACCTCCAAATTCCCCTTCTGTTTATTGCTCAATGCTGGCTAAGTTTGGCTCACCTCGTAGATCTGACTCAATTAAGAGCAGACTGTCGAAGAAGCCTCAATAGTATAGCTTCAAGTAGAACATTAAATAGAGCTTAGAACTACCAAGCTAGGTCAATAGGTACCATGTTGCAGTTTCTATTTGCCGAGGTAGGTACTCAAACAGGTACTCAGGAATTAAGTAAGAAAGAGAGTTCGGATCAGCTACTGTGGGGCTTGTAATACAATTGTATGCTGTCAATTTTGTACATTTCGTGGCGAGGGACTGCACTTTGGTCCAGTTTATGAGGGCTGGAAAGCATCGCAGCTGTCTCCACAGGTGGAGCTCAGGCAAAGAAACGCGTGGTCCAACAGGATGAAAGTGCGTGAGAAAAACATGAAACAACGATTTTCTTGCCAGAAACCGTGCTTTCTAAGTGGGAAATCTCCAAATGCCACGCGATCGAGAAGTCAATCGCCACTATCAAACCGTTGCCAGGAGCAACCAGGAGGGGACAACACATCCCTCCCGTCAACAAATGAAATCGCTCACAGGAGACTCTCGGAGAATACTGCATCCCATAACCCCATACACATTAGATCCACACATTCCTCACCCTTTCATCGTTAACTCTCGACACCCCCAACACCAGGCCTTGCCGAACGCAGGTCGCGATACGGCTTCGACATACCGGCCCCGCAGCAGCGTCGTGCAGGCGGCTTCTTCGACCCAATCTTCCAGCATGGCGACCACCGACGGCGCCTCTTCGATCACGGTCACGGTCCGCGTTCGGCCTTTTACCATTCGCGAAGCAGCTCAGATCACGAAAACCGATGACGGCCCTCTGTTCCTTGGTGATGGATCGCTGGCAGGCGTGCCCACACCGAAGCTCAACCAGAAAGGGATACGATCCATTGTCAAAGTCATTGACGATCGGTGTCTGTATGTGCCAATCTTCAGTTGTTGACGATCTATGAAATCTGTATCCAGACTGACACATTTCATCCGCTAGAGTGTTTGACCCTCCCGAGGATAATCCTGTCCAGAAATTCTCCCGGTCCGTCGTTCCCCAGGGCAAGCGTGTTAAGGATCAGACCTTTGCCTTCGATCGTATCTTCGACCAAAGTGCCTCGCAGGGTGAGGTGTATGAATCAACCACCCGTAGCCTACTCGATAGTGTCTTGGAAGGTTACAATGCCACGGTGTTTGCATACGGTGCGACAGGATGTGGAAAGACACATACCATCACCGGCACAGCTCAGCAACCTGGTATTATTTTCTTGACGATGCAGGAGCTATTCGAGCGGATCGAAGAAAGATCGGGTGAAAAATCGACTGAGATCTCGCTTTCGTATCTGGAAATCTACAACGAAACAATTCGTGATTTGCTTGTGCCCGGGGGAGCTAAGGGTGGCCTAATGTTGCGTGAGGACGTCAATCAAACAGTTTCAGTGCCCGGCCTATCGAGTCACCACCCACAAAATGTGCAGCAAGTCATGGATATGATTATGCGAGGTAATGAATGCCGTACCATGTCGCCAACGGAGGCCAACGCGACCTCATCCCGATCCCACGCTGTTCTTCAAATCAACGTTGCGCAAAAAGACCGAAACGCCGATGTCAACGAACCTCACACTATGGCCACACTAAGCATTATCGATCTTGCTGGTAGTGAGCGTGCCAGTGCTACAAAGAACCGAGGGGAGCGTCTACTCGAAGGTGCAAACATCAACAAGTCCCTGCTGGCTTTAGGAAGCTGCATCAATGCCCTTTGCGACCCCCGGAAGCGGAACCACATCCCCTATCGAAACTCGAAACTCACTCGATTACTCAAATTCGCTCTTGGTGGAAACTGCAAAACTGTCATGATTGTCTGTGTTAGTCCTTCCAGCCAGCATTTTGACGAGACACAAAATACTTTGCGTTACGCCAACCGTGCGAAGAACATCCAGACTAAGGTCACCCGGAACGTTTTCAATGTCAATCGCCATGTTAAGGACTTCTTGGTCAAGATTGACGAGCAGATGAAATTAATCAACGAACTCAAAGCCCAGCAGAAGGACTCGGAGAATCTGGCATTCACCAAGTTCAAGAAGCAGACAGAGAAGAAAGACGCTGTCATGCGCGAGGGTGTCGCTCGTATCCGCAATGCCTATGACCATTGCTTGCCGGAGCGACAGGAAAGGACCAACCACATGCTCAAGCTCAGACAGATCAGCCGCAGGATCGGTATTCTGTCTTCTTGGATCGCAGCATTTGACACCGCATGTGCATCACGCGAGGATGGCGAAGGAATCGCTAACCTGTATGCCATTCGCAAAACTGCCCAGGGTATTCTCCTCGAATTGGAAAGCAGCAGACACCATTACAACCAGCGATTGTCCAAGAGCACCTGGGATCGAGGCTTAAACTCGGCGGTCGAGAACGCGACCAAGCAGCTCCAGGAGTTTGACATCAGTGATGCTAGCGACTACGCCAACTTGGATAGAGAAGCCGAGCTTCTTAGATCCAATGCGGAGCGTGAGTCGCTGTCTGCAGTTGTTGAACAAGACAAAGCTGGTGAAGCTATTGCTGTGCAGCTGCTCCTCCAAGCGCAATTTGAAATGATGTCCTCTATCGAAGATATCATGCAACTGAACGCAACCGAAGCCATCCAGAAGGGACGTGTGATGCTCACCAAGATGCTCGAAGACTGCTCAAACTCAGTATCAAATCTTGTCAAGCCTGATGGTAGCTTACCTGCAATTCCTCAGAGTCCTGTGAAGGTCGCCAGCCCGCCAAAGCCCAAGAAGAGATTCAGCCTGGTGAGCATGCCACCACCGATGAAAACCCTCCAGCCTACGGTTCAAATCGCCCCGGCAGCTCCTCTTTCTCCGATCAAGGGCTCGCCGCGTCGCCGAAAGGCCGGTGTTGGTCGGAAGAACGTCACCTTTTCACCCAAAAAGACGCAATCTAAACCCACCAAGAGATCTGTTCGTTGGAAGGATGATGAGGAGGATGCTCCTCTGACTGAGTTCCAGAAGTCGCCTCAGAAGACTGAGTCTATAGACGGGGACAGCGGAGAAGATCCTTTTGAGCCTACTCTGCCGCGGGGTGCATCTCCCATTCCGCGAAACATTCCAAGGATCGTTAGTCCGTCAGGGATCGCTGCTCCTGCCGCACCATCAGATGAGCCGACCCTGAACATTCAAAAGAACGCCAGCCGATTCAAAGCTGGATTCCTGTCCAAGAGACCCGGAAGCTCCCCCTTGGCACCCCCACCAACTGCTTCTCTCCCTCTCACCGACCGCGAAAGCTCTCCACTTCGCGACATCGAAGGCAGCAGTTTCTTGAATCGCGCCCCAGTTGAGCGTCCCTCCCGCATTGCCGTTCGAAGCCCTAGCGGAAACTTTTCAAGCAGTCCTGTGCCTGACAGCAAGGACAACTGGAAGTCCGATAAGGAAGAGGCGATCAAGATTAACTCCGCCATGCGTCGCATCTCTAGCGGCCACTTTGGCCCTTCTGCCAACGCTTTGCGGGTCCACCGTCGTCGCAGTCCCAGCTCCAACACATATGGCAGCTCTCCTAGCGAGGGCAACATGTTCACCGCATCACAGGCTCGCCGCATGGTGAAGAGCGAGCGGGAGGTTGAGGCGAAGCCCCGGGTATTCAGTCCGCATACCTTACCGGTAATGAAGAACACCGGGCGTCGGACTACACTGGGAGGAGAAATCCGACCACGACATGCAAGTCTTTCAAGTAGAGATGCTTTGCGACTTACTGCTATGGCTACGCCATCGGTTGGTCGTCCCTCTGACTGGAGCTCCGGTGGACTGCGCTAGACGTTGATTTGATTCTTTTTGCACTGTTCCCATAATGATATGGCGTTGGCATGGCTTGGCGTAACAGATACCACATTTTCTTTTTTGTTTCCTGTTTTTCTACAGTGTCATGGCTGGATCTCACGGTTTTTTATTTTTTTTATTTTTTCCCTTTGTCACTTCTCTCTTTGTCGTTGACTACGTTTCATTATTGACGCAGTGCTGTCTTTTCGTTTCGCTTAACATATTATTTCTCGGAGTGTACATTAATGATGTTGCTTTTCAATTACCACGAACCAAGTTTTGTTGAGTATGCAGTTTCTATACTTGAAGGTTGTGTAAGAAACTATGACTGATAGCCCTACCTCGGGCCAAATTACCCGATCCAATACAATCCAAGCTGCTTTGTCAGAACAAGGATGACGCCACTTCATCGCAGCTTAAGTCAAGCTCATCTTGCTTATATTGACTACGACTCTACTACGACTCTTACTAAACCAAAAGTTTCCAGTTTTGTTTATATTCTGGAAGGAACCACAGTGATCGCGCCATCCGAAAAATTCTTCTTAGCTTGACCCGTCTCGAGCACGTCAACTTCTTTCCCCACTCCGGCACTTTTACCGTCCCCACAAGAGTTTCTGCAGATGACTTTCGCCCCGATCACCTCAACACTCTTCTCAAGACTCATCCGCCCATTCTCGATTAGCGCTCCAATCCTATCCCTCACACCAGAACAACAATCACGCAACATGTCCACCGAACAAGCTACCGTCGCAGCCGGCTGCTTCTGGGGTGTCGAGCACCTGTACCGCAAGAACTTTGGCAACGGCAAGGGCCTGCTAGATGCGCAAGTCGGATACTCCGGCGGAAGCACCTCTGATCCCTCATACCGTGCTGTATGCAGCGGTTCCACAGGCCGTAAGTCTTCCCGAATGAGCCGCAAGCGCATGCGACGATCCCGCAACATTTGGCGGAGTCGCGCGCGCGGGGCATGAATTTTGCATTTACTGATTTTTTCCCTGCGCAGATGCCGAAGCTCTTAAGGTCACTTTTGATCCCTCCATTGTTTCTTACCGCCAGCTCCTCGAATTCTTCTACCGTATGCACGACGCCTCGACTTTGAACCGGCAGGGTGGCGATATTGGTACACAGTACCGCAGCGTTATTTTCACACACAGTCCTGAGCAGCAGAAGATTGCTGAGGAGATCACCAAGAAGGTTAGCGAGCAGTGGTATAAAAAGCCTGTCTCGACTGAGGTTGTTCCTGCGGGTCAGTGGTGGAGTGCCGAGGAGTACCACCAGTTGTATTTGAACAAGAACCCGGCTGGCTATGAGTGCCCTGCACAGTATGTTTCTCATATCAGGTTTCTTTGAAGTTCGTCGTTTACTAACTATTTTCTGCAGCTTTGTGCGCGACTTCCCTCCTCTCTCGGATTGACTCGGTACTTCAAAGATATAAGGATATGAAGTTTTGAAGATAAAAATAATTTTGGCGTTTAGGACATATCAATTTATAATTTTTGCCCATGGATAGGGTGCTTAATAGGTATTCTTTGGTGCAAAATTAGGCCAGCCTCGGTTCAAGGTTCTGAGTCCACTTGATTACTCTGACAGGTCTTGGTAGTATTTTTAAGTTCAGGTGATATTTTAATGCCAAACAAATAGACCTCCTTAGGGCTACGTAGAACAGGAGCCGCCGGATATGCTCTGTTGAGGAGGTCAGAGATGGCATACCCTATCTCATCATCTTGTAAGTTGACGCTGCACACTGTCGCTTCTCCGGCTGAATCCGCAAATGTCGTTTTGCACTCGATGAGCATGCGACTGTAATTCCCAGCGAAGGGGGAGATAGAACCATCTTGTATAGCATAATAGGTAGATTTGACCTTGGCCAGTACTACGAACCTAATTATTGTTCGTGCAGGACTTATAAGGAGACCGGTGAATGAGTGCTTTTGCCTTGATGGCTCCTAACCTCGAGAACTCGAGATGAAAGATATTTCCTTATCACGCAGCCACTGGTTTGTAAATCGTGCGATCTCGGGGTGGATTAGTTTTTCTCGGCAGATATGATGCCCAGGTAACAGGGGAGCTTTGGAATCTGATACATAAGATGCTCAGTAGTGAAGTCGGGAATTCTAGAAAACATATCTAGTCACTATATTTGAACAACCCCCTGCCCACATTTGTTGGCATCCTGTTTAACAGAGCATGAGGTAGATGGTAGTGATCGTCATCGTCATCGTCGTCTTCAAATCCATCAAATCCATCATCATCGTCATATTCATATTCGTCTTCGATGTCACGTTCATAGTCATTCCAGGATAGCTCATTAGGATCGAAAGTGGCGCCCTTATCTGAAAACAGCTTAACAACGGCATCGTGACCCCTCTTTGCAGCCCACAGTAGCGGTGCTCTGCCATTTTCATCTTTAGAATCAAATTTGGCGCCCTTTTGAAGAAGCAACTTAACGACAGCATCGTGACCCCCTTTTGCGGCCCATAGTAGTGGCGTTTTGCCCCAGTGATCTACCTGGACACCCTTTCCTAGAAGCAGCTTAACGATACCATCATTTCCATGTTTTGCAGCCCAGTACAAGGGTGTTCTGCCAGCTCTATCTTGGACGTCAAAGTCAGCGCTCCTGTTCAGAAACAGCTCAACAATACTCTCATGATTAAGCTCTGAAGCCATAAGGACGACGCCATCATGTCCAAAAAATGCTGCCTCAAACAGTGGCGTTTCGCCAAGTCTACTTCTAGTACCTAAGTCGGCACCCGTTTCTAGAAGGAGCTTAACGACATTCTCATGTCCGTTCTCAGCAGCAAAAAATAGCAGGGTGCGACCGAAAATATTTTTAGAGTTCAAAGCTACTTGGTGCTCAAGAAGAATCTTTGATGCTTCACATAACCCAAACCAAGCCGCCAAGTGCAAACCTGTTATCATTCTTGATGCTCGTTCACTCCAGTGCGAGTCCGGGGGAAATTCAAGAACAGGAATAGGAGCCAGAGCCTGGTACGAGGCAGAGAACCCCACCTCATTCTTGAGTAAAGTTTGAATTAGGTAATTTGTGTATGTCTCAGCTTCACGAGCATGGTGCCCCCAGTTTTGTGCTGCGTATTTCAAAAGTGGATTTTGTTTCAATCGTGTCTTGTACTCCTCTCTAGTCGCACATTGACCTTTTTCAAATATGTCGAATGAGAGATAAGTAACACAGACGGTGGTCAATCTGAGCTCTGCATCAGGGAACCAGGCGGATTGTTTTCTTTCAAGGTAGTCTTGCGTCGTGTAGTGAACCAGACGGATCACCTGACTGTCTTCATCGACCACGACCAATCCAGCGCAACCCCTGCCACTCCTTATTTTTATGGGAGTCGGCGTAGTCACAGATACCGCGAATGACTAGGCAAGGAAATTGGTTCATCAGGCCAGCCGCTTCCATCTCAAAGCACAAAACTCCCTCTTCGGCAGCAAGTTTATCTCTGATCAAAGCGTTCTTCATCAATTGGTTTGCGGAAGCAAGCAAGCCATAGTGAATCACCACACTATCTTCGTCTTCCATACGCTCAGGTCGCAGTACTAAGTTAGCTAGATCATCCCCACAGATCACTACACAACTCTCTTCGGTTCCCGAGGGGTGAAGAAACTCGCTTCGGTATAGTCTGTCGCTACCTGGGTCTGGCCGTCTGTACTTCTTCCGCAATCTGGGCTTTTTCTCTAGAGCAAGGGTAACCGCTTCTTCAAGCTGGTTCCCTTCAATTTCGTGATCGCTCCGCAATCCGCTAACTACCGTACGTAAGGCCGTTGGTGGCTGGTTCAGGACGCCAGTTGGTTGGAAGGCATTGTTTTGTATCGTTTTGCCAAAGTCGTACGGAAACACCCTACCCTTCCCATCTCGAGGAGAGCTGACCATTATATCTCCCAGACGAATGTAATGCTTTGCGGATGGTGCGCCACCGCCGATGCCGACCATCAGGTCGACCCTGACATTAGGGAAGCTATGCAGCATGTCTCTTGCGACATTTGCGGCAGAAGATGTTCCATACTCGCCATAAGGTAAAACAGCGATGACCACCTTATGTCTTCCGATCTTTCCTACTGTATAGTCATTGTTGTCTGCGGGAGAAAGAGGCTCCGGTGGCTGATGCTTTTCATCAAGAAAAGCTTGTGCCGCAGTATACTCCGTACTGATGGCGCAGATCCAGCCGACGGTGCATTCCTTGGGGTCAGACATGACTGTGCCGTAGAGCCAGGTGAAAAGCAAGGCTTGTTATGATACAGATGCAATATACACGAAGGGTGACCCTGACCTCTGTTCAGCCCCCAAGGAAGTGAGTGCCCCGCAATCACAGGGCCTCACGACGGCTTAGCGCTCTCTCTTACCCTCACAATATCTATTGCACTTTCTTCCCCATTCATCCTGTAATGGATTATTCTGCCTACGTAGAGAAGTGCTACAATCGATGGAAAATCAAATAATCTTGTCCTTTGTCAGGTTATATAGGTTCTATGTTTGATAAGACGTGAGACGCGGGAAGCCGCTATATAATAATCTCATCCTATGCAGAAAAGCCCTTGAAGTTCTTCATAAAACGATTTTCACTGACTCAGTTTCCGAGCGGCTCGCATGAATACGAATTGATAAGGTAAGATGATACATTTGAACTTAATTATTGATTGTATTATTGTTTCTTCTCCCTGACCCGCAGTCAAAGCTGCTTCTTTGTCATTTCTGCGAGCTCATCAATCTTGGCAGGCGTGACAGGCTCGTGTAAGAACAACCTAATGATTCGCCTCATTTCGTCGGATCTGAAAGCGTCAGTGCCGTGAGGTCTGAACCCTTCATCCAAAGCTTTTTTGATCTCTTCCCTCCAGATGTCAGCATAGGTCTCTTTCCAATCAGCAATGAAAGCTTCGGCTTGGGCCCTCGTTCTAAATCTTTTGTGGCATGAACTCTTCACGTTGTCGACTTCTTTCTTAGCACCGTTTCCCCCACTTCATATTGTCAGCCTTTAAGAATGTAAGAATGTTTCAAGATGCATTATCAGGAAGTATTCACCGGTAGAATTCATAGATCTCAGGGGTACCCCCATTCGCAACCGCATAGAAACCCTTTCCGCCGATGGGGCCTGTCTTTTCTTCTTCACTCGTTATAATCTCTTTTGGTTCGGCCACACCCTTCTCTTTCATCCAACTCCGTGCTTCTTGGAGGGTAGCGTGGCCTGTGCATTTGTGATCATCATATCCTGTTATGCGGGGATGCGCGCGTCCCCTCCGACATAGGTTAGAGTAAGATGGATTTCGATAGCTGGCAAAGAGGAAGAGTACCATGATGAGAAAATTGTGGGCTTCTCGACACGCCCTCTAAGTACAGCGTAATATTCGCTCCTTTTGTGAGATTTCACCATAGTTTAGACTGCTCGGTATGAGACTCGATCGAACGATAGTTAAAGACTTGGATGTGCGTCGAAGAGGAGAATAGCAAGTTCGCTAGATTCTTTTAAACAAATGTGTTTCCACCCAAGTCTAGCCCAATTAAGGTCAGCTTTTAGGTGGCATGTGATGAGTTGCGAGGCTCTGACTCCATGATTCGGCCACGTAGATAGTGTCAGAGCTAATGCAGAGAATCCCTGAAAGTACATTAAAATAGGCGCCGCTAGAGATGAGTACGTATACAATCGGGGCCCCGCTTCTACCTATTCAGCAAAGGCCTAGCGGCCGAGCTGAATATAGTGTGCGCAAGTAGTCAGACAACGAAGTCATATGGCATTCTCTGCTTAGCTCTTTGCCATAATTATAGACAACTCACAGTCCATACAGTCATATATTAAGCTACTCACTGGAGGTCATGAGTAAACTATGAAAGGTCGAGCGCTATGCAAAACAGAGTTCGATAAAAAGTCAAAGATTATAAAAGTCAAACCTAATTTCCAAGGTTCAACAACACCTTTAACTTATTCGCCTCTTCCTTTCCATCACTACAGTCTGTTTTGGGTCACAAGTTTGGAGATGCTCTTGAGTTAGCGAGGAAGAGTCAAATATGGTAGCTGCTTCAGCTCTGTCCATGTTGGAACTAAATTTTCTCGAACCATATCTTTTCACCTCCCATTGCTCTCTCCCAGGCAATTCCCAATGTCCAAGGCTTCCCTTGAACGCTAAGTCGAAATTCAGCATCGTAGACCTCGGGGCAAAAAGCCCCAAAATCCTCGTTATGCGCCGAAACCATCAAGAAATGCTCCCCAGACACATGTTGGAATGTGATCTTCTCTGGCCAGGTCATATTCTTCCGGTCAGCATGCAAAATACCTTCGCAGTCCAAATATACGGTGATATCCTGGTAGCCGGGGTTAAAATACGTGCCGGCATACTCCTTCAATGGTAAAGTGAGCGGAAGAATAATTGATGGACGATAATTGATTTTATCCGCCACTCGCTTTTTTTCTTGCTGAATCAGTGACCAGTTCTTTTGATCCCAATCGAATCTTTGCGGCCCGGGGACCCCGAGCCGCTCGTCAAGAAGATGAAACGCGAGTAGCTGGGCGGCACAATTGGAGGTCTGTGATGTATTTGCCAGAGTGATAACGGCAAACTGGAGTTCAGGGACCAGAAGGAGTCGTGCGCCGAATGCATTCATGCCGCCAGTATGCTCAAAGATCTGAGCACCTCGGTAGACTGTAGTATTCCAGCCAAGTGCATACGCCCTGGGACCCGTGAAGGGGAGATCCTGTCCAGGTATCAGGGTCCGCGGCTGCCATAATTGATGTGCGGTCTCTGAGTTGCGGAAGATGTTTTTCTCGACGAACGTCTGCGGGCGGAGGAAAGCGCGCACCCACTTGGCATAGTCGAGGACATTGGTGATGACCGACCCTGCGCCGGAGACCTCCTCCAATGTCATCCAGTCTACTTTGCGGTAGCTGTCATCATTGATGGGGTCACCACCATAGCCGGAGTAGTAGTAGCCCTCGGCAAGTGTAACGGGGGCAGATTGCGCATCATTCAAAGAGAAGTAAGTGTTCGCCATTCCCAGTGGCTCCCAGAAGGAGCGAGCCAGGCAGTCGCCTAGCCAGCGGCCCGTCACGGTCTCGATAATATGCGAGGCCGTCACGTACATGAGATTGTTGTATTGAAACTTGGTACGGATCTTGGCTGTGAGCGGAAGATGAGCGAGCTGGTGAACGTTCTCGCGGACGCTGGTGCGAGAGCTAGCGTGGTCGTGAGACGGGAGTCCGGTCCGATGTGACAGGGCATCTTCCACGGTAATCTGGTCTCCGGCGCATTTATCTTGCAAAACAAAGTCCCCGGGGA
This sequence comes from Penicillium longicatenatum, assembly GCF_028827895.1. Lineage (NCBI taxonomy): Eukaryota > Fungi > Ascomycota > Eurotiomycetes > Eurotiales > Aspergillaceae > Penicillium > Penicillium longicatenatum. Next base: position 1,277,654 of record NW_026643117.1, on the reverse strand, counting down.
TGAGTTGGCAGATGGGCGTATCCCAGCGGACTTTCGTCACGGGGTCTTCCGTCAGTTTGGCTAGCATAGCGGCGGTAAAAGCTTTGGTCGTACTGCCCGCGTAGAATAGAGTTGAGGGGGTGACTGGTGTGGAAGGCATAACTGCGAGTCCATACCCCTGTATTAGTGAGCTACCAAGTTAACGACTGTAAGTTCTACAATGCGTGAGACGAAAGGTTCCAGGTCATTCATCAGATCTGGTCATAAAGGGAATCACGCACTTCTGCCCAGGTGTGGTCACCATCCACCACGGCGATAGCCATTCCAGGTACGTGCCATCGATTCAAAGTTTGTTGAACCAGGGTCGTAAAAGTCTCCTCCTTCAGTGTGCACGAATAAACTTTCTTTCTCATGGTTTTTGATTTCTTGTTTCTTACAGATATATGCGAGGGGGCAATTCGGTGTTTTTTGCGCAACTGCCTTATCACTGAGCAAACTGCGGGGTAGTTTGATGTCTAGATAAATGCGCTGTGCTAACAAAAAGCTCTGATTGCTCCCGCTCACATCAAAAAACAAATAACAGAATGACTAGAATAGGACGCGACGAGTGTTTTCGATTCACGCCTTGAGAGTCATTAATACTTTGTCAGGTTTTTTTACCTTTCACTTTTTTCCCAATTGAATGTCGGGTCTATCAGTTATGTACATTATAGATCAGACAGGTCATGACAAAAGGTATCTGGTATTAGGCAATTAAATACGGAGATGCAGGTTGTTCTTTTTTCATTGATGGGTGCTATGATTGGTTTTCGATGCATTGGATGAATGTCCCGAAAACGAAGAAGCTAAGGAGAGAGGTCTGCTCCTCGAATTTCTTGAAGGCCTTCTTAAGCGACACAATACCAAAGTCCATGTCCTCGTCACCAGTCGTCCTGAACAGGATATCAAAGAAAGGCTTGATCGGTTTTCTATGATCGATCTAACGGCCAACCTGGCTGAGGATGTGAAAACCTTCGTTACCTTATGCCTGACCAAAGCTCCTCTCAACCGATGGAAACCTGAGATCCAAAAGTTGATCTCTGATGAATTGCTGGAATCTAAAGAGCGGTAAGTACTATACCATTTTCAAATGTTCCAAAGCTTTATTGGAGAGTAAATGTTGATCTGTTTGAATGTATCCAACATCAGATGTTTTCGTTGGGCAGAGCTGCAAATCATGGCACTTGAGAGATACCGCAAGGAAAGCCAAATTAAAGAGGCTCTTAAGACAATCCCTCAGACGCTGGAGGACACTTATCGCAAAGTTCTAGACAACATTGATTCAGATGATGAGAAAACAGCACGCGACATTTTTGTTGTAATCTGTCTTTCATCCGTACTTTTTGATGCGCAGACGGTCGCCAGTATGGTGGAGCTGAGCTTCCCCGAAGACATTGTCAAGATCTGCACAACATCGTTGAAAACTATATTGAATGAAAATGTCCAGCTAGCCCATTTTTCAGTACAGGGGTTCCTCATTGTTCCAGAGGAAGGTCGTCAACATCATCCATGTCAATTTTCTATCACCGATGGCCATAGGAATCTCACTGGAAAATCCGTGGATATTCTTCTTCAGCAGATCGAGGTCTTGACCCAAGCTGGTGCAGAAAAAAACCTCCCGTTCTTATATGCGGCGAAACATTGGAACACCCATATGAATGCTGCAGGTGGCATTGATCAATTGTCTCCAGACTTACAAGCCAAGATCAACCGTCTCTTTACCGGATCCAATGTTTATATTATCTAACTAGCTAGCTCTAGACTAGGGGTTAGCAATGAGCTCTCGAAATATACCCAAATATCTAGGCGCGGCAGTAGGCACTGCCAAAGAGATGCACAGATATCTCTTAGTTTTCTCTAACGGACTCTCGAATGTCCTGGTATTCCAAATTAGGAATCTAGAAGCTCCATTTCTACCTAATCCAGGGTACCTTCCGGTTAAACAGGTGCTGATCTCTATATTTAAAGATAATACCCACCTGCTCCTCGTATGAGATATCGCCTAACATTTCCAAGCAATGATGACAAATTGTATGCATATTAATATGCCGCTTTGCGGGAAAAAAAAGGACCAACATATGGTGACAGATGACGCCGGGTCGTAAGGAATAAGTCTGATTTTCAATTTCTGGGTCTCCAATCCCGAACACGAGACACAAAGCCAAGAAATGCTTCCTTTCAGGCTAAAATTCCATTCAATAAAGTCATGAGTATTGTGGGATGGATTACAGTAGCGACCAGTATCGCCTTCCATGTTAGGAATAGAGAGATCATCTTTCAAACCCTAATCACATGACACGCTAACCCATATATAGATAGCGCGTAAAAACAACGTTCTATACTTAGCCAGGTAACAAATACCAGAAGCATAGAAAACCAGTATGGAAGATACAAGAGTCTAGAACTAGACGCCTAGACTGGAAGATTCGATACAAAATAAGCAAACATGGCAATCCTTGAACAGGCAATCTATTAACAATTCCCCTCTCCACTAGACGGCCTAGTAAGACTAGGCGTGATTTTGGCGCTGCGCCGGTTTTGAGCCTGTGACAGTTTCGAACCCGCGCTACTTCGACCCCGCGATTGTTCCGACCGGGTTTCTATCAGTGTACGTTAGAAGGTAGCTTGATTTCTCTCTCGAACCCGAAAACCATTCCCGCACGAAGTATATGGAAATCCAACGTAAGTGGCAAGGAGAGGTCCAAGACCTTGAAACAGTGGAGCTGAAATACATTCCAACTACTGAGCAAATCGCTGATGGGTTCACGAAGCCTCTTGCGCGAGAACTATTTGAACGGTTTTGCAGAGGGCTTGGCATTGAGTGATACGTCTCGGCTACGGATCTGGGCAGAGACCAAGCCGCACGGGTACCCTTTCCTTCTTTTCCCTTTAAAAGGTTTTTTGAAGGTTTTAAGGGACCCCTCACAACCGTGATGGGTGATTGCTGGCACCCTTGATAGTGATTGCCATCGAGTGGGAGTGTTGAGTATCACGGTGGCTGAAGCTTATGGCAGGGATTGGGAACAGATATATGAGGCATCTCACCTCTGTAAAAGGACACTCCTCAATTTAATCAATAAATATTAATCAGACAATCACTTATCTCAACAGGGCTTTTAATATTCTCTTTTCATGTCAGCATAATTCCTGAGAGCAGCAACCCATGGTTGTATTGTCGTGATCGCCTACTTAGGGCAAACCATACAAAATTCTCCATACATTATATATGTAGATTCAAGAGATGCCTCTCGGGTGGTAAACCGTCCTGAGGCGTTTCTCTAGTAAGTACGTAGCTCATGTTTGTGCTAAAATAACAAGTCTGACTTCAAATTTCTACACAAAACTCAGGACGAAGTACATATGTTCTTACGACTCCTATAGAGGTGACGTTGGCTCGCCTTCTTGATCTAAGAATTGAGTGAGGTCTAATCAATTCCAGATAATATCTGGTTCCACATTCCATGCTCCCAGGCACGCTATTGGTTGCTCCCAGAAGTAGTAATCAACGCTGTCAAGGATATACATGAAGCATACGGAACGGATGGAGATATGATCTGCGCGGGACCCACATGGTGTACATGGGTTCCCCTAAACGCGAGGAAGCTACCTTTCTTTGCTTCCTCGCGCTACGTTTTCTATCTAGAGTCAACTATAGTTGTTCTTAGTATTGATTGCTCATTCAGAGACGCTATCTATCTCTATGTATACGTGAGGCCCTCACAAGGAGCAACAAAGCTCCCGCGAATAAGCAATATTGTTCCCACAGACGCTCCTATCAATCCCAGAGACGGTTCACAAGGCCCCTGGGAACTGTGTTGCTCCTACAGCCTCAGGTTCGGCTCCTGGGACGGGCAAAGGGACGTGGTCCATCTGCAGCTACCAATTAGTAGGTCCAAGGCTCACAGATTTCCCACTAAATTCTATTTATCTCTTATACAACTAGGTAGTGATGATATAACAGCTATACTATTGGAAATAGCTATATTGCTGACCGTGACGGAAGTAAATTCTTTTACTAATTTTATTTTTATATTCCACTATTTCGATCAGCAATCTTCGCAGCAAGTACCTTTGAATATTTATGGAAACAGCAATGACTGTCCCACGCGACCAGTTCCGTAAACCAATCTTTCACGGCCCAAACGATGGCGGCGGCCCACTCGGGACAATCTTCACCTTCGGCTTCTCTACGTAGACTCCATCCTCTTTGGCCTGTAGGAGCCAGCTTGGCATCGCTGATGTTGCCTCCTCTGACACTGGTGCTTCGAGATCAAAAACCTCTTGCTCCTCTTCTTCCTCTTGCTCTTCTTGCTCCTCTGGCACTGGTGCTTCGAGATCAAAAACCTCTTGCTCCTCTTCTTCCTCTTGCTCTTCTTGCTCCTCTTGCACTGGTGCTTCGAGATCAAAAATCTCTTGCTCCTCTTCTTCCTTGTGCTCTTCTTGCTCCTCTGTTGCTAGCTCCATATCTTCCATGGCTCGTGCTATCATTCCTTTGATAGCTTCGACATCGATATATTCGACAGAGTGCGATAAAATGGTCTCAACTTTCAATCTTCTCATCATGTCCTGTTCAAATTCATAGCCGTGCTATCAGTACTGAGACGAAGCCCACATGATCTTCGACAACGTACTTTATCTGGTGGCCGGTAGGACCGTATGACAAATCCCTTGATCCATTCATCCTTGTCTTGATTCTATAGCGAAAGAATAAGCGGGTCTGTTTCTCGAGCAGTGGCAAATATATGACGAACTTACCCATGTCCACGCCACCTTTACAGTAGAGCCTTCTCCAAGGTAATCATTTTTAGCAATTTCTCGAGCAATGACGCTCGGTCTAATTCCATCCTGTGGAATAACGAAACGCCTTCTTCAATCACCGCGAGCTGGATAGATATCCTCGATTCTCTCACTATTCTCTTGGCGGGCTTTATCAACGAGGGCATGAGCAAGGGCTTTCTGTCGCATACACCAGCTGCAGCAGAGATTTTCATCGGGATCATCTCTAGGTAGGCAATCGTAGAATCTATCCGCCGGGGACAAGAAAAGACAGACACGATTTGCCGACGCACAATTTTCGCACGGCCTTTCAGGCAGAGAAGGAAGACGAAGTTGCTGGTCGATACATCTGAGACCATCTACCCAGTCACAGGCCCAGATAACTTCATTTATCGCTCCACGTCCATGGTTGAAAATAGCAACTCTCTGCTCGAATTCTAGTTCCATTGGTGAAGGCGTCGTGTTTGAGGCTACCGAAAATCCTGGGAATAACTCTTAGCCTCTTGTCAATCTCATTGTACTGTATATAAATTCGTCAGCTGAAGTACCGTACCCATAGCTCAGGAAGACTCTTAATCTCTTCTATTGTTGAACTTGATGTCCTACCGAGTGCGCAACCCTTGAAAACCTCATTGGCATTAGATATCTAGCTGAGTTCATTTCGTACGCGGAAGTTGTTGTTCTTTTGAGATTGAGGCAGAGTTCTCGATACCCTGAGTATCCGATTGGTGGGAATAGATTTATTTGCTACTGTTATGCATGCCAGTCACATCACCAACATTGGATATGCAGCTTACCAAGATGTGATTGGGAGGCTCACGGCGCGTGGCTTGCTTTCACAGGTGATGCCTATACAATACCCCTCACCAACAATACGTGGCTTGTCATGATAAGTCACAATGTTTGAAATTTATGCTCACTCCAGATTATTCCAGCCTCGGCGTGGTCAGCAAGTTAGCTGGCTTCTCGTTCAAGCAAAATAAAACGCCAGCCCAATTCTTCTGATCTACTAGGTGGCGGAGTCTTGGAATTTATTTCTCACGTCTTTTACCCCTTCACTTATGACTACCGATGACGACTCTCAGCCTCGTAGATGGCAAACAATAGGGTACCCAATATTTGCTGATTTTATAGCATCCGATGATGAACTCTTCTTGCTTCGACGCTTTGGAGCCCTGAATGCTCGTATCATCCTTGCTCTGCAAGATGAGGTCTGTCAGATCGAAGAAGAGTTGAAAAATCTCGATCATAAATATATGAACTGTTCTGATCCTGTGAACAACGGATCGTTCCGACAAGATATAAAGCAAGATCGGAAGGGCGTTCTAGCGAGATTGAGGCTCAAACTTAAAGAATATAGTTGGTACCCTAAGATCCACTCTATTTTGTCCACTGTGGCTAAATCTACAAGACGAGTTTGTTGTTCTGCATAGCGAGCTCAAACGCAGGTCACGTGCGGAGCCTCGACTGATTAAAAATATCCTCAACTGGCACGAAACTAATGAAGGCGCCATTCTTGATGTTGAAAAGAACTATATCCGAGAAGAAGAAGATCTTATTACTATCACTCCAAGCGCAAAAACTCCGCTCCACCGTGTTCTTGAGAAGACGCATTGGTTCAACACATCTCGATTTTTCAGACAACATAGACCTCGAAGCAAAGCTTTTTGCGATGATGAGACGATCTTTTTCCATTCCAAGAGAAAGATTGAGATATTTGACACCACAATTGTCTTACTTGTAGGCCTAGCTATGCTCCTGATTCCGATCTGGATTTTGGATCTTGTTGTTAAATCTTCTACCGCTCGACTCGGTGTCATCTCATTGTTTATCGCCCTCTTCCTGTTTGGTGTGCAGATGGTTACAGGAGCAAGGCCAGGAGAGACGCTGGCTGCTACTGCAGGGTATGCTTAAAGCAGGGTCATGGTAGTCCTTCAAATAAATGCTAACTTTTTATCAGGTATGCCGCGGTCTTAATGGTATTCCTTCAGGCAGCATCGTGAAGAAGCGTTTGAGACGAATCGGCTGGGATTTTTTTGGATAGCAGCAGGAAAAGGAACAACCAAAATACAAAATTCCAAAAAGCAGAGAAACAAATAACACTTCTACTGTCCTTGTGAAGGAGTTCATGTGCCTGGTTCCATCGAATCCACGCTATGAACGCCAAACAGTGGATCTAAATGGCCCCTCAGCTCATCCGCCCCGGGCCCTAACTCAGCGCGTAATTGATCTGGTAAACGGGAGTATTAGGAAATACGCGTAATTCAGAGTGGAGACTTGTCTGGCCAATAATATTCAATAAACACCCTACTTTTTTCACTATGTTTAACAAGAAAACGAATGAATGAACTCGGATAGTTTATGTTGGTAAAAATCTCGTAGTTGAGGGTTTTGTTCTTTGGCTTTCTGCCGGGTTTTCTTCTTTGTCCAGCCAGCCCGAGAAAGAGCACGTTGTACGCTGGATGACGAGGGTAATATGTTGAACTCGTCCTATAGGAACTTGGCCATCTCTTCGATATAAAGGCCGCGTATTTCAGCGAGGTGGTCACAAAGGGCGTCCAGTATCACAGGAATGATGCTTGGTGGTGAGCCGGGAGGGATTGTGGGAGGATTGGGACTGCCGAACAACCGCATGTTCTTGCGTATATTAGTGATAGAACGCTCGCTACACTTTGCCAGTTTGGCCATTTGTGATGCAGTCAGTCTGTTCTTGCAGATTATCATATTTACAGCCATCTTACGCTGCCAGGGGTTCGGTTTTCGCGCCATTTTGTAACCATTTAGGGGGTTAATTGTTGCTTGAATAGAGAGGGACGATTGTGTTGGGACGACACGACAGAAGTGGCTATTTTTGGATCAGTGATAGTACATACCAATACACCAATCGTCCGTCTTAAATTATACTGTATAACAATGGAACATGACTTAAGATATGGGAGTAACCAAATCTGGGAGAAACGGATTATGTAATTAGGGTTTGAAAGAGCATCTCTATTGTCTCCGACATAGAAGGTGAACCTAGGCGGGTCTATACTAACCTTACTAGTGCCTCTAAACTTTAAGCAAAGAGTTGAATTACCGAAAATGCGGTACATTTAGCGATAAGAGCTAGTTATACTATTTGGCCCTCATTAAACGTACCGAACTTTAATGCGGATTGATCCACTTTGCTCTCAGATGTCTCCGCTATGTTCCTCTCCTAAAGATGCGAACGAATTCGACGAACTTTGCCTTTCGCAAGGACGGGAAGCTCGGTGCTATAACTGTAAGTCACAATCCTTTCTAACCCAACGAAATCTAAATAACATTGGTCGTTTTCTTTCCCCCCCTCTGCAGGCTAGCAATGGCGACAGTCTTTGGGAAAACCCCGCGGGCCTGGGAATCCCCGAGGATCCAGATCGAACCTACCAGTTGTGGCTGGTTACGCAGCTGTGGAGGACCCCCACGGAGCAAAAGGAGGCATTCTCATGGTATCACATCTAATTTTGCTTGATGATGCATGCTTCAGAGATTACGTGTCATACTTTATAGGTGCCATTGGTTAGTGGCAGTCGACCTTCGGGATCACTTGCAAGGGGAATTCGAATTTGAGAGAAGTTTAGGAGCTAGACTTCACATGCGAGGCTCAGAATATCTTCACGTTGTTTTTCGTGTCCTCTCGCGCCACACAGTGTTCCGATTGCGGCGAGGTAAGATCAAATGGGGCAATGGGGTGATACAAGTTACCATTTATATGAATTGTTTATTTCATAAGTCCTCGAATGGTGGCAAGATTATCTTTTCACTGCTTTTGCAAATACTCTATTCATCCCATATCAAGCAATTTGGCTCTCCCTGTATGGTAATGTTTGCAAGAATTTGACCAAATTCCCCCGTTTGCACATCTCGTTCGAACACGACTACTCGATGGTTGGACTGCAGAGCCACAGCAACTCGGTCCCCGGCCTTGTTGAACACAAAGTTTCTAGGGAATCCCCCTCCAGATGGAACCCTCTTTCCGCGTACCAAGGTTCCGTTATTCATGGGCTCGAAAACCATAAGATTATCCCAATATTCTTCAACGGAGCTTGTAGGGTTCATGGAGGTGTGGTATGTTGGCGTGCTGTTGCGGTTAGATACAACGACAAATTGGTTGTCGGGCTGGCCGTCTTGTCAGTAAACGTGACATATTCTATGGAAATGTGAGAGAATGTGGTGACTGACTGATACCTGAATCTCGGCCGGACCATTTTCAGGGGGAACCGAAGCACCGCCATAAGTATTTGTCAAGGCGACTTGTTGGAATTCCATTCCACCTTCCGATTTGTATTTCACTCGGTATGACGTGAAAGCGCTGGTGATCTCTGCTATGAGGAAATAGTACAGCTCGGACACATCTGTCTTATTTGATATCCCATAAGGAGACCAAAAAGTACCATGGCGAGGGCCTGAGCCTGGGATCGTAGGTGATGAAGGTAACTCAGTCACAAAACCGCTATCTGAGTCTATCTCAAAGATTTGAATTTGATCTAAACCGAAAGCGTTGAGAACAAGATACTGCTCAGTTGGGTCGAGAAGAATCTGGTGTTCGTGTGGACCAGTTTGACGAGGACCAGGCCCAGGAGAATCCTGATAGAAAAATAGTTCTTGTAATGGGCTTAGGCCGCCTTGATCTGTGATGTTCCAAATCGTAAGGGCACTGCCATTGCTGTTGAAATATTCCATTGTCAACTCATTGCGATTCAAAATATCACGGAATGTTCATGTAGAGCACCCACTAATGAGAAATAGCCAAGACCTTTGATAGTGCTGTTTGGTAGATTACACCACCCGATGGACCGGATGGTATAGTTTTTCGCTCCATCAAAGAGAGCGCGCCCTGCTTCGAGACTTCGTACGAACTGACAGAGCCATTATCGCGCAGAATACCCTCATCGAAGCAGTAAAGCACGCGGTCAGTGCTATCAAAAGTCAACCATCCCGGGCTAGGGGCACAACCCGTATTGGAGTCTGTTATCTCCAAGGAGAATCGACCGTCGTAGTCAGTCACTCCAAGACTAACAACTTCACCCCCATATGAAGAGACGAAGAGGTTGGATCTGTTGCTGCTAGCAAAGCTTGTTGAGCAAAAAGCAAGGATCTTCCAAATTGCAGGACGCATTATGAATTTCGAAGAAGCAGCTGGGCAATTGAGTCCACGGATTCCGTTAAATCTTGTGCACTGGCACTGGAACCATGACTACCACAATTCATTCAGGACAAGGAGTTATATATGCGGATTTGCCCAAGTGCACTGTTTCCACATATGCCGCCTCCGGGGCCCCTTCCCCAGATTCAAGTTCCAATATGCGGGGAAGTATGCGCCAAGTTTCTGGGAAAGAATTGATTAACCCGTGCGTTATTGCATAAGGTCTTCTGACGCGTTACGCTCTTCACACGGCATTCAGATGTTAGCACGAAACAAGATGGCTGATGTAGCCGCCGCCCCACTCAGGAGCCATTTACCTGCAATAGCCGATCAGAGCGACCCCCGTGGACTTTTGAAGTTTACCACAACAATTCATGTGAGATATCTTCCACTTGTACCTATCGAACTACCGATATCCCCTTTCGATATGAGCTTTCAGATTTTCAACTCCGGTTTTCAAAAGATAACGGGGACAACTCCAAAATTGGAAATATGTCTCAACCATACCGCCTATCCATGGGCCCATGAAGCTGGGGTGTATATTCCGAAAGAAGATCAGATGTTTGTCACGAGCAATCGCATTCACGGAGCAGATGGCACCCAGAAAATTCAAATATCGAAGATATCGCTCAGAAATGACGGCACATGTTTGCGGGAAGAGATAGCACCAGATATTCCAATGGCCAATGGGGGTGTCAATTACAAAGACGGTGTTTTGTTCTGCAGCCAGGGAACGCAGGACCAACCTTCGAGTTTGATCTTCATGGAGAAGACTACTCCGTACAAGTGTACCGTCATTCTGGACAGCTTCTATGGTCGCCAGTTCAATTCAATCAACGATGTGGTCGTACATGGCGATGGCTCGATCTGGTTTACGGATCCTATCTATGGCTACGAGCAGAATTTTCGTCCTCTCCCTCAGCTGCCAAATCAAGTATATCGATATGACCCCGAGCTTCAGTCTGTGCGAACTGTCGCGGATGGTTTCGGAAGGCCAAATGGGATTTGTTTCTCTCCAGATGAGCGGGTTGTTTACATAACAGACACGGATTCTATTCATGGTGATGGCACTGTAAATCTCAATCGCCCTTCAACAATGTAAGCTTTCTGTCGGATCTCTTGCGATACTGCACTTTCTTTCTGCGCAATAAGATTTAACGAAAGATGTCTCGGTAGTTATGCTTTCGACGTTCACTTTTACAGTGAACAGCCCTTCCTTGTGAATCGCCGAGTTTTTGCTATGGCTGATACGGGTGTCCCAGATGGTATCAAGTGTGATCTTAATGGAAATGTGTACGCTGGATGTGGGGACGGCATAAATGTTTGGTCAGTCGGCGGAGTACTCATGGGAAAAATTCTTATTCCTGGTGGAGTTAGCAATTTCTGTTTTGAGCAACATGGTCGGATTCTGGCTATGAACGAACAACAGCTGTGGAGAGTGACTCTGACTCCCACTACTCGGGGGTCACTTCTGAAACTGTGAATTGTATCTTGTCCATAGTTTTATGTACTTTGAGTGCATACAAAAGAGCCCTGTTGAGTCGTGTCAGAGTTCTTCTTGAAAGTGTAGGTAAAAAGAAGGTTCGCAGTAGAGAATGCCTATATGATTGGAAAGAACTTGCAAGGGCTAGTCCGTTATAAGCTTGCTTGTATTTACACGAAGACAGATAATATGAGATGCAGCACTCTTATTCTATCTTGGAATTTATCAGAAAATAGCCATAGCGTTCGCAGTGCTCGCTGCACCACCTCGCAAAGCCAGTGGACGAGATGCCAGGAAAAATGAATATCTACCCTTGGCAAGACAAACACCGGCGAGAGATTCTGTATTCCAAAGCTCACCGATAGGACACCCTAGAGCCGCCAACAAATGTTCATGGAGCCATCCAAAGCCATCACCTGGAGGAGGAGTTGCTTCAAATGCAGGCTGGTCCCCAGCGACGGCTGCACTTAATTTTTCCAGAGCCAGGCGACAAAATCAGCCTCCTGTGCAAGGCCGATGAAGCGATGCGCACCCGGCTTGTTCTCAATGCAAAGATTCGCATGTCGTACCGTACAATCCATAGACTGATACCATGATAGCCATCCGGTGCGGAAGATAAGGATGTCACCTGGCTTTATGGTCGTTTTTTGAAATGCCAACACGTCCTTCACATCCTGGAGACTGATTTTGTCCCCTCCATTGACATCAAAAGTCTTCTCAGTGGACTTAGTCCAGTGGTAGTAGTCAATCAGAGCTCCTCGACCTGTGATCCCGCCGTTTTCCACCCATTCTGTTTCATATTGAGCCAAGCTGTGGGCAAGAAGATTTATCGGCGTGGATGCACATAGGCCTTGCTATCAGACTGGCATACTCGCTTAAGCTTGATAAAAGTGTCCTTGTGAACCATCCAGGAAGCGGAACCCCGAAAAGCTCTCGTGAAAAATTGGCGTGGGCAGGTAAGCTAACCTTCTTATTTTCCTTCAAGAGCGGATTCCATACTGACCTCCAGGTAGCATGCTACTTATCAGATAGGCAAATATCCGTCCGTATTGGCCGACCATTCGCATGCCGTGGGGTAGATCCAAGTATTGCTTATGGCAAGTATGGACTTCCGATCGTTGAGTCTCAGCCCCCAGGGAACAATGAGCATTTCAAAGTTTTCCAAGCGCCACTACAATTGACCCAAATATTTAAAAACGTGCACGAGGTCCTATACTGCAATCTCGGAGCTGGGACACCGATGATGTTGCTAAGGTATTATGCTGGTTATCTTGATGATTTCCGCGACGCCATTGCTACTTGGAACAGTATCTGGGGATCTATGACATGTGTTTCACCAAATCACAATCATAGTCAAATCAACACTAACGTTTCCCAGGCTCGTATAACGTGAAGATGCTTATGCAGCTCTCATACGAATATCTGAGGCTATATGCAAATGAGTTCGCCTTTCAGGCTGCTACGCTACGGACATTGGCACCCAATAGCCTAGCGCTTGACGACGAAGCTCGTCCAATTAAGAGTCTTGGCGGTTTACCCGAAGCTCGCTTCACGTTTGAGTCAATTGATGCGGCAAGATCATTATTGACTCTAGTCAACAATATTCCATTGGAGAAAAATCTCAGCATCTTCCCGATTCGCCTTCCCCTGTATGTACCATCCGGCTTTAAAAAATTCTCCTGCAGTCCCGAGCTGATGACCGTCCTCAGATACTGTGTCAATGCAGCAGTTTTTCTCTTCAAGGTACCTATTCTCTATCAACGCTCAAAGTGCCTTTGAGCAGATATTAATTGATTGAAGATCTGGAATATCAAAGTGATCTCAAACGCCGAACGAGCGAGTATCCGACAATTGATTGGTGATACAATTGAGTCTCTCCAAAAAGGAACGCAGCGCCCTTCGCAGCTCGGACTGAGGTACGCACTGTTACTCAAAATGCTATGGGAACGAGCAAACCATCGACCCGGCATGAGCGATGACAGTCTTGACTTTGAATGTCGGACAAAGTCTGCTACTCAATCTCAGGAGACACAGGAAGGGTTCTCGTGGCTTGACCTGGAGGCCATAGGTGACTTTGTATGGGGAGACTCGACTCTCAATGGCGGTATTGATCCCGGGAATGCGAATCAACAACCAGACCTGCTACGGGAAGACTTTGACTGGAACGACATGCATATGCTAGCTGGGAATGACTTCTCTTGGATATTTTGAATTCAACGTGCTTGACATTTGTGAAACTGAGTCATTGAGATTTACTCTAACCTTTTTGTACTTCCCGGGCTCGGACTGAAATATTCACTCTACATATTCCAAAGAGTGGCCTGGTCCATATTCATCCATTCTGGTCCATCATATGTATCGTAGGGAGGTGGGCAGGGCGGAATAGAGTCTTGGATGCTCTCGTGGGTGTACGGGTTGTGGTAGGTAGTCGGTTCGAGATCGGGCGAACTAGAAACAGGCCATAAATTAACAGAAGCTCGTCGTTATATCCTAGTAGGACAAACGCGTACTTGGCAAGAGGGCCCTTGAAGAGCCAGCTTTGGTCTTTGACCCATCCATCATGGTGGTTGCACTGGAATGCTATGTAAGCCCTTTTCACGAAACAAGTTGGACTTTCTTCTGATTTTACTCACCTTGATTGTCCTATACCAATGGAAATGCCAAATCTTCCATTCGTCTCCTTTCTTGATGAAATCAACTAAATCCTGAATTTTAACAACTTATGCCAGCCTAGCCGGTACTGGATATGAAAACGAACCTGCGTAGGCTCCAAAAAGCCAGATAGGCTCAGGCTCGCCCTCGCCATCTTTCGGCATCACAGCCTGGACAGAGGGTGATCGCCATGTACCCTTTGCGGTCTTACCATCGCTTGCAATTTGGACCATGCCGGTAGTCAGGAAAGCGAATAGAAGATTTCCCTTCAGGGCAGCAGATCCAAATTGTTCCGCGAACAGGGTTTGCAAGGCAGCTCTGCCTCGGTAGACGCCCCGGTCTCCAACCTCCACAGATACATCCGGCTCATCTAAGGCAAAGAATGACAAAGTCTTGTGCATGTTCTTTGCCAGGTGGTTGACAGTATGTCTATTGAATGGATGGCATCAGTATGTTTCTTTATCTACCAATTGACAAAACGCAGCTTTGGTCTCAAACATACCTCCCCATCAACATGTTAATGTCGCGCTCATCTTGGTTGCGTTGAACCTTAATTTCCAGCGCGCGAATGCGCTCTTCAAGTGAGACTGACATTTTCGACTGTTCGTTCGAAGTTTCGGGTCTGCGCTCGGGTTTCGCTGGAGGGGTGATGTAAAGTAAAGTATACGGAGTTCTTGTAAAGTCCTTTTATGTTGACTAGGTTAAATCATGCAGTCACTTCAGATCCCGACGAGGGGCAATGAGAAATTGAGTAATTGGATCAATAGTTCCGGTCACCGAGGCCGCCGGTAAAACGGCGGATCAAGGTACGACCGGCGGAAAGAAAGAAAGAGGGGACGGCAATGGCAGGGTATGGCAGCTCCGGCTTGGTTATCAGAGGAATGCGGGGCCCCACAATCATGTGGCAAAGTAAGCCTGGACCATTTCCATGAACTGGAGAAATGCGGGGGACGGGGGGAGGCAATAGCGCATTATGGAGACCCCTTGATAGGGTTGCCAATATAATGAAAAAGAAGTCGCTCGCTAGGCATTCCCTATCCAAGCCCAATTGACTTGCTTTCTGCGTCGAACACAAGAGTACGCACTTTGTCGGATTGATCGGCCCCTTTATTTTTTTTTTTTTTTCACATCTCTTTTCGGTCATTTTGACCAAAATTTCTCGCCGCAGCCAACATGACATATTTGTATGCAATTTTATGCGCAGTCTCTGCCTCCTTGGCAGGTCAGTGAATCGATCACAAAAGTGCCAATATGGCAACATTGGAAGGAATCTAACTTGCAAGCATATAGCGCTGTCATTGGGGCTCGATGTCGGCATGATCTCAAGCACGTACGTATTCTGAGCTCCGGATTCAATTGACTATTCTTTCGAGCCCTTGCTGAAACTCGCGAAACATAGTCTTGTTTAACCCCGATTATTGGAGTACTTTAACAATCCGTCTTCATCCTCAACAGGTGGAATCGTGGCAGCATTCAGTGCTGGCGCAACATTTGGAGCATTCGGCTGCTCCTTTTTAGGAGATCCATTAGGGCGTGTCTGGGCACTTCGCATCGGAGCAATAATTGCTGTTATTGGATGTGCACTTCAGGCTGCATCAGTCGATGTACTTACAACCTCTATCATTCATCATGATGAACGTTGCTCATTCTTCTCCTAGATCGCGATGCTTGTGGTTGGCCGCCTTATCAACGGATTTGGCGGTGGTTTGCTCACAGCCATCTTCCCTGTCTACGCATCAGAAGTAGCTCCTCCAAGCATTCGAGGAGCTTTTGGGGGACTTCAAATGGTATCAAAATTTCCCCTATTACCCATCTATTCGTACCCCTTCTCCCCGCTGACCTTTGATCAAGGTCATGATTGAAACTGCTATCTTTGTTGCCACTGCGACCGGATATGCGTTTGGCATACATTACTCCAATGACGCCCAGTGGTAAGTGGCTCCGTGACAACATACTCGAAGTTGATCAAACTGCTAAACTGAAAATCTGAAAAGGCGCGGTCCACTAGCTGTTCAAGCCCTTCCACTCCAACTTTTAATTCCCGTCACGTTCTTTCTTCCAGAGACCCCTCGTTGGCTCGTTCGGAAGGGAAAAGAGGAACAGGCGCTCCGTGTTTTGGGTCGTCTATATAACAGCGACATCACCGACCATGTCATTCGCATAGAATTCGGCGAGATCAAGCGTCACATTGAGGCTGAAGAAATTGCATATAATCCCAGCTGGAAAGAAATTGCCACGCGTCCAAGCTGGCGGCGGCGAGCTGTACTTTCGATGGCATTGCAATTCTTTCCCAAGTTACAGGTATCAATTGTGTTCAATACTATGCTGGTAAGTGGTTTGCATTCAGTGGAGCCCCAGGTAGCGAGGCTTATCTAGGATTATAGCGTCCATTTATACCAGTCTTGGCTTCAGCACAAGCCAATCTCTCCTGATCAACCTTCTATACGGAGCCTTTGGCCTTCTTTCAGCTGTGCTCTGGGGGTCCGTTCTTGATAAGTTCAAGCGAGTGAGGTTGTTAATTCTAGCAACGGTTTTTATGGCCGCGACACTGCTTGTGCAGTCCGTTCTATCGGCGGTCTACCAGGGAAAAGCCCACCCCAACGCAAATGCTTTAAGGGCAGAGGTTGCAATGTTTTTCCTCTTCCAGCTAGCTTTCGTGGCTGTTGGGTAAGTTGTATCCTCTCCTTCAAGTTCCAAAGCGGCTCATTAATAGGACTTTTGTGCTATAGAATGCTGGCGTGGTTGATCCCCCCGGAAATGTGTCCCATGGCAATCAGGTATACCTCTGCCACATTATGCGACATTAGAAACCAAGGCTAACTCATCCATAGGGCCAAGGTTAACTCAGTTTCAGTATCAGTCAACAACATCTCTGGCCTTATCGTTGCTCAAGTTGGCCCTATTGGACTTGGAGGAATAGGTTTCAAGTTCTTCTACGTTTTCGTAGCGTTGAACATCGTCGGGGTTGTGTTCTACCTGTTGTTCATTCCAGAGTAAGTTCGTTGATGTGTTGTTATAGTTGCTTGGGTGTTTCTGACTATGGATTTGTACAGGACATCTGGCCTTACTCTCGAAGAAATGGATGTGCAGTTCGGAGATCAAATTGTCGACTTCGATGAAGAGGACAGAAAGGGAACCCCCATATGCAGCGCGCAACATCAGGAATCTGCCTAGACTGTTGAATCGGTTAGAAAGGGAAATGAGGAACTCAAGTTCTTCATCTCTAAAGCATCCATGTCGGGTACCTGAAGTCTTTATCTGAGTTGAATACAACCGAGAAACAATCTATAGCCGAGCAACAGATTATGTATAACTGTCATTCTCCTCCAACTTCTTCAACTGAAACATTATACAGTAGAGATTCAAAATCTGCATAAAACATTTAATCAAAGAGACCAAGGTTTCAGTGCATGGACATGCAGGCAAACAGCTTCCAATATCGTTTTTGGGTCAGATATCGTCAGGCATCAACATTTGAACTTAAATGAGTGCAAGCGTGTGAATCCGAGCTCTCTCCATTATCCCTTAATATTACCTTTAAACACTGAAGCATATAATATCCATCTTATTACAAAATTCTATGGGCGAAAATTTTAGGATCCTGCTAATGTTCGACTGTTTGAATCGTTTCCCACCCCCTTTTGGTCTTCGAAGCCCAAACTTTGATCAAAGCTAATGTATTCTCAACAGGGGTTGATTGCTTAGCAGAAGCATGTCTAGTCATAATTCGTAGATATAAATTGCACAACAATGTATCCTTCTTCTGAATCGAAATGTTATAGCTTAGACAACCGCCTCCCTTCAACCCACCGCCCATTGACATTTCGCCCTCCAGCTAACCGAGTGGTAGCGATTCTATCTTTAATAGGAGCTAATAGCTCAGTACCACCTGGTACATTCCTGAGATATCCAGCAATCAAGTCTTGGCCTCGAGGGGATTTCAGGTATGTGATGAAGCGAGAAACCTCGGGGTTGAAGCCGATAGAAGCAGAGGTTTTATGGAGCGCATAGCAAGAGTTTATAAGCCGGTGGAAAGGATTAGTAGGTTCAAAGAAAACGGTCAAGTTTCCAGTCTTGCCCTGATTAACCTGGTAGAGAAATGTGGACCGGTCAATGAGAATGTAAGCACCCGATACAGCCGCCATTCTGATTGCTTCGTTTGGATATACCACGTAGACTTCGCATTCCAGGGCGACCGGTGACACCGACGCCAGATTTCCCGTTCCTTGCACATAGTTGCTGAGCCATCGCTTCTGGAATGGAACAAAAATTCTGCCAAGAAGATGCGCTCAAATGCATCTTCTATAGATCGCGCTTCTCGAATGTTCGCTGGGTCATGTTCCGGGCCAATCAGACAGAAATGGTCGTGGAAAATGCATCCTGCGTTCTGCGCCCAGCCTTCCAGGACGGAAATCTCCTCTTGTTCCCGCTCGTAGGTAAGGGCGAGATCAATGTGCCCGTTGAAAAGGGCGAGTTGCGTGTTTCGAGAATGATTGCAAACCCAAGCAATAGAACCGGGGGCGTGTCTGAGAGACAGGTAATCGTTTGCAAGGGCTTCAATTAACCCGATTCCGCCTAACCATCTGTCAGTATCACGTTTCCTTCAAATTACCCTTGGCGATTGCTGCCATGCAATGGGCCCTCCAGCTTACCCGCCCCGCCATTTCTGTTCGGAACTTGTTAGCCAAATTGCAGGGGAAAATTTCCAACTACGGAATATTGACATACCCAATCCTGAGAATCACTTCGCCTTGCCCAAATACTTCTACAGGCAATGTCTCTAGTGTGCCATCCTGCTGGATGCTTGTTTTGAGCTGCATCATGCCTAAAGCTCTTGACGATTGTGGGTGAGGATGTCACAGTAGATGAATTGACAATGGTGTGGTTTGAGCGGAGATTGAAATTTCACCACAGTGACACATTGGCGTATTGGAAGTGATTAGAAAGTCTAGTATTTTGTTTATGATCATAACACTTATAATCACACTCATAACGTAATGTTGTAGTTATCCAGGTACCGGCTATGTCAGGCTTGACCGACTTGCCCGGCTTTTGCAGGCAACTGATACCCACGGCTAGCCAAGAACAACAGAAACGCCTACCTGGTACATAAGACAAAGATGCGACTTATCTAGAGTAGCCATGGTCAAGGCATTGGAATTTCGTCATTTCATCATGTCATCCAATCCCGATCAAAACAGCGTTCAAGGGAGGCTGGCGCTGATAACTGGGGCATCTGGCGGGTAAGACTCACCATACATATAACCTTTGCAACAACATGGAGACTAACCTGCGGGAATCAAGCATTGGATCTGCCTGCGCACGTCAACTAGCAACTCAAGGTACTCATTTAGCTTTGACGTATACATCCAATGAGCAAAACATCCGGGACTTGGTGTCTTCACTCGCTCCAATTATCTCGCAAAAGGCGCTCCGCGTAACGACTCACCGAGTAAATCTGGAGCATCATAGCGAAATTGAAAACCTGTTCAAAGAAATACAAAAAGAACATCAGAGGCCCGTTGACATTTTGGTATCTAATGCTGGCTATGGAAAACGAATTCAAAATATCTGGTGAGTACCATTTTCTTTTGGGGCGAATAATCCAGACTTACGATCAATTCTAGGGATATTCCACTTGAGGAATTCAACCGCATGATCTCCGTGAACTTAACCGCGTCATTCCTGCTGGTCAAGGGCGTTGTGGGGGGGATGAAAGACCAAAATTGGGGGAGAATTATATTCATCTCCTCAGTTGCCGCCTACGGAGCGGGAATGAATGGCTGTCGTAAGTAGTACTTGAAGACTAATATTTGGAAGTTTCATACATAACTGATATTCGCTTGTAACAGATTACGCTTCCTCTAAAGCAGGCTTGATTGGAATGATGAAAAATCTTTCCGCTCGACTTGCTGAGTTCAACATTTCTGTCAATGATGTTGCCCCTGCTATGGTGGGCTCTACAGGGATGTTGTCTGATGAAAAGGCTTTTCCGGGGCTCACCGACTCAATTCCGCTGAGAAGATTATGCACACCGATTGAAGTCGCAAATGCCGTGATCATGTTTGCAACTACAGGCTTTGCTACTGGCCAGAGTCTAGTTGTAGGAGGCGGACTTCGCTGACTTCTGAGCCATTCGAAAGCACAGGTTTAAAGCCATGTTGCACATAGATCAATGGCTTTGATCTACATGTCCACTTCTAAAAGATCAGAAAACGAACGAATGTTTCACTTACTCGCAAGTTCAACACTGACTACGATTGCGTAGTTTTTGTGTTCATCCATGTCGATCTTGAATCATTTCCAAGGTTCTAGCTATCCATTACCGTTTCACTTCGCATATATTTCAGTCAAGCCCCTCAAGTTTCAAGGTTCCAAGGTCTCAGGTTCTTGACATTGAAGATTGTAACCGTCTTTTGAATCGTCTTTGATCACATTCCCTTTCCTTTGGATAAACGTGGCGCCGATGCGAGAAAATGAAAAATATTGTATTAAACCTATGGATCTTCTTAGGCGACTGAGCCTCATTTTAACATTCGAATTCCATGCTCACTTGCCTTGAGATTTCACGTTGGGAATTTGGCTAAATAAAGCAATACCCTAGCCGTCGAAGAGTTATAAGAGACTGGTTACTTAACAAAATATTAGTCCATTCTGCTTGGAAATAACGCGATACAATAAAAGCAAAAAGCGGAATTAATAACCAAAAATAAAGCACCGGATCACGAACAAACCATTTAGAGCTGTGTTGAGACATGCTGATAAGGGTTGGCTTAATATATCTAAATAGAGAAACCTTCCTAAGTTATTATTCTTGTATAAGATATGAGTCCGCGACGTCGAGCCTTGTTATCGGTGCTTGGTGGAGATCTTATTTTCAATTCATAAAGTTGCCGTTTAAGACTTCGAATCATCTCATTATTGCTCTGCTTCGGCCGCGCTAGCTTTTGGCGGCCTGATTCGCTCTGCTTCTTACCTCCATGGTAGGGTGACAAGATAGGCTTATCACTATCCGTGTTATCCTCGCTCTATTCCTGATCATGTCGACGCCTAGTATGCCGCCTTGGTCGTTCTTCCTTTACGAATCCACTAGTGCTCTTACTTTCGGATTTATCTATCTTATATAGTTTACGATAACTATTCTCTATTTCGTAGGCTTTTTAATATAGCACCCGATCACTATCTAGGGCTAAGCTAGAAGTAATCCAGCGTATAAATGCTCTTCCTTCTAAAGGGAGCACTCTATCCTTCTATTTTACTAGCGTTCTAGTCTCTAGTAGACATCGCCAAAACCTGAAAATGGGCCTAGAGTCAGGCCCAAAGCGGTTGATAGAAGATCTAACCTACTAATAACCAAGCCTGAATCCTAGGGTCATCTCTAACAATATGAATCCTTATGCACTGTATATGTAGATTCAACCCGCGGGTGAAATTATATGAACCACAATACACCCCCTCAAATGGAAAGTCGTCGATACTGTCATATAGCATACTCATCTCCCCACCATCTATCATCATTATCCACAGATCCCACAGCGCACGTGTCCAACATTTCATCCACCCGGGGAAAGTATCGTACTGATCCACATTCGGCCATGCTTGAAGAACCTTCATGCATCGCAATTCATGATCCACATCGTGGGGGCCTTCCTGTTCGACTTGCTCCGCGGATGTGCCTTGTAAAGTTTGCAGTGATTCTTCATCAATGATTATGCACATCCGGAACCTGTTCCAAGTGGATTGATAAATGCCTTGAGCATCCACCCTCGTCTCAAAATGAGTACGAATTGCCTCGATGGATGCCCCATTAAATCGTGGCTCTTCTATAATATTAGACCGGTATTTTGCGCGAACTTCCCTAGCTTTATGAGTGACCTAGCATAGTCCGTGACGAAATCTTCTTTAATACATGTCTCGATATACAGTATTTAACAGCATTTGGGAATGAAATATCGGACTCAGCAGAATAGGTGGTGCGATAGAGAACCTATCCTCAGTCCGGAATAATGTAAAGTCTGTTGCGAAGCTCATTCATCTTTGCAGGCGAGATGTTTGTTCGCGCGGCTGAATAATAGGGGTGAAAGGCAAAGAGGGAAAGTGAAAAGATCAAGATGCCAAGGCCTCCGGATGGCTAACCGAGTTTGCCAAGTTAGTTCCCTTCTACTAGTCATCACTACTGCGTCAAATTTTACCCTCTTAGTTTTGCCAATTCTTTCTTTTTCCCCTTACTTTTTACACCTCCGCATTGTACTATTAGATGTTCCAATTACCCAAAGGTGGTAACCGACCTTGACAACTTGCTTTCAACCCACGAAAACATGAGAGCATGAGAATTTGCCTAATCTCCTTGGGACACGTTTCTACTCGTCATTCATGGGGTCTACTCGTCATTCATGGGGTTTGTTCGCAGCACGGGAAGATCATGGACTCAATTCTGGAAGCTACTCGGAAACAGGGTCTTACGGGGAAGAATTTGACGAACAGACGATTCCGTGATACAATTTGTAAGCTCTGGGGTCATCTGGAGGTGATAGATAGCGGACTTTCACCTTTATAGGAGGCCCAGTTTAGCGACATGGTTCAGATTTGGAAGTACCTGCTCATTCTTGACTTCGAAGTTGACATGATCGGTTGGGCACAATCCCTCATCAACACACCACTGCATGCTCTCTTTCCAACCTCATGATGCTAGACTAGCGTAAAGATCAGGATAGAAGTAAATGCCAGTGCTGTCCACATCGGAATATCCCTAGCAGTACCCGTACCGGTATGAGTACTACTCGCCGCAGTCTGCGTCGCGCTACCAGTCTGACTTTGCCCATCTGTAGCTGTCGCAGCAGCAACAACATGGTCTGTCGAGACAGCAGTAACAACATGCAAATTCGATCTAAATGTCCAGGTAAATGTTGCTCCACTGACCGGTGCCGTCAAAGAACCGGTATTATAGAGCGTCTCGGTTCCATTCTTCGGAAAGCCGCCAAGCTTGTAATATGTGGTCGTTTCCCCCGCGTCCTCGGCTCCAAAGCCCAGCGCACCGGCGCAATCATACGCATCGAGGTAGTCGCCACATGTTTCGAAATCACCCATTGAGCTGTACCATGTGTCGGCCGCAAGGAGAGAGGGTTTCGTATTCGGACAGGTATCCCAGATGCTGTTAAAGTGGGTTAGTGCCTAGGTGGACAATAAAGGGAGGGGGATTCAACGCACGTGGACAGAATTGCACTTTCTGCACAGCAAATACACGCATCGGCGTATTCCGAAATGGCATCATTATCGGACATCTGATTGAGATTCGTCATGTTATTGGCGCAGGTGCTAATCTGGTCCCCGATCAGGATTTCTTTCTTGTACACCTTGCCAATATTACAGGAGCACCCGGAGACAGCATCGTCAGGTGGAGGCCAGAACGGAATTTCATCCAGATCAGTTATCGCGCACAAGTTGATGATATCTTCGACTGTGCTTTGGTATTCGCAGGAGTAAACCTATTTCTAGTTAGCTCCTGAAATTCCACTCGGTTAAATTTGGCGAAGAGCTCGAACCTGATTCCAGCAGCTCGAAGCGATGCAGTCAACCTGATTAAGCGCATTGACACACCCACAGGCGTTAATACAATCCATTCCTAAACTAGGACATTGCGTCTTCATGCAAGAGGCATTTCCATTGCAAGAGTTGTAACATTCATCACTGCCTCCAGCGCAATTGTTGTTGATGCAGCTACTCCAGCTGGCATCCGCCTTCTCGTAGCACTTTGAAAGGCCGCTTGCATCAGCGCAGATGGAAGTATCGTCAAAGTAGCCGACTGATTCCGCGGCTATCAATCCAGACGAAATCAGAAAAGAAAGAAGCAATCTGGATGTGAGAGACATCGTCGCATGAAAGTCAAAAACAGACAAAAGAAAGTGACCTACGCTCGCGGCGCCTGTGAGGCTAAAAGCCCTTTTAAGGGTCTATGGCTTGAAACCACGCCTGCTCGGGTCTAGCCGAAGGGGTCCAAGATCACATTGCTAGTGCTTACCCTGTCTTTTGCCCGGTCGAATGGGAGGGCGTGCGCTGCGGTGGCTGTGTCTTGGCGCTTGGCGAGCCTACATCTCCGGGGGGAAATCCGGGAAGTACGCTCGTTTAAAATTTCCAACACTGGGAGAATGAGAAAATGCCAAGATGAACAAAACAAACAAACTGTTATCTTGGCGGATGTCTTCCAAGTTTGTCGTTTTCATTATCAGTCAGCTGTAGACACCATATTGTTACGGACCCACTTAGTCCGCACCGCAGAGGAAGGACTACGGACCAACCAATTCGGGACAGAAAGGACCCAAGAACGAGATCACGTGCAAAGGAGGAACCACAAGGCAGAATCACGGACCGCCAAGGAATCTCCTGCGCTCAAGGACTGACATCACGTGACCGTGACTCCCGCGTCGACTCCCTACGGAGGCAAGTTCGACGTACAATGCATCTCTTCCATTCCGACCAAGCAATGTGACAGGGTTTAGTGGTATCTACCTTTGGGTTAGATCGTATGTGCAAGTTTATTTACTTCTTCACCTGACATAACCACCCTGATCAGCTCGAGTAACCCCTATTAATAGATATTACAATGGCACAACAAAGATAGAGTTCACGCCAGAGATCGGATCGACCACCAACACATCAGTATGCTCAAATCTCCAAGGTCAAACATTCACTACAGAATTTCAATCTTTCTTTGCTATCACCGAAAGAGGCCCTTACAATGTCGGCTCGAATCCAGTAAACGCGCTTTTGGCTCTATGGAACTCTGGCACAGCCTTTCCATCGCTTTTAAATATTTCCGATACGTCTCCATGGCCGTCATCTGCCCTTCAACGGTATCTCGAGTCTGCTCCGTGAGTCATTCATATATTACAACTTATAGGAAGCTCGGTGTCTAAATCCTTCTAGCTGGGTGATCTGTGCGAAAAATAACACGACTCAAAGTGACTCACCGTACGATTTCGTCAAATGATATATTCAACTTGACGTTATCGCCCGACACCAATGGAGCTCCATATAATATGACAGGGACTATTGAGAACGCAGACAAGATGCTAGATACGTTCGAAATGGACTTAGAGTCGTGTAATACTGCTATTGAAACTAAGCAGAATTCCATGTCGCTAGTTGATCGCGACTGCTCTAATAATGCTGGTTGGAAAGGGCTGGACATATCCAGTAGTTGACCTACAATTCGACAGCCGAACCGCAAATCTCAATCTAGATGGATGTGCCGCTGGCCTTCCATATCGGATTTCCTATACTGAGGGTGGCCAAAATGTACAATTTGGCCCGGATGAGGTACAGGGAAAGATAAAGATTTCCTACTTCGGGGTCATCGATCCCTACCACTCGGATATCCTGGTCAATACCAGCGCGACGCCAACCTGGCTCAGAACGGTGGGATTTGGAAACAATTCCATGAATATCGGCTACGAAAATGGTGGGGCTTTGGGCTGGTATTGTCGATCCTGTTGGCAGACCACTGCACTTAGCTGCGTTATTTCCTTGACTTTGATATATCTATAATTCCTACGAAAAAAGTTTATGTCCTATATCTACTATTAAGGAAGTATAATAGCTAGGCGAGTAGAGGAGAATGATAGTATTAGGTAGAATAATCTAAGAATAGGCATTTTTCCGACGATAACCCGGACTAAGGATTCGACAACCTCCTCGAATGATGTGTTGACGTCGTTTGTGCGAGGAAGAAAACTGCAGAGGGACACTTTAGCTAGAGTAGGGAATCAAACAAAACAAAAACAGTCAGAATCCACGTGTGTCACCCACCCTGATATCAGAGTGACTGGCTGGTATGTCGCTTAAGCATACTTGATCGATAGTTCGGTGGTAAGAATCCTTTCGGGCGGCGCTGACCACGCATGATGTTCAGCTGGCGATTGCGCTATGTCATTGAGGGTGGCTCTACATGTTTTGTACACGAACTTCTCTTGCTGGGCATATCTACCCAGCAATGTTAGCATTTCTCGATCGGTGGACATTAGCTAAGATTCTCTCAATCTCAGAGTTGAGATGGATATTATATGAAAATGAAACCCACATGTAACATAGATGATGGTAGCATAATAGACATCGGGTTGAGTGATTATCTGCACTAAGCTACATCCGGCTTGTGGGGGATGTCCATTTAACAACCGCCCCCACACTTTCAGACCCCTGCATCTCACATGACGCGCTATACTCTTACATTCTTACAAGGTTGCCTTCCTCATCACGATCCTCGCAATATTTGCCACGCAACTGACATGTTGTACCACGAGACAGCGCTTACGATCTAACCGATACATGCTTCGAGTCTCTCCCCGATTTTATCGCACTGGAGATCCTGGAAGCTAGTGCGACCACTATGCTAGGTACTGGAAAGCCTTTGCGGCTACGGTCCGCATGCACGGCGTGCTATGCTGCCAAGGTACGTCAGTTAGCGAGTAGAGCGGTAGATATACATGCGCGAACGACCTGACCGTGATTCATGTCTCCAGGTCCGCTGCAGCGGCGAGAAGCATGGCTGTGATCGATGTCGCCGAAACGGCTTTACCTGCGAATACCAAGTGTCGATGGTAGGACGTGCGCCGAAAAAACGACGGACGAAAGCGGATGACGAGATCCTACCCTTGCCTCAGGAATCACGAGTCACACCTAGCGCGAATTTATATCAATCGGCCCAGGAAAGCGGGTCTTTCTCCCAGCCAGAGGCCAGCATGTCCATGCTAGAGGGTCATTTACCCGCCTTGAATAATTCAATGGGGGGGTTCGCGATGGGGGATTATCCAGCCATATCTACTGAAGCAGAGATCAATAGTTACTTGCAGAATCTATTAAGTGAATACCCAGACCTGCCGCTGATTTCGCCTGGTGCGACCGATCCTTTTTGGCTGTCAACAGGAAACGTGGTGCTCGATCAACCTTCCGATATGCATAAGACCTCCAATTCTGATGGCGCATCTGCAACGACTGGCCCACGACAACCATCTGTGCCTAGCTCACACACGTCAGCAACGTCAGTTATGTCAAATAAAAACACACCGAGTTCCGTGGGCCCCTTGCAGACGGCGGAATCCGTGCGGTCCCGATTAGCGGAACATACTGATACAAGGATCCCGTCGATTTATCGTGATCAGTCTATGGTGTCGCAGTACCCGCATGCCGCCGCTCTGATGAGGATAATCGAGTACTTGGAAGAGCAGCTCCAGATCGCCCGAGTCCCGATCGATCAAGCGATGCGGCTGAACCGGCAGGCAATGACCAAGGTACGGGAAGTGAGCAACACCGACGAGTTTCGACGATGCCAGAGTTGTCCGCTTTTGGCGGCCACCGTCATGGATCTAGTCGTGGGGCTATATGAACTCGTGATCCTCTCCATCCAGCGGCCTCGTGGTGAGGGCGACGCCATTTCCTCGCCAGATCAGAACAATCTGCCCTTAGGACAAAGCCCACTTCAACAGGGAACAGGAACTGTAGAGATGACAAGTGACGGGTCGAGTCCCGGATCGGCCATCAGCGGCGTGTCAGAGCCCCCTCTTTTTCAGTTTGGATGTCTAGAGTTCGATCCGGATGAGCAGGTGATGTTCCGGGCTGCAATGGTACGGCGTGATTTGCGTCGGTGTGTCGAAACGATTCAGTTTTGCATTCAAGAAATCATCGAGCGACAGAAGCTGGCCACGAACTCGCGCGACAGTCCTATCAGTCGTGGAATATCTCAAGCGAGGGGGCCGTCCAGTAACGTGCACACCCAGTGGTACCAAGAGATGGCATATCGGGCCAAGGAGCTTCTGTCCGCCCTTCCTGCTCAGTGCGGCCATCATTGAAGAACAGATTGGATCTATCATTGTCAGACAAAGGTGGTGGGAAAAGGCAACAGTTTTAGACAGGAAAAGGATAATATTGCCACGAGTTTATATGACACCGAAAAACTCAATGATTGTCAAACTCTGAAGTGGAGATTTACCGGCGTGTAATAGCGTGTAATAGTATAGCTATATCACTATCATGCCAATCTTTGAGCTGGTAAAAAGGGTAAAATTACTATAATCACAGAATAAGAGAACCGAATAAAGAACATTAAGTCAAGATTACCAAGTCCAACGCTCAGGTATGTAAGGTGGTATCTCCTATCCAAATAAATTTTACTCGTGCGGGATGGGTATAACATCCTCCTGAATTAGTATTTTACATCTCAAGCCGCATGATGGTAACATCCCACTCCTAGGTAGAGTGCGTCCTTACAGCTATAGTAATGAGGGAATAATATGATGACTAGAATTTTCTTCGGCCTATTCACGGTTGTTGAGTAAGCATGTCGGCAATGCCCCATAGTAATTGGCGGACCGATACTAGCGCTCCGAAGGGCTGGGCTGCAGATCGGACGCCGAACAGTCGACTAGCAAGGACGCAGCATGGGGTCGTATTTATGCATAAATAAATCATCTGACTAGGGTCCCTTCATTCAGCGGAGGTATACATATATGTGGAAAGTCTTTTCTTTGATTCTTGCACAACTTTGCATTCTGACATTGTTTTTGTGATCCCCGCCGAGATGTGGTATGAGTACGTGGGCGAGATCATACCTATGAAGGTACTGCTTCTTGCCGGCCTTCTTGGAATTCTGGTACGCCAAATCACCACCTGCCTCGTGCCCCATGATCCTGCTTTCTCTCTATTTTTTTTTTCGCTTGTCATACTTTGTTTGGTTATTCCCCTCTTTGGTCCTTCGGAAAGCTCAGCGTCCGAGTAATGCTAAACGCACTCGTCCAAAAACGATCTAGATTACTTTTCTTGCTCTCTCTGCACGCGATGAATCATCCAAACATATAAAGAACGGCCAGTCCATGATCGAAACCGCTCCATTTGGGATGCCATTTGTCGGCCACGTATGGGCCTTTCTATGGAATCCTGATAGCTTCCTGCGGTACAGCCGGTATGTTACGGAAGGGCAGAAAGTCAAAGGCAAGAATTAAGGTTAATTTAACTACAGCGAGAGAGCTATGCACGGCATCTTCAATCTCAAGATGTTCGGCGTTGACACCCGCATAATTCACAATCCATCACTAATGAAATCCTTCTTTGCGCTGCCGGGCTCCGTCATTGAGCACAAGACCATGGGATCGAACATCATAACCAAAATCTTCAGCTTTCCATCAGCCGAAGTACCTCAGATGATAAACCATTTCGATGAGCTGATGAATACCTTTGTCACTCAGCTGATGAAAGGCCCAGGCTTCGAACGGTCGTGGAAAAGACTCTTGACCGACATTGAAGAAACAGTACCGTCAATTGTCAGGCCCCCTTCCGGTCCCGAGGATCTTCGGGGTTGGGAGCGATCCGCCAATGTCGAGGTTCAACCCGACGGGACTATCGAAGCCGATCTTTTCCCTCTCGTCCGGAACTGTGTGGGCTTGTTAAGCTCAACAGAGATGATGGGGCATGCTTTTGTCGATTCTCATCCTGATTTCCTGGAGGATGTTTGGCAGGTAGATGCAAATATAATGGGGTTTGTTTTTGGATACCCAGGCTGGCTGCCATCGATTGCGAAAGCGCGAAAATCCCGGGCCCGCATCGTGGAGAAGCTAATGGCGTGGCATGCGGACATGGAAGCCGTTGGGCCGGTGGCCAACTCGGATGCCGAGTCGGGGCCATTTTCGGACGTTAGCGACTTGATGAAACAACGACAAAAAATCTGGTCTGCCCGAGGATTCTCGATGCAAGCTCGTGCTGCCGTGGATCTGTCGATATTGTGGGCGTAAGTAATCTGCTTCTTGATCCCTCCTGTCTTGGGTGTTATTGTGTGAATGCTCATAAATGTGACGAGGGCAGACTCAATGCAAACTCCAACTCCACAGTTTACTGGATGTTGCGAAACATCTATGCTACCCCTGGCTTGTTAGAGAACATCCGTCAGGAGATTGCCCCCGCCTGTTTAATCAATGACAACGAGTTGCAGATCGACTGGAAGAGACTTCACAACAGTAGTCCTCTTTTCAAGTCTTGTTATTTCGAGTCTCTCCGCCTTGACTCGGCCCCTTGGTCATTCAAGCGCCTCCAAAAAGACTGTACTGTGCAGGAAATGGGGGAGGATGCGCGGTCACCCGAAGCAAAAGGCAAGCCAACAGTATTTCCCATGAAAAAGGGAGATGCCGTGCTTGTCCCTGCTGATCTGCATCATACCGATTCGCGATACTTTCGCAACCCATCTGAGTTCATACCAGAGCGTTTCTTCGTGGAAAAAGGCGACGGTCTTGTTCATTCGGACATCAAGACTATCAGGCCGTATGGTGGAGGAGCAACAATGTGCAAAGGGCGATTTTTAGCAGAGCGCGAAGTTTTGGCGTTTGTGGCTGCCATGCTCATTTGTTGGGATTTAGAACCTGTCAAGGGAAGCTCATGGGATATGGATGGGAGAACAAAGACAAGTGGTGTCTGCAGCCCGAAGGATAAGTTGAGAGTTAGTCTTAAAAGAAGAGTCACCTAGTGGGCTTTTCCTGAATTCTGCCCTAATCAAGACATAAATTTCCAAGAAGGTCTATTCAATTAATCGTTTGGATAAGTAAGTAGTACAATTTAGTTATACTGATTACTTAAGGATACTCCTTTCAGGTCATTTACCCTTCATCTACCTTCCAAGGTTCGTCTCTTGAGGATTCGAAGACAGGCCATGTGACTAACTTAGTTGATGAATCCAAATTTGGCAAATCCAATTCAGTCATTCGTGGCAAGTACACGGCGAAACTGCACAAGGCCACTTGTGACTCTGATCTACGGCAATCTTATGCAAACATTGATTTTCAAATGTTTTTTATCTTTCGTTCTGTGTAGATAACAATGGAAGACTGCGCACCCTAAAGATGTAGACTGATAAGGCAAAACTTGGTATTCAAGACATGCTAAAGCTTAGTTGAACGGGCCCAAAACAACTGCATCTCCCCACTCCGCGCACCAGGAACGGGCGATAGTCTATCTGCCAACACAAACTTTGACTCTCCACATCCAGCTTGTTTGAAAAGAGAGAATATCTGGTCCTTTGAAAAGCTGTCATGGGAGATGGTATGCGCTGCAGGATGCTTTGGGTTGATTGTCTCATCAACGTGGTGTTGGTGGTGGTGATGATGATGATGGTGATTGTTCTCTGAAGAGGTTTGGCCTGTCGCCATCACAGGTTGCTTCACAGTACCGTTCAGCGAATCACGCGTCGCCCAGTCGATGATTAGAAGAACACCGCCCGGTCGCAATCGTTCGGCTAGACGCTTAGTAGCCAAGTCGATATCCTCAACATGGTGCAATGCCATACAGATAGCCACTAGATCAAACCCATTGAGCTCGTCCTCACTCAGTGGAGGCGTCGTGGGTTTGACCGTGGGGGCCAAGAGGTCACCCTGGATGGCTATCATGCGCGACTCGTCAAGGCCTAGATCTGCTGCAGTCGCGCGATACTTGTCTAGCATGCCATCCGACAAGTCCACGCCAATGCATTTGGAGAAATGAGGGTGCAGGGACTTTGGAACGACTTGAGTCAGTATTATATACAATCTTTCCGATAAGCTTGATCCAGAACTTACCCGTGAAACAATGCCATTTCCGCAAGCATAATCCATCAACTTGGTCTGTCCAGAATTTTCGGCGTCAGAGGTTTGAATACCTATCCACTCCGCGTTACCCTTCAAGAATTCAGAAATCTGGGCCTGCAGATCGTGCACCCATTTGTCCTTGAAGACAAGCTTTGAGGCATCACTAGACCCAGTCCACAGTCAGCATTCCTGTCCTCATATGTAATAATAGTCTGACTCACTTCCAATAATCCTGGTTCTTATCTGCAAGCGTTTTGTCCATCGTCGATGTGGTAGGCAAGTTGAAGCTATCTGTGAGTGTGGTTCGATACCGAAGAAAGAAAGCGAATATAGCCACAAGTGCAGCTGCGTGATATCTCCAGGGGTGCATTGGTGAAAATAAATTGCAGCGGCTAGAACGAAGTATTTAGGTGATGCAATTGACCCGGAACCAGCTTAACTCTTGATTGATTACAAAACAGAACGGAGGCCAGAGGATGATCCACCATTCCGGAATGGTGCTCGGAGTGGGGCGCAGGGCAAAGACCTTATTGGCCGATAGCGACGGACCGAAGCAACGGGCCGATAGAGTAGCGGGACGCAGATCATCTTATTGTTTATTATTCAGCCAAGTCAAAGGACCGTGCCACAATTCAGATTTGTCAGGGCTTGTTGCAGAGTCCCGAAGGGCCCATTGCGCAAGCCTAATACCCCTTAAGGTCAAGGGGATCTGTACTTATTCCCTTCAGTTGATACAGGCTTACAGCTTCAGAATTTGCAACAGAAACCAGAGACCGGTTTTTATCATCATGGCAGACAACGCCTCCTCGGACCTGCCTGGCCCCGGCCGGCTAGCACTTACAATGTTTGCTCTTTTCATGGGCATGTTCACTGCCAACCTCGACTCGACGATTCTCGCCACCGCTATCCCTTATATCACCAACGAATTTCATAGTATCGACGATATTGGTTGGTACGGTTCGGCCACATTCTTGACATTTGCTGCCTTCCAAACGACCTGGGGGAAATTTTTCAAATACTTCAATCTAAAATGGTCCTACCTTTTCGCCTTGTTCATTTTTGAACTGGGTAGTCTTATTTGTGCTGTTGCTCCTAACAGTGTGGCTTTGATTGTCGGCCGCGCGATTGCTGGCATCGGAGGCGCAGGTCTCTGTACGGGTACCTTTGTCATCATTGGATATACCGTCACCCCGGAGCGTCAGCCTACTTTTATGGGTGTCATGGGGGCTACCTACGCTTTGGCATCGTTTGTCGGGCCTCTGGTGGGAGGAGCGTTCACCGAGAAAGTCACTTGGCGCTGGTGTTTCTACCTTAACTTACCTATTGGTGGTCTGGCTGCGTTCATTATTGTCTTCTTTTTCAAGACTCCCAAGGGAGCAAAGCCGATTGAAGCCACATGGAGGGAAAAGATTCTCCAATTAGATCCAAGTGGCTGTGTTCTCATTATCGGTGCCGTTGTCTGCTACCTCCTGGCTTTACAGTGGGGTGGTATGCAGAAGAACTGGTCCAACAGCAGCGTGATTGGCACTTTGATTGGATTTATCCTGATCTTCATCGCATTTGGCTTCAATGAATGGTGGCTTGGAGAGCGTGCCTCCATCGTGCCTCGCCTGTTGCGAAATCGCCGAATC
This sequence comes from Penicillium longicatenatum, assembly GCF_028827895.1. Classification (NCBI taxonomy): domain Eukaryota; kingdom Fungi; phylum Ascomycota; class Eurotiomycetes; order Eurotiales; family Aspergillaceae; genus Penicillium; species Penicillium longicatenatum. The sequence continues at coordinate 1,244,333 of NW_026643117.1, read as the reverse complement.
TTTGCCAACTGCGCTGTCGTCTTCTTCAACTCTGGCGGATTCTTCATTCTGATCTATTATCTCCCTATCTACTTCCAATCCATCCGAAATGCGTCTCCCATTGGCTCCGGTGTGCGGAATCTACCCTTCCTCATCGGCGGAATCTTCTCCATGATTTCTGGTGTCATCGTCAGTGCTACCCAGAGATTTGTTCCGTTTATGGCAGTCAGCGCAGCTCTCAGCGCGGTCGGAGGAGGCCTTATCTATACAATCACCCAGGATACCTCGACTGGGAAGTGGGTCGGTTATCAGATTCTGGCTGGTGCGTCGACCGGATTTATTTCGCAAATTCCCATCATGGCGAACACGGCGTGTGTGGATATGGCCGACATGAGCACCGTCTCCGCGATGACACTCTTCTTCCAGCTCCTTGGCGGCTCATTCTCTGTTTCTGCTGCGCAATCTGTCTTCGGCAATACGCTTTTGCGTAGAATACAGGTTACTGCGCCTGAAATATCTCCATCCCTTGTTCTATCAACTGGTGCGTCCTCGCTGAGGGACAGCTTCCCGGCATCAGCAATGCCAGGGATTATGGCCGCATATATGGATGGAATCAAGGGTGCCTTTGCAGTCGCAACAGCCATGCTAGCCATTAGCTTCCCATTTGCTCTTCTACCCAAATGGGAGAAATTGAGACCAGAGACGCAGGCATTGAGTAGTCCGAATGTAGCTGATGAAAAAGCTCAAAGCCATTTGGACTCAGAAACTGACAGCAGGTCCAATGTTTAATATTAATAACTTATCTGTTACTATTTTGATTTGATCGCTTGTGATTGCGAGGGTGGCTGTCAGCATCTAGCAACCATCCAAGATTGACTTGAAAGACTTTTTGTGGATTAATGGATATCGAATACCAAGGCTTGTACGGAGGACTCTTCTCTATTGTTGAGAAGATACATGTTTTTTATTCTGTATTTGAAATTTCAGTTAGATCATTAATGCTGCCTATACCAAATTGAGATGCGTTTGACCCTATTTTGTTATGTCTGATACCAATCGATGTACGTGTCAAATTATTGTTCAAAATAGGTTTCTATTGAATTTTGTATTAGTGTCCACGCTCCGCGGAGAAAAAGAGAGATATATAAAAGGAGAGAATGAGCTTGTAAGGCCATACCCAGAAGGTTTTTGTTCTTCCAATCCCGTCGCTTAGAAGGTTTTCCATTCGAGTTGTTCAATACGCCATTTGATGGAATTTGAAAAAGGCCAGAGTTGTTGAAAGATAAGACAAGCTCGAAAATAATATCTCCGTATTCCAATATCTAAATCTCAATCTTCTCATCCGGCAGGTTAGGAACGCAAATCAGGTTCATCTGCGGATGGGTAATCCACGTCTCCTCATCACGCCCCCAACTCTTACCCACCAATTCTTTAGGTAGATGCAATTCCCACTTGTCAATCAACTCTAAAATCAAAGCACGAATGATTATATCTGCCACATAACGTCCCATGCATTGCCGTGGTCCAAACCCGAATCTCCAAAAGTTGTAGCGGGCGTCAGTGCTATTTACTGTCTGAAATCGATTAGGTCGATATTCCGTTGCATCAGGGCCCCAGAAGCCATTTCTGATGTTGAGCGAGTATGAATCAACCACGAAGTTGGTGCCAGCTGGAATGACGTACCCATCGATTATTCGGTCGGTGGGAGCTGATTGCGGTACCGAAAAGGCAGCCAGAGGTTTCAGACGCGAGGACTCGGAAATGCAAGCAGATAGAAAAGTGGTGGAGCTGAGAAGATATTGCTGCTCATTGTTCTCTCGGCGTGCTTGCTTAATCTCTTCTCGTAGCTGGCTCTGCACTTGCTGGTCAGATGCCAGAAAGACAAGGTTCCAAGACAGGCCCCCCATTGTCACGTCGAGATTGGCATACAGCGCCTCGTCCATAGTCTGATAAACATGCTCTTCGTCAACAACTCCCTTGTGGAGGGCATCGTACAGTTGGAATATTGGGGTTTCAGTCAGGGACAGATCACAGGCCCGTTGGTACGCCATATGATTGAACATCTTCCATTTGGCTTGAAATTCGCTTAGCGTCTGGTTGGCTTTTGTTGGCAAAAATCTGGAAATCTCGAAACGGCTGAGGCCCCCTTGGATGATGTGGGTGAATAGTCTTTCATGAATAGGGGCCAGGTATTGCAGTTCTTTTTCCATTTCTGGAGACAATCGACCATAGATTACGTCTGCGACAGTGAAGAAGGGAAGCATCTTGAGGTCATGAACTGGGTCGATGAAACCGTCGTTCAGTTTTCCTCTTCTTTCGAGGTTCCGAAAATAGTCTTTCACGCGGATTTGGATCAAGTCCACATGACTAGTGACATTAATGCGTGAAAAGGCCGTGCCACTCACAGCTCGCAGGTCCTTCCACTCCTGGCCACTGACAAGCCCCAGACATTTGCCTAGTACTCGACCCATGAGGTATCCCGAATTATTGTTGACAGCTTTGAAGTGCCTATCGGAATCTTTGAACACAACCTTGATATGTTCAGGCTTTGTCAAGACGCTGTTTCCTTGGTGAGTCAAATATGCCATGTAATAAGCTGAAGAAAGAAGAATGGAAGAAATGTGACAAACATTTCGGGCTTCATCCCAGACCAGATTCGATAAATGCTACCATATCGGCTTCCCCATTGCTCACTATTTTCGATGCCATCTAGGAACTTTCCTATGTCGCCTTGCCCATTCGGCCAGATAAATGGACAGGATGGAAGAGCTGTCCCTCTTTCCAGATGGCGAATTGGATATTTCTTTAGGAGAAGCCACTATTTGAATTTTAGCCTGATACTCTGATATGATCACGATCAGAAGGTGAAATACCTGAACCACGCCTGATATGGCACGATTGCAGATTTTACTGCCGGCTGCTAATCCCGAAACGATGAGGAAAATCCCGGCTATGATGATCAATAGTCCCATTGTATCACAATTACGGATCCAGTTAATAGTTGAAAAGGGTGCTTACTACCTTCACAAGTGAACGGAATCACTCAAATACAAAAGGATTTCGCCATATAGTTAAGGCACCCCTTTTTGGGGTGAACCGACAGGCTTCGGCATCCGAAATTCGGCCCGTCTGCATTTGGAGATGGATTGAATCCAGCAAATGTCAACAGGTCAGCTTAGTAGCCAATAAGGTACGAATGATGGTACGGGGCATTTTGCCGTGAATTGCAGATCAATTTTTATAAATGGCACTGTTCAAAAGAATTTGAAGGAACAAGCGGACGAAACTAGCAAGATTATCCATCTATACCTATGGAACACTGAATTCGTGGTGTGGGCCTTGCCGGGTTCAAGAAGGCTTCGAATTGGAATTTTCAATATAAACTTGGAAGGTCCAAATTTAGAATTCATTCATCAAGCTCACATTCCGCTGAGTAGCCTGAGCATAACCTATAGAGAAAGATGACGCATTCCAAAGACCAGTCACAGAACGGATTATGGTCGCAAAGGAAGCCACTGAATCGTGAACTTTATCCAATGAAAATTCTAGGGGGAATATCTCAAGGTAATAAGATGCAAATAATGTGCTTGTGGTGTGAAGTTTTAGAATGAGACGCCAGATTTTACAGCAAATGATCACTATAGGTGAAGTTTTAAATTAAAAGGCAGGAGTGCCATGTCTAAAAATCCTCTTTAATTTCAATACAAAGCCCCAGTGCTATTCATCATAGTCAAAGACCCATCCGACACGCTATCTCAGACCAATGGTCTCATATCAATCGCGCATGGCCACGCATTTCTCAGATGATAAATATTAGAAATTTCCCACCCGGTCCGCTTGGCAAGCCTCTGCCAGTCCGCCATTGTTCGCTCTAAGCCGTTGGCTGTGATCATCATATTCATATCAGCATACCGGGAAAGCCGCGAGCTACGCGTATAGCCCAATATGGATTCAAGAACCACTAGCCGACTCTCTGGCCCTAGTATAATCGCGTTCCGAATGTTTTCAAGAATTTTCACCGCCTCATCGTCTTTCCAATCATGCAGACACCACTTGAGCGTGTACACCTTACACGGGGGGATGTACGAAAAGAAGTCCCCTGCGATGAGGTTTGCCGCTGGGACACGTGGTCCCAGGTCGCAGAACTCCCCTTCTGGAGAATGAAAGGCGGGCTTGATATGTTCGATCACTGCAGGAAGATCATATACACCCCCGATCATTTGTTGGTGTTCCCGAAGCAGAAGTGCCACCAGCGCACCCCCACCACCGCCGATGTCGATCACTGTCTCATTCGCAACTTCATCCCACGGATAGTCTGCCAAAATTCCCGGTGCTTGAGCAGAAGCGCCAGCGCCAAGGGTTCGGTGCAGCTGTGGTAGCCAGCCCTGTCTCTGGAAGTAGGTGAACATGTTCTCATCGGTGTTGAAGTTTATCTGAGCGGGCCAGCGATTTTCTCCTTCTTTTAGAGAATCCGGAATGCCGCGTGCCATATCGTAGAATTGATTTCCGTAGAGAGTGACCCAGTTTCGCCACTGTGTCCAGTGATTGGACAACAGCAACGTCGAGGTATGATTATTGCTGAAGCGACCGGTTAATTCCTCGTAGCTGAATATGCCATTGCAACACAAGACGCGCAGAACTTGTTCAAGACGGTCTGCACGAGCACCGCAAGCTTTGGCGAGGTCTTCGATGGTCATGGGTCCGTTGGCCTCTAGTTTGTCTGCTATGTCGAGATTCACTGCGCCGAGTAGACATTTCGCATGAACGTAGCCTGTCATCCACCCTTGTCAGCATATATACTTCACACCAATTCAACGCTCTCGCGCCTGGGTCCTGATCATACCGAGGAAGTGGTCTGCGAGAATCAGGTGGCCCGGTTCGAGCAACTGCTCCACTTCATGAAGAAGGTCAATTGACTGATTGGCCAGTGCTACACTACTGGCATTGGGCAGAACTCCTGGCTCATGATTGTGGAGTGATTCATGCAGCTGTTGACGGATTTTGGCGCTTTTAAGAAGCTCTACTGTCTTCTCCAAGTGCGTATTCAACAACGACAAAGTCTCTTCCATTTTTTCCAAATGCAAAAATAGAGATAGCTGTTTCTTTTTTCAAGTACTGGGAGTGGCGCGTTTTAGGATGGTTAGATTCATCGAAGAAGTCGGGAAAGGCTCTAAATAAAATCATCCTCAAAGTCGCATCACTCGGTATCCGTAAACCAACAATTCATAATGTTGAGTATCTACGGAAGTGTGTGGCGGCTTGCTATCCGTCTCGGTGACCGATCATTTTCGGCATTGTTTCCAGTGTTGCTTCGGACCCCGGTGATAAGCCACCTGCTTTGGAGCCCGTTACCAATATTGAAAGTAAGCTCTAAGTAGAACTTGGAATTTCAAATTCAGTAGCCTTTGCTTTGCAAGGCTGTAGATAATGTAGCTCTATAGATGATGATACGGAACATTTCCTGGTAGACCCTGGTAGCTTTAGCCAAAACGACCTGAATCACATGAAAATATACACAAAGTTGCCGCGTCTCCTCTAAACGATAATTATTATTTAGCTTCTGTAATACGGCGGACATAGAACAGTTACCGCTCCTATTTATTTATAATACCATTGTTAAGTATCCAAGAGCTAGTTCAGTTGCATCACATGCTTCCATTCTACGAGACTAGCATGTATCCCGGTGTAGCAAGCATCGCTAGTGATATGATTTGTGAATTTTGGACACCTGGGCAGAACGATTAGCATGCGTGAAAGGTCCTCAAGAATACAGAAGGACTTGACTCGAGTTAATAGTATTTGCTAAGACTTTGATTGTCCGGATGTCACATTGGGAGCAAGCCGCTCGGATCCTGTAGTCGACCTTTCTACTGGAAATCGGTCTCTCCGTAAATAATGACATGGGGAAAGCTATGAAATTTCCTCAAATTTCTAAAAAAAAAAATAATAGCAATCTATAGAAGAAAGCACTCTGTATAAAGCAAACCGATTTAGACACGGCATTCAGTCAATGAACTATCACATCCCTGAGGCACAACCTTCATGCATTGCTAAGCTCTTCGAGTCTCATTCCAAAAACCCTCTTTGAGTCCAATTGACCGGGTGTTTCAGGAGTGATATCCATAGCTTCTTTCAACTTTGCTTTAATCTGCCCCCATTCGCTTCCACGTGAGAGTAGGTCCAGTGCAGTTCCGAACAAGGATTCTGTTCTGTTGATCTCCTGTTGCGAGAATAATGCATCATCGTACTCGATCCTTAGTATAAGGTCATCCTCCGAAATGGCGGAAATTTCAAACAGGAGTTTGAATTTGGAACCCTGTGCCCAAGTATATAATGGCTGGGTCCCATCCAAGGGAACCTTCAAAGAGCTCTGATGGCTGTGGAAGGTCACCATCACATCGAAAAGTGGATGATTGGGGAATTCAGTTGTGCTATCAAACCGGCGCCATAGCTGCGTCCAGGGTACGGGATGGGCCAGGACTGCTTGGCTGGACTGCCGGATGGCCTGCAGAAATGACATGGTTGACATTGATGCTTTGTCAGCCGGACTCTGCACGCGGATCCCGAGAGGCTCTAGGAACAAACCGATGGTTTCCATATCATCCATGGATGAGCGATTGAGATGCGGAGCCCCCAGAACAACATCAATTTCGTCTGAACCCGGCTGTAGAGCGAGTGCTACTGCAGCCAGAGACAATTGATGTGGTGTTATACCATTCCGACTTGTGAAAGCGCTAATATTCCGTGCCATGTCCCGCGGCATCCGCGTGACGTAACTAGTACCGTGATAGTTGACTCGATCTGAGGTAAACCTCGGAAGAAGAGGAAATTCAACGGGGTGGGTGTTATCGAGATATTCGGCCCAGAATTCAATGTTCTCTTGGGACCCCTCCTCAGACCAGACATGAGAGTCGATATAAGATGGATCAACATGGAATGCCGGTTTACCATCAGCAATACTTGCTACTTCGTCGAGCAGGAGCTGCATTGTTGTGAGATCACAGATTGTATGGGTTGCAGTAATCAAAATGACATCAGGCGAGGACAGGACTCGAACAGGATATTCTTTGTCGAGACGAAAGGGTCGATTGACTTCCTTCCACAGGTTGAGTGAGCGGACAAGCTGCACTTGAGGAGGATATTCAAACATCTCTCTGTGAAAGCATCCAGGGCGACGTTGGATATAGCGTGATCGTAGGATTTGATGTCTCGCCAGGACCTGATCCCAGGCCTTGATTAACTGCGTCCGCTTTTGGAGGCTTTCAACCTGATAGGCAAATGAGACGTTGAACGCTGAAGTTCCCCAGTCCAAGCCATACTTGGTGAGCCATTCTGTCTCCATGGGAGAAAGCTGGGTACAGCCAAATCTTTTTTTAATAACCTGCATAGAGAAGTCGTTCTTTTTAGTCTTGCCGGGCAGCCCGCTAAGTGATATCTTTTCGATCTCTTGAGCCAGATCACGCAACGTCGCTGCTTCGATCACCGTTCGAGGGGGCACAGAACAGTTGAATACAGCACTTAAGCGACTAGCCAAGCGCAATTGCAGAATGGAATGGCCACCAAGGTCGATAAAGCTAGAGTCCGGCGAGATTTTCACGGGGCTTCGGATCTCCAGCAGCTCGATCCAGATGCAGGAGACTTTTTGCTCACACACCGTCAAGCTTTCCGAGGTGATGGTTTTGCTGTCATCAATCATGGCTATGATCTGTCGGTAATCGCGCTTACCCGCCCCGGTCATCGGGAATTGGTCAACTGCAACAACACACTTTGGAATCATGTGCACTGGAAGAATGCTAGCCAGCCGAGGGCGTATGTCGGCCATACATAGAGTGCTGGGCTGCAACATAGCGACAAGATGGTCATCCCGGCGTGCTACTGCGGCGGCAGACACTCCTGGCAGTCTCGCTATGCGGGTTTCCAGGTCGTCAAGATCTAGACGAAACCCACGTAGTTTGATCTGCCTGTCGTTTCGACCAAGGCATACCAGATCTCCGGCCTCGTTCCAGTACCCTAGATCTCCAGTTGCATACATGCGTTCTCCAAGACCTGGACAGATACTGTCTTCAAAGAACCGCTCGCGCGTTGCGTCCGGTCGGTTCAGATAGCCATTGGACACTTGGACGCCCGCTAGGTATATTTCTCCAATCACACCAGGAAGGATGAGCAGTCGCTTTCGATTGAGCACATAAATTCGCGTCGTTGGATTCGGATTTCCAATGGTCACTGCCTTCCCGGGCATAAGTCTAGCGATGGTCGCACCGCAAGTAGCTTCGGTTGGCCCGTACATATTGAACATCTGCTTGTTTTCTGCCCACTGGTCGTTGACATATTGCGGCACGGGCTCACCTACAAGGTAAACCTTGAAGTTTCTAATCAGTATCGTGCAGCAGAGGATAGTCAAACGAGATATTGGGTACTCACATTTTTCAGTGTTGGGAAGTCCTCCGGTTTCAGAATCTTGGCGACAGATGGGGTTAGAATCGCCGAGTCCACTCGCTGTAGATGGTCAAAAGGACCTGCGGAGTCAGGAAGTACCAATGTAGCACCATAGCTAAGGGCAGAGAAGAGTTCGTGAATGGATCCGTCAAACGAGACTGACATCAGCTGGGCGATTTTCTTTCCAGGCCCGGCAAATAACCGCACTTCCAGGTCTCGCTGGAAAGCAACTAGGCCACGGTGAGTGCAGATGACGCCCTTTGGCTTACCCGTGGAGCCAGAAGTGAAGCACAGATAGGCTGCAGCGGCGGGTGTGGGAACTAATCGCGGAGATGACACTGAGGGTTCTTCTTGGACCTGGTTTAATTCCTCCGAGGCAAGGACTCTTTCTATTGTGATCATTTCCTCGCAAGCCTCGGGCTTGCAAACAAGACTGGACACATTTGGGACAAGGAAAATTCGACTGGTGGAAGATTCAAACATCGAAGACCGCAACTCTGGAGTCAGGTTCTGGTTCAAAGGACAATAGATCGCCTTTGCCTTCAAGATTCCATAGATAGCGACTATCCAGTTCATAGATTGATCTGCATGGACACACACGATCTCTCCCTCACGGATCTTGATGATGTCTTTAAGATACCGGGCCAGCCGGGTACTATTTTCATCCAGCTCTTGATAGCTCATAGAGAGTTCAGCATGTTCCAACGCAGTTCCCGTCAGATTGTTTTCTGTTGCATGCTCAAACAGGGTGACCAAGTCATCATGGATCGATGTTTCGGTCGTCAGCCCAGAATGGCAGTTCCCGTAGTCCATCAGCCGTTGGCGGAATGATGTTCCCATCAGATCTTCCAGACACATTCCAACGGTGTATGACGGCCAGCAAAGAGATCTAAGCGCATTCGAATACTGCTGGCCCAGAAGCTTGGCTTGTTCAGCGCTGTAATGAGTATTGAGGTAGTGGATGTGGATCTCTCCGTCCGGTGCCACCATGATACTCAACGGAATATCGCTATTGATCACTGTTCGGGTTTTCTGGTGGGGGCATGAGCCTACAAGCTCAGCGCTCATAACGCTTTCATATTGCATCGCGACGGCAGACGAGAAATCACGGCGGTAGCCGTGTTCAGGTATGGTCCAGTGAAAGGAAGCTAGTTCGAGAAGCTGCGAGAACACCTCAAGTAACAGTTGAGAACTCATAGTCTGGCTCTCCAGAGAGACATGCAGTGGCAGTGTATTGACCAACGGCCCTACTGTCTCATGAACGCCCGGCAGGTCAAGGTTCCGTCCTGACACGACGGTGCCGAAAGTCACTGTGTCCGAGTTACTGAGCTGGGACAGAACTAGCGCCCATGCTGCCATGTAAATCGAAGCGGTTGTAACCCCGAGCTCTTTGGCATAACTGTGGAGCCGTGTCTGAGGGGTATGTGGTGTGACACTGTGAAGAATCGAGCGACTTTTCCCACATATGCCGCTCGGCGGGGGTAAGAGAATGTCACCAGTAGCAGTGGGGAAACGCTGTTCTTGTTTCTCCCAGAATTCCCGCCCCTGAATCTTCATTGTCTGTTGAAGTTGCTGAAGATGGCCGGAAAGTAACGAGAATGAAGGCCCTGGTTGGACTGGAAGCCCTCGAGCGACGTTTTCGACCTTTTCCAGTAGAATCCCCATGGAAAATCCATCCACTAGAGCATGATGAACAGACCAAATGAGACATGCGACTTGTGGTTGAGCGCCAAGGGGTTCTTGAACCACCACTCTGAAGCGAAAGCCGACCTCAGTCAACGTAGGCATTTCCTCAAGGATGGACAGATATTCTTCCTTTGAACTGACGATGACCTCCTCCCACTCAAATACAGGCTTTTCCGTGTCGATAAGATAGCCTATACCGTCTTCCAATCTGAAGTTGGTCCGGAAGATTGGCTCCGCCTCCAGCACCGTCTTCCAGGCCTGCTTGAGAAGCGGTATCCGCTCTGGAACACATGGTTGCTGATGCTGAATGATGTTCGTTCCCGGTCGCGCTTCACTTCCATTGATGAAAGTCAGTTGCATATCCGTGACAGGGTATTTTCCTGGTTTTTGTATGTAACTGTGATTTCTGGAAGGTGTAATGCTCAAGGATGTTGATTGGCTGTTGATAGTATCATCGCTTGGCTGTAAAGAGGCTGCGTGGACGATATCGGTAATTGAGAAAGACCTCATAATATCTTGGACTGAGAGGATAATGCCCGACTTTTTGCATGCCTGCGATAAAGTCACCGCATCTATGGAGCTTCCACCCTGAGCCACAAAGCTGCAGGTGTGGCTGAGCTCTGTCGGATGGACATGGAGTAGACTTGAGATAAGTTGTAGCACAACTGCCTGTGTGGATATCATGATGACAAAACACTTTCTGCTAAACTTTTTAATTGTCACAAATATCCATTTGAGTCTATGGTACGCGAGGAAAGGGGTTTAATTGTGATATTATATCATACAATCAAAATGGGCCGAAAATCGGACGTCGCAGGCACACTGGGGAAGGCATCTGACCGTATACAAGAGTAAGAGAGAGCATTCGGCACCCGAAAGGATACCGTTGCCCGGAGTCCATGTGGCCATGTTTCAGATTCCCTCGTGGAAGGATCTGTCGGTGCCTATTTCCAGCTTTGATGTCTACTCGGGGACACATGGCATCCTATCGGTGCGATAAGCAAGCCGCTTACCCAGACTAAGCGGCAAATCTTGTAAAGTGGCCAATGGGGAGGCGCTCATGAGCATTTTGCCTCCACCAAAGTATATCCATATTACGTATGACAGGTAATAGAAGAAATATTGATGAGAAGAACACCCTGGAAATATACGCCCCTCTCTTGGGGCTCTATTTTCTCTCTTGATAGATCAAATAGTCGATTGAGCTGCGATGTTTGGAGAATCTTGCAAAGTCCATTGAAACAATTCGAAGGTCATTATTTCTATGAATACTTGAGTATACACTACAAAGAAGTGCTGGATAGTGTCTGATTCAGGTATTTCTATTACCTTTAAGGGTTGTATAGACTTGATCGTTCCTTTCGTGACAAATACCTTCAATCTGAGATCTATTGGTCTGCAAGGTTTTCCAGTTGATCAGCCCTGGGCTCACTGCTTGGATGCAATCGTCTCTATCCAGAACCCACCCTATCTCGCAATTTAACATTGGAAATACACTTCCATAAAACAGCCAGATACGGCGGGCCAGTGTAGGTACTCGCCTTTTCTTTACCTTTTCCTAGAACAAAAGAAAATGAGGAATCATGAAGTAAAATCTTGATATTTAATTACTGTAAACTTGTCAAGCAAGTGGACTCTACGGCCTAGTGACAATGTAATGCATTAATGAGCTCTTGAAACTTAGGCCAAGAAGTCTGTGCTGTGCTCTACGGAGCATCCAAGCGATCCTCTACCTTCCACAGCCGAATCCTTTCCACCGCTGTGAGAGCCGCTCCCTTGGCCAACTGGGCATAGTTCGTTTCGATATCCTTTGCCTCGGAGCTACCTGGCACCACGCTGTTCACGCGTAGCTCATACATGGCCGTCAAAAACAGTGACTCTTGTCCTTGCCCTGGGGCGCCCCCGTAAGATACCAACATTGTGCTCTTAGCACCGGTGTCCGTAGTGGTGGATTCAACCTGCGAAACTCACGCCAGTCAGAATTGCGACGGCAAGCGACCCAGCGAATTGTATGTGAGAAAAAGAAAAGAGGGCACCAGTACGAACATGAAGTCCTTCTGCGATGCGAACATCTTGATGCAGAATCGTTCCCCGTGAACTATGCACAGCCCCATCAGCAAGCGTTAGGCTCCGTTTGAACTCGGTAGCCGTTGGGTCCGCGTGCACTTCGGTGCTAGCGACATAGTCGGCGAAATCGTGGGGGTTGCGGCCGCCGCGGCGTAAGCCCTTCCAAAATTCCTCATAAGTGAGAATTGGGGTCATTCCCTCGCCATTCACGGGAACTGTGTAGGCGACATTGAAGGCGAAGGATGGCTCCGACATTTTTACCGATGGAAAATTAGAAGATGAAAGAGATGTGAATGGGAAACGAGACGAGGCTAGTGCTATAGCTCAAATAATTGGAGACACGGGGGGAATAAATACTACTCACACCCCAGGTTCTATGTTAGTGATTTTTCGATGGTTGCCATTCGGTGCCAATGCGGTGTCCGGAACGGCCCGTTATTTCTCAAACTGGCCCCATGTTTCGGCATGCCCATCGGCAACCTAGGGGTGAGCTGGCCCACGAAAATCACGGACCCAGGTCCCCACACCTAGAGGTTTGCCCTGGTGTCAAAAGCCCGTCTATGGGCATCCGCTTGTTATAGGGGGAAGAGGGTCCGGTATTCAAGATGGCTAGAGCAAAATTACATCACGTAGCCCCGGAGTATTACTTGTAATTTTCTGGTCAAATATCTTTAATTACGGGGGGTAGCAAACATCACCAAGAATACAGTATGATGTATCAAGAGTGACGCCCACTTGTGGTTCCCGAGGTCCGCAATCCCCCGCGCAAGTTATTTCATTTTGGAAGGTCGTTTCAGTACATTATGATTTTACTGAATAAGGTGATGAACCCCAGAATACTATCCTAGTGCTAAGTTCTAAAAACTACTTCTCTTTGGAAAATGCAAAAAATAGTGGTCAGAGCTGGTGCTTTGACAAATGATGTGAATCGATATATATCTCGAAAAAATTTTTCAATGCTAAACTTCCTTGAACATCCAAGGCCGAATCCAACGTGACTTATACCTCCACATACGAAATTTCTGACTGATGATTTATTTCTCCCCTACCCGGGCCATATTGGAGCGTATAGAGCCAGAAATCTTCCCTATAAACCACCGGAAAATAGCAGAAGCAAAAAGTTGTCACGACCCACCTATGACCTCTCGCGCTGTCCAAAAGGGCCGCCCATGCATGGCCCGTGCTGAAGTCTAGGTCTCATTCACAATATCTATGTCCGTGATTTCAGAAGAACTTCAGCAGTTGCATCCGGCAGAATTGCCAGTCCATAATGCTGCTGCTTAGGCTTCGGCTTGCCTTCTGGAAGTTTGATGTCATAATTACGGAGGAGATGCGCTACCACCACTTTCATTTGGCTACTGGCAAAGAAACGTCCCGGACAGGCCCAAATACCATGACCGAAGTTGATGTTGTCGGTCCCTGTGGTGACATGTTGGTATTTGAACTCGCTGCCGGGGATTTCGCGTAGTCGGGAGAACCGGAACGCATCGAATCGCGTGGGATCTGGGTATAACTCGGGGTCCATGTTGAGTGTGTGGGCCCGCACCATTATTCGCGTGCCTTGGGGTAGATGATGGCCCGTCGGAAGGCGGAGTCCATTGGGGTGGGTGACGATTCTGGGCATATTGGCTGTCAAAGTGGTCAGCATGCAAGGTGGAGAGAGTGATTGCAAGGCATTATGTAGGAAGCAACGGGGGCCCACATACCTAGTGAGGGAGGGCTATGGCGTTGGGATTCTCGCACAAAGCTGTCTAGTTTTTTAAGTCGCTGCAGACGGTCCTTATCAATAGTCTCTTGGTCACCAAGGACCTCGTCCAGCTCCTGTCGCAGCGGTTCGATGAATTCCGGATAACTCGCGAGGTCGAACATCAGATAGGTCAATGCATTTGAGAGATTGTAGATTGAGGCAAAGGTTGCCAGGAGCTGATCTCTCGCCAACTCACGTGGCGATGCTTTGGTTTCGTATCGCCCTTGGAACCAACGGATCATATCACCTCCCGGAGTATCGGTGTCCTTGCCCTTACCCTCTCCCCGTGCCGTCTTCTCCAGCAGCGGCGCCATTTTAGTCGATGTCATCTCACGCATGCGCATGAGTGCTTTGACCTCCGGCAGGAATGGAGCAACAATTGGCCGGACGAACTGATTTATTGTGCGCAAGACCAACCAGGCTTTGGTGACATTACCCGTGTAATTGACTGTCGCCTCCACCCATTCCTCGTCGTGACTTAACGGCACTCCGACAAAAGCGCGACCGGACATGAGGGAAGTAACCCGACACATGGCTGCGCGAGGCTTTAATGAAGTCCAGCTCTGGCAAGAACCAAGGCTGTCGTCGAGTGCGTGGCGCACCTCTGCATTAAATGAGGCTAGGACCGTCGGTGTGTTGCGAGTGAGGTCGTAGCGCATGGCAGCATCGAATTCCTCCGTTTTTGTGCCCATGTAGGTATATTCGCCGAGAAAGACATCATGATGGTGTTTCCTGAAGGGTTTGTTGTCATTAATCTCCATTCAAGTATTTAAGCTTTCCAGCAGTATTACTTACTTGATTGAGACATGCGTCTCTGGGAGACCTTTGATCAGATCGATGCTGGATCGGGGTAAAATGACCATCTCCATCCCCACGAGTGAAAGTACAAAGGGTGAATCGGGATGCTGACCTCTGACATTAGTAAAATGGAGTGTGAATCATAGTTCAGTTACAGACATACCTTTTTATGCGCTTCTTCGATGGTCTTGACGACTTCATCCTGAACTTCAAATACGGGAAGATTGAGTTTGGATGGCCGACTCCGCCGGAGAAACAAGACTGAAAGACAAACAAAGAGGGATGAAATAACGAAGAGGCCAACAGGAGCTGCTCGCATCCAAGACAGCCCTGGTTCCAATAGTAGGGCTGATAATTTCATGGCGATGAATGATTGATTTGTAAGTTTTGATTTAGAATAGAACTTTGCATTTATCGCCCTCTGATCACATTTCCATGGCAAGTGAGTTGCGGTCTATTATCATTGTCAATCTGATGATGGGACGCCTTCGCATCGGCCCGTTAGCGGACCATTATCGGCCCCGAGAGTCTACTCGGTATGCGAACGTTGTCTGAGATGACCCCATCTTGAGCTACTTCATCCTATGACCGCACTTAGAATTTGTGATAACAATAAAAAAATGAGAAGATCTTATCGACAAACTTGTGAAGTAGAATTCGAGTAGAAAAGTGTGCATCGGAAAATAAAGCATGTATTCGTATGGTAAACAGACTTACGTAGTCCGAAGTCTCTACTGGATAATTGGTCGGATCCCTTTCTTCAATTGGATTAGCCAAGTGTCCAGGTCAGCCTGCCATTCACTCACTGCTAAGTGTCGAGTTGACAGACTAGTATTTTCGTAGGATATTGAATATTCTCTACGGACATGAATTCTATAGCGAAATCTCATACGACGCACTGAACAATCTAGTAGCTGGTGCAGACAACCGACGATTTATCCAATCTACCTTCAAGACTTTATTTTCAGGTCAAGTAACATCTTCGTATTCAGTGTCCGTAGGTTGGTGCTGCTTCTAAGATCTCTTGAACTGCTGGTCGTGCTAGCATCCGCTCACTCCACGCCTCGATGTGGGGCCAGTCCTGAATTTTCACTCCCAAGAATGTAAACATCCATGGCATAGCAAACGGGAAATATGACAGGTCGGCTAAAGTGGGCCGATTCGGGAGGGCGATGTAATTCTGTCCGGGGAGCGCAAGTCTTTTTTCGAGGATATCCCACTGTTGGAGACAATTGCTATGCAATCTGCGTAGTGGGCAAGATATGTCAAACACAACTCTTGCCAGTATTTACTGATTGGATATTACGAGGAGACGTACTTTTCAATGGTCCGGGGTAACTGGATAGATTCTTTGCGACTAGGATATCCCCGGAGAAAATATAGCCAGTATTTGGCCGTTGCCCTGTTCGAATTGTTAGGATTCATTTCTCACTATGTTATCAATGGTGATCGATTTGGGTGTTTGCAGGACTGATAGCATTACCCCAAACCAGCCGTTTGGTAAGCTGTCCAGGACAGAACCTGGCCCTTTTCCCATGCGGTTTGTCCGGCCCATTGCCCGTCAGAGTCGTATTGATCCGCCAGATATTGGATGCAAGCTGTTCCTTCGAAGACAATCACATCCTGCTGCGTATTTGGATCACGGTCTTTGAGTGCGGGTACGTATCGCTCGGGGTGTATCTGGTAGTACCATTGCGATTTCGTATCGATCACGGAGAGGACGTGAGGAAGGCCGAGCTCCTTTGCCAGGATGATGGGCTTGATGTAGTTGATGTATGACGTCTCATCGGCTGCATTGAGTTAAGTTGCGAGGAGCGGGCAGTGATGAATGGTCATGGTGGCCCACCTTCAATGATGTATAGTATGACTCGCCCGTCGTATTCGACGTCCCCGTGGACGACCTCCCCACTGATTTGCGTCATGATGTATGAGCGTACGTAATTTCTGGACAGTAGTATCGTTTCATTGTCAACTGTTCAGATCCTCATGATTAAATATAATCATCACCCCCAATTGGCCGATATACACGGGCGCCTCAAGGGTCGCCGGTGATATGTCAGTTGATGGGGGAAGTCGGTGGAGCACAGTTCGGGGTCCGTGAGTGTGGAATGTCTCCGAACGGACCGAAGCTGAGATCGAACCAATGATAAGTCTCCGAGGTACCCACTCTTGGGTTCTTTATTTGGTCTTATGAATATACAAAAGAGTAGTTGCCAGGACATTTCCCCAGGGTATTCAATTCCAATCTTCTATCTAATTTTCATATTCACCATGGCAATCTTCGATGTCCTCATCATCGGCGGAGGCCCCGCCGGGTTGTCGGTCGCCACCGGCCTAGCGCGCCAGCTACACCGAGCTGTTGTATTCGACTCCGGGATTTATCGTAATGCCCTCGCAAGCCACATGCACAATGTCGCCTCGTGGGATCATAAATCGCCCGAGGAATTTCGCCAGGCTGCTAGGGAGCGCATTCAGCGTTACGACACGATCCAATTTGAGAATGCCGAGATCAAGAAGGTCGAACGCAATGCAGAGGGAAGCTTTACTGCTATTGACTCAAAAGAGCGGGTGTGGAAAGGAAAGAAGCTCGTGCTTGCCAATGGAGTCCGTGATATTTTTCCAGATATCGCGGGGTATGGAGAGTGCTGGGCACTAGGAATGTAAGCATCTTCAAATCCCTTGTCTTATTTTCGAACCGCCATTGCTGATATTACGCGGTACACTACAGTTTCCATTGTCTATTCTGTCACGGCTTTGAAGAAAGAGGCTGCGAAACCGCCGCAGTACTCGCGATTGGGGATATGGCCAACGTCATGCCGGCGATGCACGTCGCACGTATGGCCAGGCGATTCGCCACGACCGTGACCATCTATACACATGGGGCACAAGAACTCACACAGGCACTCGAGAAAGCCAGCGATGGTACGGGTATTAGAGTTGATAGCAGGCCTATCGCGCGCTTGGTTAAAGGACAGGGTAAATCAGATGTGGAGGTTGCATTTGAAGATGGCACGCAGAGAATGGAGGGGTTCCTGGTAATTATCCACCACACCAGACCACTAAAATGTCAACAAGTGAAGGGGGAACTGATCGACTATAGGTTCACAAGCCAAAGACGGAAATCAATGGTCCATTCGCGGAGCAACTAGGATTGCACCTCTCATCCGACGGCGACATCAAGACGACGGAGCCTTTCTATAGCACCTCTATTCCCGGGGTCTTTGCGGCAGGTGACTGTGCTGGGCCCATGAAGGCGGTAGTAACGGCCATGTCATCGGGGACATTGGTGGCTGGCGGACTGGCCGGGCAGTTGCAAGCGGAGCTATACTCAGGGGAACAGAAATAAACATAGGTCATTGTTCTTCCATGGATTCGCAGGCTAAGATAGGGAAAAGATCTGAAAATTTCGTTGTGGGCTTGTTGATTCTGATTTTAAACAGTAATCCTCAATTATAAATTTGATTGTATAATTGTTGGCTCGTTCACCTGGGCACTTGCATCTAATTCCCCTGACGGGTTCCTTGCCGGAATGTAAATGGATAATTCTCCGAGTTTTTCAATCTGCAAGGGCACCGAATCTTCTACATTGAATTTGAAATCAAATTGATTCATCGCAGGATTTTCTCGAAATGATTCGTTAAAGCTCTCTGGGCTCCATTCTATTATTAGGATCATACAAATTTCCACCATGTCGAAGTTTTTATATTGCAGTAGATGTCTTTTCGGTTGATAACTTCAATCACGCCATATATAATTCTAGCTAGAAGTTTATCAATCCCCTTTCCAGCCTTTGCAACCCCTGCTCAAGTATGTCATTCTTTAAAGCAAAGGTCAATCGGAACCACCCCTTGTCCCCCTCCCCGGTATGATAGACCTTTCCAGGTCCAACTAGCACTCCAACGTCTCTCATCCGACGAACCATGTCAGCTTCCTCCTCCCATGTTTTTGAATCAGGTACCAGTCGTGCAAATACAAAGAGCCCGGCCGATGCAGGAAAGTACTCAATACCGTGGCTCTTCAAAAACGCCGTTAGAACCTTGTATTGTTTTCCAAGGCGCTGGGAATTGAGGGCGAGTAAGTGTGGCAACTGAGGGGATGCGAGGATTGCTTTAGCGATAAGCGAGCTGACTGACGAGAAATTTAGGCTAGCCGAAATACCGAGATGAAGATTGAGAGGTTGATTCTCCTGGGACACGATGCAGCCCTTATTCCAAAGTCAGTGGTACTCCTAAGTCTTATCTGTTCTGACAGGGCATGTGCGTAGAGCTTCCAATACTTACTATTCGTAGTCCGTTGCAGCCGAAATCTTTGCTAATACTCCATACCGTATGTACCCGTGATAGATCTCCGCCTATAGCGGTCACGTCGAGTGACATTATTGGAGTGAAGGGAACTGGAGTCTGGGAGAAGTCATCACTGGAAAAGGTGGAGAGCGCGTAGACCTCGTCGGAAATAAAATGCAGATTGTGACGGGCACAGAACACGAGACAGCCTTCGAGGACCTCCTTGGGATAACATCTCCCTAAAGGATTGTGAGGGTTGGTGAGGACAATCGCTCGAACTGGGCGAGAAGCACTTTTGTACGCGTTTTCAAGTGCGGAGATCAACTCTAACGTAAACTGATCCTCCATTTGAGGAAGAGAGACGGTAATTGGAGTGACCTGAGCTCGGATATTAAAGTGAAAGTCGAATCCATCTGCCAGAATCAGCATCAAAGTCTCCTTTTCTTCTTTGTATTCTGTCATGAAACACTCACTCCAATATGGACCAGGCACTAAAACTGCATCTCCCGGCTCACAGATGCTATACATTAGATCATTGAGACATGCCGAAGCCCCGGCTGCAACTGAGATATGCGATGACTCTACCCTCTGGGCGGGCTGAAAATAATTATTGAAAAAGATAGCCAAGATCTTCAAAAGCTCGGGATCACCAAGAGGGCTTTTGGGGTATGATAGATTGCCCACCGCAAAGCCATGTTCAACAGCACTCTTGCAGGCTGAAATCATTTCATCACCAAGCACACCATTCTCACCCATCGACATATCAATTGGACTAGTGCCCGATTCATTGCGAGGGATGTCGAATTTTGAAAAGTCGAATGCGGGAAGGAGTTGGGCGACTGTCGCGCCAGCATGGGTGGAGAGCCCGGAAGATTGGTCCATGATTGACGAACGCAGATGGAAGGTAGGTAAAATGGTAAATGAGTTTTTTACACCAGTACAAAAGGGTTGAGCACTTTTGACTGATTTGCAGAGTGGCTGACATACTGAGAAACGGACCGATAGCATCGAGTCCGAGCCACATCTTGGATAAGACAATCCAAAGCTACGAAGATTTCGGTTACCAGCGGCCCAATGAAATTGAATATCTGTCTTCGCTGTTGAATCGGACCGTTATTGCGCGCCGCACACAGTCCGCAGGGGACAATCGCATGCATTTCAACCATAGTGGACGTCACAACTACGGATTAAAAGAACTCATCTCGATTAATCAAGGCCATGCTTTCAGGTCATTTTATCGCATGGTAGAGGTTGCCAAGGGTCCATTATCTCATATTGAATAGCTCTCAAAATGGCTGCCAGCGTCTGGTACTTCGGCTATGGATCAAACATGAAATCGTCTGTCATGATCAACCGTGGTATCATCCCTCTTTCTATCAAGGTCGGCGTGGTACCAACGCACATCCTCACCTTTGACATATTCGGCATTCCTTATACGGAGCCTTCGTTTGCCAGTATTGCCCTGCTGCCTTCATCATCAGAAAGATCGTCCATACCGCCAGTCCACGGAGTCTTGTATCAGCTCCGGCGAGAGGACTATCTCCAACTAGTCCGGTCGGAAGGTTCTGGAGTTGGTTACGATGAAATCAGCGTCGAAGCATACATCCTGGAGGTACAGTCCGATGGAGTGAGTCGTACAACCCAAAAACCTGTTATGGCACAGACTTTGAAAGCAAAATATCCATGGAGGCCAAATAGAGGACCAAGTGAACGGTATATGGTACGTGATGTCTATATGACCCAGTGCGAGTTTGGAAGTGGATCGGCTCCATTTCATTGCTGACTGCTATTGCTAGGGACTTCTTCTTGACGGATGCAAAGAACATAGCCTTCCGATCAGCTATCGGAAGTATCTCGAGTCTCTTCCCTTCTACCCAGCCCAGTCCGATAATACATCAAGGTTCCAGGCCGTGGGGGCCTTGCTTTTCCTGGCCGTTTGGAGACGGGTTATTCGAGTACTCGCAAAAACAACCAAAATTATCGTAAATGATCGTGGGCATTCTCCTTTGTGGCTGGGGAAGTTAATCGTGATGGTCTATTATCTCATGTGGCTTTGGCATGACCAGGTTCATGCGAGGATTTGGAACGCGGGGCATGGCAACGTGATCATTTATGAAGGACGAACGGCTTGGTAGTATATCATCAGCATGCCCTATTGGATTGAGATGATAGTATAGTCAGATTGATATTAAAATTGACCTAACCTATGAATCCGAATCGCTCCGTAATTTTCCAGCAAACTTGCTCGGACCGAATTACGGCCCCCGAAAATTTAACCTGCGACTTCATATGAACCCAAAAATGCCACCCCAAAGATAATCTAATCACTTATTCTAGTAGTAAAAAGCAGGTTGGGAGATGGAAGACTACCTTCAGAGAGCCCACAGCTTAATGGCCAAAACCCCCCTTATCGGTCTGTCGCTTCCGAAAACAGACAGTCTTCAGCACTAAGAATCAACCAGACGGCCACAATGATTTTCCCTTTATCATAAGAGGACTTTATCAGAATCACTTCGAAAGAGAGGGCTTTGATCTCGATACTTTGCCTATCGGACAGACAGACTTCATCCGGCTAAGAGAGGGTCATGTCGGTGGTCAATTCTGGAGTGCGTTTATTCCATGGTAGGAGTTTCCTTTCCGTGAAACCCTCTATATGGTTGATTTTATTAACACTACTGGGGATTTCTCTTCATAGTGCGAAGCCCGGAGGTGATGCTACACGCTCCGACCTCGTGGTCATCGAAACACTTCAGCAGATCGACCTCATCCATGCCATGATCGAGAAGTATCCACATATCCTCAGCCTAGCCCGCACAGCTGACGAGGTATGGGAAGTATTTCGATCCGGGCGAATCGCCAGTTTGATCGGGATCGAGGGATTGCATCAGATCGCCGACAGTGTAAGCGTCCTGAGAACGTATCATCGATTAGGAGTACGATATATCACGTTGACTCATAACTGCGACAATCGATATGCCACCTCGGTCAGTTGCAGTTTCGGGACCCCTCGCCAGATTCTGTCCTGGCCTTTAATTCTTAGATGAGATGAACGTCATTGGAATCTTGTACTTGGCTGATACTGTGTTTAGAGTTCCTCCAACCAGCAGACGGGCTTATCCGATGATGGGAAACGCATAATCAAGGAAATGAACAGGATTGGAATGTAGGAAATTTTTCCCATTCACAAAGGAGTTCCGCTGACAAGCTCTCTCATACAGGATGGTAGACTTGTCTCATACCAATGATGCCACCCAACGTGACGTTCTTCGGTTATCAGAAGCTCCCGTAATTTTCTCCCATTCCTCCTGGTGAGTCGACATTCGCAAGTTCTTCAGAAAAGTGAGACTAGCTAACTTCTCAGTGTGGGAGTGACACCGCACCCCCGAAATGCCTCGGATGAAGTTCTTGATCTGCTACAGCAGAACGGTGGAGTGATCATGGTCTGCTTCCTGCCCAACCTCGTTGCCCCGACACCGCTTCCAGGGGAAGAAAAGCAAACACCAAAGGTCTCTGATGTGGTGAATCATATCATCTACATAGGCGAGCGGATTGGATTTGCCCATGTGGGTATTGGGTCTGACTTCGATGGTATGCTGCACGGGCCGCAGGGTCTTGACGACGTATCACAATATCCAAATTTAGTCGCCGAGCTACTCCGCAGTGGACTGAGCGACGATGATGTGCAAGGTATCATGGGCCTCAATGCTCTGCGAGTCCTGCAAGCTGTTGAACAAATTACTCGAAGGATCTGCCGGTGCGAGGGTATCTCGATGCAGTGCGACGAAATTGATGCAATGTGGACACCACAGCAAGAGTCCCTGTTGAGACAGGCAGGGGCAAGCCGGGTCAGAGAACAAAATTGACCTTTAGGGTTATAGTTGGGGTATTTGAGGGGATGAACTTCCTGTTTCGTCATTGAGGCTTTCAATCCAAGTGCCCATGTCATGTATCTTTCTTATACGTACCTGAAACCATCCCAGCCTTTCTAGCTTTCGCCATCTAATCTGTGGACTTATAGTTGCGCGGTTGACTTCAAACACATTCATCATTTGGAAATCTGTGCTGCTTTTGATCTTTTGGCTAAAAATGGGGTTTCCAATCGGCGGAACATCATCACATTTCACAGTTGCTATCTGCGAAACGCCAAACGAGTAAAAGGTCATATTTATGTTTACAATTCTTGTACTTTAATGGGTACCGTCATTCGTTCTCTACCATGGAAATCAAATTCTCAATCCGTTGCTCCAGCTCCTGTAGCCATTTCTTCAACCTTTCCTGCATTGATCCCCGTCTCTGTGTAATTGCTCTGGACAGCCGACGAAGCATCTCGGTATTGAGGCAGAGCTCTTTAGACACGATCCGGGTCCTTAGGGCCTTCTGTTCTTCGGGGTCGATCAGGAAAGTCCCAAAACCTACACAGGGCATCTTATACTGGTCGTAAGGTTTTGACCGGACAATAATTTCGAACAGACTGACAATATGCTCCGCCGCTGCCGTGAGAATAACGGAGGAAGTAGAGCTCAATGTTGGTCCGTCACGCACTATGAGGTCATTGACCTTGTTGACAGCCTCTCGGTTTGTTGCTAACATCTCGTCTACCGCACGCTGACCCTCGCGCTGCCTAGCTTCGAGGTGGGCCACAAGTTCTGCACAGGATGCGATGCCGGAATCCGTCGGCTTATCTCCGCCGAGACGAGATTGGGGAACCAGGCCACCCGTTTGATCATGGGTCGACGCTCTGGTCGCGTTGTCTTGCCGCGACCACGATGGTGCAAGGTTGAGAGTGCTCTGAGGCAAGGCTATGAAGTCACGGAATAGACTTTCACAAGGCGATGCATGATGAATGGCCATCGAAGACAATGGGCGCTTTCCATCAGTTATTCCCGATAGGCATGTCCCTATAGGCGACTGGGATGCTTCTGGTGTTGCCAAAGACGGGAAGGCATCATGGACATCAGCCGCTGGGTCGATATTATCTAAAGAGAGGGTAACATCCGACATAGACGAGCCACTCCAGGCGAGAAAGTCATTATCATCGAGACAGGGTAGCACATTCCTCTCCGGTGACAGCTCGTTAGCGTCTGTCAGCCAGGCACTCATGGCGTCTATTGGACTTCCATGTTGGTCCAGATTATCGACAGACATCGGGCAGCTGGACGGGATCCGGCTTCGTCTTTTACGACGTCCGCGCGTCTTGCCGACCAGCGAGACCATGTAAATGCATTTTTGGTCAGAATCACGACATCGCACACACCCACTTCTTTCGCCGGTGCAGCGAACCTGTCAAGAAAACTAGGTTAGGTCCCGATGTGCGGGCACCTAGAACAGAACAATGCAGGGGACGCACCTTGGCGGCATGGCAATTGTTACAAGCACTTCGCAATCGGACCCCTTCCTCGGGTACAGGAGTATTACCCTTGTCTCCAGTCTTCTCAAATGTCATATTTGGCCAGTATGTCGCAATTGTGGCTGAGAAATGGGAAGCGAGGACAGCCCTTTTCTACTCAGCGGCATTATTCTCACGGATTAACAGGCTATCTACGGGCACTATAAAGAAGCGCCCCGCCCCCATTCCATTAGGTTGCAATGAACCCCTGTTTGCTAGAATGACATGACAACGAACGCGTGGATGAGTGGGTACGCATAAGGCGCGTGCGGGTGCGTGCGGGACTGGTCAGTTATCAATCAGCCTTACTACTACAAATTTTACTTAAGAGAGGCTAATGCGATACCTTTGAATTCCATCAGAAGAAATAAAGCTCGTTTACAGCTTCCTTGAGGCTTTAACCCTCCACGAGTACACAACATTTGACAACAGATTTTCTTCACTCACCAAATCCTGAGATGAGGATCTCCCTACCAAGGTACCCCTGAAGGATGCTGACGGCGCTAGATCAGCATTTCAAGGCGTCCTCCGAGCATCCGAGTGGCTGAGTCTGGTATTGATGGCTTAGATGTTAAAACGTCAATCGCCAGTGCAGAACAGGGTTTTGCAAGGGTCCGATTCTACTTCCAAATAAAGCTAGTCACCTCTGTTGCCGAATCAGAGTTGCAAAAATGGCCCCAGGTTATGTAATATGCTTTTTCTTCATCGGACTCCTGCTTTTTGGCATATCACAACTTACCTAAAACAGTTTGAGGTCTCTGTTGTTATAGAGTGCGGGGTATTGCAAGGGGTGGACCAAGGGTCCGGCGGACACCGACAAGGCTCGGAGCTAAGGGGCCGGCCCGGCCACCCCCGAGGTCCGAGCCTGAGACTAGTAAAAGTCTAACGTTGATTAACAAGGGACCAAACAGGCCCCCAACAACAGGAAAGAAAAGATCATGAATGATTGGGAGCTACGTCATTCTTCGTGTATTATCGCCGTTCGCACAATTTTGAGCAAATTCCAAGAGTGGTTGATTCATGTGATTGCTTATGTACAAACTACCTTTTTGCATTCGATCAAGGCCATTTTCTATCTGACTGTTTGTCTGGGAATGACCATATATTCGGTTTTTGAGGTGGCTAGGGTAAATAAAAAGCAAGCGACCAGACTAATAAGAACATGGACCAAATTCCAACGAACTGCGATTTGACGGATTCATTGGCCACAAGTCCTTCACATATTATAACAGACCGTCATGTCCTCCACATGCCTAGCTGTAGCCAAATCCCGCGTAGCACATTTAGTGTTGTCTGGATTAAATTCACGTCACAGCCGCTGGGGCTATACCGCTCTTCAAATCATGCAGATTCTGAAGCTCAAATTCCTCTCGCTCTGTCCCCCAGTTGATAACATATCGTTCTTGGCAAAGAGGAGTAGCGTAGCGAGTCTTTTCGTCTTTTGACCTGTTGCCGGGCGTTCGCGATGAGCTCCTGTGAATGCGCTGAACTCTCCGGTTCTTGCCACGGATTTTGTGTCTGAACTTCATCCACTTTAACGTATCAGTGGCGCTTTTGGCATTAAACGCGAAGAGAAGAAGCGGTCTAGACACATAGGCTGAAGTACAGACTAGATCTCTCTTAGCAAATTTGTTAATAACAACACTCTTTAGATCAATGGGAATTCCTAAACAATTGGAAACATCCACTTCTCTTGAAACTCCAGATTGTCATCCGAATGCGGGAAATCAGACACATTCAGCGCGAAAAAGGAAGTCAGGAATGAAAAATTAGGCTGTTCGCATACTGTGCTTGAGTTGCAAGACTCTAGCCCAGATAAAACACCAATATCGGGCGATGGTTCCTACAAAACCTGTCAATTGATTGGCCTCCGTGTTCTTGAACTAATCAACAGAAGACTAAATCGCTACCAGGAGTTCAATCACGCAGCGGGCTGTTTTTGAAAAAGAATTTGTCTCCCTCTATCTCCCGTAACGTCAACCTTTGAACCACTTGTGTCTCGTCACGCTGAAACACCATCTTGTATGTGTAAGCGTCTGATGAAGCGCCCTCATATTGCCTCTTACTCCCTCTTTCCTCTCCTTTCCCACTTCGACAGATTCAAATATTTTCTCTTCCCTCGGTATTTATGATAGACAATAATTGATTTTTTCTTAAACCTAAAGCATTCCATGCCACATTGACTACTAGCAACTGAGCGGATTGGAGGGGGTAAGAAATGACCTGTCTTTAGCCTGATCCTCTTAACTCAATTTTAGCCCGATGTCATTATTTGAACCTTATAATGCAGATTAGCGG
The DNA here is from genome assembly GCF_028827895.1 of Penicillium longicatenatum. Taxonomy (NCBI): domain Eukaryota; kingdom Fungi; phylum Ascomycota; class Eurotiomycetes; order Eurotiales; family Aspergillaceae; genus Penicillium; species Penicillium longicatenatum. Next base: position 1,217,653 of record NW_026643117.1, on the reverse strand, counting down.
GAAAACTCCTTTGGGCCTCTAATATCAACTTAGCATAAGAGTTTACTAAATTTGATTTAATAGTAACAGACTTAATATGGTGATCGCGCGAACCAAGGAGATTCTCACCCGACTTATCACCCCTAGTCGCGAAATGTTAAAGCGGCTCTAGCCATTTTTGTTATTTATTCTACACTATATGATCCAATTCCATTTATAGTCTGGTACATACGACCATAGGGTGTGGAGAACAGGGCTTCCCGTCCGCTCAGCCGTACTTAAGCCACACGCCGGTCAGTTAGTAGTATGGTGGGTGACCACATGCGAATCCTGACTGTTGTATGTTTTTTTGTTTCTTTTTCTTCATTACGAAAGCTCTCTTACTGCCTTACTCTTCACCCCGTTAAGCCCCCTTCATCTAATATGCTGGCTTCAACTTGTGCTTGTCCCCAATGACAAAGAGGGAGGGAAATATATTAGCCAGTCGGAAACCCTGGTCGACTCGCGCACCCCGGAACATATAATAAACTTATTATTACAAACATTTGAATCTTAGCAACCAACCATAAGAACTAGATTGGATTTCGATGCTAGATTCTATTATATGCTCTAAGGTGTCTGGCTCGCTAGTGAACTACGTTGAAGACATGACCGTAATCGACCCAAATCCGGTGAAGTCCGTGATCTCCAATACCTACATACATGGGGACGGTCTATCACAAGGTTATAGAAAGCCTGCGAGCCACAAAGGGACTCAAAAGCAAGGACACCAGCGATATAGCTAGACATGCTCAGTCTCCATATTTGAGGAATTTCTCTTATGCCCCCTGCAAGACTCATCTCGAGACTCGGGGAAACATTGACATCAATATGAAGGGCCTTGCGTACTTCGCAGTGATTGCCTCTGTGCAAGCTTCACACATTTTGTCCACCAATCCCTCCATCATCGGGCTACAGGTAGTCCCAACTGCAAGACATACACTGTGCAGGACGGAGATACTTGTGCAAGTATTGGCAAGTCGAGTGGAGTCACATGGGCGCAGCTGCTCTCATGGAACTCTGACATCAACAGCGAGTGCTCGTATGTACCCTCGGACTCATCTTGCATTGAAGATAGAATGCAGCTCATAGCATGATTTCTAGGAACCTCGGTGATCTCTCTGGCAAGGAAATCTGCGTCAGCAATCCCTCGGGAGACTATGCTATCCCCGCCACCCGTTCCTCAGTCTCAAGCAGTGCAACCGGCTCAGAGAGCATTGTCACCACCACAGTGTATTTCTCTTTGCAGGATCCGGGAAGGCGATGACTTATCATACTCAGAATCTCTTTTCTTTCTTCAAATGCAGGCTGACCCTCGAAGGATTTCATTCTGTGGAAGCCTACCCTTCGCTCGCGAAGAAGTCATCCCGTAGTAGTTCGTTGATTCCGCAGACAGCTCCAACAGCCAGTGGCAGTGCAGGCTCGAGCTCGAGCGTCGCTTCAGACACGTATAACTACCCTTGCACACTCCGAGCCAGCTCATCCAACTGTGCGAAGCTCTCCAAGCCTACCAGTACTAAGACAAGCGGGCCACGAAGTCCGTCTTCAGTTGCTGCGCCGTTGACAAGACTATCTATCATGCTCTGATCTAGAGCCCACCACGCCTCCTTTATATATGCTTTAAAATAGGTCCTATCACTCTTAGACCTTCCCATTTGGATAAGCTCTGGATGGAGCTGAAAATTTTTCAGTTTCAACCACCCCCAGACAGGTTCAACGGGGTTCAAATCAGGTGAGTGTGCGGGCCAATCTTCAACATAAATTCCATGCTCTTCAAACCAGTCTCTCGTCACTACGCGGTATGGATCCTCGCGTTATCTTGCTGAAAGACTCTACCAGGCTCATAGACCGGAAGGAGACCTTCCTCGAGCGCATATAGGTGTAAATTCGCCGTATATCCCCCTCGAGAAACCTCCCCGAGCTGGGCACGGGTCGTGCCGATAATATTCCCTTATGGCATAATGTAGCAGGGGATCCTTGATAGTCTAGCAGCTTGATTTTTCTTTTCTCATTTTATCTCTTTTTTTTTTTATCTCCTTTTAGCAGAGGGGCTGTCGATATTAATATTACGCGTCTAGCTGCGTAATATTGAACTTCTACGTGCGAATTGATTTATTAAAGTAAGGCCGCTCCGTGCCGGGTTACATTAGTACCAATCATGAGAGCAGGTCATAGTGCAGCTTATGCTGACATCCTGCATAATTATGTGCTGACCTATCGACTGATCACATGGTTGCTAGGAAGAGCTAAATCCATCGCACGACATCCCTTAGACAAATCTCATTGGTCCTTACCCCTCGCGATGATCAAGATCAGTTCCTGATCCAGTTCCACCTGTTTATATATGGTCTTCAGAGTTACCAATACCCCTCAAGCCTGATCCACGTGTCCCGCCCTATCCCGCCTCTTGTGCCTGACGGCATATTCCTTGAACATGCTAAACCCGCTATTCGCGTCATTTGTGTCAAGCTTTTAGAACCAATGACTCTTCACGGATACTTACCCGGGGAAGTGACCGAAGTTGGGATAGTCTCATCTGGTCACAACCCAGCACGATGTCCTGACAAATGCAAGTATTAGTGCGAGCGAACAAGGCCTATAAGTTTGGCCGCGATCGCCCGACTATGTCGATCTGCCTCGGCGTGTGACTTTATACCATAGGCCGCTTGTTACCAGGGTTACAAAAATGCCCTCAACTCGCCAAGTGCTCACCTTCCTCACGCTCGCCAGCCTCGCAGCTGCAGCGCCTGTCAAGGAGGCTGACCGGAAGCTGCGCAAGCGCGATACGCTCCCGGACTATGCCATCACTTACGCGCCCCTCTCCTACCTCTATAGTGGCGAAAAGTGGTTTCCGTCCGACATCACGACGCACTTGGCCAACGTCGAGCCCGAGGAAGACTATACCGCTATCGGGACTAACGGATCGGTCACGCTCGGCACGCTGGACTCCGTCTCTTCGGATGTCTATCTAACTGCTTCCGATGGCCCCATTCTGGACCCATTGGATGGCACCCCGGCCTGGCTCTCCTCGGAATACGGTATCCCCGACAGCGATGGCCTTAGTGCCGCTCCTGGACTTATCATTGCCGCGGAGAAGAACAGCACTATAACCGATGTGTTCTACTTCTATTTCTATTCGTATAACTACGGAGGAAAGTGAGTGTCCAGGCCCTTCCCAACTCTGCATACACATATGGTTTGCTAAACCGAGCCTCTCCGCAGGGTCCTGGATATCAACTTTGACGACCACGTTGGCGACTGGGAGCACGTGATGGTGAGCACATGAGCATTTGCCGCTCACACTTATAATCTTCCACGCGCTTCGATTGCATCTACCCTAACAAATTTCTCTGCAGATCCGCTTCGTCGATGAAAAGCCATACGCCATCTATTGCTCCCAGCATAGCGCCGGATCGGCCTATTATTGGGATGTGGTTGGCTTTTCGGGTGATCGCCCCATCACTTACGTTGCGTACGGCGGACACGCCAACTACGTGACCGCAGGTAGCCAAGACTACACTATCGCGCTGGGTATAATTTCCGACACAACAGACGCTGGGTACCTGTGGGATATGACGCTCAACTACCGGGGTTACTTGTACGACGTGGACGCGAACACCTTCACTGTCGCATCTGGAGCGGGAACAGGCGCTACTGAGGAGGCGGACGAGTCGGCCGATTGGCTGAACTGGCTGGGACGTTGGGGCGACGAGGAGTATCCAGACGGGCTTCTCGATGACATCGAGACTGGCCAGTACTGCATCTCGTCCGAGTGCCACTACACAAGCGGGCCGACTGGCCCCGTGGACAAGAACCTCGGCCGGACTACCATGTGCGAGGACGATGACGACTGTACCGTCTTCGATAGCATTGACGACCTGACGACACAGTCCTAGGTTGATAACCGTGTTTAGAGCAAGGTTAGACTGGATATAGCTACATTTACTTGGTATATACGGTTCACTCGACTGGCAATATTCTGGCAATAATTGATATACTCCCGGTGAGAATTATGACACCGTCCCAGCTCAAGAGCAACATGAAAGATCAGAACCTTGTACAATTATCAATATGGCAATCATTCATTTCTTTCGTAACAGTCAACTACTATCTGCATTTAATGGAGGTTCGGTACCAAAGCTATTATAATACCGTTATGGGTTTCTCTTGGTCTGTATCGCCCGATCATGAGGAATATATTGACTACAATAATTTATAATTTGGTGAGGCTATTCAAGGTTTTATCACCGATCGGCTCAGTGCCAGTTGAATCAATGCTAGTCGGTTCATTGCCTTCCTTGTCGTGCCGTCTTCATTGGCCATGCTTTGTGCCTAACGCTCTTTCCCTGCTTTCCAAAAGACTGCTTTGAGCTGACTCCACATATTCCGGACGGCGTGGGATCAGTGGCTTTCGAGTCTTCGCTGCGTCATTTGTGGGAGAGGCCTGGGTAATCCTCCAGTATCTTGACGCTCATCATGTCAGTATTGTGTTCAATGTCGCTATCGCGATCATTGGGAATGCTGTCCCTTTCTACTTCAACACAGCTGCAAGCCAACATAGGCTCATCGCCATTCGGCCGGATATTAGTGTTTCCGCTCCTTGAAATGTCTTCCTTCCCAGCGAGTTGCTGAATTGGTGAATTCTCATCAAATTGTCTCCAACCCCTCCATGATGTCAACTTCATTGCCCAAATTCGAAAAATCGGCTGTAATGTTGGTAAACAGGCGCAAATCACAGCCACGGATATTTCATTCTGAGACCACATAGCCATGCTGCCCCTTACCCACGATATGTCATGAGAGTGCTTGAGCCTGGTCAGAGAGGATATGCGAATAATGCTGGCGCCAATGACGCTAAATTGGACACAAAGGATGAGTTACCAATCTTTTGAAAGCTTGAAATGGGCAGGTCTTGCACTCACAATCCTCCGAGTAAGAAAATTCCACAGACAAGGAGCTTTTGAAATATTCGCATTTGCAACTTCCAAATTATTGGCATCGGAATCATGAGAATGAGGCCGTCGGACGCCACGTTCACCGCCGCATTTGCGATATAAAAGTGGGAGATGTTAAAGAGACTTTTCCCTCCATCTGGATCAACATACTTGTTCCAGCAATATGAAATTGGCTGGCAAGCGACTAATAACGCGACGAGACTTCCAACTCCCCAACTGATAACGATAAAGATGCATATCCACATGGCCCAGTTCATGTTGAAGATACGGCGGTAAAAGGCTATAATCGAGGACTTCACGAGAACCAAACAAGAGATATAGACGAAGCTATATGCCCAGGCAGTCTATCATTTCAAGTCAACAACATTTCAGCATCCCGTTAATAGGATAAACCAACCCTTTGAATTTTCACCAGATCACTCATTGCTCCAGCCCAGATATGCTTCCCAGCCCCATAATATTCAGCTAAATTTCTCAGCACCACCCACGACGATAAAAGCAGCAATGCACTTTACCTAAAATTGTCCATGCGAATGAAGCGACAACAAGGACCTATATGAAGTATTTCAGAATACCTGTGATTCAGTCGGACAAGGCCAAGATCCCACATACCTGAGCGGCGATTATTGTCCAATCATCGAGTCCCAATCCGACCTTCTTGGCCGCAAGTCTTATGTAGATGCGCAAAAAAACACTAATTGTCGAAAGGGCCACCATCGCACTAATGGTTCCTGTAATCGTGTGAACTTGGCTCTCTGATAGATCCATGCCTGCTGGGGGCGGGCCGAGAAGAGCCTCTACGCTAGCCATAGCTTATGATTAGATTTCCAATCAGAATCAAACGTTTAGCTAACAATGCATAGTAATCTTGGGCGTAGAAATGGAATTAAAAAAGAGTAAGACATAAGAAAACAGCAGTAACCGAAAACACTCGGTGGAGAATTCAAGGTCCACTTTAGTAAATTCAAGGCGTCCGACTCTGTCGCTCAAAGCGCAAGGGATTTCCTAGTAGGATAAGTCCTAGAGCTGAGTCTTCAGCTTTTCTGGCAACAATGTTGAATGATTATCCTTCACTAAGTAGGGGCGTGTACAACACTTCAAGGTCTCAAGATCCAATAGCCTTGCGCCAAGCGTGCTTGGGTGCACGGCTAGGCCCCCAGTACCGCGTCCTTGGATCGCCTCTGGCCTTGATCTCTACGAAGAGGAGTTTTACTCTATAATAGTATTTGGGGCTTGTTCATTGTTTGATGCAGGTGTTGTAATATTTGTCTACAAAGTCCATCCTCGCAATCTGCTATCTAGTTGGGAAAATTCTCTAAATGATCCATCGCCATCGTAGTGACTATGGTCGTCTCCAAGAGATGGCAGGATGAACCATATAATACGGTATGCTCCCAAGGATAAACTTCACATACTAGGAAGTGATTTCAATTCCCAAGTCCGATACATTGCCGTCAATGAGTTCTACTGTTCTATAAAAGAGATGAAATGAATGCAGTCGCAAGCGATCGGTTTTACTTATGGGAACGACGAGTTTTAATGAGAGTAGAAAGCGAGAATGGACGCAGTATAATGATATAAGAATGAATTGTATTGAGAGCGACAAGGAAGAAAGAAGAAGAGTCTATAAAAGTGAAGCTTAAATAGTCAGAGGAAGGCACTAGTCCCAGAATGGACGTCAACACTGGAGATCCGAAAAGTCCGCAGCGGGAGGTGTGAAGACCCTGATCAAGCAGCAAAGACGCCCCAAGACTTGGATTTTACCTGATTCATTATCTGCAAGCACGTCGTCCGCAGGCCTGCGCATGTGAGGACCTCTCCTCATTTGGTATCCCAGTTTTGATCTTGATACATATCCATCTTTGTGCCCATTCAATCCAACAGACAAGCAGAAGGTTCCAGTTGTTGAAAACGTTTCATGTGACCGATGTCCCATTTACGGGTTTCATAGTAACCTCGGAACCTGCTTTCTTGGTATATAATGGAGAAAATTCGCAAAAAGAAAGATCTTCAATTTTGACATTCTCCTAATATCGGTGACATCCAAAAGGACATCCCCACAACGGCTTCTTCTTTCTTTTGCAGTCACAGTCCAAGCTATTGAGTGACCCGCTGCCCTTTCCTATCATTTTGTCGAACCAATCCTCCATTTCTAGATTCCATCAGTAACCACAGGGACCAGATAGGGAGGCACTACCAACCTTCGTCTTCCTTGAGGGCTAGAATGCGATAACCCGGACAGTGAGCCACTAGACTCAAACGGGAAATCCATTCTTTGAACGAAATACTAGCTTCGCGAATATCAAAATCCACTCGACCGCTTTGTTCGGTTCCATTGTCGATATTTTTGAAATAATAATAATTGTCGTCACAGATGATATCTTCCAATGAGAGTGTTTCTAGAGATAGCTCGTTCTGTAAAGTGCCCAGAAGGCTAGACATACAAGTCACCTTTTCTTCGTTGCGTTTCCATGCCATTTGGGTTTCCCAGGTCGGACAGACTGAGCCTCGAGTATAATCAGGTGGAGAATATGGGTGATAAGTAGATAACCACTTTGCGCTTGGATATGCTTCTGTCGTCGACTCAGAGGATTCAGAAGTCGAGGAATGCTGTGGGAATTGGGGTGCACTTTCTGCCCATGCTGTTTCAGATGCTAGAAGGACTGGTAGGGGGGCTGGTCCATATTCTGGCGGGGCTACGGTCGGTGTGTACCATGGCGATGGTGAAAATGATGGCGGTGTTGGTTGAAATGATGGCGAGGTTGGTACATACGGCGATGTTGGTTCATATGACGGCGAGGTTGGTACATACGGCGATGTTGGTTCGTATAGTGGCGACGTTGGATGAAACCCTGACGAAGGGAGCTGAGATGCTGGCGATGTAAATTGAAACGTGGGTGTGTTAGAACGCCTCGAAGGTGGAATGGAAGAAAATCCAGCGCCATAAGGTGTGTTGGTAGACATCCACGGTATAGATCTTTCATTTTCTTGGTGGCCGGGGGACTCGCTGTGTTGCGACCCAGGATTTTCTGCAGCTCTCAACTCCTCGCTGCGTATTGTCACCCGTTGAAGTGTAAGAAGGACCAGAGTTTTCTTCACACTAAGCAATAGTGATTTCAAACAGTTGGAATAGATATCAAGCTCGTGAATATGAAGCTCTCGGAGTCTAATGAAGCTAATATCATGGAACATGTTTCCAACGTAGCTTTTTGCCGGATAGGCAGGCATATGATCTTGCGACAATGTCAGTCCTCCAAGTTGGGGTGCTAGCTTCGTGAAAATTTTCAGCCAAGCGGCCTCATTGAGATCAACACATAGATGAAGGTCCTCTAGGCCTTTTAAAGTAGACAGTAGAGAGTCAAATTGTTCTTCGGGGAGGGCAATTCCGGGGCCTATATCACCACAGAAATCAGAATCGCAGGTATACAGCTTTCGGGGTCTGCAGCTTGAGCCACATAACGCAAGAAAAAGCTTCGATATTGCCAAAGAGTTCAGTTTCCTTATCTGACTATCCTTATTAGTGTGGGTCAAGGACCCCAGGCTGTAAACATCGAAACGAAAATCAATCCGGCTCATCATCTGTCGCCTTCCCAGGAATGGAACTGTCTGCTGCCGTGGATCAAGCAAAAATTCCGTTTTGTAATGTGCGAGTCCTATTGTTTGGAGGTTCTTAAATCGATCCATGCATTCCCGGAGTCGAACACTGAGCGCTTCTGATTCCAGCAGGTTGGAATTATCTGCAAGCATGGCTTTATGGACAGCATACCGATTTTCCAGCTCATCGCCATTGACTTGTCGGCAGCTTTTTGATGATATAGACACCATGCCGAGAGGCTCTTCAGTACCGTCGAACACAGTGGGTATCATCCATAGCTCTTGGACGTGCTCGCGGAGACCATTTGACTTGGATAGTTCTTCCAGTTCGTGGAGACTTTCGCTAGTCACAATGAAACGGATTTTTCGGTAAAAGGTCTTCGCGAAATTCTCCAGTGAGCTTTTGTACAATGCGCGGCATGATAACCTCAGAGCGACCAATTGCTGGAAATCCAAATGGTTACATATCTTTGAGATCAATTCCACGGGAAGAGCTGCAATGAACATTCTAGCTGCGCGTGACGCGTTTCAAGGTTGAGAATAATAATAATGATAGGCTCGGTTTGTTATCCGCAGAAGTGGGTAGTAATCAGCCTCAGTCTCTAGGGCTCCGGGCTCCGGGTTCCCTTTGACGAAAAAGCGAAATCAAGATAAGAGTTCTGCGCTGAGAGACAAAGAGAAGAGTGAGATCGTGCAGCGGCAAGCCCCGATTATAGGAGACCCCGTGGACCTGGGCAGCGGAGAAAAACGCATTTGAGACCCACAGAAAATTAAAATACCTGTAATACCATATCAACAGCCCTGATACAGTCACATTGCAGAAGTATTTGCACCCTGGTACTTCGGGCTCCTTCGAACCCACCTATTAGTGATACTTTTCTGCGGGTAAAACCTCAAACTTCCTATCTCAGCTAATAGTGTGATCCGGGACCTACGCGTGGTCCAATTTCCAACGATGAAATTCCTACCGTTTCCCATTTCTCCAAGTCACCACCAACCACCACCATAAGATCTAAATACCAAGAGGATGAGGATTGAGTTGCTAAGGCTCTCAAAGCCTACTAAAATGGGAGATAAAGAAGGATTTCTAATGTATGACCAAGGATACAGTGAATGACCTTGCAAGAAGGAATGACTTTACTGATCTCGTTTCCCAGAAAATATGCCAAATTCTCGAGGAGAAGGCCGAGAGTACCTTCTTCTGGGTCGGGATAGCTCATAATGAATAGAGATCGGTGCATTCGAGGATAGTAGTCGAGAAGCTACAGGACAAATTGTATCGAAAGCTGCTCGATGCAGCAAAATGCGGCTCAGACGATTACCCACTGATCAAAAAGATTTATTGGACTGTTGCATTCGCATTGTGATCGCTGGAAATACTAGATGTATGTGCACTGAGTATCTTATTCGTATGAAGCGACATAGATTTGCGCTGGAGAGAACAAAGAATTTTTTCCACAATGATTTGACCATATATCTTTCGAATATGCATTTACTGCTCCTTTTGGAGATACCACTTCTTTTTGCGGAAATTTGGCCCCCTCGTGCTAGCTTCAATCTATGACAGGGAGCAGGAAGTTCGGATAAGCCAAGTGACCAGTCAAGAAGGATGAACATTTCAAAGCCACAAATTGGCTTGCTAGAGAGCTGGATACTTGTTGAACCCTAGGTGGGCCGATAATCTATGGTCCAACATTTTACTTGGGACTTGTCAAGTATAAATACCTCTTCAATTCCGTCTGAGGGATGACAGAATCCATCATCTCATTGTGTCTTCCTTTTTCTCCATATCCAATCTTAACGTTCGACTTCTAAACGGCGAGCAACATCATCATTTGCGAGCCCATCCAGCAAATTGATTTTGATGTAGGTTGCCATACACAAAGTTTCTACTTCCACACTTGCTAATAGGAGCCCAAACAGCTAGACAAGATGATATTTTTTGGACTGCTCCCTCTTCTTGCTATTGCTCCTGTCACTCTCGCCAGGCAGAGCCAGCAGCCCCAGACATTCCAAATGCGTCTCAATTGATCCATGCGCGTGCCAACTTGACCTACTGGCAGAACTGGGCATCGATCGGCGGTACCTACCTTACTGGCTTTGCTGATTTGGCTGGTGCAGTTGCAACTATCGTGTCCGCTAAATCAAGTGCTAAAAGCTGTGCCACTACCCTTGCTCAAGTCGATGCAAAGCGCGATGTGGAGGGGCCAATTGGAGTTGAAGCGATGGCGGTTAGCCTTGTTGCTGATGGATACAACCAAACTGGTGATTGGTTTTACCACACCAATGGAAATATAACTTTCGACGGTTTCTTCTCCAATGGCCAGGTGCGGATCCACGACCTCTATGTCGCGGGCAACTACACCGGTGCTCATATCTCATATGAAGACAATGTGATTGCTGCGGAAACAGATCTCTACAAGCGTACTACCTGGAGTCACAAGTCAGTCATCTTGGAATACCACTCCTACAAGGGTGTTTGCAAGACACGCTTGACTAAGGCTCAACTGAAGGAGGCGGCGGAGGTGCAGCTGCACACGATGTCCTCCAACCGTGACAAGTGCTCGTGCTGGACATACACCGGTGGGCATGGTTGGTACGGCGAGGTGAAGCTTATGGAAGTGTACGCTACTCGGCGTCGTGCTACAACACCGCCTGTAATGCCACTTAAAGTGGTATGAGCCCCTTGTGGTGTGGTGAATAAAAGAAGTCGGGTCCTTCTCATTTGCAAATGGGGCATACAGCCGGACGACGGCCGTGAAAAGAGCTTTGATCAGTATTTCAGGTTAAGCATGAGAGCTATTTCTGATTTCACCTGTTCGAATATAAGCCTGAAGGTGGTGCTTTCGTAGTCTAGCGAAGCTAAGGTATTTGGCTCCTTAGAATGACAATCTATGAGCTCATTTCTTTCTAGTATTGTATATCACATTCATCCGGGACATCTGGAATTTCACAAACACTTTCAAGTAAGGTCTATTCTAAACGGTCTAATCATGCTTGGTTTCCTCATTTATGGCGCGTATCTGGTGCTCTCCCGGAAATTACAATGATCAAAAATAGTCAATGGTTAGATGATTGGCAGCCAAGATACGTAAGATAATATGGTGCTGGTTGATACAGTCGCGCAGTCGTGCACCACCTGGCCGGCACCAAAGAGATCTTGAGCAGACTGGGCTCCTGCTCACATCTAGAGCACTGTGAAGTGTTTTGAACTCCCACGGCCGTCACCTAAATCACTGGTCTTTGTTCTGCCGGGCTTGATTCAACTATTCCCCCACCACGGAGAGGGGGAATGGCTGGATGCAGGCCCAGTGCCAGGAAAACGGTCAGGGGGATCATGGAATACGGCTCCACTTCATATTTCTTCCTTTCGCAGTCTCTATGTCAGGCATGATAAGACCTTTCTAGGAGCTTTCTAGTAGCTTTGCGACTTCCCCAAGAGAACGCATTGTCCCTGGTGAAGCGACATGAAAATGTGATTTCTCCCAGGCCCCTTACACGATGACGTATCGCCTGCATCTAAGCTACTAAAACTCTACAGAGCGCCTAAAAATGGTTCTAGAAAGCTACATCTGACTAAAGTAAAAATTATTTCATCATCATCATCATCATCACCATCATCATCCTCATAATTGAATGTGTGCAGCTCGCGAGAGTTGGCCATAATCGTTTTTAGGCTTGGATCGCCACTACCGTAACCACTTTCTCCCATGATTATTGGCTAGTATCTTACGTAGAGTGGGAGCCAAGGGATGTGTTGGCCGTAGTGCAAGCCACTTACGATGCGAATATCTAATAAAAGGACTGCTGGGGCTCTACCTTCCATTTCACGGAATTATGCCAACCGCGTACTGCAGCGAGAGCACATGGACTCCGTCCCCTCACCTCGAATGTAATTATACAGAATGACTTATCGATTTTTTTGAACTAATGATCAAAGCGTGCCGTGGCGGTGTAAAGCCTAATGGGCAAAATAATAACAGCCACACAAACTGTCAGCGTTACCCGCTGGACGAGGATCAGAGGTGAATAAAAGAAGCCTAAGGTGATATAGCTTGCTGCTACAAGAAAGGACAGAGAAAACAATATGTGCATTATCGACTGATGGAGGACAGACGAAGGAGAAGAGGAAGAAGCGCCATCCACTGAGGCTCAGGGCACCTGACTGCAGGCAGGCTCTGACACAAACTTATATGTAGTACTAGGTACCGGGAAAATGCCACGTGAGAGACCGTGGACCTAATGAATGCCACATACTCTGACCACTAGTGGTCAGAGCTTCTCACATTGGCTCTTGCAGTCGGGCTAAAGCCAAAAAAAAAAACCCCCCATTCTCTGGAATTACCAATGCTCTAGAGTGAAGCATTCCAGGGAAATGGCGCTTCTGAAGTAGTTTCGGACCGTATTGCAATGTTCAAAGCCATGCATCAGTTTTACTTTGATTGAACGCCGTTTTCAATTTGAAGCTCTACTTATACCTGCCATGATTTATCTGGACTTATAATTGGACGTCTTCAACATCCCTCATTCTTGTTTAGCGACCCTGCTTCTTGCGAGAGTCGAAAAACACGAAAAGGGATATGAAAAGGCTACCCAGCGCAAAGCCAACTAGCCAGGAAATCATGCCAATGATAGCAGCAAGGTTAGTCAGAGGAAGTAATATATTTTTTAAATCGTACAAAGCTACGGTAAATGTGACCGCTATACGTGACTAGTGACCAGTAGAATGACGAGCTGATTGAAGACTGGGAACCGGAAGCGCTTCTGGCCGGGGCACCAGCGGATTGAGAACCATGTGAGTTATTACCATTGACCTTGAATCGGATGGTTGTTTTCAGAATCCCGCCCGGGAACGATTTCCGCTTGCCCCCTGAGAGTACTGTTGACCAGGAATTCTTGTACTACGGTCGGTCAGCGAGGGAGTGGCCTCATTTGCTGGTTCTAGTCCTACATACGTATCGAAAAGAACTAAAGTGCGATCGTACTACCTTTTGGTTTTGGTAGGACCTATCTTTAATCTCAATGTTCTAATGAGCTAAGAAGTCCACACATACCTAATATCATTCGACGTTATATCATGTTAGGTACGCATTTTGCATTCACAGTATAGAGCGTGAGTAAAGGAGGGAGAACAGAAAAGAACACCTACAGCGACTCCCCTCAAGGGATCTTTACAAAGGCGCCTTATTCTGCACGGGTGCCGTAGCACTGGGTTGAATTTTCAGGAAGAATATTCAGGAGGCTGAAGAGATATCTAGGGCCCTAGACTGTCCTGAAGAAGACTGCGGCGTAGAGTAGCGAGCCGCCCATACCCGTACCGTGGGCGCTACGTAAGCACCAAAATACACTCACTGTTGTATGGTTTTGCTCTCCTTTTTAATACCAAGGGATGATTTGTTGAGACTAGCCACCTAAATACACCAGCCTTGTCTCCTATTTGCCCTGAAAAATTTTGCTTTGAAGCGGAAATGAATGATATTGAGGTTAAGACTGCATTCAGCGTGCAAGTTCAAAGATCCAAGTCAAAGCAGCTACCAGCTTAGTTATTAGTTTGTTGAATTTGAATTCTTGTTATTATGGTAGAAGATAGAAGATCTTTTTCTTTACAAACGAGTCTCTATCGAATAAATATTTGTAGCCCTGATCTATTCAAGTAGACTCATAGCAATTGTTTACAGATTTATATCAGAGCAATGACTGATCTCACTAGCACAGAAATGCCAAGGAGCTGACCTTAGCAGTGGCAACAGCACGCTAACCCAAAGCAGGTAAAGCCGTGACTAGCGCGAGGGTCCCAGCGTCACACAATTTCCCCCCAGATTTCCACAGATCCAGCTATTGAAGACTTTGCAGCTCCCTGCCGTGGCCCCTTACTGAGCATGACACATTCCACAGTAAACAAGTGTAAACAGATCTCCGAGAAAAAAAGCCACCGAGGTCACTTCCAAAAAAGCCACAACATTCCTTCCAGAAAAATAGCGGTGGTTGCTGCGAGGCGGGAAATAATGTACGGTATTTATCCGGTATGGGTTCCCCTGACCTCGTGCGATCATCCGAGCTTTCCTATCCTCCCGTCGGCGGGCATAAGGTTTGCTTGGTACTGGATCGACAGTTGCTCGTTCCTGCAGAAATGGGACTTGAATTTCCAAAGCAAGGTCTGTCCTTGGGTTCGTATTCTTGTTTTTGTTTTTCTTTGTCTTGGTCTTTTTTTTTTTTTTTTTTTTCTCATTTGTGTGACGACTGAATTTTTTAATCTTGGTGCCGAGCCTAAGAGCGCCACTTTATTACGGCCAAAAGTTGGCGCCTAGCTTCGGTTCTTTGGTTCTTTGATTTTGTCTTGGGGGCTTTGAGTAGGCAATGGGTCCCTAGGATTTAGTGGGGCCAACTCGGCTTGACTTGCTGCTCGAAATTGAGTCGAGAGTGCCGAATCATACGGTGTACTGATGTCAGGTCGCACAGGTCCCTGTGTCCCCTGTACTGTAATGAAATGCGAGATCCTGATTGATGCGTTTTCTTGATGGGTCATCTCATATGTAATTCCCCCCTTATCATCACAAACGCCTGGGGCAATATCCATGTCTCACATCGGTACCAAGACATCAAATCACAATCATGCGCTTAATCGGGTCCAAATGAAATTTTATGTCTCCTTGTCCATGGTCTTGCCTCTCTGCCTTGGATCTATGGCTACTGGCTAAAAATAAATAGGGAATTTGCATACGAGGCCTCATGCCACGATTAACATGATCCGGTAATTTACCCTGTATTTGGGGTATTCAAATACAGGGTGCGAGTCCCTTTCTCAGGGAAAAGTGGAGCCCAATGTCTTATCAAAGGGTCTTTTCTCCAGTTAAACCTGCCCAATCCGGTTTAGATCCGCCATTAATTCCAAGGATTGTTTATGTAGTTTCTTGGGTTGAACTCTACTGTAATATATGGGATGACTTCCCCGTTTTCTCTCCTCTTCAACCCAACGCCCACGACACACTCGTTTTCTAATTTCTAATTCCACAGTTCGCTCGTTTGTCTGTGGCCTTTTTTCACCAATTCCTCCCTTTTCTTGTACATTCCGTTGGCTTGATTATTTGATTCCCCCCACTCCCGTACATAATCTGACACAATGGTCCGTTTCGTGACTGCTCTCCTGGCCCTGTCGGCAACCGCTTTGGCGACCACCACGTGCAGCTCCAGCAGCCAGTGTCCCGAAGACAAGCCCTGCTGCTCCCGTGAGTGTTCCATCCCGACCAGCAAATGTGAAAAAACCACTGACCTTCTCAGAATATGGCGAGTGCGGCACCGGCGCATACTGCCTCGGTGGTTGCGACCCCCAGGCCTCCTACTCTATCGACGCATGCGCTCCCATGCCCGTTTGTGAGAGCAAGAGCTACACCTGGGACAACCTCGATAACTCCATCCTCAACACCAAGTACCTGGGCAATGCCAGCGCCGCCGATTGGACCTACAGCGGTTACCCCAAGATCGAGAACAACTCCCTTCTCATGACCATGCCCAAAGAGTCTGTCGGAACTCTTTTCGCCAACAACCACTACGTCTGGTACGGCAAGGTCTCCGGTCGGATTAAGTCCAGCCGTGGCAAGGGTGTCGTTACCGCTTTCATCCTGCTCTCCGATGTCAAGGACGAGATCGATTACGAGTGGGTCGGTGCCGACCTCACTGCCGTGCAGACCAACTACTACTGGCAGGGTGTCCTTGATTGTAAGTGGCGACGCGCTTGAACTCAAACCCGAAATTTCGTTGGGACAACACTAACCAATATTACAGGGCACAACAGCGCCAACGCTTCCGTGAGCGGCGAGGATACCTTCGATGACTGGCACACCTACGAAATCGACTGGCAGCCCGATCAGCTCCAGTGGATCATCGACGGAACCGTGATGCGCACCCTCAAGAAGTCTGATACCTACAACTCGACCTCCAAGCAATACCAGTACCCCCAGACCCCCTCCCGCCTGCAGATGTCCCTCTGGCCCGCCGGTCAGTCCAGCAACGCCGCCGGTACTATCGCCTGGGCTGGTGGTGAGATTGACTGGGACAGCGAGGATATCAAGGATACTGGTTACTACTACGCTGCCATCAGCAATGTCGATGTGACCTGCTACTCCACTCCCGATGGAGTCACCACCACCGGCAACAACTCCTACGTCTACACCTCCAGCGACGCTATGCAGGCCGATGTCGAGGTCACCGGTAACTCCACTGTTCTCGGCTCTCTCGGTGCCACTGGTCTGGACATGACTCTCGGCGCTGGCTCCAGCTCCACCGCTACCAGCAGCAGCAACAGCACTGACAGCATCCCTACCAACTCCTCTGGTGGCTCTGGTCAGCAGGGTCAGAGCACTGGAACTAGCTCGAACTCGGATACCACCGCTTCAACCACCTCCAGCTCTTTCAGCCAAGGTACCACCAGCAACAGCGGTGCTGCCAACCAGAACGAGCGCGTTCTGCACGGCTCCTTCTTTGCCGTCCTGGTCGCCGTCGTCGCTCTCGTTGCGCTGTAAATGTGTGGCATTCGGTTGGCGTCCAACCAGTTTATTGATGTATCTTATTTTTCACTCTTCTCGAGTACATTTTTCAACCCTATTATTTTCTGGACTTTCTCTGAACAACTTGAACAAATCCAACCTAATGAAGACTCTCGCTCTTTGAGATTCTGCTTTTCAATGTCATCGGCACATGTCGTTTTTGTTTCTTATACCTCTTAGCGTTTCATTTCTTACTCTATTGAGAATTTTTCGTTCATTCTTTCTTTCACTTGGTATATCTGATCTTTGTTATAACGTTTGTTCATGGCAATCATGGAATGCGTTTGGTAATATACGGTACCATGGAATGGATAATAAGCACGCTTTGTTAGGATCTTTAGTTTTCAAAATTTTCTACTATGATTTATTCCACTACACCAATCCCCGACCCACTATCTCGCCATGCATGCTTTCATTTAAGCTTGCGGCTCGTATTGAATAGCTTATCTGGCTTGTTCAAGCCACATCCTTATATCCACGTGGGACTGGATTTGGAATAGGGAATGTACTTTTGAAATTTAGGTGGATAGTCACCAAGGGGTCGGGTATGTGGGTAACTATTTTTGTACGTTTACGTATAACTTCATTGGTTGAAACATCTGTGGATATAACAACCTTTGGTCTTTTGTCTTAGATTACTGGTCTAATCCCCCCTTGAAGAGCTTTGGAAGGAAGGTATTCCAAGAATATCACGGAATGATACGGAGGCAACTCGGATATATATAGATCTTAGGCCGGGCGTTGCAAAATGAGCTATAACATATCTGCCCAGTACCTAGCCAAAAGTCTTGCATATATATATATATATTTATTTTAGGTATAGTGGTATAGGGACTCAAGTAGGATATTAAACAGGAACCAATTCTTATATAATTCCAACCAAACCCAGCGGGGCTTCCTATAGCGCGGCTTCGTGGAGGACAAATTGGGATAGAAGGCGTTTCTGGTCACAAGCTGTCGTCCGGGTTTGTCCAGAGACAGGAATAGGCAGAGCTAGAAACATGTGATGAGACTTCCAGTTTTCAGGAACTAACTCCGATCAATGGGGAAGTCTGTCTTTAAGTTGCAGGCATCGGACGAACTCCTGATAAGGTTTATGATTCTGTAACAGCCTCATGTGGGTCCCAAACAGGGGTTTAACGGTAGCTACTGCATATTCTGAAACAATCTAGGTGGGCTCTACTACTATAGTCTTCTCACTACTCTCTATCATGCGCTTCGCTCGGGTTCTATTTAGCTAAAATATATTATTTGGTTGAGGGGTGTCATGGCAAGTGAAGTTGAAACATTAGGACGTATTCTGGAACTTGACTTAGATAACAAACCGCAAGGAAAAAGAAGAGAAGAGGTAAAAGGAGGAACATCAGGGTTCGCCCTCGGGAAATGATTGCCCCTTCACGTTTCTGAGACATACCACACGCCACTATGCATCTCCCTGTATTCGTCTGTCTGTGGCTATAAACATGGCTCTGCACCTCGAGCAAACGGTTGATGGGGTATATTTCCAGAGGGTGCAGCAAATCAACGCCCGGCCCTATATCTCAAGATCGGCCACGCTGACTACGAACTAGATCAGTTTCAACCCCGAAGATTCATAGCAATTAACGAACAATATCAATAGCACGAGTTTAGTAATGTGTTCTAACAAGAGTTCATAAAAAACGACCCCACACTTGGCATATCCCATTCAGTCACACTGCATGAGGGTCCAGCCTCAATCTCAACCTACTGCATAATTAAAGCGGCACAGACTGAGCTGAGCATACTGATCGACATGTAGTGGTACATTCTACTGGCTTGATTGGCCATTGTCATTAGCTGCGGCTGTATGCAATCCAAACAGTCACGAACCGCTACTATACGTTGGTCGCCGAGGCGGAGCCGGTAGAACAATCCGTCATCATCGTGTGGTCTTTCAAGCACTATCAGCGGCTAAAAGAGCCACATTTTCAATAAGCGACCAAAAAGAAACACCTGTCTCGCCATGATTTCATACAATTTGAGTGGTGTATTACGAAATCTCTCACCGACGCCTCCAACCACCCCTCCAACCACCCTTTATGAGAGCCCAAAGGCCAGAAGTGCCGCAACAATGCCGACCCACTTCACCATCCGATTGGACCTCCTGGAACGTCTACTCCGGCATTGACGGAGACTGAAAGCCCTCGACGGCATGTCGGCACCGTTACAGGGGAGGACTCGTCTGACCAAAAAGATAAGGCCTCAGCAAGGAGATCGCGATGTCTCATTCTCGGGGTGGAAGCTGGAGCTTTTGGCATTTTTGCATTCCTTACTGCACTCGCAGCCATGATGGCTACAATGTACCCTCACCAGGGCAAACCTCTCCCATAATGGCCCTTTCGAGTGTCTGTCAATACATTACTGGCCATCTGTGGGGAAGTGATGAAGGCAGCCAAGATCAATTTCGTTGGATATTGCGTCGCCCGGCTTCAGTGGTCATGGTTCTTGTCTAAAAGAGTTCTTATCGACATTTTTCGACTTACAGATCTATCTCACGGAGATCCCCTGGAGCACTCCGCTGGCTCTAGTGGAATCATATCTAAGAGCCGTTGATCACCCTGCCTCTGTCACCTTCGAACCGTTCGTATAGCTGATAAACGGGTTATTGCGCTATTGATTGTCGCGCAGGTTCCCTCACTACCAAGCCAGGCGTGTACCATAGTTGGCATCGCACGGTCGGCATGTTCCCGTGGTAGATATGATAGTGGTCTTTCCGGAGCGACCCTAAGTTATACCTGATCTACACAATCGAAGCCCCGGCTACCGTGTGAAGACGACGATGTTAGTCACTACCCCATATACCATGACGATATCGGAGAGAAATCAGAATTAATGAAAACAAATCAATACAAAGATATAACATGTACCACAAATCAGTACTATTGAACCAGCCGGGATATCAAGCGTGATTTTATACATCTTGTAGCTAGACTGTGCTTCCACTCTCATGCCTTATCCAATAATATTGCCACATTCCTTCTTATTAGTCGACAATGAATAACGTGAATGGCATCCCAAAATCTCATGTTAACCTACCTCTTGCGTGAATGGAACATACATCAAATTTCTTTCAACAATCATGTCGCCTACTTCACACCCACTATAGGTTTACATCTTCCCAACCTTTAATGTTGACTATGAATATCTTCCAACCTCCAACTTTCTTCCTCTTCTCTCTTTCTCTCTAATACGTCTTCTCCCCATACAAAATTGCAAAACTTTCCTCGAAATAACTCCTAAAGCGCATTTCGGTCTGAAGCCAAGGCGTGGGTGAACCACTTCTCATACGGAGAAACCTTCCAATATTCATCAGAGGTGAGGGCGAGTTGCTGCTCTCTATCGCTGAAAAGACTTGCCACTTCATAAAGTCTGGCTGAGTTTTGAACCACTCTCCGCTCAAAAAGGTATCATAAGCCCAACAATCGATTGTTTTTTGAGACTCAGTGTCCGTATTCGTGTCATCCTCCATTATTATTATATTCGCTGCCTAACAACACCTTGGTCATCACTTCAGGTCTCTTCAGAATCTGCAACAACATTCAGTCAAGGAACCATACAGAAGCAGTCACCATACTCCATCTATACAACATTTAGAAGCGAGTGAAGCCACCTACCTTTATTGAGCCCGGACAGTGCTGTCAATGCATGGGAAGGAGACTTCGCGCTCGTGGTGACAAAAAGGTGGCGATTATTTTCTGTGATCATCGAATACAGAATACACGATTCAGAGATTCTTGATTGTCAGTCAAGGCTCTGTATCGAAATATACAGCTGTTGGATTTAAGTACAGACAGGAGCTATAACAGGCGGGAATCACTATCAAGCTCTTAGACTTCCCGACCGAGACCCTCGTCTTCCCATGATGTGTCGATACAAAGGAATTTGGTACTATGAGTGCCAGCACGTCCGGTTCCACCTCAGCACGCTATGTCAAGACCTGCTTGATCAGATGTCCCGCATCGAAGACTCTATAGGACAGGCCAGCCACTGTGAGAGTCCACAGAGTTGCTTGCCCCGTGTGTTGATGAGAGATGGGGCGATTGTAATGGAGGCACGGGAAGATGATGGAGGTGCAACGAACGTTAATCAATGGGTGACCGACTTGGCCGAGCAATGTCCTTCATGTTCCATGTGTGTCAGTATAAAGCAAGATAGCGAGTCTTCATGCGAATAAGCGGATGGAAATAGAAATAATTATTGATCGCTTTTTTATCTTGTCTTGTTTGATATGCAGCATAGATATGCCAAGTCGTGTGCGCTTAGTCGTCAGTCTCTATTTTGATGAACCACTTCGCCTTAATTCCCTCACGGTGATCTTACAATAATCCTCCTCTTCATCCCCTTTCCTACTGCGCCATCGATGTCGATATCAAAACTATCTCCAACGTCCGATCTAACAAAATCAAGCGACAAGAAGCAATCCGTATGCACCCCCTCCCCCTCAAACGAGATTCAACGCACCTGCCCACAACAAACGCCGCAAAACCTAACCACCATAACATATCAAGTTCCCATTGACTCTCAATAGGCAAACATGTGCATGTACGAAGCATGCTACCACACCATCTGCAACCACTACACATTCAAACTGCATCTATTTTGCAAGACCATAAAGCAACAACTGGACCGCATCAACAACCCGGCTGACCGTGATATCCACGCTATCCCCTGCAAGCCACTGTACTCCTGCCGGCCTACGGTCTTGAGAATCGACAGCGGAAACATCATCGACAATGTTGCTGAGCATGCCATTGCCGGGACTAGAGAGAGGTGGAATACGAATGTTGTTGCGTGGACTAATACACTGTTTTGTGAGGCTTGTTGGGAGGAGTGGAGGATCCCGGAGATTGAGTGGGATTCGAACTTGATTTGAGGATGCGTGCTGAGAGGCGGAGATACCGAAGGATCAAGGCGTTTTGGTGTTTTATCATGAAGGGTTGACCTCGGTTTCGTATTTGATATTACAGTGATCCATGGAGTTCAATTGATACTACCAACAACTCGGATCTTCGCCTTTAAGTGGACGCAAACCTGTTAGAATCCTCGAGCCAGGACCTTGCGGGTACTAGCTGCGTACTACACTCAAGGTTCCATTCAGTCAAGGTAATTCTACAGTTCATACTTCATGGGATTCAGATGTCAATGAATTGATGATGGTCATATTGTGTTTTCGGAGCATTACCCCATGCCCATAACTCCATGATCACAATCTAAATCTGAAAGAGCAATTGAAAAATACCGAAAAGAAAGAATGCAAATATTCACAGCTAGTGGAGTCCGCCACAGCCACAGTCCTCCAGGGATCGCTTCTTGAAGTCTCCGTGGTAAGTATCGAAACCCACAGTCTGGATATCTGAGCCTAGCGGATCTCCCATCCAGTGGAAGTCTTGAGCGGAGACTTCGTCTGCACTCCAGGAGGCTGAGGAGCGGAGGCGTTTGGTTATATCGTTGACGTCGACGTCAAGGTACTTGGCGAGGAAAGTGCCCACTTCGGTGTTTTCGTGGTTACCTACCAAGGGCCAGGCGCCCTTCGTGGAAGATGCGTAGATGTTGACATCGACAGCTGTGGTTCATTAGTATGAAAGAGTGCGATCATGTGTAGGTGTTGACGTACCTGAATGTCCGTGGGTGGACCATCCAATCTGCGCACGGCGACTAATCATATCTGCAAAGACGTAGTTTGCCGAAACTCCGCTCGGGGGGTTGAGAATAGCATCCAACTCCGTGTCAGAGGCATCAGTGATACCCAAGTACTTCTTCAAGAGGGTATCACGAATGTATGACTTCTTCTCCGACTCTGTTGCCTCCTTTCCGGCTCCGGAGGTGTACTCCTGCAGCTTGGATCCTGTGTACTCGGCAGAGTGGCTGGCATTCGCCAGGACACCGGGGTACCAGAGGTAATCCGGGTAAGTCTGATGGAGCTGTCTGGCAGCCGCCAGACCACCGGTCTCGTGATCAGATGTGCTCACAAGTACTCCAGGGGTGGAGTCCTTCTCCAAGAATTCCACGACGGCCGCGAAGGCCTTGTCATAGGCTAGCACCTCGTGGACCTGGGCAGCGGGATCATTACCGTGGCCAGCGTGGTCTATGCGCGAACCTTCTATCATCAAGAAGAAACCCTGCTCACTGTCGCGGGTCGCCTCGCTCAAAGCAGTCAGTGCAGTGCGAGCCATCTCCTCCAAAGACGGGTACACGTCATTCTGCGTGCGGCGGTCGATTTCGTAAGGAATATCGGTATCAGCAAAGAGACCCAACAGCGGTAACTTGACCTGGGTGCCACCATTCAACGCGTCGAATCCAGCTCGATCATTCACATGGTTGAACCCATTCTTGGTAGCAACCTCCCTGATGTCCCGATCGTCGCTTCGGCAGCTACCACTGGTCGTGTTGGGCAAGAAGTGACATCTTCCACCGCCCATCATAAGATCAACGACCCGACCCAATGGGTTCTCCCCAACTTCTTGTTCCGCAATGCTGTCCTCGTATTGACGCAGGTTGGCATGGGATGCAAAGCACGCCGGCGTGGCATCTGTCAGACGTGTCGTAACAACCAGTCCGGTTTTGTATCCCGCCAATGCAGCAGCCTCCAAAACAGTTCCACAAGGTGTATGGTCTGGGAGTACCGAGATAGCTCCATTGTAGCTCTTGAAGCCGCACGAGAACGCGGTCGCTCCCGCCGCCGAATCCGTCACCAGGCTGGAACTGGATCGTGTCCGAGATGTGCCGATATGGTGCTGGTCTAAGATCAGGGTGTTATCAATCGGTAGGCCCTCTGTGTGCTGTCTGAAGCTTCGAGTCATCGACAAACTGGTGGGGCCCATGCCGTCTGACACCATGAAGATCAGGTTCCGTTTGCCGGATGGCTTTCCACCCGGCCCCCATGTGTCCTTCGTTGTGTGGTTTGGTTTCGACGCTTCGTGTTGGTAGACGACTCCGAGGATGACCACGAGGATGGTGGCGATTATGGCCCAGGCGAGTAATCCGATCTCCTTCCAGAAGATCCAGCCCCGCCTTTCGGGGTGACGGCGGCGCGATTGTTGACCCGTTAGGAGGGCGTCATCTTCCTCAGCTTGGAAGGATTGGTCATCGGAAAAGGTGACAGGGGGCGCCAAGAGTGGCTCCTCCCGTGGAATAGCTGCCATGGTTGAGGTAGACCAAAAGACCAGAGAAACTCAGTTGAGCAGCTCTGGTGTGAAGCTCCCTAATCTACGATGATTGTGTGGGGCTAGGGATGGGTGGAGCTTGAGCTGACCAGCCAATCCTCCTATGAGAGATGTCATCCAAAACCCGTGGGTGCCTTGATAACGGCTCACATGACCTCCCTTTCAAACATGGGGTTTACTCAATCGTGGAACATGGACATGTAGATGTAGAATACTTTCTCATGAGCGGAGGCTGTTCTTATATGTACATTGTGGATTCCCCTCATGACCTCCCCTTCCACGAGATCGGGATCATCGCAGCCGCAATCTCCGTCACACCGCGCTCAGTAGCCAACAGGTTAAACTGTGCCGCCGCATTGCGCGTATCCTGAATATCTACACGAATACCCAGAGAATTAATTTGACGTTTCGTTTCAGGCGATAAAGGATGAATCGAGGCACCAAGACCAAGAATGAGCATATCTGACCGAAATTAGCTTCGAGTTCCATGTGAAGGTTTACGTCATGCATAATTCCGTAACAGATGACCACGATGCGGAGTTGTCCATCTGACTAGAGCTGAAAACCTTAGGGCAAAATTAGATAGTCACGTACCAGGTCGCGGCCAAACAACGCTCAACAACCCGAAAGCCTCCTCACTCAACTCAAACTGGCCCTTGGCGTTGATCATACTAGCCTTGGCCTCACGCTCATTCTCGAATTTCCCCTCGGATACCTTCCACGGCTTCCAGGAAAATGCCTCTCCACCAACAAGCATCATACCAGACCCACCAGTAATCTTCAGACCGCTGTTGAGATGGAATCCCGAATCGAGACAGGCGTCAATGGCGGTGGTAGGCGCCTCGACACCGCCCAATACGTTCAACGCGTTGAAGTCGGTTTGGGTACTTTCATCTGACTGTGGGCCTCGGTCATGGCTGGCGGGCTTGTGGGTGTGAGAACGGGGGACCATGCGAGTGGGTCGGACGGCGGTGCTGGAGTTGCGATGGGATGGGATGGGTGTGGCGGAGAGACGGGGGAGGACGGGGATGGGGCGCGGGTTGGAAAGCGTGGTGCGCAATGCGCGGAGGAGCTGTGAGGATGGGATATGCATTGTAGATAATGTTATTTGGATGTTGTTTTGATAGATGGTAGTGTAGGCCGGTGGTTGAAGGGATTTTTATCGATCGGTTGAAGCTAACAAGCTCGGTCCGTGGTCCGGGGTCCGGGTCTTGGCGAACGCTTTAATCTAGTGCCTGGGATATGTGCATACAAGACAAGGTCGAAAACTAACAGAGATAGAAAAATGGAATTGAATGTCCTTTGTATTAATATACCGCCTTTGGTGGCCCTAGTGATTAATCTAGTTTTTATTTCCAGGTAACCCACCCGTGCCCGTACTGCACCTCCATATGAAACAAGGACAAAAACGATGTCATACGCGTCATGATGCTCCCAAACGCCAAAAGTAACGCAGTTATCAAAGGAAGTCCCGAAATCATCAAAATCAAAAACGCAATGAGGCCACACTTCTCATGCTATTCCCTGTCTCTGGTCAACATTACTGTATTGTTTTGTTTCCCGTTGGCCAAAAGGAACGTCAAGAGTGTATGCACATATGGGAAGATTGGACACGGGTGAGGGTGAAGATGGGGGAGAATGAGGTACTGAAATGCCTGTACAAGTCGTTCTGCGTGGAATTTATTTGGCTGGACGGGGAGTGCCGGTGCCATTGCGGTCCTCGTCTGATTGACTAGAGCTGTCATCGCTGTTAGTGGCAGCGTTGCGGAGGCGCTCCGCTCGGTCTTGAAGAACCTGAGCCTCGGCTGCAGCCTTCTGGGCCCGAATCTGCTTTCGCCACATGCCGGCGTAGCGACCCTTCATGGCAAGAAGCTCCTCGTGGGTACCACTCTCGGCGACTTGACCATTGTGCAACACCAAAATGCGGTCTGCGGTGGTTATAGTGCTGAGTCGGTGAGCAATCACGAGCATCGTGCGGCCATGAGAAAGAGTCGAAAGAGCTCCTTGGATGTGCTCCTCTGTATCAGTATCGAGCGCAGCCGTGGCTTCATCCAATAGGATAATACGAGGATTCTTGATGATAGTGCGAGCAATAGCCACGCGTTGCTTCTCACCGCCACTTAAACGCAGACCACGCTCTCCAACCTTGGTATTGTAGCCATCAGGGAATCCCATGATCTTGTCATGAATGCTGGCAGCCCGGCAAGCTTCGTACACCTGTTCATCAGTAGCGTCCTGGTTGGCATATTTCAGGTTGTACATCAAAGTCTCGTTGAAAAGTACAGTATCCTGTGGCACAACGCCAATGTGCTTGCGCAGAGAGTCAATGGTGACGTCTTGCACGTCATGGCCATCGATCCGAAGACAACCCTTCTCGGCATTGTAAAACCGGAAGAGAAGTCGAAAAACCGTGGACTTGCCTCCACCTGACTCTCCGACTAAAGCGGTGGTGGTACCAGGTTCGCAGTGGAACGTGAGACCATTCAACGCGGGCTTCCGAGAGTCGTACGCAAATTCAACGTTCTGAAAGCGAATATCGCCCTTGCACATAGCCAACGGTACCGCACGAGGGCTATCGACCACAGTCGGCTGCTCGCGGAACAGTTCCAGCATACGCTCTGCATTGATGAGCGCAGACTGTATAGAGCGGTAAAAGGTGCCGAAAAAGTTCAGGGGACCTTGAAGTTGGGCCATGTAGGTCAACAATGACACAAACTTACTGACAGGACGCTGGCCAGTGGAGACCTGGAAAGCGCAGATGAAGCAAGTCGTCAACAGACCCATCATGAAGACGGTATTCTGGCAAGTATTGAGGAGAGTCAGAGAAAAGAGAACGTGGTACTCGGCCTTTTGGAAGGTGCCGACAGCATCACGGTAACGGTCGAATTCGTACTGCTCCGCATTAAAGTACTTAACTGTCTCGTATGAGACCATGGAGTCGTTCCTAGAGAATTCGAGATTAGTATAACTTTCACGAATGCGGTGGACGACACCTACTTGACAGCATCTTCTTGTCGCGAGGCATTGACCATCTGTCTCCTGATCTCTGCCCGCCACTGGGCCATACGGATGGTCACATAAAGATATCCAAAGGTCGAGATACCCACCACAAGGGCGTAGTATACATCAAAAGCAACCAGGAAATAACCAACCGCGATCCCCAGATCAATTAACATGGGGACGACCTGGAAGGTGACCTGCTCCAAAAATGTGTTGATCGAGCTACCCTTGCTCAGTGCCGAAAGCACTTCACCAGTCTTCTTACCCAAGTGGAAGTCCAAGCTGAGGCCATGCACATGCTCAAAGGCAGCTGTGGAAAGCTCCATGTAAGAGTACTGACTCACGGGAATCCAGAGACTAGAACGCAGAGAGCCTAGTAAACCTTGGCCTCCCTGTAGCCATCTATACACGACATACATGAAGATCTCAAACCAGGGAACACGGAACTGGCCCTCGTCTCCAGCCAGAGCCTTCGTGACCGCTCCGACCTGAATGGGCACCAAAACATTGACGATCCGTTGGAGGACGAGCAGAATGAAACAAGCCACAACCGTGATCTGAAGCCGGCGGGACTTGGAGGGCCACAAGTAAGGGAAAAACAGCGAGTAGCCACTCAGATATTCCCACCAGCTAGTCGAGGGGATCGTTGTCGGACGTACCCACTTGTCTTGCGGTTTCGCACCCTCGGGGTGTCCATTTCCATTTGTTGCGCCATATGCATGACCATTGCCATTGCCATTGGCCGCACCATTTTCAGCACTAGACGAGTCTAACAAGCCTGTTGACTCGGTGGCACCTCCATTTGTGCGTCCAGAGTTCTTGCCATGCTGCTTACGGCTAATTGACTTGCTGATGTAGAGGACGACCAACGCGAACAGGATGAGGACCCGGATGGCATTCGATGTCACCTCCAAGGACTCCCAAGGTGTAATGCTTCGGCGAATCCGACCACCCTCAGGGTCTCCAACGACGGGTTCATGGTGGACCGAGGTATAAATGAACATAGAAGTGCTAAGAATAACTAATTCGATCGGGATGGCAACCGACCAGCAGACGAATTGAGCGAGTGTCGGAGATGGGTTGGTATCGAGTAATGTCATGAGTAAGACCGCGTAAACGAAGAAAGAGCCGACGATGTAGACCTGCGATGGTTAGCATATCTTTCTTTTTTGCCTTTTTTTTTTTGCTTTTGATTTTTCAAGCCGTCTGCGGCAATTTTGGAGCTGGGAATTCCCCCGTAGGACGTACCACCACCGATTGTCCACGCCACCAATGTTCGGACCTTGCAACCATCACATGGACGATGTAGATCGTCGCATCCGCGAGGAAGGTCAGAAGCACGGCTACTGAGAGCCAGTTGAAGACCTGCTTGGTGCTCTTGGAGAACCCCTGCGTTTTATCGATGCCGGAACTGCGCGATCGTTGCGGAAGCTGGCGTCCTCCCGGCCCCATGCGTGGAGAGTCAGCTTGTTTCGATTTCCTGGCGGTCGACACGGTGTTGGCAACGAATGCCACGACAAAGAGAACGAAGAGGAAGCACGGATAACATGTTCGCAGGTAGTCCAGCAGCTCAAGAGCTGCGTGGGGATCCATGATGCCTCTTCCCCCACGAATAACCCAGATCAAGAAACGGAAACGAGAGTTGTTGATTCAGGCGATTTCCATGACACAGCGAAGTGTTGGAGGAGGAGGAACGGGTTCGGATCGGAAATGGGTAGAAGGGATCGACGCGAGGAATGATCGCGGCCGCACGCGGGGATTATGCGTGCTTGCTTTTGGGTCCACGAGGCCAGATCGGAGGAAAATCTTAACCTTTTCGTATCAACGTTTGTAGATTTGGAATTTTTGCTTTTCTGAGGCTTTCTCTCTTTTGCCAGTGCCAGGGCGAGAGAGTTTTTTTTTAGGCTTTTTTGCCTGGGGATTTATTGGTTTTGGCTGCTTGCACGCAGAAACCTTAGGCAAACCCGAGAACCCACAGGTGGCAAAAAGCCGAAAATCAGTGGGGGGGGGGAAGTGGGCAAGAGATGAGAAATCAGGGCAACTCTCCTCCAAAGAGAACTTGATCTCTCCGACAATTGGAATGACGGTGAAGATGCAGCTAACGCAGACTCCACCGGAGGTTGTGGGCTCAGGTCGCTCAACTTCATCCGTTGCTTCTCTATATATATCCGGGCCCGAGGAGACAATTGTTTGCATCCAGACTGAACCACAACTTCGGAACCTTTTGCCAGGTGGATGAAGTTGCAAATCAGATGTGTGCCCGATGGTCCAGGTTAGAATGGATCAAACTGTGCAGGGGTTGGTACCAGTCGAGAGTCCCTAACAATCTATCCAGATGGACGTCTCAATGAGGGGGAAATGGGGGGACTATAGCAAAGGGAAAAGGAAAGTGATAAACATGAGAAATAAGAGGAAAAATCAGAACATAACATGATCAAAGAATTCTTTATATCTCCAGGTACTTTCGTACTTACATCTGGCGATCAGATGGCAATCTAGCAGGAAGTACCACGATTAGATCAGCCTAGACTACGGTCTAGATGATTCCAAGGCTTGATGTATCAAATTTAGCTTTCAACACCCTCAGCGCTGGCATGATATTGGATTGGAGATGTTTCCATCGTCACTCGATGACGTTGTTAGTTCTATTTCCATCCCTCTCTCTTCATAGAATCCATTGGCCATCCGGTTCCCCGAGTAGAGCTTGTTGAGGTGTGTCTTGATCCATCTCCAAGTGAGACATTCCTCGAGTCCTTCTGTTATTTTTGACTTTCCTCTTCCCACTGCCCAAACATCAACATCACCTATCATGCCCATAGTTCCCGGAGAGTCCGGGGAGCCCTGCAGTGGGACGATTTTCAAATCTGATCTCTCTTGTTGTGTGTTGGCGGTGTCAGACCGCTCTTGACAAGTGTGCCTTAGGGTACAGTACCTATATTCCCACCAATAATATAGCCCTCCGGTAATCAACTGGACGGTACTTGGTGCTGTACGTCTTGTCGGGTTAAGCTAAATCCTTCGCGATAGTTGTGATACGTAGCTGGGGATCAAGGGTTCCCCCACTTCCCCCCTTCACCGCTTTGCACCTCAAATCACACCTCCGAAACCCCCATACCTGAAACCACCCGATAAACTTCGCTTTGGTCAACTGGTCGTGTGCCCTCGCCCCAGCAATGGACGTGTGATAGAAGTCATGTCTGACCTGTCAGGGTCACGCTACCCCGTGCCCCCCCCTCCGCCACCTCCACAACGGTACTCGCGCGCTGCCAACGCGCTTGCCCGATTCGCGCCGTTCTTCTCCGGGTCGAGGCCCCCCAGTCCGCAGAATAATCGGGTCGATGGTCCCCGGCCGATCAGGTCCAAATCACTGTACGTTGCCAATCATCTACACCGCTGCTTATTGTGCGTTTGATTTGCTTGAAAAGTTGGGCACACTCTGGCTACTTGATACCTTGGACCCCCCCCTACCTACTTACTGCATCCCCGTTCCCTCGTGTTCAAAATGTTGAGATCTCAAGATCGAACCAATCCTGATCCCACGATATAATAGTCCTGGAGAACCACAGACGGTCACACACCGCACTGGTATCCCTATTGTTACTCTCGACATCTCCCCACAGCAAACCCATGCCGTGATCGGGGGTAAAGATATCCTCAAGACCATCCGAGTCTCGCCTGACCATTCATCGGAGGAATTTAATATTCGCAATGCAGTGGTGAGCTATGCATCTACCCACCATGATGCGGGCGTGTCCATGCCACACAAGGACCAGTTGAACGTAAAGGATGTAAAGTGGTCACATGGCAATTACGACCGAATAATCGCCACGGCTGTAGCCAATGGTCGGATTGTCGTTTACGACCTGCAGCGGCCCGGCCTCCAATTATGTCGCTTCCAGGGCCACAATCGTCAGGTTCACAGGCTCGCGTTCAACCCTCACCTTGCCTCTTGGCTGCTGTCCGGCAGCCAAGATGGGACCATCCGCATGTGGGATCTTCGATCGGCCTCTACGAATCGCGGCCTTTCCACGTGCGGCAGCAAGCATGTGTACCAGGGCAATAGCGACGCTATCCGGGACGTTCGGTGGTCCCCCAGCGATGGCGTCGTGTTTGCGACCGCCTCGGACAGCGGCGCCATTCAGATGTGGGACTCGCGAAAGACCAACGCCCCGCTGATGCGTATTGCGGCTCATGATCGTCCGTGTTTCGCTGTCGACTGGCACCCAGACGGAAAGCACATTGTCAGCGGAGGCACAGACCGACAGGTCAAGGTCTGGGATTTCTCCTCATCTGCAGAGCGACGGCAGAAACCTACGTTCCAGTTCCGAACCCCCCAGCCCGTAACCAACGTTCGCTGGCGCCCTCCGTCGTGGGTCGGTGATTCTCCTGGGTCGGGAGAATGGCAGTCCTCCCAAGTCGTCACCGCCTATGACAAAGAAGACCCGCGGATTCATCTCTGGGACCTTCGTCGGCCTCATGTCCCATTCCGAGAATTTGATCGATATGACTCCCCTGCAAGTGACCTGCTTTGGCATTCAAAGGACCTATTATGGACTGTCGGTGAGGTCGGAGCGTTTACTCAGACCGATCTTCGCTATGCACCCACGGTGGTCACTCGGCGGCCGACATGCTCGGTCGCCTGGAGTCCTAATGGCGCGTTCGTGGCGTTTGGCCAAAAGCGTCTTCGACGTCGAGCCCACGGTGCCAACGCTCCTCAATTTCTTCAGGTTGAGGAGGATGTGGCTAGCAACGGAGAGCGGTCGTTGAGCCAAAGTCCGGCAGATGACATGCTCGATGAAGAGGTCCTAGCTTCCTCACTTCGGCATCCACAGACCAAGGCAACCGTCCCCCGCCCTTCAAAGTCCCTGGGAAGCACACCACCAGGGGCCGTGGAAAGCGTTCCTATCTTGCCCTTGGACCAAGCTTTGACCAAGATTACCACGCCAGGTCCCGATCAGCTGGGAGCAATTGGACGCATCCCTGGGGTCACAAATGAAGAATCAGTATTTCGATATTTGGCCCGCCACTATTCACCTTTGATGATCGACTATGATCGCCAACAAAACCATGTCGATGTACTCAACTCCTTGATGAACTCACTCGACCAGAATGCTGAGAGCGCGGATGATGTGTCTCTTATCAAGCTAGCTCAGACTTGGCGCATCGTGAAATTTGCCATTACGCAAGAGCTCCAGCGCAGGTCGCGGGAGCAGCTGCCAGGCAAAGGCGGTGTAAAGGGGAAGTCCTCCAAAGATGGCCTTTTGGGCGATAAGCCACGAACAGTCGATGAGAATCGTCAAGGGAAGGTGAAAAGTCGCTTGTTCAAAGGGGTCATGGAGACGGAAGGTCAGAAAACTCATGGGACAGAGGCGGAGAGCACATCGAACATGACTACGCCCCTAGCACGACCATTACCTGACTCCCCACAGATGGACTCTTGGAGTAGCGATTCCCAAATCCCTTCTTTGGATGAGAACGCCATTGATATTGACCCCCTGCCACCGTCAGTGTTGAGTTCGCATAACGGCTGGAGCCTGCCAGACCATGATAATCGCCTCACTGCTCCCTCGCCCTTGCCGGAAGGCCAGTCGGTATCGAGCGAAGATGTATATTCTTCAACGGGTGTCTTATTTGATCGTCCTGTATTGGATCCGGATAATGAGCAGCGATCTGCGCCCAGAGCAATTGCTGGGAGAGTAGACTGGCGTACTCGCAACCGTCCAGACTTTCCTCGTGAAGCTTCAGAGGACGATTATGATCAACAAATGGAGGACAAGCGGGCCGCCATTCGAGATTATAAGCAATTCCCCAAGAAAGTGCTAACGCTGGATGGTCCATTGGAGTCCAATCGTCCTCCTGCGCCCGAGGGATATCTTCGACATGACTCGTCAGAGAGTTTTCCCATGTTCTCCGCATCCGATAGTTCACACCCTTCAAAGTCTATCGGAGCCTCATATTCGTCCAATCATCGATTTCCAGACCGGCGACTGTCCGATGCTGGCCAGGCCGGGTCATATGGGGGCCGGTCTGCTGTGTCAGCTAGAAGAGGGTCTAATCTGGAACCGCCACCAGAAGAGCTGGATGAAGACCTTGGATTTGATGAGTCCGCCATAGAAGCAGATCAAGTTCATCTTCAACGACCTTCCAGTCCTCCTGTCTTGTTGACTGAATCAACCCCACTTGAACGGCCAGACTCGATAGACCAATTCCAGTCTTCGAACCATTCGGTGTCTGTGGACATCTCGGCTTATCCAACAATGGCAGGATTCTACGAAGATCTCTCCCAGGTCAAAATTCCTCTACCTGCGGATACAGCCGAACCAAAGCCGTGGAGCATTGAATCCATTCTGAAGGAGGCTGTTCGATACTACCACAGCAACAACAGTTCTGTCGATATTCAGACTGCAGCACATCTACTTCAGAAACTTCACGTCCTCTTCCAAGACTGTGAACAGATCCTTCCCTATGAGGAGTGTGAAATGATCTTCAAGACCTACAATGAATATCTCATCCGGCATTCCATGGACTTGGAGGCTGCTGAGCTCCGTCTATCCTGCGTGCCAACTTACCCCGCTGTCTACGACTACGCCCAAGTAGACACCTACATCAACGTATTCTGCTACACTTGCCAAAAACCCTACGAAAATCCCAAGCGTGACAACACTCGTTGCTACCGTTGCAGTACTCCACAGGCACCATGCTCAATCTGCATGAGCATTGACCCGCCCGCTGAGTGGGTCGCTGCACAAAGAGACCAAGCTACCTCGTTTGGTACCACAAGTCCCAATTCAGAATCCGAAACCACCTCACACTCCTCAGTCCCAACAGAGGCGGCCCCAAACTCCGAGATAGACCAATTTGATTCATTTGCTGCACCCAGACCCAAGGGCTCTTCCCTCTGGACCTGGTGCCAAAGCTGCGGCCACGGCGGGCACGTTGCCTGTATCACAACCTGGCTGAACGACGTCTCCATCAGCGAAGGTGGCTGTGCCACACCCGGCTGCTCCCACGACTGCGGCCCAGGTCCGCGGCGTGACTCCAACCGCAGTGTATTACTTGCCGAATCGAAACGACGCGACTCTGCCAGCCGCACTTCTGGCGTTGGTCTTGTGAAACGTGATCCGTGGACAAAGGGCGAAAGTAAAGCTGTTGAGAAAGTTCGTGGTATGCTTGGTGCTGCTGGTGCTGTTGCTACTACTGGTGGAAATGTCTCTACTACCTCTTCGGGACAGACTGTTGCTTCTGGAGCTGTTTCACCTAAGAAGGTGCGACTGGTTACACCGGGTGAGCAGGTGCGGAGAGGACCCTCTAATAGACCCAATATTGCGCCTTCAGATTAATGACAAGCTTCCATTTTTTTAATTCAGCCTTGGGGTCTGCTAAGACATGTATGATATGCACTTTAATATTGTTTTCAGCGAGCTTTGTTTGATTGATTCCCCCAATGGTCATTGACATTTACATTCATATTCAATTTTGCTATTATATGGCCTACCACGCATAGATCAAGTAGACTAAGCGACTTAAAATCTCCGCTTTTTCTTTGGAGCTTTACTCTTCTCCTCAAGCTGCCGTTTCAACTCTTCCCGTTTCCGAATCGTTTTTTGTTCCTCCGTCTCCTCCGGAACAGTCTCAGCGCTCTTTTTCTCTCGACTTGGGATCTGAGACTCTTCCTTCAATCCTGTCGCCACTACTCCAGCAGGATCATCTAGATCGGGAGATTCATTAGATCGTTCCTGTGTGCGCTCTGGAGCAGCAGTAGCAGGCTTTGACGAGGCTTCGGGGGACTTGTTTTTAGCTTTCCCCCCTATCGTGCCGAGTTTGCCACCTTTGGGTTTCTGTTTCTGTGGTGTTGGCATGGGTGATTGTGCTCGAGGCGGAGATGGAGGAGGAGGAGTTGGTGAAGGCTGTTTTTCCTTTTTCCTGCCTCCAATCAAACCCAGACGACCTTTAACTTTGGTTTTCTTGGGCGATTCTTTGGTCTCGGGTTTTGGTGTGGGTTTTGTTGGTGTGGGCGTACGCTGTGGTGCATCAGCCTCCGGCTCTGAATTCGATGCCGTAGCTTCGCCGGCGCCTATATCTGGGACTGTATTTGATGATTGATCTTGACCTTTTTTTGATTTGGTCGGCGAGGGAGCGCTGAGCTTTTCCCTTTGAGCTTTTATCCGAGGGGGGAGTCTCTTGTTGTTGGAAGTCATCGTCATCACTGGCTGTTGAATTACCATCTTGATCCAGATCTAGGTCTCGATCCTGCTGAGAGCCTTGAATCGATTCATCCCGCGATAAGGTTTCTTCCGGTGTCGTGGTTCTCTTTCCAGATTGAGATGAGGCCTCGGATCTTTTTGGTAGATCCTCCCACCACTTGTCCTCTGGTGCACGGAATTCTTCAGCACTGCTATACCCCCCAAGCTCGTGTAGGATGTTCGCAGCCAAGCCTGAGCTTTCGGCGCCAGACTCACGGAGCCAAGCCGACTCATCAAACGGTGCGAGGCCTTTGACGAATTTTCCCGCGTCGGTCCTTGTACTACCCTTCTTCGTGCGCAACCCAGCAGCACCAGGGAAAACAGTTCCCAGATCAACACCCAATCCCTCAAACCTGTCAAGCAGTTTCCCGAGAGCCCAGTCCTTCTGTTTCAGCTGGTTCAAGAGAATGCGTTGCCGCGATTCCCAGCCCGCTTCATCCTTCAACAGCGGGAGAAGTAAGTGATTCGCCAAAGAGGATGAGCTCTCTTTCGATAGATGAAGCGTCCATATTAACGGCCGCAGCGGAGCGGGTAGTTTAGAATGTGTACTCAGTTCGAGCGAATCTTCAGATCCACTTCTAAGTGTTGCGCTGCCGCCTTCACCTCGAAGCGCTTCGCCGAGCTTGGCCAAGAGTACATCAAGCTGCTCTTGATCCTCGCTCGGATCGATCGTTGCGTTATTTTCTTCTGCGCGGGCCAGGATCTCTCTATGTGATAGCTTTTCTGTCCAGATGGAGGTGAGATCCGTGACGTAGAGCGCGTAGCCTTGATGAGTCCATGTATAGTGGAATAGAAGCGGGGGTGAGCTTGTCTGCTGTAAACTTAGTATATGCCATGTGGCAGACATGGTTGGGGTGAGTTCTTAATTCGTGAGGTTATGGAGTGTTGTTGACCGGGGAAGCTGGGGCGGAGATTAGCTGAGCCGCAATGAACTCTGTCCCGCACCGCGATTTGACTTTCCACCTCGCGACTGATGCTACTTTTTGTTTTTCTATCGTTTTCTTGTGCTTTCTTGATGTGCCGGGTATGCGCTCTTCTCTTGGAACTTTTTTAACGTGCTTTAGGCTGATTTCACCGGTCGCTTCACCGGTCGCGATGTCCTTTTCTTGCGCCGACCCAGATCGATGCCCCGCGATAGCAGAGGCTGACCATCAAGACCGAGACTCGAGTCGCTGAACATGCGCGATCGGATACTGGGAATATAAGGATGGCTTGGGAGACTTGGAACTGTCAGGTGTGGACCTGGTGGCCTCGATTTAATTCTTCGAAGGATGCTTGGTCTTGTCTTTTCCCACCGACCAGTCATTTGCTCAGGCCATATGAACACAGCGCCCCGCAAGTATCTGAGTCAATCTAGGTACACGCCTTGTTCTATCTCTCCGCTGATTCAACTCGGAAACAATCAAACAACCGTGGAAGGACAGATGATTGAAAGCTCGAGCTCGAGTGAGCCGACCAAGATTCCTGGGAGAGACTGGAAGCTGGTTGTTGTGCCCATGGCCAGATCAATTAGGGACAACTGAACTTGAGTTGCATCGCAACCTCTCACTCGGGTTTCTCGCGAAGGCTACCAAGCTGGAAGCTCTGGAGGTTCTGGATGCCCGGAACCATGGATCATGGACCCATGGCGAGTCTGTGTCTCTGCAACAGGCGCCAGGTCCTTACCGTTGGAATTATGCGATAGCAATTATAGATAGCTAGTATACCATCACGATCGATCTGCCTCATGCCGATGGATTCCTACGATCAAGGCAACATGTCAGGATGAAACAGCAAGCGCCCCAGCAAGTACGTCTCGGAAGCCCCTCAACAACGTTTAGATGGCCATTATGAGAGCACTACCCACGACCAGAACAACCCGAACTCAGGTCGTGTAAGGTTACAAGTCAACGTCTTCTTGAGTTCATCGAGAATTCCGAAGCCCGTATTGTAGTGAAACCCCTAGCTATTCTCCATGTATTCAACCCGGAGGTATCGAGGCATCGAGCCCTCACTAATCTGGTGATACCAACGCCACTTGTCCAAGCCAGTAGCTTTAAACTTGTTCATAAAGAATGCCAGTAAAATCCTGATGACCAGTTGTCTCAGATCTATTAGTGGAAGTGACACCTGCGCAACGGCTCGGGATGTTGATATGTAATATGCAGGGAAATCGGGGTGTATTTTCCACGGTCATTCTGCCCAATTGTTCAGGAAGTAGAGGACTGATTGGACAGGAAACATTTCCCCCTTCTCATTGAAAGGGTCTTGATAGTCCATAAGCCCTTTGCAAGCTCGGTCCACGTGTGGAGCCCAATATCAAATGCTTAATCCGACTACTTGGGATTTTGGTCACTTTGTACTTATCTGGTGATGTTATTGTACAGGGCCCCCTAGCTCGGTAATCATGACTGGGGGGAGGGTTTTTTTGCGTACTTTTCGCTTTTGCTGACGGGGATCAGCACTCTTTTTCTTTTTCTATTCTGTCGTTCCTATTTTCCTGTTTCCTGTTCCCTGAGCCCTGTTTTCGGTTTTTCGGTTTTTTCCGATTTTTATTTCCATTTGTTTTCGCTTTCCTTTACGTTGTCTTTCCCCGGTGACACGACGCAAAGCATGCAGGAGGGACGTATTCCCGCTGGCTGGAGGCAGCCCAGCTAATGAAAATACCCGGACAAAACACCAATCCCCGAAGTGGCTTAGGGAGTTTCCAGAACAGCCCTTTCACCTATCACCGTCGTCTTCCGGAGGTCCGCGATCTACCTGCAGCCTTGAACGGTGGCCACGGGTCTATTGGGTGCTTCCAGCCACCAGGCCTTTCGCCCCCCACTTTCTGATTATTATTATTTTTTGTCCTGTAGTCCCCTCAGCTCCGTCTATCTTTGGTTGCCTTCAGTCCATACAGCCCTTCCAGTCCATCTAGGCTGGCCTATACAGGTGGTCCTATACCGGCTTCTTTAGTTTGATCGAAGTAATTCGTCCGTAACACCATTGGTGTGGAGCCGCGCGGAAGATAATTGGTCTAGGCATCCTAGGATGATAGTTCCACAACGCTTGGGGGGGGAATGGGTGTAGATGGCGCTAATAGTACCGTTTTTTCCTTACTGCCGCGTTCCCTAAAAACGGATCTGGCCCAGGCTGTTTGATCCGGGGATGCAGAGCGACGGTTTCCAGCAGATAGCATGTGCCCTATGTGCTGGCGGGAATTTGATGTATTTTTGCGAGAAATTCCATCCAGATGTGTAATTTTTCCCCCAGAGTTTACAGATCCAATTTGGGTTGTGCTAATGCCCCTACTTTTACTTGCTATGGCCCATTTCTGCTTCTCGAAGTGACTTTTTCTTTCAACTCTCCTCCTTCGATCCGGTTTAAGCTTCTCACTTCAGTTTCAAGCTAGAGCTTATCCCCCCTTTATTAGGCCGCAATATGGACCATTCAATGTCATCCTACCATTCGCACCTGGCTCAAATATCAACTGGCCAGCGGGAGTCCGAGTACCGTCTCCCGGCACAAACAGCCGATTTGATTCAAGATACCTTACGCCCATCTTACAATCCCTACCCATTCGTCAACTGGGCGGAATCTAGATCGGCCCTAGTATCGCAATCGATGTGTTCTCAAGATCTTGGGTATAGTAACCCTTGGGGTGCCACTATGTCGGGTTTCGGTGAACATCAACTTCATCCTAATCAGATGAGAGGTTTGCAGCCTGAACCAGTTTATACCTATCAGACGCCATCTTCAAGCTTTTCCATGGCCTCTGCACCAGTGATGGAACCACTGAGTCCGAGGATGGTTAAGTCTGACCCTGGTATGCCGTTTCATCAAGGGCACCAATTATCCCCTCAGTGGACGAGTCACGAACAAAACCTCAATTACCAATCTATGGAGCTGGAACAAGCCATGAAACTGGAAAATCCCGTCGGAATGATCCATTCTATACCTACTGCCCCACCATCCCCCATTTCAATCACCTCTCATCACTCCTCTCACTCCTCTGACGGTGTGCATTCAAACCCGATCAGCATCATGGCAGACAGCTCTTCCCCAAGAACCATCTCCGGAGACAGTGAGGAAGACCATCCTATCGATCCACCATACTCGCAACTGATCTACCAAGCCCTCAAAGAAAGCAAGGACCATCGACTCCAACTCCAAGACATCTACGCCTGGTTCGAGCAAAACACCAACAAATGCAAGGACCAAGGCAAAGGATGGCAAAACAGCATCCGACACAATCTTTCCATGAACGCCGTAAATAAACCCCCCGCTTTACGCAATTCCTTGTAACGCCAAGGTCATCATTTCCATTCAAAACTAACCAATGCGCCTCACAGGGATTCGAAGCCATCAAAACCGACGTCCCAGGCGGCAAGAGGGCCGTGAACTACTGGAGCCTTACCGCCCAAGCCATCTCAAAAGGCCGAGTAGAATCTACCACCCGGTACCGACGACCGAACTCCAGAAAGAGCCCGAATTCGGACAACGCGGCTCTCCAGGGCGTGTGCCAAAGCCAACGGGGCGTGAAAGTACAAAAAGGCTGGGACGAGACCCGCCTTAAACACCAAAAGCATCGCCCAACAAAGTCACCGTCCCAGTACGGCGTTCAGGGGGAGGCACAGCCTTTCCAGATGTCTCCCATGTCTACTTCCGAGATGCGGTACGCATGTCCCTTTGGTTACGACAAGGTGAATGGCTGCACGCCATCGTCGCATGGGAACAGCCCGATTTTCTGTGAGGGCCTGGAACCTGCGTCGAGCTGGGGACCAGTCGGGATGGAAAATTATGAGTGGTACGGACCCAATAATGGGGCCGTTACTGGGTCTGGGTCCGAGGACCAGTTGACTATGCATGGTTTTTCCGTAAAGGAGGAAAGGTGGGGATGAAAAGGGGAACTGGCAAGTGTCGCCGTGCGCTTGGGCAGCTGACATGCATATTCTTTTTTTTTCTTTTTCTCGCTTCTGTGTTTCTTTTGATTGGTACTTGTTTTTGATTATTTGATCTGTATTCCCTTGCTGTGGTTTTATGATTACTTTTCATGTCAACGAAGTCTAGCGTGGCCCTCATAAAATAGAGAGGCATGTTGCATTATTGCTGCATTGCGATTAGGGAAGCAAACTGGTGTTTAAAAGGCGAGGTGTCGTGAACTGTGCTGATCAGTTCATAACTTTTAAATCTTAAAGTTTTTTGCTTTTAGCTCTTTCCATTCCTCTACTCCGTATCTTCTGAGACCAGTGGACCAGTTCGAGTGTATCATAGGGGCTCTTGGCGCTGTTCATCCAAACCCATATTTTCAGTCGATCTATCATCACGTCAACAAGCTACTCATATATTCATTATGAGTGGCATTAGGAATCTGAATATCCTGCTTCTTGCAAGTCCCACTTCCAAGGTTCATGGCGTCTGCACCGCATATCACCTTCTGGTGGCAGGGATTGACAATTGCCTAAGGAAAATCAAGGTGGTTGTTTGGTGTTGATGTGCCATCATCCTGCATTGTATAGAATATAATGCCTGCCACGCTCAGGTGTATCGCACAAGAATCAAGACCAAATCCCGGGGAAATATGTGCCCTAGTCGGCATCGATACCTTCCGAGAACACAGCCTTGGCATTAATAAGATGGCCTTCAATCAACGGTCCTGTCAGACCGAAGCAAATCCCTAACTGAGGGGCCACCAGACATATCCTTCTAGTCGACTGCAGCTGTCCACCTGCCACGAATGACGCAGGCAAGTATTGCTGGGGCCCCGGCTGCACCTAAATGATCATCCCGCTTCCCCACTTTCGCCCCCCGATCTTGGTAATCTCGATACATACGGCTCGCAGATCGCACAGATGTCGCACCGGGGCGCTCTCAACGAGTCATGACTTCGTCAAGTGAAGATGACATCTGCAACGTGGTAATCATAGCCAACAATCTTGCCACTGGAAAGGATCTATACCGTTTGTCCGAATACGCACGCACCGCGTGCGCCGGCCCATAGCTCCCCCCTGGAACGCGGCACGAGCTCCCCGGAATCAAAGATCGACAGAAGCGGGCGTCATCGGATCTACAGTCCGAGCCTTGGATACGGGTAATCCGATACGAGAGGCTCATACGGGTATCGACGAAGTGGACAGGGATTCTGTGACCAGTCGAGTAGGACGAAGCCGGATTAGCTTATCGCTACCCCCACTCTGTTCTCTCCTTTTTTTTTTCGTTACCACCATATGCTTCTTTGGGGATATTGCGGTCTTTACCTGGTACAGGATCTACTACCTACTGTGCTTGCCTTCAGGCATCTCCGCAGACGTCAGTGTGTAATTCTCAGCCACAGGAGATGACAGCTGCAATACCGTTCGCATGTCACGTCACCCAATGCACGGCGTTTTCGTGTCATTTCCTATTTACGGTCTGCCCCATCCTTGAACATGTCATGCTTGGGCGGAGTTCGGTTGCACAGTCGATCCGTAATCAATCTACACAAAACATATGTAGGACACTTAATTTATACCATATGGCATGATGGCATGATGGCATGATGGCATGATGGCATGATGTCAATTTCCAAGTACATATTCCTCCCCGAGCAAAGACATTGCTTCTTACTTTATCTGTAGCATCGGTCATTACCGGACTAAATTTTCATTCGATTTCCCTTCATCCCCTCATGGAAATGATCATCGAGCGGGTCTAAATCTGGTCTAGGTTGACCCGGGAGAATCGCACGCGCCTCTTCAACATGCTAGCTACCGAACTATTGGATTAAAGATCCACAATATGTCACGGATTTTTACTCGGAAAGAACTTCCAACCTGTCATGTTGATTTGACAGGAACGCTAATCAAAAACTTTGATTATGCATGCTTCGGCCTGGGAAGGACTAGTAACCTTGAACAGCCACTGACAAAGAAGTCTAGCCGGCGTTAGATTGACGCACGGACCCTGAGTCGGCGCCTCGGGTCTATTCGTGCCCAAACTCCTCCTTGTCTTACTGTATCGTATAGTCTTATGCATGTCGTACCCATGGCCATGGCGGTGGCGATCCTTCGTTGACACGATTGACGATTTCATTCCTGTGATCTCTCGCACTCACAGCCATCGTCCTTTCTTTCTTATTGCGGCTTAATTGTCATGCAGGCAAGTTCTATTGGCTCAATAGCTCGCTGCGGACAAAGATAGTTGACATTGTGTGGTTCTCCACTTTACCAAGGGATCGTAGTGCAGTACTAAGACCCTCTTTTTCCAATCGGGTCCATCCCACTCCCGTTGACATATCGCAAGGTTTGAAAAAGAATCCCACGCGGTCCACAACGACATGATTTTTCTTTCCGCTACGCATAAGGAAAATGAATATAAAATATTTAAAAAAAAATTT
Organism: Penicillium longicatenatum; assembly: GCF_028827895.1. Lineage (NCBI taxonomy): Eukaryota > Fungi > Ascomycota > Eurotiomycetes > Eurotiales > Aspergillaceae > Penicillium > Penicillium longicatenatum. The sequence goes on along the minus strand of NW_026643117.1, from coordinate 1,174,780 downwards.
CAAAAGTGGTACTGAGTGCGATGTGCGGAATCCGGAAGCTAGATTCCATTCCTAATCGAGGCAAGGATTCCCAGTCACGGTTAACGACGGAATATGATTAGACAAAACGATCCAGCTGACAAATTTTCGACATGCACGATTGAAACAGGGGGGCGGTTAAGATCTAAGCATGGAAGTGCCGTGTGGAGGTACTAGAGGTACTAGCCAGTAGCGTTTCAGTGTTCGACAAGGGTTACTAGATGACCGGGTGCATAATCCTAATGTTTAAAGCCCGAGACAATGCTCTTTCTTCGGTAGGGAAGATCAGACATGCGTTTGAAAAAATTTTCAATCTGGAATACTGTCCACAACCCAAAATCCTGCAAAATCGAGGTTGGAAAAACCTGGGAAAAACCTGATGTTTTGACCACCTGTCATAACATACAACCTTAAAGTGAAAATTCAACATGACGGGCAGGTTCGAACCTAACTTCGCCTCATGGCCGGGGCCGTGCGACAGTCTTCCCTTTTTTTTATTATTTAAATTTAAATTTAAATTTAAATTTAAAAAAAAAAAAAAAAAAAAAAACCCTTTTTTTTTCCCTTGGCCCTGCAGTTGATCTGTGGCTGCATAGTACTTATGTCAGAGACTCCTGCCTATCTGAGATGCCTTAGGGAATGAAAGTCTGTGTACCTGCTGTGATCCCTCACAGTATTTGCCTCGGTTCGGTTCTTTACTGCCTGGCGGTGTGCGATGCCTCGTGATGACCATTTGCAGGACCTAATCATTAGCTGTAGAATCACGCACTTCACTACCTCGAATACGTAATATTTCTTCTACTGTGTGGGGCTTTGCTAATTTACCTGGTGCTGCTTTTATGAAAGCGTTTAGGGTCAGATTTACTGCGTAAGTATCAGTCCGACCTCACTCAGTCCAATGTCAATCACGTGAGACGCGAGGTTCTCTGAGCAGAGGCATCTACTGAGCACCCAATGCTCAGACTATACCCAAAGGGGCACTCCTATACTATTAAGCGTGCTTCCCAACCCTTCTTGTCATAATAATAATGACTGGGTTCTTGGAGTGCTAGCAGCGGGGTTGGTGAAGCGCTGGGGCGTATAAGATAATCGCCGGTCTAGAGATATCTCAACAATAGACTGTTGATTCGACGTCCCAAATAATGATGCTAGCAAGCATATTACCTATGTATGCTATGCAGCGGCTGGCCTCATGGAAGTATTTGAAGTAGAGTTTTACGGGTCTCTGTTCAAAATCATAAAGTCGGGACGCCTAGCTTCTAATGCCACATTAAGGTTGGCAAGGTTACACATATATGAGGACCAAATCTGTACGTGAAGACATTGATCCTTTCTATGGCGACTTTCAGGTTGATTTTTTGACCGAGTATTTTTGCAAGGCCCCCCTTGCGTCTATGTTGAAGCCTTTGTACCACCATAGCACAAGTACTATGTATTTTCTTTTTTTTTTTTTTCCGTTGTGGGTGTTTCGCTTTACGATGAACAGTCTTTGGGTAGATGAGTGGCTGATCACTTGTGAGGCGAAGAGGGGATTTCCTTTGATGCCTAATTCGTCTATTGACTCCTTGATGATGTTAACTTCCCGAGGTCAAGGGCAGAAAATTGAATCCCTCAGAATGTACGTAACAGTGAATCTACGGCGTGTACTTATCTAGCTTCCAGAAAAGCTTGGGATCGATGCAAACAGTGCATGATCACAGTCTCTCGACCGACATGGAAACTTACCACAAACGTGCTATTTAAAATTCTGATTGGCACACGTACACCCCTACGATACACATTTTGTATAAGATTGAAGAAAGAACCTTTGCACCCTTCCAAGGAGCTCAGCTACAGTATACTTTATGACGCCCAGTATGTTGAATCTTGCCTAATTCGTGAATTCTCCAATGCTTTCAGTGCGCCACATACCTACTATTCAATGTGATGTAGCACATATTGAGTATAGGGCCCATTGAGAGGTGCGGAGCTATACTGTAATTACTATGACTCAGGGGTCACGAGTTTATCAACCTTCAAGGAGCCCTGGCCCGTTGGAGAAGTCTCGCATTCTTCCCACGAGGTCTTCACTTTGCCTACTACATATCTATTACTTTTCACAACTCTGATAGGCCTATATTATCTTGCGATCTTCGCCAGGAAAGGCTCGGTACCTATGAACAGCGCTCCTGAATTTTTATTGATTGCACCATTTCCGGAACTCCGCAAATCAAGAAAAGCGCTGTATCTTGGGGTGACGCGACATCCGCCTGCGCAGCTTAGGAAAAATGTATCTAGGTATTCTCTAGGGGTTTTTGGTTTTTCTTTTTGTTTTTCTTTTTTACTGTCATGCTTGCTTCTTGGCAAAACTTTTAATCTTCGGAGTCATATCTATACTTAATGATGGAGCCTGTGAAATGCATTTTGTTTTGTGGCTTATAAATGTCCATATCACTACAACTCACTCCATAGTAAAAACAGCTATTGCTTTTTGCTTTTTGTGCTACGATCGACAGACGAGTGGATGATCACTTGTTGGGCTAATCAGGTGCCTCTACTGGCCCGTAGCTTTCGGCAAGGCTCGGTGATCATCAGATCGACATCATAGGGTGAGATCACTGTCTTTGACCCACGTGGGAAATATTATCCATAGGCGTACTGTGATATGATTAGCGCATGCGTGCCCTATTGTACAACCTTAGGATATACTATATATGCAGGGTCTCAGGTTAGATCTCAAGGATGCAGCTTTGCTGCTCAGCTATACGCTGTAATGATGAGTTCACCTCTACCCAATACAACCTTTTAATGATTGTCACATACTATCTATTTTGATGTTGCATATATTCAGCATAAGTTCACTAGCCTTAGGGAGAACAGCCATAATTGTTTTTGAACTCCCGTCCCACCTAATTAGAGACATATGGGTATATTGATATAGCCCCTCAGGGGCCAGAGCTTTAAGAGACCCATAACATTCTTCCCGCTTTTATCTTACCCACCATTTTTTTGAAACCGTGATACGCTTTCTTAGCTCTAAAATACCTATAATTAACTTGCTATTCTAGCTGGTAACGCTCAGTTCAGACACTGCGCCCGAAGTCTTATTAACTCACTACTAAATAGAACGAAAAAATATATTCCATTCCTCTCGCCCTGGTTCTTTCCACACATGCTGCTAGCAACCAGCCCTGTGGAGACAACAAAGAATGCGAAATTACATGCAAGGATGGAGAGTACCAAGTTGATTTGGAGGACGGCATGAGCTTTTTTTTCGCCTGCGAGTTGAAGGAGGAGGATAACGCGAGGTTTGATGTGTTGGATTGCACGGCCAAAAACCCACCAGGAAAACTCACCAAAAATGTGTGTGTGAGCAAACTTGGCGAGGAGTTTTGTAATATTTGTATTATGCCGCGTGGGAGTTATCAAGGAGTATTCCAGACTCAATGTGCGATTGCCGGCGGCAAATCGAGTACCGAAGCTAAGGACGTGTCTTATGAACACGCACGCAAGGCGGCCAGCTGCGATTAGGCTAAATGTATTTACTAGCACCTAAGGTTCTTTTAAAAATCCATTAGGATTGATGTTTTGTCTCATTCACCGTCTTTTCATGACCTCCATAAGCGGAAGTACTATTCTTGTGTCACGTGTTCATCACTCCAGGGTCACATGAATTGATGACATGCTATTTGGAATGACAATTGGAACTACTTGATGATGGCGGTCCGTTGAATGGAACTAGCGAAGTGCTTTTATTGAGGTGGGCTGACTGATCAGTGATGAATCAGCTCAGGCAAGAGTGGATCTGCTCGAGAATCAGGTGACGAGATTCGATCGCTTCGGGTAATAATCATGGAGGCCAGACCGCCCAGGCGTGTTCAGCTCTACTCAGCAAAAAGCGGCAAGATCTTAGCACTAAAGAGGCAAAACCGATGTAGGGAGTAAGAAGTAGGAATTGTCCTGTACGTCGGCAGCTTTTTTGCTTTTTTTTAACTTTTTGCCTGAATTTTCTGTGGGTGTAGTGGCAATTCTTCGAATGGTATAGCGATGCCCCATAGTTCATCGAAAATATATACATCGGATTATCAGGCAGATCCTGTTCGAACTTGCAAACACCCTGCCAAACCGACGTTCGTGGAACTATATCCACTTGCCTAGGTAGGTCGACTGCATGACGGCTAGTTGATTCCTTGGAATGCACCTGGACGAGACGAGGCCCAGTGGTTCTTCTACTATCCATAGTACATCGTACACATCCATTCTACGGCTCTGTGGGGCTTGTGTGCATTATTGCTGCGGCCCTGCGGACATCCGCCACACGAAGATTATAAGCAGAGCCGAGAGAACATTCTACTACATGGTATCATGTGTACAATACAAGAAATCCATTGCAACCTGATGTTTCACGCGAGATTGTACTGCGGAAACAATGCGGTCACGGCATGTGTAGCATTGCCTTACTGCCCAAGGCATCGTCATTCCGACGGGACTACGATCGCTTAAGATAGCCACTCTTTACCAAACACGAACACAAGAAGCGCCACGTAGCAGGAAAATCAGAGTAAGCGAAGTTTGAGTTTCAGGGGCAAAGATCCCACGTAGGACCTCCTATCGATGGTTCCGAGTGCGGTCGAGCCATAGAAGCCAAGTCTCTGCAGCTGCGGGCCAAATACAAACCTGCTGATACGTCTGCCGGGATAGGGGTCGGTCATGACGATTCAATTAATAAGACTTCGCCGATTGATATCGCTCTAGTCTATAATAAGCACTAAAATGGTAATTCGGTTGCTTCCCCGGTGATGGCGTCTCACTACCTGCTTCTTTAGCCTATCATATGTGTAACTTGTGGCGGTCTGGCCACGAGATTGATGACGCTGTCTGTTGACAATGTGGCTTAGATGTCTGCGCAACCTGCAGTGTAATGATAGAATTGTTGAGAAGGGTAGTGCCTGGTTTTTGTCGTGGTCGGAGGCGTTAGATATGTGTTTGGCATATGACTGGAACGGGGTCTAGACTTGTGACGAATTTGACACCTGCGGAACATCGGTGAAGAGATGCGGCTCTTCAAGGAGAATTTGGGGGTCTTTGGGATTTCCGCGGGTAAGAGGAAACTGGTTGAAAGATTGAAGCGGAGAGAACTGCAGCATTGAGAAAATTGCTAGTGATAAGTCCAGCATGGATATCCTTACCATGGACTGGCGATTCAGATACGTACTCTACGGTGTTCAGGGGTGATGCCATATACTCACACCCGGTCTATAGTCAAGACTGAACCCCGCAAGTATCATTGCGGGTTAATCTGAGACGGTACGGAGGGCAGAGCGAAAAGGTAGATAGAATGCAGGAAGTTGAGCAGAATGCCCAAGGCGAGAGAATGGGAACGAACGCATTGTGGGAATCAACTCATGAAGGTAATAATTTGGGTTTCATTTGCGTAGCCACGGCCCAACCTGAACTCGTGAACTAGCGGTTCCTGTCCATCGTTTTAGATTCTAAGAGAACCATTCCCAACCATTTTTTTCCGTAACGTCCGCTCCTCAAAAAAGACCAACACCGACGAAAATGGACTTTGCTTAGCGCTTGGCGGCCTTCTCCTGGGACTCCTTGAGGACCTTCTTGACGATCTTCTGCTCCTCAATCAGGAAGGCACGGACAATGCGGTCCTTGACGCAACCAGCGCAACGAGAGCCACCGTAGGCACGGCTGACGTTCTTCTTGGGGCGGGAGATCTGGGCGTACTCGCGGGGGCGGAGAGCGGGGACCTAGATTAAACCGTGTCAGTCGCCTCAATTCAATTGGGAGTAAGGACGATGCAGAGATTGTGTGAATTGTTGGCGGAGCGTAGAGAATTCTTTTCCGAGAGGGGTGCCTTTTCCGTCGGTCCCACATCCACCCACACCGCACAACACGACGCACAATGCCACATGCCGGGAATTAAAAATCAATTTCAGAGGTACTCACACCGGGGAGCTTGATGCCACAGTCACCGCACTTGGGAGCAGTACCCTTCTTCTTGAGGTGAAGGTACCGGAGCTCGCCACCGGGGGTCTTGATGATGCGCACCTTGTTGGACCGCGTGTTGTACCTATCGGGGAGAAATCGTCAATAAATCGCTCTGAATCGATGTAGCCAGTTCATCCTGATCATATCAAATGTCGAATCGAACGAAGAGAAGGCCTTGTGCGTAGGAACGGAATTTTTTCATGAACGTACGGGTTCCGGCGGCGCTAAAATTGAAAAGTCGATGTCAGTATTTTCGCAGAAAAACAGACTGATATAGATTCATGAGAACTCACGTATTGCAGTCTGTTGTTCACCATTTTGACTGTGTCGAACCTCGGTGGTCAAGAAGGCGTTGGTCGTCGTCGGGTTGTGAACGGTAAAATGTTCGAGTTGGACGGGTTTGTGTGGGTTTCGCTCTAGCGCAAATTTGGCGAGGCCACGCTAACCCCAATCGGGCCTAGCGCTATATGGAGCCGCCACCGGAAAGTTCCAAGTTCGAAAGGAGCAACTCAGCAAAGTTAGAGTGAGAGACGACCATTGGTGTACCCCCATCCCATACTCCTGGTCGGGTCGATTCTCTTTCTACGCGTTTTTGATCTGGTTTCTTCCTATTGTCCTTGTTTTTGTTCATCATTATCCCCCACCGGTCGATGATCTCCGACGTGATCTGACGCGACTCTTGACCCCAACTCACGCAGAAGGGAGGGTGGACACTCCCCCCATCGACATCCACAATCATGGCATCATTGCCTCCTCCCCCTCCTCCAGGATGGAGTGCAGCGCCCTCATCATTGCCGATGGCGCCGCCGCCGCCTGGATATCAGCCACCTGCCGACCCGAACGTCGCAAAGTTTGCGCAGAAGAAGCATGAATGGCTGCGAACACAACGCAGTCGCTTCGCAGAGAAGCGCAAAGGTGGATTCGTACAGACCCAGAAGGATGATTTGCCTCCGGAGCATTTGCGAAAGATCGTGAAGGATATTGGCGATGTGTCGCAAAGAAAATTTACCAATGAAAAGCGAAGCTATCTGGGAGCGTTGAAGTTTATGCCTCACGCCGTCATGAAGCTTTTGGAGAACATGCCGATGCCCTGGGAGTCCGCAAGAGAAGTCAAGGTACTTTACCATGTCAACGGTTGTCTGACTCTGGTGAACGAGACCCCGCGCGTCATCGAGCCGGTTTTCCACGCCCAGTGGGCCACTATGTGGATGTGTATGCGTCGTGAGAAGAGTGATCGTCGGCACTTCAAGCGAATGCGCTTCCCTCCATTTGATGACGAGGAGCCGCCTTTGTCGTGGTCTGAAAATATTGAGGATGTCGATCCTCTGGAGCCAATCCAAATGGAGCTTGACGAGGAAGAAGATGCGGCAGTCTACGATTGGCTTTACGACCACCGACCCCTCCTAGATACCCCCCATGTCAATGGACCGAGTTATAAGAGTTGGAATCTGTCGTTGCCACAGATGGCCACTCTCCACCGTCTGAGTCACCAGCTTCTGAGCGATGTCGTGGATCAGAACTACCACCACATGTTTGACTTGAACAGCTTTTTCACAGCAAAGGCCCTCAATGTCGCCATCCCCGGTGGACCCCGCTTCGAGCCTTTGTACAAGGACATTGACCCTAATGATGAGGATTTCAGCGAGTTTAACGCTATTGACCGCATCATTTTCCGTGCCCCGATCAGAACCGAATACCGCGTTACCTTCCCTTTCTTGTATAATACCCTTCCGCGGAGTGTCAAGGTCGCCTGGTATTCTCACCCCCAGGTGGTCTATGTCCGTACCGAGGATCCCAACCTCCCCGCCTTCTACTTCGACCCTGTCATTAATCCCATTTCCTCCCGCTCGGTTGCTCCGAAGAACATCACTATCAGCCACGAGGATGAGCTTTTCGGTGAAGGCAACAATGAAGACGATTTTGAGCTTCCAGGAGAGGTCGAGCCTTTCTTTGACGATGAAGAGCTTTACACACCGGACACCGCATCTGCGATCGCTCTGTGGTGGGCCCCCCATCCGTTTGATAAGCGGTCCGGAAAGATGGTGCGTGCTCAGGATGTGCCGCTTGTAAAGCAGTGGTATTTGGAACACTGCCCGCAAGGCCAGCCCGTCAAGGTCCGCGTCTCTTATCAAAAGCTGCTCAAGACGTACGTCCTTAACGAGCTGCACAAGAGCAAACCCAAGGCTCAGAGCAAGCAAAACCTTTTGAAGACACTTAAGACCACCAAGTTCTTCCAGCAGACGACTATCGATTGGGTTGAGGCTGGTCTGCAGGTCTGTCGTCAGGGTTTCAACATGCTTAACTTGTTGATTCACCGCAAGAACTTGACTTACCTGCACTTGGATTACAACTTCAACCTGAAACCAGTGAAGACTTTGACAACCAAGGAGCGGAAGAAGTCTCGTTTCGGAAACGCTTTCCACTTGATGAGAGAAATTCTTCGCTTAACGAAGTTGATTGTCGACGCCCAAGTCCAGTACCGTTTGGGCAACATCGATGCCTTCCAGCTTGCTGACGGTATTCTGTATGCCTTCAACCACGTTGGTCAGTTGACCGGTATGTACCGATACAAGTACAAGCTGATGCACCAGATCCGTTCTTGCAAGGATTTGAAGCATTTGATCTACTACCGTTTCAACTCTGGTCCTGTCGGTAAAGGACCTGGCTGCGGTTTTTGGGCTCCTGCTTGGCGAGTCTGGTTGTTCTTCATGCGCGGTATCATTCCCCTCCTCGAGAGATGGCTTGGAAACTTGCTCTCTCGTCAATTCGAGGGTCGTCATAGCAAGGGTGTCGCCAAGACTGTTACCAAGCAGCGTGTGGAGTCCCATTTCGATCTGGAGCTCCGTGCATCTGTCATGGCTGATCTTATGGACATGATGCCTGAGGGTATCAAGCAAAACAAGGTTAATGTTGTTCTGCAGCATTTGTCTGAAGCTTGGCGATGCTGGAAGAGTAACATCCCTTGGAAGGTTCCTGGCTTGCCCGCTCCTATTGAGAACATCATTCTTCGATACGTGAAGAGCAAGGCTGACTGGTGGATTTCTGTCGCCCACTACAACCGTGAGAGAATTCGTCGGGGTGCTACTGTTGATAAGACCGTGGCAAAGAAGAACTTGGGTCGTCTCACCCGCCTCTGGCTCAAGTCCGAGCAAGAACGCCAGCACAACTACCTCAAGGACGGTCCTTATGTCTCATCCGAGGAGGCTGTGGCTATCTACACAACAATGGTTCATTGGTTGGAGTCGCGCAAGTTTTCGCCGATTCCTTTCCCCAGTGTATCGTATAAACATGACACCAAGATTCTCATTCTGGCCCTTGAGCGCCTTCGCGAATCATATTCCGTGAAGGGCAGACTCAACCAGAGTCAGCGTGAGGAACTTGCCCTGATCGAACAAGCTTACGACTCCCCTGGAACCACATTGGCTAGAATCAAGCGTTTCCTCTTAACCCAGCGAGCCTTCAAGGAGGTCGGCATTGACATGAATGATAATTACAACAACATCAACCCCGTTTACGATATTGAGCCTATCGAGAAGATCACCGATGCCTACTTGGACCAGTATTTATGGTACCAAGCAGAGCAGCGTCACTTGTTCCCTGCCTGGATCAAGCCTTCTGATTCCGAGGTGCCACCCCTTCTGACCTACAAGTGGACCCAGGGTATCAACAACTTATCCAATGTTTGGGAGACTGCTGATGGCGAGACCAACGTCATGATTGAGACCGATCTCGCAAAGGTCTACGAGAAGATGGATCTTACCCTCTTGAACCGTATGCTTCGTCTGATTATGGATCACAACTTGGCGGATTACATCACTTCCAAGAACAATGTCCAGCTTAGCTACAAGGATATGAATCATACCAACAGCTATGGTTTGATCCGTGGTCTCCAGTTCTCTGGCTTCGTGTTCCAGTACTATGGTATGATGATTGATTTGCTGCTTCTTGGCCTGCAGAGAGCCAGCGAAATGGCAGGTCCCCCCGCCAGCCCCAATGACTTCCTGCAGTTCCGCGACCGGGCTACTGAGACCAGGCATCCCATTCGTCTGTACACTCGTTACGTTGATAAGATCTGGGTTTTCTTCCGTTTCAAGGCAGACGAGTCCCGGGATCTTATTCAACGTTTCTTGACCGAGAACCCCGATCCCAACTTCGAGAATGTTATCGGCTACAAGAACAAGAAGTGCTGGCCGCGTGACTGCCGAATGCGCTTGATGCGTCACGATGTCAACCTTGGACGTGCTGTTTTCTGGGATTTGAAGAACCGTCTTCCCCGATCCATCACTACCATCGAATGGGATGACACCTTTGCCAGTGTGTACAGCAAAGACAATCCCAACCTGCTCTTCTCCATGAGTGGTTTCGAAGTCCGAATCCTTCCCAAGATTCGCAACCAGAATGAAGAGTTCTCTGTCAAGGACAGCGTTTGGTCTCTCGTAGACAATTCCACCAAAGAACGCACAGCACACGCCTTCCTCCAGGTCACCGAGGAAGACATTCAGAAGTTCAACAACCGCATCCGTCAGATTCTTATGTCTTCTGGATCAACGACCTTCACTAAGATCGCTAACAAGTGGAACACGGCACTCATTGCCCTCTTCACTTACTACCGTGAGGCTGCAGTGTCGACCGTCAATCTTCTCGACACTATTGTCAAGTGTGAGACCAAGATCCAAACTCGTGTTAAGATTGGTCTTAACTCCAAGATGCCTTCTCGTTTCCCACCGGCTGTGTTCTACACGCCCAAGGAGCTTGGTGGTCTCGGTATGATTTCAGGATCTCATATTCTCATCCCCACCAGTGACAAGCGTTGGTCAAAGCAGACAGACACAGGTATCACTCATTTCCGTGCGGGTATGTCGCATGATGAAGAGACACTGATCCCTAACATCTTCCGTTACATCATTCCTTGGGAAGCCGAGTTCATTGATTCCCAACGTGTGTGGATGGAGTACTCTCAAAAGCGTATGGAGGCGCAGCAGCAGAACCGTCGTCTGACTTTGGAGGATCTTGAGGACAGCTGGGACCGTGGTCTTCCTCGTATCAACACTCTCTTCCAGAAAGATCGCAGCACTTTGAGCTTTGATAAGGGTTTCCGTCTTCGTGCCGAATTCAAGCAGTATCAGCTTATGAAGAGCAACCCATTCTGGTGGACTAGCCAAAGACATGATGGTAAACTTTGGAACTTGAATGCCTACCGAACTGATGTCATCCAAGCTTTGGGTGGTGTGGAGACAATTTTGGAACACACCTTGTTCAAGGCAACCGCTTTTCCATCTTGGGAGGGCCTGTTCTGGGAGCGAGCTTGTCTTGCCGCGGGTACGGAATTACTGCGCTACGATGGCACCAAGGTCAATGTTGAGGACGTCAAAGAGGGTGACGAGCTTCTCGGCCCTGATGGCACGCCACGCCGTGCATTCAACATCGTCAATGGAAAAGACCGCCTGTACCGCATCAAGATTGGTGGAAGCAAGGAAGATCTTGTCGTGACACCGAATCACATCTTGGTTTTCCACCGGGAAACGAGAGCCAGAAATGTGTACAAGGGTCTGTCCATCCAAGGCCAAGCTGATCGATTCACCGAGCGGTTTGGTGAATTCCCCGTGCCAAGCTCTAGTCCCGCCGGCGCTGGTCGGCCCAACAACTTGGTGAAGCAGCGCGATGATTTTGTGTCAGCTTTGAAGAGCGCGATAGCTTGGATCCTCACCGCTGAGCGAAGCAGCAATGGCGCCAATGTGATCCGGAATGCCCTTAACGGGACCATAGGACTCACCACGCTGGCTGAGTGCTACCAAGTGAAGAATCCTCAAAGCAAAGGATCCTACTTCACATTCGCTTGGGGAAATCCGGATCGTCCGGGGCTGAAAGGTCACTGCGACCATCCGCCTCAATTCTTCTCGACGAAGGAGGATGCATTCGCAGCAGCGGTTTCTAAGAGTCGGGAGCTTCATTCACAGGGCGATGTCACTCTAGCTACGCTTCATTCGCGGTTCATGGCTAAATCCGCAAATGGCAAAGGTGGAGAACTTCGGGTAGATGCCAATCTGCCCAACATCTTCCTGTTGTGGAACAATAATGGTTCCAAGCTGAAGATCCGGGTGTACTGTTCTCGGGATTACAAGAAGTATGCCCGTAGCTATGCATTTGATTCCATGCCAAATCCGGATTCTCAATCCCACGCTGGAAGCGATTTGCCGGATGTTTCCGTCGCTGATCGTTGGGAAACCGTGGAGATGACTGCTGCTGCTTTCGCTGAGCTGGATCCTAAGGAAAGATCCTATTACAGACTTTTCCGAGCACCAGGATTCGAGCTGCCCGAGCAGGATGTGCCGGTGGATCCATATTTCCTTGGATTGTGGCTTGGTGATGGATCTCGCTCCCGCGCCACGATTACCAACAATCATGAGACGCCAATCCGTGAGTTTCTCGTGGCGCACGCAGCTGAATTGGATATGCATCTCTCTTGGTACAGTCCACTGGCTTACGCCACCGTGGCGAGGCAGCGTTCAACGAAGGGTCTCCCTTTGGTTCATGAGGATGAGGTTGATCGTCCCGCTCGTCGCCAAGCTAGGGCAACGATTCGCAAGCAGCGTCTCGAGGCGATGGAATCCATGCCGCTTACGGAATCACTTGGCCAAGCTAAGCGAAATCTGCCATCCAGCGTGGAGTCTACCCCTCGCCATAAGCGCCAGGCTTTGTCTGCGGTCCGCGATGACCATTCTCGCAGTGTCTCTATGGTACCTGAATCAATCATTAGTGACACCAAGCCGGATATTCCGGATCCAGAGCTGGATCCAGAGTCGGAAGAGGAGAATGCTTCGATTCCGGACAACGCTCTTGAGTTCGGTTTCCCTGCCCTTGCCGGCAATGTCGATGTGCTCAGCCAGCTGAGCGTTGATTCGGAGCTCACCAAGCTGGCTTCTCAGCTCGAGGAGCAATGCGGGAATCCCGCCATGGATGATCAGTTTGATCTCGAGATGTTCGACTTGGACAGCGAGGATGAAGGCGATGACGCTGTGATCCCGATCGAGGAAGAGCACGAGCAATCTCTGCTTGGCAGTCAAATCGCAGATAGCCAACGGTCCGCAGAGAGCGGGGATTCCGGTACTCGTCGCAGAAAAACTCGTCTCAGGATCGGCCAGCGAATGTACGGCGAGCTGGCTGAGCACGAGGAGATTCAGTTGGTCAGTGACATCTGTCCCCAAGCTGAACTGTCGAGTCACGCCAAGCCAACCGGTTCGCGCTCCAATATGAATCCACTCTTGGATGCGCTGAGAAAGTTGGGGGTTACGACGAGCCCTGGACAAACCGGACAGGAAGCTGACACCAAGCACATTCCTTTGGATTATCTTCGCAATTCCAGATCGGTTCGTCTTGCGGTCCTAGCCGGGCTTATCGACAGCGATGGTTGGTACGTATATCCGGAAAATATGCTTGGCTTTGCGCAAAGCGAGGCTTTGCACTCCAAGCTATTCTGGGATACAGTAGGCTTGGCGCGATCGTTGGGATTGAGTGTGTGGACGAAGCGCCGGTTAATGTGGGTTCCATCTCATAAAAAGAAGGTCAATATGCTGTTCGCACAGATCTTTGGAGATGTGAAGGAGGTTCCCTGCTTGCTGGCTCGCAAGAAGGCCGCTGAGCGGATAATTCCTCAAACGCATAGCTTCATGGTGAAGGATATCAGTCTGGAATCCGAAGCCACAGCTTGGGCTGGATTTCGAGTAGATAAAGATCAGCTTTATCTGCGCCATGACTATTTTGTCCTGCATAACAGTGGATTTGAAGAGTGAGTCTCCTATTTTAACCTTTTTGAAGTTATAAATTGCTAACTTTTGCGTTTTATAGGTCCATGAAATTCAAGAAGCTCACCAATGCTCAGCGCTCCGGTTTGAACCAGATTCCTAACCGTCGATTCACTCTCTGGTGGTCTCCGACTATCAACCGGGCGAACGTCTATGTTGGTTTCCAGGTCCAACTGGATCTGACTGGTATTTTCTTGCACGGTAAGATTCCAACCCTGAAGATCTCCTTGATCCAGATCTTCCGAGCCCACTTGTGGCAGAAGATTCACGAGTCCGTGGTTATGGACTTGTGTCAGGTGTTTGACCAGGAATTGGAGCAACTTGGAATCGAGGCTGTTCAGAAGGAAACGATTCACCCTCGTAAATCCTACAAGATGAACAGTTCTTGCGCCGATATCCTCCTCTTTGCTACCAACAAATGGAATGTCACCAGGCCCTCCGTGCTGTTTGACACTAAGGATGTTTATGAGCCCACGACCACAAACAAGTTCTGGCTTGACGTGCAGTTGAGATACGGTGACTACGACTCTCACGACATCGAACGTTACACTCGTGCCAAGTACCTCGATTACACCACTGACAGCATGAGTATCTACCCATCCGCGACTGGTCTTATGGTTGGTATCGATCTTGCCTACAATCTCTACTCCGCTTTTGGCTCGTACTTCCCGGGTCTGAAGACCTTGATTCAACAAGCCATGGCCAAGGTCATGAAGGCCAACCCTGCCCTGTATGTCTTACGAGAGCGTATTCGCAAGGGCCTGCAGCTGTATGCTTCGGAAAGCAACCAGGAGTTTCTGAACTCCCAGAACTACTCGGAGCTTTTCAGTCCCCAGATTCAGTTGTTCATTGACGACACTAATGTCTACCGTGTTACCATTCATAAGACGTTTGAGGGTAACCTGACTACGAAGCCTATCAACGGTGCCATCTTCATCTTCAACCCTCGCACCGGACAATTGTTCCTGAAGATCATTCACACAAGTGTCTGGGCCGGTCAGAAGCGTTTGGGTCAACTTGCCAAGTGGAAGACCGCTGAAGAAGTCGCGGCTCTCATTCGATCCCTGCCCGTGGAAGAGCAACCGAAACAACTTATTGTCACTCGCAAGGGCTTGCTTGATCCTCTTGAGGTCCATTTGCTCGATTTCCCCAATATCTCCATTCGTGCCTCTGAACTTCAACTGCCTTTCCAGGCGGCTATGAAGGTCGAGAAGCTTGCCGATATGATCCTCCGCGCCACTGAACCCCAGATGGTTCTCTTTAACTTGTACGATGAATGGCTGAAATCCATCTCCCCGTACACTGCCTTCTCTCGATTGATCCTGATTCTGCGTGCTCTCCACGTCAATATTGACAAGGCGAAAATCATCCTTCGACCCGATAAGAGCGTCATCACCCAAGAGCACCACATCTGGCCGTCTCTTTCTGACGAGGACTGGATCAAGGTCGAAGTGCAGCTGCGTGATCTGATCCTGAACGATTACGGCAAGAAGAACAACGTGAACGTGCAGAGTTTGACCAGTAGTGAAGTGCGAGACATCATTCTGGGTATGGAGATTAGTGCGCCGTCCTTGCAGCGACAGCAGGCGGCGGAGATTGAGAAGCAACAGGAAGAAGCGAAGCAACTCACCGCTGTGACCACCAAGACCCAGAACGCTCGGGGCGAGGATATCATTGTGACCACCACTTCCCAGTATGAGCAGCAGTCCTTCGCTTCGAAGACGGAGTGGCGCACTCGCGCTATCGCAACATCCAATCTTCGAACCAGATCAAACAACATCTATGTGTCGTCCGATGACGTTCGTGATGAGGGCTTCACCTATGTCATGCCGAAGAACATCCTTAAGCGATTCATCACCATTGCGGATCTCCGGGTTCAGGTCACTGGATACATTTACGGTAGTTCACCGGCCGACAATGACCAAGTCAAGGAGGTCCGTACTATCGTCATGGTTCCTCAGGTTGGAAACACTCGGGACGTCCAGTTGCCGCACGAACTGCCTCAGCATGACTACCTCAACGGCCTGGAGCCGCTGGGCATCATCCACACCGTCTCTGGTAACGAACCACCTTACATGTCTGCGGCAGATGTTACACAACACGCTCGTCTCATGAACTCCCACCCATCATGGGACAAGCGGACGGTGACTATGACCGTTTCATTCACTCCTGGATCGGTGTCACTTGCCGCTTGGGGACTCACCCCCCAGGGTTACAAATGGGGTGCTGAGAACAAGGATATGACCTCGGACCAACCGCAAGGCTTTTCCACTGACATGGGCACCAAGTGTCAGCTGTTGCTCAGTGACCGAGTGCGTGGGTACTTTTTGGTGCCTGAAGATAACTTGTGGAACTATAGTTTCATGGGTAGCTCGTTCGGCAGCGTTGAGAAGCGACCGATCTATGTCAAGATCGACACTCCGCTGCGATTCTACGATGACCAGCACCGACCTTTGCACTTCCAGAACTTTGCCGAGTTGGAAGATATCTGGGTTGACCGGTCCGACAACTTCGAGTAAGAGAGTTTATTGGTGGGCGTTAAGAAAAAGCCATGACCCCTTTTTTTGTGTCATTCGGGGCGTCTGTATTCTTATTGTATCTTTTTTTTTTTTGAAGTAGTTGCTGTGTATTATGACAATCTTAATTCCATGTATTGGACGAAAGTATTAGAACCAAGATCTGGTGTAGATGACCAATCTTAGGCTGATCTCCTCTAGCGTTGTTTCTGATTGATCAAAGCCCCTTAGCGTGGAACAGAAAGAAAAATAATTCCAGGCGACATTACAACGCACAGATCGGCCATGACCAGGGGTTACAGTATCCAAACCTTCCCTCCGCTCTTCGCTTTCTATTCACAAGCGTTCCATGAGCTCCGGTAATCGCCCCGTAACGCGCTTACTGATGGTCATCAGGCCATGCACCATCGGCCGGGTCACCGAAGTCTGATCATTTTATATGTCGCAGGGGTTATCCAACAAGCAACGCTAAAACCACATAGGCTGATATGCCGGGGAGGGGACGCATGAGACAATGCATCCAAGCACATTACAGGTCGAAGCTCCTGCAGCTAGTCAAGCCCAGTAACCCGGCTCTCAGCTCTGCCCCCTCTCACCCGCGCTATTTGCTATCGATGAAAACATGCGATTCGAGCGGGGATGGTACAACATGCATCTCGTATCTTGCCGCATTGTAGGGGAACTTTGGGAATCGATTCCTTCTTCTCTCTTTTGTTCTCTTCTCTTCTCTTCTCCGTTTCATCGCGAACGAACTATCCTGTCCAAATATCAAAGGTCAGAGCGCTTAATCACTAGACTGTCAGATTCATTTATGAACCCGTGTCGGCACGTTCGGTGACCCTTCTAGCTTTCTTTTCTGCACGATGGCGCTTTTAGACTGGCGCCGAAAAGAATCCTGCCCCTGGTTGCTTACAACTTGGCTTGAATACAACTCTGACCAACCCAATGCATTCCCTTCTCATCCCGACAAGACGTGGGGCTATTGATTGGAAGTTTGGTCCATCGAATGACAATGTCCCCAATGTTTGTCTTAATCTAAGGCTGACGGGGGCGTTCTTCGGTTCTTGCCGGATTCCTCGACTCGGACTTGTTGTCTTCCGCATATCCACCTTGTCATTCTTTGTTGAAGGTTTCTCCAGATCCCTCCCTTATAGTACTGGGGGCTTAAGGGTCCTGAATAAATAGTAAAATATCATATAGAGTATGGGATTTAGAAAGCGCGCGCTTTGAGTTGGATTCTCGCTTGGGAAGAGTCTTTAAGCGAACTATTGGAATTGTATAACTTTTGTTTTGTTTTTGTTTCTTCGACTTCAAGCCCAACGAAACCCTGCGATCGGATGAGGGGCTAGCACACAGACTCCCCTTTTTTATTGGATTTTTCTCTCCAACAGGTGGCTGCAATGCTCCGGATCAAGGACCACGGGGAATCGGTGAAGAACATAAACAGGCCGACGCCGCGGTTGTTTCTGTGGGTTTTTTTCTTCCTGCATGTCCTCAAACTTGCTTTTGCCCTCCTTTTACACAGCCAAGTGCGTTTCATCCATTGGGCTCTGATGTCGTTGTACCTCTTTGATACTTTGACAAGAACCGTTCGCCACGCCAATCAAGTTACGATATTTGCTATCATTGGTGCAAATTGAAATTTGTTCCAGACACGGACGTGTCCCTATATAATCGAGGTCTTAAGGACCACCGGACTGCCTCCGATCTATCCCTTTGACTCCTCAAAACGACAAACCGGGCCCCATTCCGGTTCGACTTCGTGTTGACAACTCAGCAACCCAAGCCGGGTCTTTCCTGGCATCGTTGATGCATGTCCGCTACATTGGCGGACCCGTATCGAGGCTTTGCTGTGACCTATTCCCACGCGGAGAAGGCTAATGATCATGATTTGATCGCCTACGATGAGGCCCATTCGCAGCCGCGGGAAAGGCTACTAAGCGGACTCTCCTACCACTCTCAAGACGCCAACGCATCTCACTTTGGGCACATGCAGGCCGTTCTGCCTCCGTTGCCAGAGCCCCATACAAACGGACACCACGAGGCGCTTCCGGCTTTCTCCCCGGCCCATCAACTGCTTCATCCGCACCCATATAACTACGACATAACTTACCCCGAGAGCAGGAAGCGCTCTCGTTCAGGAAGTGACGGAGATCATCATCGCCAAATGGATCGCAATATGGCTCCCCCGCAACCTATCCATTTGGTGCCTCTGGATGGTCCCGGCTCGGCTCCCGAATCTGACATGCTGTTCCCTATCCAAAGCGATCATTCGGGTTCCCATGTCTCGTCAGCACACAGCTATGCTTCTCCGATGTCCCTTTCGCTTCCCCTTCCGGTTCCCCTTTCCGTTCCGCAGCAGCAGCATCATCATCACCGGCTCCCGTCCCAGGCGAGCTTGAGAGATCGGTCGAATGCGCAGAATGGCCCTCCGTGCATGGTTGGTCAACCTGGGATGCCTCCTCCCGCTCCGAGGCCCAAGGGACCGAAACTCAAATTCACACCCAAGGAGGATTCACTGTTGGTGGAGTTGAAGGAGGATAAGAACTTGTCTTGGAGGCAAGTTTCGGACTTCTTCCCAGGACGGACGAGTGGGACCTTGCAGGTTCGATACTGTACAAAGTTGAAGGCGAAGGATGTAGTCTGGACAGATGAAATGGTTCGTATCTATTTTTTATGTCTTGTTTGGGGTATCCATGAGTATGTGCTAATATGAATAAAGGTGGAACGACTACAGCATGCTATGAAAACCTATAAATTTGACCGGTGGAGGATCATTGCATCCAAAGTCGGGAATGGATATACTCCGGCGGCTTGTAAAAAGCGGGCCAAGCTATTTCCACCCGAACCTGAGGAAGATGATGATGACGATGAGGACGATTGATGTATTCTACGGCTATAATTATTTTATGTAGACTTTTACTTAGGCAATTTGATTATGATATTACCTTGTGAATCAATCCAGAGCATGGACGCAGGGCTCCTATAGCAACACTCCAAAAATCGATGACTCCAAACTGCGCATCGTTTATGACATTTGGGTGGTGTCAGGTGCCCAGGTGGTACGTTGAAGTAGTTGAAATATATGTATCCGCATGCCCAGGTGTGTAACAACCTCGAAACCTTAAAGTTAAATGACATAGCATTTAAGCTATAACCTACTCTATCTTTGTTCTGATCGCGCTTATGCATTCAACGATGCATTAAGACCCATCACATCAACTCTAAATTGATGGGGTATATCATATGCGAAATGTTATATCAAATGTCATCCCATACTTGCATGAAACCCTAAGCCCTAACACTACCCAAAGCGGCAGTTTGCGCATACATGGTCTGTACTGCATCCCGTACAAAAAACCAGAACAACCAATCAGAGCCTCGCCCATTAGGCTGCTAATCTAGCCAATCAGAAGCCCGACGGGCCGTAGCGGACTTCAAACTCGCTCCAACCTCAGACCTCCAAACTCTCCCCATCCTCAAATTCCACACCTCCACTCCTCCTATCCCACCACTCGCCGGATAATGTTCCTCCAGCGTACCGCCACCGCCCTTGCGCGGCGCTCTCCTGCCCGCGCCATCACTCTCGCTCAGCGCCCATTCTCTTCGTCCATCGTCCGCAGTACGTGACTCCTACCCCCAGTGGCCTGATGCAGCTCGCCAACCCGACCTCGACCAATTCCTCTTCCCAAGCGCAATTGGCCTCCAACATGACTCCAGAATACAACAATGATTGATTCGACAAGCTATGAACACAGCTAACGCGATTTTTGCGCTCAATAGGCAATGAGAATAAGTGGGCCGTGAAGAAGGAGGGCAAGATCCTTGCCTTTGATGGTTTGTGACTCTCCTCTATTGAAACCCCGATACGCGACCAGCGAACTGTGTAACTGGGACTTTGATTGTGGTAGACCGACAATCCATTGTTATGATGTCCCTCACGCAATTGGGCGCGGGAGATATCGGGTACATGGATTGTGGACCCCTCCGCGTTCAAAGTCACACCACATCAGCTCGGTCGCTATCAATACCGGATAAATGGAACTGACGATTTCGGACTACAGAGATCAAGGTCGAGGATGACCTCCTCCCCCCCGGTGCCAAGCCCGGTACCATCCCTACCGACTACGTCCAGGCTACCGGTCTCGAGCGTCTCGAGCTTATCGGAAAGATGCAGGGCATCGACATCTTCGACATGCGTCCTCTTGACGCCTCCCGGAAGGGTACGTTACCATGCCGGAATTGATATGCACGGGATCGCGGCTGCAGCCGTGCATATGCAGCCTTGAGCTTCGGAACTAATGCCATGTTCAGGAACGCTCCAGGACCCTATCATCGTTAACGGTGCCGGTGATGAGCAGTACGCTGGTTGCACTGGTTACCCCGTCGACTCCCACCAGGTTAACTGGTTGACCGTATGACGCCCTATCTCAAAGCAACAAGATAAACTTGGAACTAATAACTTCCAGGTCTCCCGTGAGCGCCCCATTGAGCGCTGCAACGAGTGCGGTAACGTCGTTAAGCTGAACTACATCGGCCCCGAGGAGGACCACTCCCGTATGTGCTATCTCGGCCTAATATCTTGCTATATTCTAACCTTCGATAGACGACCACGACCACGACCACGGCCACCACCACCCCCCTCACGTTGAGCCTAAGACCTTTGCCGACTACGTCAAGCCCGATTACTGGTACCGGTAAATCCGCACAATAAAGCCTATGCGATACTGTACGGTTTTGTAGCATGCTCTTATTCGTGTCTCTGTTTCTGTCTGGCTTGCGCATCTTGTCTGTTTTGTAGAATAGTTCTCTAGTGGATGAAAATGAGAGTGGTCCTGGAGATGTGTGACTAATTTCTAAATCTTCTATATTTCTGAACTTTGTTCCAAACTTATACACCTGACATCCAGTAATCCAATGTTGAAAACGTGCAATTATTTTTGTCATATCTACAAGACAGATAAGAAAATTGTTGAAGCTAATATAAACATTCAGGCATAAGACATGAGTTGATCCAAGTCTATAAACAATTCCATTTGGAATTGCTAATCACCGACCCACAAACCGGAGCTCCAAGTATCTCAAAGGAGGATAAACAAGCAACGCCCAGGTAAAACCAACATAGTTACCCATCTACAACAAGTTAGCACTTGCCTCACAACCAGAAACAGGGAACAGGGGAAAACTCACATCAGCACCGTAATCACCAACCAACTTCGCAATCGGTCCAATATACCAAACCTCGGCCATACACAAGATAGCCCCAACCCACCCAACAACAAAGGCCGCAAAAGCCGCAAACCCAATAGGGAGTTTCTTCGGATCTCTCCACGCTGTCCAGACATACCCGCTCTTCCACCGGAAGATCAAGAACTCCTCAAGCACAATGGCAAACCAAATAGCAACCCAGTACCCCATCAACGAGAGGAAATTCGTAAAGATCTCAGACAGATGAGCCCGGCCTGCAAGTGCGCAAACGGTATAGATGATAACACCAACAGTGTTCCAGATCACGCGCGGGACGCGCTCGGCGTAGCGGCCTAGGATCTGGAAATCCACTCCGGAGGAGTAAGTCGGCGCGACGGTATTGGCGATAAGGCCTAGTGCAACGATGACGGAGCAGAATTTGCCGAAACCGTGTAGGGGTCCGAAACCTTCGACTAACAGGGCTCCTTGGCCTTTTGTGTAGGCTGCTGCGTATTCGGCATGATTGGTGATTCCGGAGCCTAGGCCTATTCCTGAGATTAAGGCGAAGGAGAAAGAACAGACGAGGCCTGTTAGGGTTAAGGTGAAGATTGTGAGGCGAGAGGTGTGTTCGGGATAGTAGACGAAGAAGTCTGCTGCTAGTGGGGAGTAGGTGATTGCTGCGCTTAGGCAGATGGAAAAGAAGGATAGTCTTTGGATGTTAGATTTGTTTATTATGGGTTGAGGGTATTTGGACTTACCGGTTAGCGGCCACCGTGCTGGGATCGCCAGTGGAAGCGGTGGTCAAGTCGAACTTCACTGAAGAGACACCGAACAGAATACTGAAGACGATGAGCTGGGGTAGGAAGGCAAATCTACATCTCGTTAGCTTATGAAGCTCATGGACTTATGAAAATGGTGACTGACCGCTCGTAGTAGTGGAAGGCTTGAATGCCAAACGTCGCCACGACCCAAGTGATGATCGCAATAATGACAATACCTAAGCCAATTAGCGTCTGCGTCAAGTTTTATACCGGGATTAACATACCGACAGCAACGGACATTCCTCCGGGCGAAACAGCAGACAGGATCTGCCCTCCAACAACACAGTCGATCAAGCAATACCCAATCATCTGAATCAAGTTCAAAAGAACAATAATCTTACTAGGCCACCATCCCATCGAGTACCGGCCAAACGCCTAGTTGAATTAGCTCCATCGCACAAAAAATTGAATTGAAGCATAGCATACCATAGTTCGAATACCCGAAATAGGTCCCCAAGTCGCCATCCACGCGGAAACCAGAGAGCCGACAGTAACGCCAAAGACAGCACACAGAGCCGAGTCCGTGAAACTCAACCCATAGACCGCAGGCCCCAGCATTCCAAGCGTAATATTGTTCGCCGCCAGATTGATCGAAAACCACAGCAAAAACGCTTGCAGGTACGACATCCATGATAAGCGCTTCATGCGCTCCTCCGGCGCAACACGCTCGATACCCCGTGCCTCCAAATTATACTCGACGAGCTGCTGCTCAAAGGCTCTCAGCAGAGAGCCCAAGCGCGAACCGACGGGGTTCCTGCGACCGGCCGAGGTATCGACGGGGAAAGGTGTATCATGGGCATTTTTGCTAGCATCCAGATTCTGAGTGGGGTGTTGGACCGCATCGTCTTTCTCCGAGCGCACGTCGACGGTGGCGATTTCGTTTTGGGGAGCCATACTATTTCCACATGGGTGTTAGTTATTGTTATAACGCAAGTAGGGGGAAGTGCGCATGAGTTCTTTCGCTGGAATTATCCAGATCAAGTTCAACCGTATAATCTCAGAACGGCGCAATGTGCGTCGAACACCGGTCTGCATGCAGGTGGGATTACCACTGTGTACCTTGATCAGATAAAAACCAGACTACTCGTCTTCATGATGGGTCCCTGATAGGAGAGGGGATGTGTACCCGGGCATTTATAATGAAGCGAGGTTGGAGACGTTGTCACCTTCCCATGAGTCACTACGAAGTAAGACGTTAGTTGGGGAGGTGGGGTCAATGCCGATAAGCGAAACATACAAACCTGGAGAATACCAGATCAATTACCGAGTCTGCAAGGGTTCAAGGGAACTCGGGATTAAACTGCATGCAAAATGCAAGTTGTACGGGGAGGAAAGTGCTCTCGCGGGGAAAAAATAAGATCGGCCGCCTCGGCGTAGTTTCCCGTTCTCCGCCCGCAGATCGCTTCTAGTATGTAGATGTACCAAATCACTGTGTATTTGATCAGATTGATCGAATGTTCCATGTAAATATTCAAGCCAATGGAAAAGCCACCCCACTAGCACCACTGGTAAACGCCCCAAGCAGATTGAAAGATTGCAGTGGAATCAAAAGAAATAAGGAAAAGACGCGAAAACGCGACCAGAATCACCAACTCCATCTTGCCTTGTATCAAAAGACCCCCGGCCATTTGATGACACTTTGCATCGCTATGGAATTGCATAATCCAGGGGGAAGGGGATGCCAAATTCATGAGATGCGGAAAAGAAATAAGAAATTAGAATAGGTTCGTCAGTCGTCAGCAGGGTCGTCATCAAATCAGGGGAAATCGGCTTAAAGATTCTTGAAGTGCTCTTTGGCATACTGCTCACAAGCCTATCGAACGCGTCAGCTTATATCAGACTATGAATGGTGAATCTGGCGAACCTTAGCGGGCTTGCCCACTTTCTGGCCAATGACCTTCCACTTGTTTGCCTCGTATTCTTTGATCGCATCGCGGAGTTTCACGGACTGGGGAAGGTTAGTTAAGCATTGGGGTGATTGGTCAGGTCACATACTTCATCTTCGGCGAATTCGGCATAATGCATATCCTATTTCCAATGCATTAGTATTGGCAGCACTCCCGATGCGCGGACAGTCCACATACTTTGTACCAATGTTTCTTGACGCTCCCCTCAGTGCGAGTAGGAAATGTCTAAGATTAGGTCTGGTTAGAAATCAAGTCTATTTCACGACAATCACCGGTTCCCACCTTGGCGATTTCGCTCCAGCTCCGGCCAGCATCGCGCATTGTCTTCAGTCGTTGCTCCTCCTCAGCGGTCCACGGGGTATTGGTGCGACCCTTCTTCTTCGGGGCGGGCTCGGGCGCGGGGAGGGACCCAGGGTCCTCGATCGAGCCAGGATTCATTTGTCCAGCCATCATGGCGGACGAGCCTGCGGTCGGCGATGATGGGCGTTTGCGTGATGATGTCTGTTGGGGAATCGGCGCAGTCGGAATGGGAATACCTTCGAACGTGGGCACTCGGTGGAACGGATGGATCTGTTGTTGAGAGAGAAGATGTGAGGGAGCGCTGCTTGTCGCCGACGTCTTAATTCTCTTGGACGTTGGGGGTGAACTAGCAAACAGAGGTCAGTCGCGAGGAAATGTCAGACAAAAGAAAACAAGGTCAAACAACACCACAACGCGAACCATCCAAAGTCTCTCAGCCGCCTGAACGGAGATCATAGACGAGGGACTTACGACATGGTGAAGGGCACACGATTTCAATCACACGCCAAATCATCTGTACATGCAACAAGGCGGCATCGGGGGGTTAGCAGAACTGCTACAGGCGCGCCATGGTCAACTTCTAGGAAAGTGGAAGTGGGCTTCTTGTTACACTAAAAGACGATGACACAGGCGCATCCTAGGCAGAACCAGATCGGGACAAGAAGGGAACCGGGAGGGAAGGAAAGGAACCCCGAGCGTTTCGCTGTGGGGGATAGGTCGAGGGAGATGGGGGGTGGAGTGGAGTCGCGACAAAGGGGAGGGAGCTCACAGATCAAAGTCGCATGGCCTCAGAGTGGATTCGGGAACCTCGAAATCCTCTGAATATGGGGAGAACATGTGGAAGGTGTGTAAGGAGGAGTAATAGATATGTAGTGGGATGGCGAGAAAGAGGAGAAAGTTACAAAGGTTGGGAGGTTGGAAGAGTGAGAGGGAGAAAGAAGTGAGCGGGGATGGAGTCACCTCATAACGGTAATAACAGCACACCCACTTATGTATTTTTTTTTAGAAAATTATTTTGTTATTGTTCGAATTAGTCGGTTTTCGATTTCGATTTCGATTCCGATCTCGATTTTATTCTTATTTTCTCTATATAAAAACCAATTCTATCAAAGTTGACTTGATGTCATTGGAGTTAAAAGAGTCCAGAACGTGGGAATGTTTAGAGTGTTTGGTTTAGACTTTGTTACTCCCAACCTTCTCCATGTCCCTCT
This sequence comes from Penicillium longicatenatum, assembly GCF_028827895.1. NCBI lineage: Eukaryota > Fungi > Ascomycota > Eurotiomycetes > Eurotiales > Aspergillaceae > Penicillium > Penicillium longicatenatum. Next base: position 1,149,036 of record NW_026643117.1, on the reverse strand, counting down.
CTCTCTCCTCTCCCTATTGTCTCCCTCTCTATTAACACTCCAAGTCATCCAGATCAAAATCCGGTGCATTCCTTCGTCGAGGAACCGATCTCCCGGGGACCCTGTCACAGATGGCTCGTGCAGCCCTCCAATTCGGCCAGAGACTCTGCAGAAAGCAGGAATCGACACGTCCCGGCTCCCCCATGAGACATTTGGGCCGAAGAGACCTGCGAGTGGTCTATTACAGAATCCGGTGACCCGGCGAACGCTCACACCCGTGCGAGGATGACATGCCCTGACCTAGAGCGGCCCAAGACCTTATTCTATTTACTTCTCAAACATAACAGAATAATAATCAGAAAAAAGTTCTCGTTTCAATCCCTCTTCCCTCCGTCTAACCCGATTCTTGGCGGCCTAGTTTCAAGCCACAGGAGCGTTAGAGGGTGCAGCCAGCGTAATCGCTGGTTTCCCCCTCTTTTGTGCTTCTGACTTGCATGCGACCTACACTATATGTGATAATGGGATCCATTGGCCCCCGAGTCTTTATAAACGAAAATAATAAGAACCATAGAACAAGTTTCGGGTATGTATACTTTAGACAGATAACATTTCCTGTTCCTTAGGGACACACATGGTCTTGCACGCAGTGCCCGATCCACCATTGGAGGTGGTTGGCAGGATGCAATGAAATTCCACCCTTTGTGCCAATCAACGGCCCGTGTCCCCGGGGGCCCACGCAGACATGGGGGATATGATCCAGGATCCTGCATCTTCTCGAAACAATGTGGCTTGCCCTCTGCAGAAAGGGAAGCTCTGGGAGGAGACACCACCGGGTTGGAATCCATCCACCCCCCGGCTATACTTCATCAAACAGAGAAGACATCTTATCGATCAATTCTGATATAGCCGGGTTGGAGTCGTCGAGGTGAAAATATTAGAACAAATTTGATAGGCCATCGGCTTTGGGATCCATTGATAGGCTGAATGTTGATTTTGGCTCCATCGTGCGACATCTACATCTTTCGGATTTGACAAACATGGACCGTCTAAACTGGTTATAGGATGATGATTCAAGTCACACGAAAGTGGACCAGGCACGTAAGCGATATAATACTCTCCCTATCAACGAAAGAATATCTTTCAATTGAAACGTACCAATGTGACCAACCCCCAATAATACGCATAAAAAGAACCAAAAAAGGTCAGTCACTCATGTCTTTCATCCCAATTCGCTCATTGCCATTCGCATACCAAATAAAATAGTCATATATAGAGTCATATCAGCGAAGCAGGCTGATTCAAACCGTCTCAGTGCATGCAATCGTATACTGCCAATTCGGCAAATCAAAATATGCCAAATCCACCAAAACCGATCGATCATACCGTGGAGATGGCTGAAATCAAGGAGATATCTTGAATCCTCGCCCATAGTCCAAGGCTCACCACTGTGAAGCCCAACCAAGCCACTATCGGGTTTCCCCTGGAAGATATATCGAAGTGCCAGATGTCTTGGCGGTGGAGGTAGGTGGATGATGGAGGTAGAATTGCCGAAGCTAATACAGCCACCTAAGTCAGATGCGGGTCAATGTACATTGAACCATGGAAATGAGGGGGGTACGTAGTATCCTCACCAAACCGGTGTCGTTAGATCTCTTGTGCACCGCGGGTTGTGTTTATTGGCATGCGGCGAAAGCCGGTATCAATTCCTGATACCCAGAGTTATGAATACTCCGTATTGGCCGTATACTTTACAAAGGGACCACTAGTGACGCATCTCGCTTTGCCGAATGGAAGAGAAAAGATGCGTAGATGTCGATAGGAACTCGCATGCCTTGTTGGTTTGAGACGTGGGCGTCAGAATTGGAATCTGATGTATCGCTGCCTCAGATACGGGTGGATTACCCATGGATTCGGCATGGGCACCCTAGTCGTGGAAATGATATGTTGTGCATGTGAGGACGATTTGGGTACGGAGGAAGTATGAGTGGTCGCTGATATACCCGCGCTTATCCCGTAAGGCTAAACCGTATTCTTGAATGTGGCACCGGTTCCCAAGGCCCAGGCTTGGAAAGTCGCTGTTTTTATGAAAATGACCAGGCACCAGTGGTGAATATCGACATATTGGAAGGTGCTTGAAAATTAGGGATATAGCGCACCTGGGCAGACAACTCGCCACCTATCAATATGATAATGACAAGACTGCCCAGATGTCACCTTGAGTATCTTAACAAGAGCCGCGGCGGGCCTGAAAATATCCGTAGCATAGACCCTTGCATAGCGTGATGTCCATTCTGATACTTTATATTCGGAATTAAGATGACGCCTCCTTATCCACATGTACCACGATAAGTATCCCAGTTCATTGGCTCGGGTGTTTCTCGAGGCCCTCCACATGCGGCTTATATCGACGTGTGTAACTGTCGATCTTTCATGCAGCAAAACTCAAAGTCCCTAATCTTGCTCACAAGAGCATTCAGGACAAGCTGGGACACGTTCAAGTTTTACTTCGAGTCAGGCTTGTTATATTGATTATATTGCCTCTTTTTGCAATTGTTTTAGTGTCATTTGGGTCGACCTACATAAGTATATCTAAGAGCCTTTAGCATTTAACAAAGGCGGACTCGTGAGATAGTGGATGCTGTAGCCAAGCATTTAGTCAGACACTGATAATTGTGCCATTCATCATTGGATCTCACTGGTCCGCCGAGCACAAATATGCAGCCCTGCACGCCAGTTTCGGAAAGTCGTACCCACGTAAATACTGTGCAAGCTAAAGCGGCTCAAAGAGCACCTGTGAGTCTCTTTCGTGACCTAGAGCCACCACTCAGATGTCGATTGTCATAGGCTTAGAAATCATAGCTGTGATGACATCAATCCAGTTGAACACCCGGTGAGAGGCTGGGGCCTTGAAGTTAAAGCAAATCCAACGGAGCAAAACTGTGCGCCGTAAAGTGCTTGAGAAAATCTCTGACAAGAACCACACAGTGTTAGATCCGAAGCTTGCTGAATGTCAACTCTCAGATAAAATGATCTTTGATGATTGTTTCCCAGGAAATTTTACAGGGATCAAGGGACCGGGTGTTATCTTTACCCTTAAACCTGGAAGGAATCGGATTGTCTGTATCCTGAGATTTATGAAATCGATTCAGTTTTATCGCGGTGTTTATTACCCTTGACCATGGCGGAAATGCAAACAAATGTCCGTTTTACATTCCTGAATATTTATCAGAAAAGCGGATTGCCTGATCATTATGAATGGAAACTAATCAGTCAAGCCCATTTACCAGCTTTATAAAGGGCAAGATAATTGGAATTTCATGTATTACCTTTCTACTCTTATGTTCTTCATCTTCATTTCCACGCAATACATCCCCCACTCCCGAGGTCGTCTGATACCGCTTTCAGGGCCAAATTTATACACTTTGATGGTACTTGCGCAATGATGATAGAGTCATTAAGGAGGAAATTATACAGAAAATCAAGCTGAACATCAGAAGGAGATCAAAGAGCAGATAAACGAGGCCACCAGAAGGGCCGTTGAAGAGACTACCGAACGCCTACGAAGAAGTCCACCAAAATGAATCTTGATGAGGTTTTTGAACCAGGAAAGCAATTATTCCATCCGCAAAGACATTTAATCAGACCGGCCGGATTGCATCGATTGATTGAGCATCATTTCTCTTGCGATGCTTCACTGCCTCCTCTTGAAACCCAAAAGATGGGACCGGCGAGAAGGCGAGCAGCATATTTAACTGAAAAAAGGGCTACTTTTACATTTTCTCAGACTGCACTACCCTCCGCTCATAAAATTCTGATTGCGATATCAGGCCAGAATTGGATTAAGATCCCTGAAATGGAAATGTCTCGATCGGCCACCTGAGCATGTTTGAATACAGCATACCTTCTATGTGATCAACAGAAACTTCACCCAAGAGCTACAATGATACTATACCTCGAGGCAGCAAGCTCGAAACGAAGCAAAATCAAGTCTGTGTCTTGATGCTAAAAGCAACACGTGATCTACACAGTCTCTTGACATCATAGATCACGTGAGGACACGCGGCCCAAGCTCGGATCGCTGAGAAGGAGCTCAGCTTCCTTCCCCATGCAAGGCTCCAGTGTAGGCAGGGGGAAAGTGCAGCCTTCGTGAACACCACTTCTTCAACTGCGATACCCACCATCACGACCGCCTTCAAGTTAGGCATAATCACTTACCCATATTCTTTTGGCCAACGCGTCAAATCATCCCCACTTTTCTTCCCGCAGCCGACCCATTCTACCAGCCATGGGGTGGAACGTGTTTCGCTATCTGGCGGACATATCCCACCTGGCTTCGATATGTATCCTGATCTGGGCAATTCACCGGAACAAAAGTGCTGAGGGTATGTGATCTGGGTATTCGGGACAGGAATTCTGCGACCGCTTTCTAACACCTGGCTTCTTGATAGGCGTTTCGCTCCTCACCCAAGGGCTCTATGCGGTTGTGTTTGTGGCACGATACCTGGATATATTGAAGCCCTCGTCATGGGCATTTAGCCATGGAGCGTCACTGTGGAATATTCTCTTCAAGCTCTTTTACCTCAGCTCATCTTTCTATCTTGTGTTCATCATGATGAAGGTCTTCCCTCGGACACGAGAAACAGAACGAGCATGGAAGCTTGGGATCTACTCGGTGGCTGGATCTTTGGTGCTGGCGCCGATTGCGATCGCTATCCTGGAGGGGGGATTCCCTCCGCCTTGGTTTCTAGAGGTAAGACATGTCTCGATTTCTACGTCGCTATAAGATACTAATCGTCGAGGACAGCTTTGCTGGTCTTTCTCTATCATCCTCGAATCGGTTTGCGTATTGCCGCAGCTACTACTCCTGCGCCAAACCACTGTCCCCACCGTGATTGACTCCTACTACCTCGGTGCTTTGGGATCTTACCGGGCATTCTACATTTTGAATTGGCTCGTTCGCGGATTCGGCAATCCGCCGAGCTGGGATCCGATTGCGCTTGTTTTCGGGCTTGTACAGACCGCTTTCTACGTTGACTTTGCATGGGTTTATTACTCGCGCCAGCGAGTGAAGCTCCGCAACGGTGGAGTGGTTGATTCGGAGGATCTCCGCAAGAGCTGGCTGGTCAATCGTGTTCTCAACCTTCGCGGGGTGCGCGGCTCTAGCGATGAGGAACAGGGTCTTAGAGAGGATGCGGAAGGAGATGAAAATCGAGGCAGCAACAATCGTTGGGGCGCCCGTGGTGTCTCCATTGCTGCGGATGACACGCTCGATCACCACCAGACCCACGGGAATATCCAAAACCCTGATGATTTTGAGGGAGTTCTGGGGGATGATGGTTCTGACGAGGATGATCATGATCTCTCTAGTTCGCGCCACCAGACCACTGCATGATACACATGATGGCCATGGAAGATTACTTGATATATCACAAGTTTGAAGATCATGTTAGGAGGAAAATGATGAACAAGGGCAGTCCCTGGTACTGGGCTTTTTGACGTTATGAAGAGCGTCCATTTTTTTTTTTTTTTTGTTTAATTTTCATCTTTCGGGAGCGAGTTTGTTTACCAATGCAAATTCACAAGGCACAAACACAAGCAGTATTGTAAAAACCATGAGAAAAAGCCCCAAAGTCTAGTCTGCCTTGCACCTCAATGTAACAACGAGCATGGTATTTACGCCTATGAAGTTTCGCCGACCTCCCCGGTCTACTTTAGATACCGCCAATCGGGCTGTCCGAAGAGACGTGAGGTTGAGAATCTTTCCAGCCCCAGTGACTTGCGGTACATTCCCTCGCATATTGACAGGTCCAGCAGAAAAGAGCCCCTTTACAACCACGCTAATGTGCCTGCAGCTCTGCACTGCTGCAGGGATGAGTATGAAGCGGATAAGTATGAGGCCCCCCAGATCATCCGGGGCTACTATACTTGGAAATCACTACTCTAGTCTCTACGCATCACGTCGGGGCTAGATCTACACCCGACAGCAAAACAAAGAGTCACATCCCAGGAAATGCCACCTTGCGGTTATTACCCCTCTATCAACCTCCCCTCATTTGAACTCGTCATAAGCACCTCATCTGGACTCTCTACAACAGGTCAGATCTCGGGCGCTTAATAGCCTCTCCACGTAGGACCAGGGACCTCATTGTGGGGCTCGGGAGAGATGCCAAGCCAAGCCCGCGCCACGAAAAGGAGAACATGGCCCGAATAATCCGCCTTGCGGCTATAGAGCAATGCACGGTGTGAAAGAAGATTCGGGAAAAGCACATTAAGTTCTAGGGTCTCCTCGTGGGCGCTTAACCATGGGCCAAGAATTCTCCGGAGCAAAAAGCTTGCGGCGCGCGGGTAGCCTTTCAGCCTCACGGACCCCGGCATTCGTCCAGTCAAGAGCCGCCGGCGATAATCTCCTTTTTCATCAGCCCCAGTACTTTTTTTTTTCTTTCGTTCCTTTTTCTTCAATTCCTTTCGATGAGACACAGATGGACGTGGACCCCAATTGTGCTTGGCCTTCTATTAAATTCTCATTTCCCAGTATACAGTGTAACAGTGGGGAATTGACATCAAGCCCAGGAGGAGACATGGGTTTGTTGGGGGTGGAATTAGGGTATCATCCAGGAATTCTTAGATCCAGCTCCAAGGCAGATTGTCAATTAATGAAGGATTCAGCCTTGACGGGTCAAACTTCAGGGATGATAAATTCTGGATTTAAGGATAAATCCCGCTGCAGCTAGGAATTGTGCAGAACGGGGGCGAAAGGGGAGTTAAGTATACTGATGCGAATCCCTGCAAACTTGGAACCTAGTGGATGGGTAGGCGAGCTGACGCTCAATACTGTAGGTACAACTAACACTATATCCACTAAACCGATTTGCGATTATTAATTTCCCAGCCCCGATAATCAATCAAATCCCGTAGATTTCGGCCCTTTGCCTTAGTCAATCCACCCTGGCCCATAGACCTTGGATTAGTTGGTTCTATTTTGATTCCCTATGATGTTATTTTTTTCTCCCTTGCTCTAAAATCCCTTCACCGTTGCATTTTCCTCATTTTGGCCCTATGGTCGTTCTTCAGCAAATCCTGCTCCGTTCCCGGGGGTGTGGGAAGGATGGGGGCGGAAATGCTCAATATCAAGAAATCGGGATTGAATCACAAGGCGCTTAAATATAGGCCCTCGACGTGTCTACACATTTCTTTCCCCGAGCGGTTCTAATGCAGCACGGCGGTCATCGGCGTTACTAGTCCTTGCTTTCTGGTGCACTCTGAGCCTATAGTTCACCACGCAAGAACGTTTGTTTATCCTGCCTTGCAAGGCATTCCAACGTGGGCTGTGATATTGATTTCTCCAATGCAGTTGCGAGAGCAGTCTTTGGATCTATATCATAATCCTTCGACCCCCACCTGTACCTGGATTCTTCATCTGGTTCTTCATCTATAAAGAAATCATTTCTTCAGCTCTTCCTGAAGCTATTCTGACAAGCTGCCGCATGCCCATTTTTGTTGGTTTCATCTACTAGCCGCTTCCAACCACCAGTCTCTATCAACCGCCGTGCTCCCAATCTGCTGCACCAAGACCCTGATCCGTGTTTCATATCGTTGCCACCATCGCTTCTGGTTCCAATCAAGTCCACCACACGCCACAACCTTCTAGAAGTCATACATGGTTCTACCTGGCCATCGTGCGAGCATCATGTCCGACATCAGCTGTTCACCAGAGGAGCTACCAATGTACTATGACGTTGGACCCGACTGGACCGGGGTCGAGACAGTACGCCGCCCCCTACCATTGGCCCCCGGGGCCAATAGCCTCCATCAAGACCCACGTCCCCAAGCTAACAGTGCTATCTTTAGCCCGAATTCCAGGCCTACCTAGGTGCAAATGCCTACTGCACAGAACCAATAGGCCCATCCGCACTCCTGACCCCAGTCAGTCTCCCCGATAGCTCAATGCGGCCGAGTCCCGCATTGAGCCATCACTCAGAATATGCCCCAGAATACCAATACATCAACAATTCCATAGCCCCACAAGGCCTGGGAATCACCGCACCATTTCCCACAGACTTCCCCGTCTCAGCACCAACCCTAAATACGTCCTACATCTACGCCCCAGATGAGCTCCAACAACTCGAGTATGGTCTGCCCACCTACACCTCCAGCATGTCGCCGCAAATGCATTCGCAAACGCAAGCGCATATCCCGGCACCTAGGCGCAAGAGACGCGCGCCGTCCCAATCAAGATCTCACACGCCTTCTCGGGATACACCAATCAATATCCTGCCCCACCCGGAGGGAATAGAGCGTATGGAACGTGAGCGATTAAATCCCCGGCCCCCACCACAGCTTTACCCCCGACCACGGGCCCCCGGTAGGGGCCGACGGGACCCACAGGCCGAAGCGGAAGACATGTTTGTAGAGGAATTGCGCGAGCAAAATACGGCGTGGAAAGTTGTGCGGGAATTGTATCGGGAAAGGTTCGACAAGGATGCATCGGAGTCGAGATTGCAGATGCGATTGAAAAGGAGGCGCGAGCAACGGAATACGCACTGGGAAGATCACGATGTGAGTACGTGAGCCAAATTTCAGACCCTGAGGTAGGGGTGATGTTTGTTTTATGTGGATTGTGTACTGATTATGTGTGCAGGTCCAGCTTCTTATCAACGCTAGTGCGATGTGGGAGAAGGAAAAGTTTCGATTTATTGCAGATAAGGTAAGCTAGGTCCTAATTACACTGAAAAAGCAAAGATGCGTTGCATGGTATCCGATCAAAGTACCGCTTGTGATGCGTTGAACTTGGATCAGTACTGACTATTTACTGTTTGCTTTAGATGAAAGAACTTGGTGCTTCGAAAGATTATACGCCCGACCAATGCAAACTTCAATTACGGGTAATAGACGTGAAACAATATTATCGGAATATGGGCAGTGCCTCACCATCAGCCATGACCGATCCTCCTCGCTCCCTAAAGCCAAAATCAAGAAAACGAGCGCGGGTTCAATCATTGGATCCGGAATAACGTGCATACATTTCCCAACATTCAAGCGTCATTTTGTTGTGCATTTTATACAGCATTTCCATGTCTTACATATCTGTTTCAGACATGCTCATTTAGCATTGCATCATTGCATGAGATTAGCGTTACATTGTCATATACTGAACTTCATACGATATTTCGGAAACCTTGGGACCTGTATCCATATCACAATTTCTTAGGTGTTTCATAAGAGAATACTAGCATTTAGTAAAGGCCAGACTGACCAGTACATGTCAACCTTGGAACTACCTCGGTAGATCTATACTTAGGTACCTTACTAGGTTACTAGCTACATAACATCATGCATTGATCTACCGAGAACTAGACCCACCTGACGTACCTTAAGCTAGTGGCAAGTTTCAGCCCCCAACGAATAAGATCGTTAAGAGTTTGTTTCTAAGTATATTTAAGGTGGGATTCATGTTTCATCTATTTAGGACCTATCGGGGCCATGCATATCACTAACCTCTTAGTTCGGGTCATTTATTGCCCCATGTTTCTTCATTTAGAATTTCGCCTCAAAGTCGAGTTGGGCTCGGTGTTACATTGCAGAGTTCTGGGCTCTGAATTTTGTGTAGCTAGGGTCTGGGTGCATGTCTCTATGTTCGGATTATGAGCTGATGGTTCTATTTGAGGGCGGACTATCTTGCTGGTATTGCTTAGCTTGAGTTTTGCTGCATGCTTCGTATGATAGGTGACGGTCGGATGAGATATCCATTCTGTTAATTATGGGTATAGGTTTTGCGACTAATAGGGCTTCATAAGATTCATCAAATTCTATTTTTCATCTCATAATTGGCATTTAGGCATCGTCGTCGGAATCGAAACCTTCATCACAAATAGGGAATGTCAAAAGCGCCGCGATACCTCCAAGTCCCTCAAGGCGCTTTCCACTCTCATGATCGGAACTGAGAATTCGCACCTCACCACCCTCCACATCACGAACCCGATCTACGAGTCCGACCCATCGTTTCCGTTCCCCGATATTTTGCGATCTGAACAACCGGTTGGACATGATTAATACTCCACCGCCACGGCCCACAGCGCCCTGATCAACCGCTGACTCGACCTCACGTGGACCGTATGTAGCCTTGTTCGTCTCTTTGCGCAATTGATCCAAGAAATCGTCCATTAATTTGGTCTCGCGCGCGTACTTTGTATCGGCCAAAAGTGTCTTCACAGCTGGGGACTGGAGAACCTCGGATAAAGAGTTCATATATCCTGATGCCGAATGCACAACCACGACACTAGATAGGAGTCTTCTGAGAGCGGGTGTTGTTGTTGCTTCTGTTTGAATGTATTTGTGAAATCCCGCCGCGACGAATCCGGGTGAAGCTAGTAGAATAGGTCTCACAGTCTCATTGTTTGAGCCGGATGTAATGCTGGTATTGAACTCCATCTGTCGGAGGAGTGTTTCGAGTGTGACGCGGTAGAACTTGCCCATGCCCTATTTGATATTAGATTTTTTGCCGAAGCGAAGATTGTGCCGCTACTTACTTTATCATGATCTCCTCCACCCTGCCGTTTCCTCGGTACAGACATCTCAATTTTCTGCTTTAATATTGTCTGGAACTGGCCAATAAAGCAGATATGTGCCAATCCCTCCTGCATCACAACGGCGACTGCCTCTGCACGACGTTTCCCACCCTCATCCACGGCGTCCTTAAGCATTTCGACCGCAATGCTATCCCACCCAACACCCTCACCATCCGAGCCGACATCTTTTTCTAACGTGAAGTTGCGATTCAATTCCAAGTCAAGGGTGTGGAATTGTCCGATCTTGGTATGCGCAGTCTCATTCACAATCTGACCTGAGACATGAAGTTGCGAGCTCTGGGGATCGAAATCAAGGTTCTTCACCCGGATTTCAAGGTTTAAATGTACTCGTGCGGATGACGTCGATCCAGTGTCTTGGGTTGAGGTGACTCGGCGGATAGCACTTGCGCGTAGAAGGTCTCCGGGTCGAATAAGGTTGTATGCGTGCCACTAAATTGGACCGAATGAGCTTGGTGTCTGTGGATTCATGATTGTTGATGGGATTCTCGTACCATGTCTTCGGGCTCCTCGGGGAACAATGTGACGGTGCCGGAGCCATCGTGCTCAATCTTGTTCTTGACAAGACGCATGGTTATGAGAGGACTTCACTCGGATCTGGAATACGTCAATAGTCAAGAATTGTTATCCTGAATCGCGCCTTGCTGCCCCGCACAATACTGCCACGAGTCACCGCTAAGGTGATGAGGCAGCGCAGCTCTATAAATGGATGTTGATATGCTCTACACAGCGAAAGACGCTCACATGGGATGTTCTAAGTGATTTCGCATAAAGTATACTCGAATATTGGAAGGACTAATTTGGGTTCCCATCTAAAAGGCGCTTAATTTGCCCAAGGTGCCTCGCTCTCCCATCTGCAGCCAAACTACGTCATTGAGAACTACTTATGAGAAATTTGGCCACAATCAAAAGTGAGTTTTTTTTTGTTTTGAAAAACTCATTGATAATGGGAATTTTGTGACAAACCTAGAAGTGTCCTAGAAATCTCTTTCAGAGTGCCATTGGTCTCATCTAGCCACATCGCTTTTGACAAAGAAGAGTTGAAGAGCGACGGACATCGGGTCAACTAGTGAGCTCAACGGGGACTGGGTCAATGGGTACATTATACATGGCAATTAAGTTAGTTACCAGATCCATGTCTACAAAGTCTGCAGAATCCAATTCCACTGATCTGTGATCGGCTTAATCCGCTCCCCGCTTGACAAATTTCCCCAAACGAGCTTGGCCATGGAAACGCACGGAAATTATGGAACCGAGTGGTCCGTGTTATCAATCAGTGACTCTTCGACCTCTTCTCCGCATCTACCTTCTTCAACTCACTTTATTTCTTACTCTTTCCAACATCTTTGGCTTCTTGATATCTTCGGTCAACTGAACTTTTACAATATTAACAATGGCTGGTCTTTCACTTCAATCAACCCGCAAAATGGTGTCGGGATATGAGATCCCCGTGGTCGGCTTCGGTGTATGTCTCACTTTGCTTTTAAGATCTGATAGAATCTAATATCGTCACTCCAATCTAGGTTTACCAGACGTATGACCTCAATATGTAGATTCGGGTTTCCGATCTTGACTGCTGACTGATATGGTAATACAGACCTTCCGATGTTACCGAGAAGGTGACGCTCAAAGCTCTCGAGCTGGGATACCGCCATGTAAGTCATAAATGCTGACTGACTACTGGTCCTTGTTATTGACTATTTGTATAGGTGGACAGCGCAAAAGTTTACGGCAATGAGAAAGAAAGCGCTTCAGCCATCCGCAAGTCAGGACTGGACCGATCGCAGATCTTCTACACAAGCAAGGTTCCAAGAACATGCATGGGCTATGAGAAAGCAAAGCAGGCCATCGAAGAAAGTGTCGCGGCTGCTGATCTTGGCTACATTGATCTGTTAGTATCCTTTATTCTCGGAATGGCGCTAGACGCATACTGATACATTATTAGCATGTTAATCCACGCACCCTATGGCGGTAAAGAAGCCCGCCTGGGTACTTGGCGCGCTCTGGTCGAAGCCCAGAAGGCTGGCAAGATCAGATCCCTGGGAGTCTCTAATTTCGGCATTCCACAGCTGGAGGAGCTTGAGGCATACATTCAGTCTGGTGGTGGCGGTCAAATTTCTGTTGGCCAGTATGAGATTCACCCTTGGTGTCCTCGCGATGATGTCGCCGAATGGTTGCAAAAGCGCAACGTGGTTGTTGAGGCGTACTCGCCTCTTGTGCAAGCTACGCGCATGAAAGAAAATGTTTTGCAGACCCTTGCCAAGAAGCACGGAAAGACTCCTGCTCAGATTCTGGTTCGCTGGAGCCTGCAAAAGGTATGTTATTCTGATGCTGAGCGAAGGCGAAGTGACTGACGTCGTTATTACGTAGGGATATGTGCCTTTGCCGAAGTCAGTGACAGATTCGCGTATCCAAGAGAATGCGCAGGTCTTTGATTTTGAGCTTTCCCCAGAGGACATGGCTAGTCTGAAATTGAACTCGTATGCGCCTGTGTGCTGGGACCCTGTCCGGGACTGCAAGATTTAAATGGATTTTCAGTAAGCGTCGAGGGGTAGATAAGTGAACCAAAAAAAAAAAAAAAAAAAAAAAGGAACCGAAAGGGAAATGACTGACAGGGAGTTTGCGATCGCTGCAAAGCATTGTGTAACATTGAGAACCATGTGGCCTGCCTACCTCGGGTTTAGACTTCGATCTAAGCAAGAGGGCTTTATGATCAACGCTGCAAGACACTTGGTGTGTTGGTGTGCAAGTGAGAGTTTCAGACAAGGATCAAGAACTCCGGCGTTAGAATATATTCTCTATGATTTAGGATTATTATAATGAGAATTACCTCTCTAATGGAGGTTGATCTTCCAAAAATCACATCTCATCATTCTCCATTTTCAAGCGGCGGAGCAATCAGAACGCGGTGTAACTCGCCAGATTAGGAAATCTGTTGATCGGCACAACGTATCGCCGCCAACAAAACCCCGTAACAAACGATTATGACGCACCACTTTCAATAATCGACATCCGTCCCCCATGAGTGGAATTATGCCAGGCAGTCGCACGCGACGGTCGCTTCCAAAATGCCAGCAGATCGGCCTCGTATCATCCTCGAGAAATCCAGCACCGTGCGACGCCGATACCAGCGCAGCAACAAACGGTTCAAATTCACCGCCGAGGAACTGAAGCGCATCGAACGCGAGGAGGAAAAGGAGAAGCGAGCGAAAGAGCTCCGTGAAAAGGACAAGAAGCGCATTGCAAACAAAAAGAAGAAAGCTGAGGCTGATGCGAAGGCCCGTGAAGAGGCTAGACGACAAGGCTTACCTGACCCTAACGCGGGCAAGATCCCGGCCAGCCAGCCCCTGCTCTCAAAGTTCCTGTTCTCTGCGAAGAAGCCTTCTCCATCTGAGGAGCCGGAACCAGACTCAGCCAAAGAATCAACACCTGAACCTTCGCCTCTTCTTTCGCCTGAAACCCCACACGAACCTACGCCCGAACCCTCATCCGAGCCTCCACTCGAGCCTCCAAACGAGCATGCACCTGACCCTTTAATTACTGGGCCTGTAATTGCTGAGCCTGAACCCGGTAATGAAAATGGAGTCACAGAGCTTGATAGTCAATTTGGGGATACCGAACCGGACTCAGATTGCTTCGATGACCTGGGAGAAGAACCCGAGCCAGAATTACCTGTTCTTGAGAGTGCAGCTACCTCAAGGGATCCCGACTTCCAGGATCCAGGCCTGGACGTGAGCAAAGACACATTGGACACGGACGAATTTTCCGACTGCTCGGCATTTTATGACGAGGATATCCTGAATGAAGCCGAAGCGGCTGCAACTACACAAGCAAGTCATCGCGAAACACAGTCTCCTCCCCTCAACCCTGCATTATTGCAAACGCCCCCAAGTAACCACTCGAAGAACACTGCAAACTCTATCGCGTCGCTAGGAAGTTCCTTCCGCGACGACACCGCGGATTACCTGGAAGATGTCTTCACACGGGGGTGTGGGGACTCGTTTGGCGAACTTATGCAATTGGGCTCAAAGCCTCGATAGCCCCACATAGCACTGACTGCATTTAGCCGTGGAGTATGGTTCATTTTTTGTTCACGAATATTGGAGTTCTGGAATATGGAGTCTTGGTACTGGGCAAGTGGAACAAATCTGCTTTGGGGGCCCCCCAGCATCATCAAAGTGCAGGGCTAGATACATGCACAGCTTGGCGAGGGAATAATTGCAACACCCCGTGGGGCTTCAAGTCTGTACTGTACTAATGATGGTAATGCTTTTCTGCTTTTTCAATGCATACACCCCTCGCAATGAACATACATGGAGGTAGCTCTTTTCTGTGCAATACACAAACTTCAACTGATATCGTGGTTTTTCCTAAAAGCATGCATTCCAACTTTCGCTAATCGATAGCCTGAGTTGGATGATTATGGAACTGCATAAGGACGCTGAACTGTGCAGACATCCAAAGGTAGTTAGACCACCTTCCCTGCATATTGGTGGCCTTAACTCGGCATTGAAAGTCACCCAGAAAGGATATTGCCATCCGACACATGACCAGGCTGTGTTGCATTATTCTTGCCCAGCCTTCCTCCTGAAGGATGCGCTAGGTCATGTATAGAAATAATAAGCTTCCAACTGATTATGGTTGACAGCCTTGGAAGCAAGCTTGAAAGACCTACAAACCCAAGAAATCTAAATGCTCTCACGCAGATTTTATGACATTACAGAATTTTGTCATCCGCATACAGCCGGTCTAAATGATCTGTTGCAAACACTGTGGTGCATGGGCCTGTCAGAATCTCTTGTGGACGGGACACCTAACCACTTAGCCCCCGGGGCCGCCCTTGTCTTGAACGGAGATTCGGCATGCACCTTGTCAAATTTTGCATCAATGCACCCTTATGAATGGCCAGGAATGCCCAAGGCTCGCATTGATGCTTTCTTTGCGGTTTAGTGTATTAAAAAGCGCGCACAGGACAGCTGTCGGTCTTTCCATCTGAATACCGAGTATATAGCCGTGCGGAGCGATGTGATTGGAGAGCGATTGGTCTCTTCCTACTCTGAAGGAACTCGTTTCATTGTGCCAAGGCCCCTCAGCACGTCGTCTAACTTGCGCACATACATGGTGCCCCCTATTGATGCATTCGTGGACGTCGGTGCGGGATTATTGTATTATATAAAGGCTAAATTGCCTCTACTCTGATGATGTAGTCTTCGCATATTGTTCTCTCAATATCTGGGAGATCGTCATTTGCGTCGCTTCTTTCTTGAAATTATATGGCAAGGCTTAGGCAGGTCACAATGCGTTCCCATACTCTCTTGTTTTCCCTTCTTGCCTCTGCGGGTGTGGCGGTGTCTGCAAGGACCTGTCGATGCCTCCCCTCGGAATCCTGCTGGCCTTCTCATGCGGAATGGCAAAGCTTGAATCGAACGACCAATGGCCATGTGCATGCACTTAGGCCAGTAGGAGCCGTCTGTCATGGATCCGCGTATAATTCTGCAGCGTGCGCTGTCGCGCAAGAAAACGAGTATGACTCCATCTGGAGGGCAGACCAGCCCGGTATGCGCCCTCAACATACAAATTCACACCTGATAATTGCAATGAAAATAAGCTTACGAATAATTTACAGGAGCTGTGGAATGGCCAAACTGGGAGGCATGGCCTGAACAAAACCAGTCTTGCTACATCGACTCAAAGAAGTCGATTCCATGTGGCCAGGGACGGATATCTCTTTATACCGTCCAGGCTGAGTCTGTAGAAGACATCCAAGCCGGTGTGAAATTTGCCCGGAAGCATAATTTGCGGGTGGCTATTCGGAACAGTGGTCACAATCATGCAGGACGATCTGTTGCTCCGGAGTCGCTGCAGATTAACACACACCTAATTGTAAATAAGACTAAGCACACAAACTTCAAGCCTGTCGGTTGTAATAGTGCAGATGGCGGTGTGGGTCTTGCAGTCACCCTCGGCGCTGGTGTTCAGCTGTACGACATGTACACATGGCTGGCCGAGAATGATATTATGGTCGTCGGTGGTTCGGCACATGGAGTAGGTGTTACTGGGGGATATATCCAGGGAGGAGGTCACTCCCTTCTTGCTGGTATTCATGGCATGGCCTCTGACAATGCCCTGGAATTCACTGTGGTTGTTGCGGATGTAAGTGGTCATAGCAAGATTTAGTAATCAGCGCTAACTGATCATGCAGGGGAGACATTTGACTGCCAACTCTTATCAAAACTCAGACCTCTTCTGGGCTCTCCGGGGAGGTGGTGGCGGAACCTGGGGTGTCGTCACCTCTGTGACTGTGCGGGCATTTGAAGACGCTCCGTTCGTGAGTATCTCCATCTCCGGCGGTGCTGAGTTTCAATCAGATGAGTACTGGAACGCAGTCAAATATTTCCACTCGTTTCTACCTCAGTTCAATGAGGCAGGTGGTAGCTTGTACTATTGGCTGATTCCGGATTACCCCGATGCCACACTTGGCCATGTATCTGCCATCAGTGCGGAAGGTGGCTTCGGGAACGCAACCAGCAAGGCTGCAGTTGACCAATTAATGCTACCACTAGTCTACACGCTTGGTAACCTCACCGGCGCAGCCTTCACATATTCGTCAACCTATATCCCGAAATCATCCTCCTTGTACGCCGCCGAATTCGAGAGTTCCGACTCAGTCGGCATATCCGTTATCCTTGGCTCGCGTCTCGTGACGCGTGATTTCATGAAGTCGGCCGAAGGACCAGGAAAGGTGACAGATGCTCTGAGAAGCTTGCGTGTATACCCGGGAAACACGACTCTAGGCCAATATGCGATACAGGGTCTTGTTGTAGCTGGACCAGCCGTTTGGGCCAATGCCGACGTTGTTGATAGTGCACTGCATCCTGTCTGGCGAAGTGCGCTAGTCCATCTCATCATCGCCCGTGGGTGGGACATTGACACACCGGTTGCGGAGCAGCAGGCAATTCAGCGGAATTTGACTGAGGTTGAGGTTCCAATTCTCAAGAAGCTGGACCCAGCACCGGGAGGTGGTTGCTATCTCAACGAGGCGGACGGTTATGAGAAAGATTTTCAGGACAGCTTCTGGGGCTCCAACTATGGGCGTCTTTATAAAATCAAGCAGAAGTGGGACCCTGAAAACCTGTTCGTTGTAAGAACTGGTGTTGGTAGTGAGGATTGGGATGCCGAAGGTTTATGTCCTAAATAGAATGATTGCGCCGACTCTGAAACCCGAGCTTTGTGTCCTGTGTGGACTACGGAAGAAGGGCTAGTCAAAATGACTTTGGCGAAATTGATTCTGAATCATCAAAGATCAGCCTTTTCAACTATTCTAGTCCCATTCATGTTGCGAAATTTGGGCTTGCATAAACTTGTACATAAGTCGCACGTCACGTCACCATCTGTCGTGGATACCGTAATCAGATCAGAATCCGTCTCGACCAAGGTCAGAGTGAGTCCGCAGACTGCACCCTCAGACTAGTTTGTCCACACGCCGGTGTAGGTGTGTAGCGCAGCAGAACATGGTATTCTCTGAAGCAGCAGTGCGCTTTGATACGAAGTGTTTTAGTGTTAAGTGTGAAGGTGCTTTGCGGATGGGCCAACTTGCTCAATGTATCATGGCTGGTCTTCAAGCCATCAGGCAGCAGGCGTATGACCACAGGCTGATCGCAAGGCTTTGCGTCGAGCAGGAAAAGCTTGGGACGGTTGCCTTCACTGACTGATGTCGACCAACTGAAAGCAAATTGCTTCAGGATTCATTTTTTCGCTCAGCTGAGAAACTCCTCGTATTCGACGGATGGCGGATGCTTCAAATAGCATTGTCGATCTATTATTGAGGGGTTTTTGGGGATGATTGGTTGGTCACTTGATTACAGGGTCCTGTCTCGTATCGGTACGAAATACAAAATTCGCCCTCATTTTTGCCCAGACTCAGAAACAAATAGCAGCAAAGGAATATGTACTGGAAGCTCAGAGGTTAAAATCTCCGCGTGATTCTGTCATAATTGGGAAACATTGGCTCAGGAATCTAAGGGCAAAACTCGATCTTAAATATCCATCGACTCATCATTCGGGATCTACAGGAGCGGCTCAGGGCGTGTCTATCGAAGCGATCGACGGTAGCGAGCCAGGAACTTGAAATCTGGTAAAACTTTCTGTATCATAGGAATATAATCGCACAATGAGGACAGGTTTCACCAATGTATCTACTGTAGAATGATTCTGGTCGCTTGTGTCTTCCCTTTGAGGCACCGGAATACGAAATGTGGCGTCGCAAAGCGACCTGTAGCCTGCAATCTGTGTCAGGCTAGAAATGTTCCAAAATCCCTACGGAACAGGTGGGAAATCATAATTTTGTAATTTACTCGAGACACAGAGTCAGCGCACGCCCAGCAAGGTCTGCCGCAGAGATCTCCGACGTGGGAACTAGGTATTTGACAGCGTTAGTCACGAGAAGCGAGATACGCCCACCAATCCATATACATCGCTGATATATTTGCTCTCGATTGAGAAGGCTTTAAATGATACCGGCGTGGTTGGTTGTCAAAAGCTGGATGGTGTTGACTTCCTTGTCAAGGGCCAATGTGATGGCTAGCAGAAGCGCATACATGCACAGAGCTCTTTCTCAGACCTTCTGTTTATTTTTCTATTTTTTCATGCAGATCTTTAGAGATGTTATGATCCTTTGACCATCCCTAAGAGCGCAGTAAAGAGGGCGTTGATCAAGCACAGCGGACACTTATACCAGGAAGTGCCAGGTCCAGACCTTGCGACTTTGGCCATTTTTCTTCATGCGATGAAGCAAAATTCATCCATGGATACTTTGAGATCTCTGTAGTTTAACATGTGTCCAAGGTTCTACCGTCAGTGACGGGTCCGTTCTCCATGGCTACGAGTTCAGTATAGTCTTAGCGCCTCATGCGTGCAAACGGTGGGTCTCTTTAGCTGCAAAGTGAGATCACGATTATCCAGCCGGCCAGCCATCAGTGGGTGGATTTCCTTCTAACCACTGGGCTTGCTTAAGTGTTCGTTCAGCTCATGCAAGCCCCGGTGAACTTTCTCAAGCAAGTGAAGAATTAGCCGATGAGGCCGAATACGAAAAGCCTATAACTGGACCCGTGCCCACACCCAAGACTGACCATAGCCTGATGCAACATAGCACAGTCCAAAGTCTCTCCCAGGATGACTCCTCCAGTTTATACTACCGTGTCAACGGAAAACTTAGGACCACCTCGAAGGATCACCGGGAAATATGCGAACATCCTTTTGGGATTCCTTATACTAACAATTCCTCTGGCGGCTCTTGTTGCTCTTCTTCTCGCACTCATCTATCATTACCGGGTGGAGCAGATGACGCCTAGCGGGTTCCTGGTCCGATCTGGAACCCAGCAAAATGACCACGGAACATTATACGTCGACATTAACCCAACAATACTCATGAAAATTGCATCACTGTCGAGTACCATTGCTGGGTTCTTGTCCACTGTTGCCGCTGGATTAGCCGCATACCCTTTGGCTTCGGCGGTGCTCACCAAAACCAGAGCTGGTGATCCGGACGCGCTTTTGTCGCCCTTTCACTATTATCTGACGCTGGATCTGATTGAGAATGCCGGGTATTTCACCGTCTGGCGGTGGCTGAAGTTTCGATTCAGCAAGAGTCAGAAGCAGACCAACCCTCCCCCACAGTTGATCAAGCTTGGGAGAATAGCCTGCGTGACCCTGACTTTTGGGTATGGACATTCCCCTCGAGAGAGACTACATGATACTAAGAGTGGCTCTGAAAAAGAGCGCTGATTTTTGTAGGAGACACCTGGTTACACTTCACCACGGATCCCACTGAATTCACCCAATTTGGCTCCCTTCGCAGCGACACGGCCGCATACAGCATGGTTTTAAACTCCAACTGCACAAGTCAGGACAATACCTACAACGAGCAGAACAATCGCCCCTGCTCCCTCTCTCCCAGCATCAGAGGCGGTTACTTTTTGAACCCCATTACTACGCTCGAGGTCTTCAACAACATCTCGACAACCAGAAGCGTGAATGTCGTCTACGGGGTCGACACCACCCACGCCTTTCTCGGGATCCCTAACAACGGTAGAGATCAAGGACATGACTTCACCGCCACCACGTTCTCAGTCTCTACACAATGCCAGTCTGCAACGGCAGACTGCAATGTTAGCCGTGCCAACATCACTTCGGGAGCTGGCTCTGTGTTCCACTGTGCCAAATATACTGCTTGGTGGGGGTTAGTGAATGGCCCCCGCGAGGACTTCTCCAAGCATTATTTTACCGACGCCACCGGCACCCAAAACGCCACATCGTCGGATGAAACAATCAGCAACCCATTCTACATCGGATTTGGAGGATTCACAGACCCTTCCTCCGCTGCTGCCCTCCAGCTCATCCAGCGTAATGACCCGGGGGTCATCGCGCAGGAGTTCGGTGGCGTCGGCTATCTTTTCTTCTGCAATACCACCGTGTACGATGTCAAATACACTGCCGTGAACGGCTCTGTCACGGACTTCACGGCAACTCCCAGCAACCGCTCCGTGAGTACAGCACTCATGGTGGCAGAGTCTAACCTTAACTCCGGGGATCTCCAACTCCGCGATGCCGCAGATCTGGGTGCCCTCTTGGCCAATGATACACAGGACATGGCCAACACATTTTCGCTCGAATATAGCCGGGTCCTGTTGTCAATTATTTCCGGAGCGCTTCAGACCTCCCCGATTCTCAGTGGGCGGCAACGCACCACGAAGATTGTTGCGCGGGTCCCCATCACGCCGCTCTACTTTCTCGTGGCCTCTGTGGTCCTCATGATCGGGCTAGGCGTCTACCTTACTATAACGGCCTTGATTACTACCCGCATCAAGGAGATCGAAGAAGTTCGTGCCAGATTGAGCATCAAGCAGCTCGTTGCGGATCGAATGGAGCCTGAGGCGGCACGGGTCCCTATCAAGAGTTTGGATGATATTTTTATAGCTGGGGCACCAGCGGGGCTTACCAAAAGGATTGGGATTGGGAGAAACAATTCTTTGGGTGGCGGATGGGAGTTCAAAGTGTGGGATCCGTTGAAGTGATGGTGCTTGGAAGACGAAGTAGTAAACTAATTGATAGAGAGACAACATGATATTTAATAAACAACTGCAGAAAGAGTAATTGACCTGATTTAAATTTAATGATGTGGTTCTTCGGCTCAGGGAATATGATATAGGATGAACTTCGATTCCTCGCACCTAGCCCTCATAGGGTATCCGTCTAATTTAATCGGAGCTGAGAGAGGTGGTTGAGCAATTCGCACGAGAATTGTCCTTAACGAGAATTACCATAGCGAAAAGTTAGACAAGGCGCCATAAATGTGTATAGGGGGCACAATGTTCAAGAAAAACCAGGCCTGAAAAGAGTTTCATTTCATCGGTCCCGGAAGAGATGCTTCACGTTCACATCCTGATACTTGGGATTATTCATGTTATTGCTGTCTTAGGTCCCCGTATTCAATTTTCCACTTGTGCGAACGTTTCTTGTAAAATACCGCAAGAGAGCCTTCGATCGCACTAGTCTAAGAAGACTAACGAAAATGTACAGTAGTGGTTATCAAGTGCTATCTGAAACCGCCGATACGCTGTAGTCCAGATGCACGACACCGCAATTTTATTCGAACAGTTCCAAAGCGTTGAAGAACTTCACAGGAACCTCATATTCCCGGTATAGTTTCCTTTAACAAGAAAAAAAAAATCTTCTTGAACAAGACGGTGGATGTTGACACCTGAATGGGACTAAGAAATGGTGGTTCCTGGAATACCAATTTCGCAACATTACACTTTGATTTCCACGTGTGCGCGCGGATGTTCCTGGTCAAGCTTAAAGAAATGAAATGGGTGCTTTTCCCACATGCATTAGTTTAATAGTGTAGAGTTTTGATTCGTCGAAGCTGTTAGTGGTATGGGGCCCAAATTATAATTAAATGGGGGCCAAATCCTAGCGAAATTGTGGTCAAAGGTACTGGTCATTGCTTGCTTTTGTATCCACTCTAAGCCTCCTATATTATGATTCTCTGAGTGATGCTTATAATGTAGCTTTTTACTTGCCTCTGAGTGGTAGTGGGAAATTGTAGCATAGAAATGCCGACAAGGCGTAAGATAAGGTTCCCTACGTGGATAAATCGCCTGAATATGTCGTTCGCCCAGCAAAGGATCACGTATTTTGATTCTATCAACATCCAATTCATTTGCAATCTTCACGGACCTAGCCTCCGGGCCTGATAACAAGAACCGCCAAAAATTAGCGAAAACAGGGATCTAGACGGCCTTGGAGGAGCAGTACGGCTAGACACATGGTGATCCTGAGTGGATTGGTCGAGATGAAACCCTTAGTGGTATTGACAGACACCCAGTCTGTACTACCTTACTAGAGTGGAACAAGTTGTTAAACCGCGTATGGACAAAATCCGTGAGATTTCACGAACCTGCCCATCCCTGTAATTGTCTTAAAAGAATGTTTAGTTGTATTCTACCGACCTGTACCCACAGCTGGACTGGCCAATAGGAAATCGTGGCTTGGGTTTGTAGACATGAGTGCTGGTTCAGTCGAAAGGTCAATACGCTAATGCAGAGTTATCACGGGCTAATGCGGGTTGAGGGGGCCAAACCTGCCGAGAAAAAGCAAAGTTATAAGGCACTAGAGGCGGGTTTCTCAAGTTTCAGACCATAGAGACCTAAATTGCTGCGAGGAGTTAATGAATCACTGATCGTACCTCTTCTATCATGTGGAATTCTTCCGTTCATTCCGTACCGTCCCCACTTCATACCACGTGCTTTGAGATATATGAGATCCTACACTCTGAGATCTCCAGGACTGAATCAGGTACACAATCTACGAAAAGAGTGGACCTTTATGGTTGGCCCGTGCCCACTGCTAGCCTAAATTCGGATCTTCCACCTGAATAGCCTTCTCTCCTCTTCACAGCTCTTCCAATAATCGTCGTATTGACTATTTTGGTCCTCCAGTCCCTCTCCATAGGTTTGATCATTCAACCAGAAAAGCAATTATATGGGGAGGGTGGAAGATCTGGTCCTCTTGTGCCTTTACAGTCTGATCAACTATTTCGCCAACAAAGATGGGCTTAATGAAGGGAGGATTTCGCGTCCCTGAATTGCATAAAAAGAAAAACCCCAAACACCAATCATCGGAAGTTCAGTCATCTATAGTATCCGACCAGACGTCGCAACGTGAGAAGTCGATGTGGCGGCGAATATCTCGAAGGGATTTCCATCTATCATCTGTCAATGAAGAGACAGCGGAGATGCTCAAAAAAACAGACCACACCCTGACGCAACTCCACGAAGTGCGGCGATTGCGCCAGTTAAAAGCTCCTCTACTTGATCCTGGTGAGAACTTATGGATGGAAAATACCATCCTTGACGTCGAGAACGCGGCTCGCGACGTGGCTATTCTTCTTGAACCCATCCGAGTAGAAAGAGAGACCGGGAATGGCAAAATCGGCCTGGGAAGGCAGTTCCGTTGGGCTTATCATGACAATCAACGAGCGCGAGATATGATCAACCGCCTTTTGGCTTGTCATTCCAGTCTCATGGCTGTTCTAGCTCGTCTCCAGCGGCTTGATGCTCCTCAGCCCCCGCCTGTCCCTGTGCATGAACTCGGAGCAGAGATACCCCAAAAATTTGGGATGTACAGCTCCCCTAGTCTGCATGACTCTGTGAGTGGTCTGAGTGAGTTAGACGAGAGTAGCATGTGGGTATCACCGACACAGAGTTCTTTGAACCATGAGATGAATGATATGTTGGCATGGCGTCGGACTAAAGGAAATGCTGTTTAGTACCTATGTGAGGCAAGTGGATTCTGTGACTAGCATCTCTTCTTACTGTATTTACTTCAAGATAGGCTTTTTCCAGTTATTATGCGAATTTGTATTATATATGAATTACTGGCAGAAACGGCCTTCTTCCCAAGGTTCGCATCCGGTAATCCTCCCTTGAGAACACGAAGAAGAGATGCGCGTCGATATGATTTCCTTCAAACTCCAAGTTCTTCCTCTTATTAACATTTGAGGCACAGGAAATGATGTTGTCAAACTTGTCGTGCGAACGCCTCTAGCAAAGTCTGCGGCACAGCCAGTCGTACACCATGCTCGTCTCGGGTTTTGACCACAGCCGGGAGAACAACGACCTGATTGATCGTGGATATAGCCGTCGACCAACGGAATTCGAAAGAGCATGGCTGAGAAAACAGCCAAATGCCAAGATCGGCTGCTGCCCGAGCCACGCTTGTCAAGTGTGCGAGGCGATCAGCTTCGCTGAACTGAGGGTCGCTGTATGACGCAAATGTCTCAGTAAAAGCATTTACAAAGCATTGAATCGAATATTCTTGGCTTTTAAGCTGGGCTGGGCTAGCATGGTCATTCTTGATGGAAAGATAAGATGTTAACATGCGCCAGGCAAATGTCGCACGATCATCTATTACCGGAATCAAGTCAGTTAATTTACAGATAGCTAGACAAGGAAGGGAAGAGCTTTACCGGCAGCATTCAAAGGATCAGTTGCCCTTTCCATTGCCCCCAAGCCGTAGCATGCTGGGATCAGGGACATCTCTTGGCTGTTAGGTTGAATAGACAACAAAAGAGCATGAAGAAGTGTGTGGGTAAGGATCGGTCTCTGCGATCTGGAGTTTGAAAGCAGTGTCGCCAGCGAAGTACCGAGCAAAGAGGAATCATATTGATTGACTCGAGCGACCATCTCAGATGCCAATTGACGATGTGAACCGGGACGTGAGTAATAATTATCCACATGCAAGCTGACTTGATCAAAGAATGTCTGAACTCGCCTATAAACGGCGCTATCATCTGCAGCCTCAGGAATGAATGATGACAGGTCAACAGGAATGGTATCAATGGCGGATGTCTCCAAGTATTTTGGGGTACCATTCGTCACAGAAATGAAAGAGCTGGGCACGTCCCTGGTATTTTGCCTTGGGTTCTTGCGGAGATTTGAGGAGACAAGAACGGACGGTTCTTCCTTTGCAGTAGGATGTGGTGACGTTTTGCGTCGGCGTAGACAAAAGAAGGCCACCAAGAAGGCCAAGATACAGCCTCCGGCAAACGCGCCAACTACGGCTCCTGCAAGTGCTCCAGAACTTATTTTGCTACTAGAGGGATGCTGCTGTGAAGATGATATGCTTGATGTGCCGTTGTTTGCCACACTCGTGGTGCTGGCAGAGCTCGATGGTATGGCTGAAGTCGATATGCTAGTGTACGATGTCACAGAAGCAGCACCCGCAATGCCCTCACTTGTTGTAGCTACTGTTGTAGTGGCGACTGTGCTGGACTCGGTAGGGGAAGCACTAGAAGCGCTGGAAGACGAATAAGATGTGGATGCATATTCGGATTCGTTTGGAGGTGGAGAAGTAGTTGCGGACTGAGATTCGGGAAGTGTAGACATTCTGAAGTAGAAAGTCTCAACGTTTGGGCGCGGATTAGAAGTAGAAGCAGAATGGGAGTTATTGGAGAGCTGTATTGTTTTCAAAGAAGAATACCGGAATTTAGTCGGCCCTTTTCAGTCAAATGACTAGTTTGAATCCTAGTCTGCGACGGCGTTGGGGGGCTAATGCAGCTAAAGAGAATGGCTCATAAATCGGTTGATTTTTTTTTCAGCTCCGATAAGAGGTGCGTGATGGGGCCAACATCCCTGTCAGAGGGTCTAGGGGGCGAAAGTCGGAAGTAGACATTTTCACGTCTCAACTCATCGTTCTCAAAGATACTGTGTACCGGAACGGGCAAAGGCCTATGGCTAGACCCATTGACCACGAACATGAGCGATAAAGAAGTGATTATTGTTAAGAATCAAGGGTTGGATGATGGTTCGGACGTTTGGACACCAGACATTGTTGTGGGTATTGACTTTGGAATGACCTTCACCGGTACACCTTACTTCCTGCTATAATCCTCGTCGTGCCAATTCTGACTTGGTTACGATTATGACTACAGGTGTCGCCTACTCCTCCGCACCGGAATGGCTTCCCCCGAAAACAATACAGCGTTGGCCAGGAAGATTACCTGGGGAGCTAGCCAATAAAGTACCAACGTGCATCGAATATGATGAACAGGGCTTGGTGAAAAGCTGGGGTTTCCAATGCGATCAAGAAGACAAATCGTCCAACATCAAGGAGTTCTTCAAATTACATCTTGCGCCTCAATACCATGACGATTATCCGGGAGGCCCAAGCCGCGAACAAGCCCAAAAATGGTTTCAGGATTATATTCAGTGTGTCTACCGACACGCAGTTTCTCATTTCAACATTTGCATCCCCAATTTTGTTTCGCGTCATGTTGAATTTCTTTTCAGTGTTCCAACTACCTGGAAAGATGTACGAATGGTGGAAGAAACGAGAAGACTGCTCGAAAAAGCAATCAGCGCTAAAACGCCTATGCATCGGGTTTCCATAGGTCTCACTGAGGCCGAAGCCGCTGCAGTATATGCCGGCAATGAACATTATCATGTAAGAGTGGCACATGTCCCGGCGGCTTCAGCTGTGGATGATCATCTAACCTTGATTATATAGACAGATGAGACAATCTTGGTCTGCGATGCAGGGGGAGGAACAACAGTGAGAACAATTGACTAATTACATACCTTTCACAACAAAACACTAATTGCAAGTGTCTGGTAACAGGATGTGAATGTCCTGAAACTCATTTCGTCACGAGGAGAGCCAACAAGGCTCGAACAGCTTGGACATGTTGAAGGTATTGGGAGACTTCAATTTACCTCGGTTTCTATTGGAAGATCAAAAAGCATTCCATCTAACCAATTTATAGGACAGCCAATTGGTTCAGCTTTCATTGACCGAAGTGTTTACAATTTGATACGTGCAAGATTGGAGAAGATTCAAGATCATCTTAGTTATCCACCAGAGGAGGCAGCATGGAAAATGATATCAGGTCGTTTCCAGCGTTTGAAGTGCGCCTTTGGGACAGAAGCCACGGCAACACCTTGGTTGAAACTAGATGTTCCATTATCAAACCCCAGTGAGGATTATATTGATGCAGAGATATATGATGGGCAGATGCAAATTGCATGGTATGTTTATTATCTCTCCAGATGTTTCACTGCTCTTAGACCATTACTCATTCGCCGTCAGGGAGGATCTGAAGCTCGCTTTTGACACGAAGATTGATGAAATGATTAAGCTCATGGATGGACATATTCGTCAAATGCATTCTAAATACCCTGGAGACAGCATCGTAGGTTTTATCTCCAGGTGATCCGGGCCCGGAATGCCAATACTTACATTTTCAATGATGAAAAGTCATATCTAGTCTTATCAGGAGGCTTCGGAAGCTCCCCGTACGTACGTCAGCGTCTTGTGGAGACGTACAATGATTCGAGCTTCCATGACCATCCAAATGCGGACGGAATGCAAATTCTCGTCGCTGATGAACCGTACTGTCTGCCTCTGAAACCATAACATGGAAATGGTACACTAATTTGTTATGTTCATATAGACAGCTGGTAGTAGTTCATGGTTTGGTCTTAGATCGGATCCAGCAGATCAAACGTGGGGTCCTCACCTTTGGGTCGCGATGCTCCCCCGTCAGTTACGGAATTCTCTGTGACAAGATCTATGATCCCGAGAAGCATATCGGACAGGCAGTCCGACTTGATCCACGAGACAAGTTGACCTATGCAATCGATCAGATCGATTGGCTTGTTATTCAGGTATGTTCCAGCAGGCAGAAACACTTGTATCATTACTCCATGTCCCTAGTTCCAACAACTGATTTGTCTGACTTCTCTAATTTGACTATGATCAATCTAGGGTGCTCCAATCTCATATCAGGGGTTGACCCGAAAGTTTCAACTGAAGACGGATCCAGGTCGCGAGGATAAACCCTGGAAAGTCAGCATTGTCATGTCAGCCCTCGCACCCAATCAACTACCCTTGAACATGACCCATAGAAGCGTTCAGAAAGTTTGTGATCTTGATATATCCACTGAAAACGTGGATAAGAAATTGAAAAACAGACACTGGTACAATACCAAGCCCACATTCTGGAGAACCACTTTTGATGTGAAGGTGGTGGTCGGGCCTGCTGATCTCTCCTTTCAGCTCTGGTCGCGTGACAAGAGGATCATGAGCACTAAGCATGAGGCTATTGCAGTGAAGTGGATGCCAGCAGGCGAATTTGATGATTGAAGCGTAACTCTACATGTACTAATGGGTCCTACCCTTTGGCCTAGTTTTTGACTGTGTCGCTTCTAATTTGATACATATATTGATACATTACTCAAAATATGGACGAGGACCTTGTATAGACTAGACTAGTATCTATTGTAGACCAGAAGAAGTTCTTTGATACCTGCAATTTCCCCTTATTATGATAGCTAACTAGGCATGCCTTACAGGCTTGAACGTACAGCTCTAATGGTTTATAAGCCTTAAGTACCCTTACTTATTCGATGATCGGGCTTTCTTCTCCTTCACCGCCCCTGATTACTCGCTCTATTCTCACATTATAGGCTAGACACTGTACTAGGCCTGCACTAATGTATCGTGATGAGCATTAGGAGCTGATGATGGGTCTATAGTGGGATCCAATATCAAGAAACTTTGTTGAATTTTTGTTGAATTTGTCACTTTGAAATTGAATTTGTTGATCGAACTGGTGGGTCACGGCTTCTTGCATAACGGCCCGATTACCCCAAGAAAAGTCAATTCTAGTAATATATTCAACTATCGGGTAAGATCAGATAAGATACCCGGCGTTTCGTTACCAATGGAGGTTGGAAAAGGCGAAACTCAAATCGGACCAGCCTTACAAACGAGGGTACTGACGTGCTAGCTAATGACTCGTTAGTCTATTATGCGATATACGAACTCGTTTCTCGTGCTCAGATAAGCGTGAACGTGATATATATGCGAAAAGCGGCGACAGGATTCTAGTGCCTTTGTATATCCTTCTAACAGATTGAGTTGAATACATTTTTGTGAAAAGTCTTTTACCTGATTTCTTCATAGGTATTCGCAGTCATCATAATTGAAACAATCCTCGTGGCAACCATAACCCAGAAGATTGTAGTAACATACCCGCTTCGTGTTGGAAGCAGAATTCTGGTAATGTGGCTACATGCAGACTTCAGTGACATTCGCAAAGGCTCCATAAGGACAATTGGACAACAAGTGAAGGTCGCCGATAATTTGTCCACATCCGAACCTTGGAATTACTCAATAGCACAGAATATGAAGTAATCAGAGCAAAGTCGCCATTGATGGCGCATATATCTCCGCCACTTTCATAATATTTGATCGGGGTTATTGAAAACCTTCTGGATATCGATTGCTATAGGTGCCGAACATTTCTATGATTGAAAGTCAAGCTGTTTACCACCCACTGCGGTCGTGAGGTATAGTCCCCGAAGGCGAGCTTCAGTATTGGCTCGCAAAGTTGAACCATTTATCGACATGCAGTGTCATGGTAGCCATAGCTTTCAAAAGGGCGCCATCTAACCTTGGTAAATTCTGTGCGGTCGGTATAATTAATCCAGATGAATCGGTCCGAGAGGGACTTTTCAGTATGTGAATACTGGTGACGCCCAGAATGTCGTTCGAATTCAGATGAGCAAGGATATATAACAAAATCATGCCAAGTTGGCGTTCTGAATTGCCACGATAATGGGCGTGAACACCAATGGTGTCTAGGTGTCATTGCGTGGGAAGACTAGGTCAAGCTAGATTATTTGGGGGTAAACTCACGGCCAGGCTGGCTAACGCTGTGAGTACCAGCATTAGAAAAGTGTAAATCATTTTGCGGAGTGATTGGGTAGATCGATTGGGTAGATCTTTCGCATAAAAGAGCGGACCTATCAAGAAGGACGGAGATGATAAGGAACTTAAGATACTAGCAATTTACCTCTATGGACCCCAGGTTCAAGAAATGACCACGAGGGAGATCAAAATTATTAGCCAAGATTCTGCCATTGTGATTCAAGCTCCGCAATAGATGAATCGGAAATTAAGAGAGCCCACGCAGCCAATTAAAAGTCTTGTTTGGTGGTACCCAGGACTAGGGCCAATTCACCACGGAATGCTCCGATACGGATCTGGCGCTTGGCCGTAGTGAGATTCGACCAAGAAAGCTTCTTAGCGAGATTCTTACGGGCCTGGTAGGGTCTTGATACTTCGGTAAACAAAAGTCCTTTCACTTCCTGAACAGCATACCTAATCGTTCGTGGGAAAAGAAAGATATGAATGACATGAGGCTGACAGCAACTGAATGTTCGCTTAAAAAAAGGGACCAAGACCTTTCGGCGGACTCAAATCAGTTTGTCACAGCGTTGAGTAGATAGGTCACAACATTGATCGTACTCCTTAAGCTTATGGTAACTCTGTTGACGCTGAGGCAAAACAGGAAGTTATTAGTTAGTCCTTGATATAAGCACATCGGATCATTAAACCAATTGTTGAAAGAACGATTCGTGAATTTACCCGTGAGAAATAGCTAAAAAAGAACTTGATTGCTTGAACCAATTCTAAGATCGTTGAAGTCGGGAAGTCTCTAAAGCGCTTCTGCCCAAAGTATACAGTAGCATTGCTTGAGATGCCACAAAGCAATATTGCCTACGGATGGAAGAGATGTGTAGCCTGAGGGCAGGGGTCCAGGAACTGCTCCCTTTCCTTCCGCCGGATCTCCGGTAAATCTCCGCCTGCACTAAAACGACCAGAGAACGCAGGAATGTGGCCCGATTGGCAACTGGGCGCGGCTGATCATAAAAATAGGCGCTATGACCTAGGGGGGGGCCTGCGGTTATCACCTTTGTATTCGCTTTCAGGATGTCAGCGCGGAATTGCGTATGCAATCTGTAGCAACGGAGTCGGAGGTGCATTGCAGCTCTTGACCGGCGACAGGTGCTGTGTTGAGCGCAGCGTGAATGGCTTGCGGGGACAGCGGGGCGGTTGATGGCCTGCACGTGGAGGCAACAGATCTTCCCCCCGGAAGACTGGATCGTGCAGCCGAGGGGTGGGGGCCATGTTGGTACGTCAGGGGAAGGCATAGGGGCCATGTTGGCAATTTGCGAGTTGAGCAGAGCGGCTTTGGTTAATCATGTGGCGTGTTAGTGGCTCAGGATGGTTGTCTGGTGCCAACTGAATCACTCGCTTATTTTTGTACAGCGGATCCGAATGATGTTGTAGCCAAGGAAATAGTCGGGCACGGACCCGACATGTTGACTCGAACACAACCAATCACTGGGACTGTCAGGATGAACGATGGTTCAAAGAGGTTTACGGCTGAGATCACTCTAAGACCATCTAATTTCCTAAAATTGGCTCATTTTCGAGGGTTTGTGGAGCGAATCCCCGCAATTGTATACTTATATCCCCCTGGGCCCCATTTCTATCTTCCAATTGGCAAAATTCGTTTTCCAACTTCTAGTCACTCTTTTTTTCCTTTCGACCATCTTTTTTGCTCCCTCATAAGTCACTCCTTGAAAAACCATCTATCTGCCGATCATTCCGAGTAGTGGATCTCCGAAAGCCAATTGTACGAAAATAAAGAAGAGATTCAAGCAAAAAAATAAGAGAATCAAGATGATGCGCTCCGTGATCCCTCTGATCGTCTCGCTTGCTTCGCTTGTCACTGCCATCCAAATCACCAGTCCCGCTGCCAACACCACCTACGCAGCCGGGTCCACCATCACCGTCAATTGGACCAGCGTCGATACCGATCCGACCAACTTCAGTCTTTATCTCTGGAACTTTGTGTCCTGGCCTCCCTCTTATGTTCCGCTGGCTACGGACGTCCTGACGTCGGATCTGTCTCACTCTGTCCAAATCCCATGCGACACCAACCCCGAATGGGGCTACCAGATCAGCGGCATCAACGGCACCAACGTCTACATCATCTACGCGCAGGGAGATAAATTCACTGTCTCCAAGCCCGTCACCGCTTGTGTGGACTCTGGTCTTTTGCCGACGACTTCCACCTGCCCTAGCGCTGCGACGTCTACCGTTTATGTCACGGTGAGCCCCACCAGTCCCAGCTCCAGTTTTTTCAATCATCATTCCCACGTCAATCATCATACCCACGTCCTTCCTGCTCCGTCCTCCAGCACTACTAGCACTTTGACCTCTGCATATGTAAAGCCCGGAATTGTGCCTAAGACTATTGGTTGGTGTTCAGACTATTCCCACCCTGTGACCTTGGACAAGGTTCCCACTCCGACTCCCTCAGTGGCCAACGATAGCCATGAATCCGATACTTCGCCGGTGGTCACCGCGATACCGAGCCAGATCACTGATTCTCCTGGCCCCCGCACGACGACTATCACTAACACTGTGAGTGTGATGGCTTGCCCGAAGGTGGATGAGTTTTGACGGACGTTTCTTTGCGGGAGCAACCCGATGACAACTTCTTTCCCCGATGTATTTTGTATATTATCTATGCCTCCGAGGGCCTAGTATAGTGGAATGTAATTTGTACAGTAATAGCTAAGGTGAAATTCCATAGTAGCTAAATTCTAACCTGTGCTGGCCTTCAATCTTGCAAGTTTGCGACCTCTATCTCCCTCGTCCGCCGGTGTTTGAGCTTGTAAATTCAACTTTATGATAGAAGCTTGCTATTGTTAAAATCTAGCCCACTTTTTCACGATTATTGACGCAACATTCTTGTTGCTTCATTCAACTGGACCTCTGTTCATCCTTTATGCTCCAAGTTGTTGCCTCGGCCTATCCTTGCTGAATCATCCGTATTGAGTACCCACTTTATCCGACTTGATGATCTAGATTCATTTAGAGTTTCATGAACCCCTTGAAACCATGGGACAAATCTGGCTTCGTATTCCATGACTTGTATGTTCTTTCGAATTTTCCCTCAATGGGCGCCTTCAGGTAACCTCCGAAGACGGGGTCGGTGTCTGAGAACGCAGTTACATAACTACCTCAACAATGTCAAGCAGTGCAGGACCAGTAGCGGGTGCATGGGTTGCAGCCGGGATTGCCACCGTCATCCTTATTTTGCGCTTCGTCGCGAAAACCCGGATTCACCATGTGCGCGCCGACGACTTTGTGATGCTTCTGGCGCTAGTACGTGATTCAGTAACTGGATGCCGACTACGTTCACTCACGGCATCTGTCTCTTAGGTCTTGGCGATTATCGCAACAGTATTACTGACGGTGGCCGTGCACTATGGCTTTGGTAAATCGTCAGCGAATATCGGTCTGGCTCACCAAATTGAGGTGATGAAATTTGCAACCGTCCTTCAGGCATTTTTGATCGTCGCAACCGGAGTCGGGCGATGCGCATTCATCCTTTATCTTCTGGGAATTGTGGGGACGGAGCGAAAGCACTGGCTTATTCTTTGGTTCTTCATCGCATTACAGATCATCATCAATGGCATCTCCGTGATTCTGATGTTCACACAATGCCCAGACATAAGAGCGCTTTGGAATCCGGAATATTCTACAGGTTGCTTGCCCGCAAGTGTGCAGAGAGATTACGCCGTGGTTCAGACATGTAAGGCCTGCCTTGACCAAGCCATCAAGAAACCAGCTAACATCTCACCCCGATCTTCCCCAGCATTGAACTCCTTCACCGATCTATATCTGGCCGTCTTTCCTTTATTCAAATTTTGGAGTCTGAACTTGCGCCTGCCTGTGAAGATAAGCTTGATCTTTCTCCTCAGTCTTGGCCTCCTGTATGTAGAAGGGCCGAAAGCTGTTCTCCGAGAGATTTATTGACTTTGTAAAACTTTTACAGTGCCATGTTTGCTTCTATAGGACGCACAATCGAACTCAGCAAGCTGGAAAGCTTCACTGATGGAACACGTCAACTTGTTCCACTCGCTGGCTGGACCATCGCAGAGTGTTACCTCATCATTATCACCGGATCACTTCCCTGTCTTCGATCTCTGGTGATTTCTTCGTTGCACAGAATTTCTAGCGCCAGTCCATCACGTTCTTACGAACTCAGCACGTGTCCACATTCGCTATATAGCGCAGAACCAGCTATGCTATCGAGGTCACAGACTAGAATTATCACGCAGCGAGATGATTGTTCAGACGATGGTAACGACACAACAAGTACAAAGGGGCGTGAAAAAGTCAGTATGTGTGGAGTTAATGCCTAAAGTGAAGATGCAGCATCTAAAACTCGGTCCTCATCGCTTCTTTTCCATGATGAAACTTCGACACCTCTAATTGATGGCGGAAAGTATATCAGCCACGAAGACATACAAAGACCTGAGAAGCAAAAGCCTGCGGGGATGGCCAACGTTATAAAGAAGCGAGAGGAAGTACTTCCAAGCCCACTGTGCGAGCAATCGAGAAAGCACCCCGTGGGGGTAAATGGCTCGAAGAGAAGGAGATCAGATTCACGATTCAAGTGACTGCAAAAAGCTTGCCTTTGGTGAATGATATGGCCCAGGCCGAAGTCAAAAATAGAGGGACGTGCAGGAGCAATGGCAGCAAGAAAAACGCAAAGTAGTTGGGAAAGACTCTTCGGTTCCTCAGCAGCAGTCTAACGAGCCTATTTTGATACAACACCCGCTTGCAAGTTGCGAGGGCCAAGAAGAGATATTTCATAAGCCTTCGACAACCTCAGATGTCGAAATCCTCAAATCGCTGATTCAACGCATCAAAACGGACGATATGGCCGTATATGCTATATTCGTCAGTCCTAGATGTCCAAGATGGTACAGTCGCGCATAATTGATTCATGCCACCTCAGAAGATATGCTTATTCGCTTGGCTCCGTATAATAAAGAGCTTCTAACACATATGAAAGATGACATATTCCCCAAGACGAGAGCTCATTTGAGATGTACTGGCTGTAAAAGCTTATCTACATCTATACTAGCGACCTTGGCCTTACGAGGCCTACCAACCATTATTGCAAGCCACAGTCTAGATGCAATACTTCAATTCCATTCTGTCGCGACATTCAGTTTTCACTGTTATTGCCGCTGCAAGGTTTCCAAGCTCAACTTCATATCTCTCAAGAGCTGCTCGCGAAGCTCACATGTAAAATCAACTCGACATACTATTCGCAGCAAGGTAACGTGGGATGCTCCATCCGCCATGTGATATGCAGGAACGAGCCAGCCTCTTCTCTCCAACTCTGCGGATAGCTCGAATTCATCGAACTTAAAACTAAGGGCATGACCTACCCGAAAAGCTACCACTGGAATTCCTTGAATGCCATCAGGCTTGCTCAGGATCCAGAGTCCCATGCTTTTAAGGGATTTCTCCAGGCAACTCGCCTCTTTCATAATACCATATATGAAACTGCGGTAACCGGCTCTTCCTAGACGAATAAACTGATCTATCTTGAAATCAGCTTGGGCTCCGGTTTCTTTCTTGTTGGGAAGGTACAACTCACGATATTGGGCAATGACATGCGATGAGCTCTTGGAGAAGTTCAACGTAAATGATGACTGGGATGCTCCAAGATAGGAGAGGTAGAAAACAAGATTCGCCGGCAGCTTTTCGGGAGAACGCCACAGAGCCCAGCCAATGCCGGGGTAGACGAGCCCATACTTGTGTCCAGAGACATTTATTGATGCCACCTGCCTGGGCGTAAGTGCATGTGAGATTTAATGTCAGTTCACTGAATCTTACCTTTTCAAGTCTGAAGTCCCACTGCAAATCTGGCGCAACAAAGGGGGCCACAAAACCGCCGCTTGCAGCATCAACGTGGATTGGCACATCGTGACCGCCCTCGATGAGAAGATCGTTGACTGCCTTGACATCTTCGTATTCCCCTGTGTACGTAGTACCTCTTTGAGTAGTCAGCATGGAACGGTCTCGATAATTTCACTCTTTTGAGAATGGAAACACGCACAGAATGCAGCAAATGCCGATTGTCCTATCATTGACAAGATCAACAGCCCGAATGGGGTCCAACACGTATCGATTTTCAGAGCATTGCACGTATTGTACATCAATCTCGAAATAAAGAGCCGCTTTTTTCCAGCACACGTGGGCTGCAGAGCTGATTATAATGTTGGGCTTGGAGTGATTCCCGCTGGCGTATTGTCGATTCGCCCATTGAACCTTCATCGCCAGGACAGCTAGCATAATTGCCTCAGAACTCCCAACGGTGCTCACACCAACAGGCAATTTGTTTTCCACGGCAGGACAATGATACAATTTGGCGAGAATCTGGATGCATTTTTTCTCAATCTGTGAAACACTTGGATATGCTCTGGGGTCAACAAAGTTTTTGGGTAGATTTTCGGCCATCAATTGGGTGACTTCGGGATCCATGTACGTGGAGACAAACGTAGCGAGGTTGAATTGGGGTACGATGTCATGGCTGAGTTCTTGATGTAGAAGATCGTATGCTATTTCTCTGGACCTGAATGAATGTGTGAGATGATTCTCTCAGAGCCGATTGTCACTTTATTCTCACATTGTGGCCTCCGGGAGCTCATCATAGACCGTTTGCGTGGCATGAATTTGCTTTTGCTGGATATGTCTTTTTTTGACTTGGAACCCCCCGATAAAAGTGCGACTTGGGTCTGGGGCGTGCGTGGAACTGGTCGAGGCTACACCTATCAGCTTTGCCCGAAGGTCATCGTTCACGAAGACTTTGGCGCTGAGCTCCATCTTCTGAACCGGAAAAGTAGGAGGATGATCGAAAATGATGAAGATGCTTCAATTTCAGAGAAAAAAGAATCTGAAGGTGCGCAGGTGTTTTTGCAAGCTTCATGAGTTCTATAGGATTCATTTATACAGTAACGTAAAGACCTTTTGGAAGCAGCGCATGTACTTCCAAGGTTTTCTTGAAAGACCAAGAACATCCTCGACGTGACCGAGATCTGGAATAGAACTGAGCTTGGGATTCCTTTGTCCCACTATACCAATTGACCTGTGCGGTTCAAATACTCTAATTCTAATATTGACATGCTTTCCAAGTTTCCTCGTGGCCTTCAATCTTCTTACTCTGGTGGAAAAACCTGACGTCATGTCTAGTCCTTGAAAGCTATTTCAAAGTTGTGTCACTTTTTTGTGTACGGAATGGTTAACTTCGCCCCCACTGCCCACCCATGGATAATACCATCTCTTCCATTATAATCCACATTAATTCAAATACCTTCTTTGAAATATATCAGACATAGCCCATTGCGAAGCTGTGTGCAAAATTTGATTTTCAGACAATGAAAGTACTTTTCCTGAAGACTTTTCAAATACCACCAATTCCAACTAGTCTACTGTTCACAGTGTACTAGACTATAGAGGAACCAAGGATTATATGGAGTACATATCTTACTTACTCAAGAAACTTTGAGCGTTGTCTTATTAGACCGTAACCTACCGGGTGTTTTGCTTGATGATAGATAACCCTGAAAGTATGCCACTGGGCAGGTATCTGAATTTGGTTGGATCATAAACAGAATACAGAAGCAGCAGTCAAATTAAAATGGCAGTATTTAGGCGACATAGCTTAGTGGGAAAATTATTGGACTTAGCAAGAGAAAAATCATAAATCAATTATCAGACACGGTAATTACCGTACTCAAGGGAGGGCAGAGCTTGCTTTATCCTTATTTTCCACTTTGAGATAAATGGCGATTGTGGAAATAATTAGAAGGCGGCGATGCTTCTTGATTATAGACGCATCTAACCGCGCCTGGAAACGACTTGGGCTGAGTGCCTGACGATTCCTGATATTTTATTCCCAGTAACACATACTTAAGCAACTCCTATATACCCTCGCTGCGCTCTGCCATAAAGTTTCACTCCTCTTCCCAGCTCCATACCCTCGAATTATCATTGAAATTGAGCCCCTTACTACCTATTCCAAGTCTGCCGAATTATCCTGAAATATGCCATCATTTTCGAGAAAACTTGCCACAGGGCTATGAGACACATCCATATTCCATTCATTTCCTAGTAAGCTTGGTATATTGAGATCTGCTTCGAACGGTAGCGGACCGAAAAGCGAATCAAGCAGCTGTTCTTCTGCTAGTGGCAGGCCTTCCTGAAAATCAACGATTTCCTCATCTGATAATTCGCCAGCTAAATCCCCGCTGGATGTAGAGAGAGAAAGACCAAAAATTCCGGGACAATGTCGACATAAAGCGTTTCTAAGCCGAGTTTCAGTTTGACAAATGGCTTCTTTTGTCCACCCATAGGCGAGCATTCCGTCCAAGATCATCTCGCCTGCGACTTGATTGAATTCTTTGATCCGGGCTTCGAGTAACGGCAACCTTCAGAGAAAACTGTTACCAGCTATCACGCACTCACTAGATCGAAGCAGCTTACCTTTCCCTAAAAAATCGGATGAAGAGAAGGACGTCCTGTTTTGTAAGAGCTTTCTCCCAGCTGCGAAACAAAATTGTGTTAATCCGAGGATTTCTTTCCCTGTACCAAAACATCAACTTACTACCAGTTCACCCCGGTTCCCAATTCCAACAGAGAAGCTGGACCCAATTCCTCCAGCAACTTAACATAATTCCGACTTCGCCTCCACTCCTTCTTGATCTCATCTGGCTCCACATTCAGTTGTTTTGAAATTGACATCACTGCCGCATGCTGACGACTCTGTCCAGGCGCTAGCTTCCAATCCTGAGCTTTGATTACCTCAATGTCGTGAGTGAGAAAGACGAGGGAGAAGCGACCGGCGCATTCGAATCTCTGTGCCTCTTGATCAATAACTTTTCTCCCTTGAAAAAGACGCACAATGCGAGACTTGGATGACTCATGGCACCCGAATATCTGAGTTTTATATGCTGACCACAATCTGCGATAGAAGATTTCGGTCTGTTTGGGGGCCCTCCAGAACCCCTTCCAACACCTTCATGAGACGATGAACTTGAGCCTCGGACGATGCCTGCGTCACCAGGAAGGTCCACGCTTCTTGTGTCTCGAAATTAGTATCAACGGTTCTCTTGATTCCGGAGCTTTCAATATCTGTGGACGGGTTTTCATGTGGGCTTTGTTGCGATGACGATGATTTTGCCTTTTTGGCTGGAGAGCCAATGTATTCCCGACCTTTTGAGCTGGTGTTTCGCGGCGAAGAAAAGCGAGATCTCTCTGCGCTAGAATCGGGGAGTAATTCACAAAAGTCTCGAGCAGATCCCCTGGCAAAAAAACCGCGGAAGGAAGAGAGCAGTCGCTGCCGCCAAGCCATTTAGCATGCCCATCTGCAGAGCATTGTGAAGGGGACGGGATTACCTGAGAATTCATGACTTCAGATGGAGACAAAGCATCTAGCGCATTTGCCACCCCATCTTCATTTTCCAACGCCATGCCTGAGTCGCTGGGCTATCTCTCGTCGCTGGGCTGCGTCTCCTTGGGAAATTGCAGTTTGTTATGGCGTTGTTTTCATCATTCACCAGGATGCCGATGCTTAAATCTTCAGTCCAGGTACATGTGTTTCACTTTGCCCCTCCTTGTAGCAATAGCAAGACCTTGATTTTCTTCAGCTTTTCAAGTTTTCAAATGTGGCAAATGTGGCTTCATTCCTTCAGGTGGGGTGTATCCAATAATAATCAGACTGACGAGGATGTGCGTACCGTGAGGCGTGCTAATTGCGACATTCAACCCCTGCCACGTGAAATTCGTCAAAGGTCCACAATAGCAAAAGGGCTGGCCAAAGCGCGGATCTACCTAAGCCAAAGAGTAGATCTATAAATCATTACCCTCTCACGTTCGTGTAATACTACAAAAAAACCTGAATATGCAGCTGATGGAATTATTCTGCGTACAAACTGCGACTGTGCCTGCCTATCAATTGATTGGTACATTGATGTATATTTGGGTTCTTCTTTCCACACTTTGTGATACGGTAGAGGTGTTGGCAGCTGCTAATAACGAGTATCCCGAAAAGCGGAGTCAGGACGGAGGAGGTAGCTAGTAGAGTAAAGCTTAGCACCCCGAGAAAAAAAGATAGCTATTCGAGGCTCCAGATTAAGATTAACGAATTCTGTCCCTCTAGATATCCCGTTTTGGGTGACTGTTGCCTTCAAGGATAGGGGTTTCGTTCCCGTTGAGGGCAAAACTCAGAATATACACATGGCTATGACCTCGGCCTGGTTTCGAGATTCACAGCCCCGGGATTAATTACTAGCCCTTCGCGTAAGGCGCCACATGACGTGGATTTTCATCTTGCATATCCCACTTTAAGTGGCTAGAGATAAGGGACTGTATTCAAAATTTCTTTCTAATTAAAACCTTATATCAGGTGAGCAACTTTTATGGCCCCAAACAAAATCAGGGTCTGCTAAGTTGTCTCCTGTGGGGCTGTGCCTGCCAGCATGCCCTGATTTCAAATTTTCCGGATTCTATTACCCTCTCCCAACCATCAAATCAAGTCGCACGGCCCAAGATATTTCCTCCTTCCCCAGCGGCCAAAGGCAATGATCTTCCATTTTCTGAAACCAAACTCAAAGATCTGAGATGAATTTCCTTTTCAGGCAGGCTCCAGGAGTTTTCAAACCAGGAACTGAACAGTGTGATGACCGACCGGCCATACTAAGCTTTTGTATGTAGCCTCCCTGCAGGAAGTTATCTTGCCCGTGCGGTCCAGAATATCCATTGCTTCAATCGAACTTGACAGACAACAAAGCTTGATGGTTTCCATGGGAATGGGTAGACTTTGTAAGTCTCCAGATGGGTATAAGTTGAGGACTCCGGACGGGGTTGTAAGGTTCAGAAGAACATCAAATTCATTGACTTTGACGACTATCTTCCTTACAAAACTTTATCATGTCTGCCCAGTTAGATGTTGCCCCCGGGTTCCGCGGCATGCCTCAAGGCCTTCCTCGCGTTCTTCCAATAGACCGCAAGCTATTTCCCGATGGACTACGCACGAGTGGTCAGCACCCCCCGGTTCCAGATCAACTGCGCGCATTTGAGGAGTTCCCACGCGAGATTAGTGGGCCGACAGTCTGGACTCCACAGGAAATGATCGACCACCCGGAGCAGTGGATCCATCACTGGACGGAAAATGAGCTTCAGCAGCTTTTGGAAGCAGTGGAAAACTTCATTGCCTCGGGAACTCCGCTCGTCAATATCAGCAAGGTAACGACCCACACTCGCCGGAGATCGATTATGTGGTTGCTAATCGGTATGATAATGTTAGTGTAACTTTCGAATGCCGAAGTTCGAGCCTGAGCTGCAGAGAATCCGCGATGATATCTTGAATGGCCGTGGTTTCATTGTCTTTCGAGGCTTGCCTATCGATAAGTGGGGAAGATATAAATCTGCCGTCGCCACAATGGGAATATCGGTTCATTTCGGATATCTGCTGTCGCAGAACAAGCTGGGGCTTATCTTGGGCCATGTGACGAATCAAGGAGCTGACTATCACAATCGTCTCCATACAATCAAAATTTCAGCTACTAATGCCCCGTGAGTACTCTGCACCTGTGAATGATTCTTCTATTTTCTTCTTTTACATCTGACTGCGTGAGGTCTTAATATACCCATTCAATCTCTCATTAACTGTGTGCAGGCAATTCTTCCATACAGATGAGACGGACATTGTGGGTCTTCTTTTCTGCGCGCCAGGAGAAACAGGAGGTGCATCTGGCTGCGCATCCGCCCACACAGTTTGGAATGCCCTCGTGAAGGAGCGACCAGACGTAGCCAAGACCTTGGCTTCTAACATCTGGTACGTGGATCGCAAGGGTGAGGTGACAGATGGTCAAGAGCCCTGGTTCAGGAACCCCGTCTTCATGAAGGAACCCGGTGGCAAGGAGCGTGTCTACGTCAAGTGAGTTTTCAACATTGACTATCATTTTCCTGTGCTATTCTCTAACAGCGCCTCAAAATAATAGATGGGATCCATATTTTGTCAAGTCATTGTCTCGTTTCAGTGATCAGGGACTGATTCCACCTCTCTCCCATGAACAGCTTGAAGCCATGAAGGTTCTTGAAGAGACTTGTCAGCGTCATGGACTCATTTACGACTGTGAGATGGGTGATATGCAATTCGTATCTTGCTGCCAGACTTTCCATTCCCGTACTGGATTTACCGATGCTGCACCCCCCAAGCCGCAAAGGTACTTATTGCGGACTTGGGTCGGTACTCCCGAACAGGAAGGTGGCTGGTGCCTTCCTTTTCATGACAGTTTCTATCCCAAAAGGGGTGGAATTCAAGTCGACAGTACCCCTCCTGTGGCTGAACCTCTTATTACCACAGGTGGCACAGATTAGATGCTTTGCTGATCTACTTTGGTAATCTATTGTCGCAAGCAATTAATGAATGATCGGATTCTTTCACATACGCATGCATCTTTAAGTCGTCCGGGGATGATTCATGGATTCATGGGGACTAGATATCACACTCCTTTGTGCTATGCTGAATTTTCATGTTTTGTTATCTGCAATCCAATCACTCCTTTAATCAATATTCATTTAAAGCTCATAAGTCAATAATTTTGTATCACATATGCTCTTCGCATGTGTGAAGTTCATTTCTTTGGCCTTTCTTCATGTCCTTAGTCTTTGCCATTTAGTTCTGTCGCAGCACTACCATATAGCTCTCCAGAGGTCTCCTAC
This sequence comes from Penicillium longicatenatum, assembly GCF_028827895.1. Taxonomy (NCBI): domain Eukaryota; kingdom Fungi; phylum Ascomycota; class Eurotiomycetes; order Eurotiales; family Aspergillaceae; genus Penicillium; species Penicillium longicatenatum. The sequence continues at coordinate 1,105,966 of NW_026643117.1, read as the reverse complement.
TCTCTGCGAGCGGGTGGACTGAGTGATTTGTAGTATATGTAGTGTGCAGGGAATTATGTTGTTCAGATGATGCAAGGTTGGCCCCGCACATTGGAAAATTCCAAGGCAGCCAGAGTTCCAAAAATGTTGTATACACAGGGTTTCAATCTATTCTTCATCTTTTTTTCCAAGACCCAGAATTCCACCGCAAAAGGTTTCAGAATAGCTAGAAGAGACTGTAGCGCATATTTTCCGATCATCACAGAATCAAGATTTCCGCTCCAAAGTAATATGCGAGGTACTGTATTTGTCAAACACCTTATATCAAATCCTTCTTTGGATATAAAAACCTTGTCCCCGCACCCTGAAAACTTTCAAAGCCTTGAAAATTCGACCATTACAATCAACCAGACAGCCACACTACACAATGCAAGTTGAACAAGACAGTCATATATCATTCATTGGCCTTGGCAACATGGGCCGGGTACGTCTTGAATTCCTGGTAAAAACGCTCCTTTAAACTAATATTTGTATAGGGAATGTGCCGCAACCTAGTTTGCAATCATCTATGGACTCCTCAGAGAGTCAACAAGATGCCACTTACCGTTTTTAATCGCACGATTTCTCGAGCAGAAGCCCTCCAAGCTGAGATGCCTGATGGTAGTGTTCAAATCGCTAGTTCCATTCACGAGGCTGTGAAATGCTCCGATATCATTATTACTTGCTTAAGCGATGATGACGCGGTCCAGCAAGTGCTTGATGAAGCATTAGGGAGTACACCTGTGGGCAAGTTATTCGTGGAATGCTCCACTATTCATCCACTTAGAACACAGGCCTTATGCAATCAAGTCTTACAAGCGAATGCTCGCTTCGTTGCTTGCCCGGGTGAGATAAGGCTTTCCCTCTCCCTTTCAAGTTTTATGTATTGATCTAAGTTTGTGACAGTTTTCGGAGCACCCGATCGTGCCGATAAAGGACAGCTAGTCGGTGTTGTAGCCGGCCCACGGTCGGATATTGACTACGTCAAGCCTTGGTTTGATGGGGTAATAGGGAGAGCAGTCATTGATCTGGGTAATCATCCAACCCAGCTGGCCACCACGTTGAAAGTCATTGGCAATTCATTCATCTTCAATATGGTTGAGGCTGTGGCAGAAGGCCATGTGTTGGCTGAAAAAACCGGTCTAGGGGGCGATGCGCTGCACGAGTACTTGACACTGTTCTTTCCGGGGGTGTATGCGTCATATTCTTCAAGAATCATGAAGGGGGATTACTGGAACCGGGAGGAGGTAAGTCTTGATGAAATCAATACCTACGTGTAGGAATGTTCACTTACGCAGAAGAACTTTCTGGCAGCCACTGTTCCTTGCAAGCTTAGCCAGAAAGGATGCTAGACATGCGATGAGCCTCGCGCAGGCTGTGGGTACACTACTGCCCGCGCTGGAGATAGCCGATCGCAATCTGGCTAAGGTGGTTGAGCGGAAGGGCGATAAAGGCGATTACGTGGGCATCTATGGCGTGCTGCGACAGGAAGCAGGGCTAAAGTACGAGAACTGAGGCCACTAGGGCGAAGAGGATGACATGTAGCCTTTTGAATGGGATTCATGACGGACGGGTATTAAGATAGACAGAGGCATACAAGTCTGTTTGGCATCATTGAATATTTCAGAGACTTTCACGCACTACTACAAACAGATGCCGTTTACTCTGATAAATGATTCCAACCAAACGGTGTTGGATCCGGGTAGCTACAAAGTGGACCTTCCTTTCCAAGATCATAGATCGCTTTTAGCTCGGTGGCTATTTGGATTGAGAGCAGATCTAACGAGCACTCAAGATCGATGTTTAAGTCTTCATTTATTTCATCTGGTTTCCATTTGGTTTAGTGGATTATTCATCCATGACGTTGCTTGGCATCTGGGCCGTGCGGCCTTTTTGCTCTTTGTTGGAACGCCCCTGTGCGATGCATGGATAATTCCTTGTTTTCTCTGATCGACAACCTCGTCGAGGTTTTCCAACCATCAGATCATTGCAAGTCTATTTATTGCAGTTCCCCGTGCTGCAAGGTTGACGACAATGAAGTTCTTACTTTTTTCACCCTTCCCTGTGTGGCTATTATCGAAGTCAAAGCTTGTGATATATTAATTGAGGCACGTTAAGGAAAATTGAACGTCTGCTCTACCGGAGGCAAATATGACAACTGATGTGGATTCTACCTCCGAAATTGGAAGGGAAACTGATAAAAGCAACTCATCGGCAGAAACAGCGACTCTAGCTCCGCCTCCAGATGGCGGTTTTCATGCCTGGGCCCAGGTGGTATCGGGCCATTTGGTTGTCGCTCTCACATGGGGCTACGCTTCCAGCTTTGGAGTATTTCAGAATCACTATGAGGTGACTCTCCCTCAAACAGCCTCCGATATTTCATGGATAGGCGGATTCCAAGTATTTTGTCTGTTGTTTATGTCCATGCTGTCTGGTCGCGCGACGGATGCTGGCCTCGCGCGGCTGGTGGTAGGCGCCGGAGCAGTCTTTCTGCTGCTAGGCACTTTCATGACGAGTCTAGCCACAACTTATTGGCAGGTCTTTCTTGCGCAGGGTCTCTGTATTGGGATTGGACAAGGTCTCATGTGGTTACCTAGCGTGACTTTGATTTCAACGTATTTTGTGCGGCTGAGAGTTTTAGCTGTTACAGCTGCGGCGACAGGTACGAGTACAGGAGGAATCATTTTTCCAGCAATGATTCAGTATCTGACTCCGCAAATTGGTCGGTTCATATACATTCACAATATTGTAGGTGTTTTTAGCTAATTTGGTTATTGCAGGCTTTCCGTGGGCGGTTCGTTGTATGGGATTTGTGGTCCTGGTTATGGTCGTCCTTATCCTTGCGCTGCTACGTCCTCGATTGCCTCCTCGAAAATCAGGTCCGCTGATTGAATGGGGAGCTTTTAAAGAACCAGCTTATATGCTCTTCACGCTTGGAGTGTTCCTTCTTTATTGGACCCTTTACTTCGCTTTTTTTTACGTATGTTGTCAACCTGTTCTTCATATCGGGTTCTGGACACTGAAAAATTATTAGATTCAAGTTTACGCAACTGAGAATTTGCACTTATCTCAGATAGATGGCGTCAATCTGATTATCGTCATTAATGCATGCGGTATTCCAATTCGTGCACCTTGCGGCTACCTGGCTGACCGGTACATCGGCCCACTGAATTGTTTAATTCCTTGGGTAGCCCTATGCGGCATTTTGATGTTCTGCTGGATCGCTGTTGATACAGTTGCTGGTCTATATGTCTTTGCCGTTTTCTTCGGTCTGGCGTCAGCAGCCGCCATGGCTTTGTTTGCTGGCACTGTCCCCTCGTTGACAAAAGATTTGGACAAAATTGGAACTCGTGTTGGAATGGCGCTGACGTTGATGAGTTTTGGACCGTTGACTGGACCTTCTGTCGCTGGAGCATTAATCACTTCTACCGACAGTTACCTCGCGGCACAGATCTGGGCTGGAGTGGCTTTAATTGTTGGCGTGTTGGCCCTTGGCACGGCGCGCATCATCATATCGGGACCTGCTATTCGCGCGAAACTATAGAAATGGCCTAGAGGCTCATAAAAAGAAGTAATCTTGACAAAGAAACCACATAACCACAATCTACCCCAGTCGCCTTATTTGTCCATGAAAAGCTTCGTATTGCTTGCTTTAGGCACTGATAATGATTCTGGGAGTGAGAAATACTTTGACTATTCATTTTGCTGTCTGCTCTATGCGAGTGTAAAATTCTGCTACTGATGACTTCTCTACGGAGTAGCTTAAAATGGAAGTTGTTTGGTGTGGGGCTCTATCCGCTGGGCCCGCCTGACCCACTTCTCTCGCGTGAGTGGTCGTGTCGATGCTAAGATCTAAATATCTTGATTTTCAGAGAGGCGGCGAAAATCTTTTTTTTCTAATGCCTCCTCTCTTCTCAGCCTCTCTCTCGTTTGATTGGGGCGTCTTTCCGCCTGGGCCAACAAACAAATACTGATTGGCTGACTGGCGTGAAGCAACCAAAGATTCGTTATGGGTAACCCTCTCTCCTGTCATTAGTGCAACCGGACACTTGCCGCCCCGCAGCTTCATATATGTATCGATAGAACCCCAAAATTCTGTTGATGTGCGACCACAGTCCCAAATTCTCTCCGCTTGTTTCATCATCTCAGCTTGAATTCGCACCAACTCACACACCTTCAGTCCCTTATCACATCGCTGACAATGGGCGAGACACTCTCGGCACAGAAGCTGCTGGAGGCTGCGCGAGTAGTTCCAGAGATTTATGAGCTACGTCCGGATTATCGAGCTCTCCTGATGGTGGTTGAGGGTATTCCTGCGGGTCCTAGCGATGACTTCAGTGAAAACCTTCTACAGGAGGCTGAATCTTCTATCAAAGACCTGCTCTTGAAACATCCCATCACCGAGTTTCCACATATCGCCGCATGGAGGGATGCTTACAAGGCTTTTGGAGCTAAGCCTAATAAGACACGCAACAGCCTAGAGGCATTGACACGCCGTGCAGAGCAAGGCCTACCGCGTGTAAACCGGTTGACGGACATTTACAATGCTATTTCCGTCAAGCATCAAATTCCACTGGGCGGCGAAGATCTCGATAAATACGATGGATCGCCGTTTCTGATCCGCGCAACTGGGCAGGAATCATTCCAGACATTCTACGGTGGGGAGCCACAAACCGAGCTCGCAGCACCTGGCGAGCCTATATGGTGTGACGATACTGGCATCACTTGCCGCCGCTGGAACTGGCGACAGGGCCCGCGGACAGCATTGACTGATGACAGCACACGTGTTTTGTTTATCTTGGATGCATTGGAGCCGCTTTCTGACGTTGCTTTGGTTCAAGCTGCCGACGAGCTTGCCTCGGCATTGAAACGCTTATCCCCGGAGGTGAAAACGACGTACCGAATTATTGGTCCTTCCGCTTGAGCTCACGCAGTCATGTATTTATTTGCATCATGAATTTGCGGTCTAAGCTTTCTAGTCATTATGACATGGAGACGAAAATGGGAGAGCAATACATGTTATACCTTTGGAGTAAGGGCCAGCTGCGGAAAAGGGCTGGCTATTGCGATATGAAATAGAGGGGGGCAGTAGAAGTGTTTTTTTTACCTTTTTCGCGTGAAATGGTAACTTGATATGAATTTTCGATTTATACTCTCCCCGTTTTGTCATTATCTTCAAAAAATGAAAAGAACGAATATAGATCTTTAAGACAGGCGCATGCTTGTCAGGCTGATTACTTGAACACGGTTTTGGTATCGGGAACTTAGTGAGAGGTTATTCTTTAACATCAATGTTCATGTCCTGATTAGGACTAGTACCTTCCTTCCTGCACTACTTAGGCTTCAACTTCCGTAAATCCTCTTCTTCCATCCTTGCCGCCCCTCCATAATACTACATACGTATCCTTGTGCTTCGTGTTGGTCCCTGCTATTCAGCTCGTAGAATCAGATGCTCAGAATCGCAGCCAATGCTTGTGAAGCCCTGTGTAAGCTCAACATACGGGCGACCTACCTAGTAACATAACCCTGTAAAAGGAAGGAAGCCATTGCGACATTTTAGCGGTAAGAATTGCCGTATATCACTCTAGATTCTCTGTTGAGATGATTTCCAAAGTTCACTAATATTTGGGAATAGTTGATTTGGATATCAATTTCACTGATCATAGATCAACCATACAGACTTTTCGTTGGTCAACTTCTGAACTTCATTGAGATAATCTCCTACGGTCTTGGCATCCTCTCCAGGATAGTAGTCTTAGACATTCTTCGTATGTAGAGGTGCCATTTACGTGCGCAGAACTTAGTATCTATCCATATACGGCATGAGGTAAGAACAGTCTTTCGTCAATAGCCCAATCAATTGGCATTGGCTATAATGAACAGCGATCAAGAGATAGGAAAGAATTCATAGTCCCAACAAGCTCAATAGAGCAGCAAATAACGCCCCGAGTTTACACCAGATCGCCATCAGGTGCATTTCAAACAGCAGGTCGGTGTAGAAGATGGCTTCATCTAGGCTATACACAATTCGATCATCTTGTAATATTGCGTTAGGTTTAAATCATCTGAAAATGGTAGGAACTTACATCAAACTTTCCACAAAAAGCTTTTATTCTATGTTGTAAAACTAGCTCTGTTAATGACCGCTTGGTGGACTCTCTACAGCAGCCAAAGCCCCAGTCATTTTCATGGCCAATAGAGAACCCTTGTTGCCCTAACCAACTTGGATTCGCGTCATCGTTTTAAAAAAATTGATCGTAGTGCGTGGATGTGCCCTTTGCAACTAACAATAGAAAAACCCCTTAATGTCACGCCGCAAAGGTTCACCACCACTTGTTGTCCTGGCAGGCGATATCCAACGACTATGTTTGCAACAACCTTCTCTCCACTCACTAGCTCGAAGCCAGTGATAACGGTCTGCGAGCCTTGATGCAGAATGGACACTGCCAAGCTGACAACCGAATCTTGTAATGGAACCGATTGGAGAAGAGGAACATGTTTAGACCCGCAGTTACCACAACCCCCTTTAGAATCCCTTTGCTGCCATTTCCTGTCGCACGTAAATCCAACATAGAACTTCTTCCAGCGCAGCTCATAAGTCAGGTCATCATATAAAGCAATCTGCTCATGGGAGGCTTGGGTCATGGAGTATCTGTGTCTTACCCAACGAAATCTCCCCCATATATGTTGCAAGTTCCAAAGAATCTGGAGGGTTTCGCGGGCGCGTGGACGTAAGATGTTGTTTTTGATCATAAGGCTTATGTCAGCTGTGTAGCGGTATATAAATCGCCAGTCTTTCTTTAGACCATCTTGTGGATTATTCACAAGATACGCGAGGAAGCCTCTGTCTTGCGCCATTTGAAATCTTGACTTCCAGAATAATTGAATATCGAAGACCGTTGCCATTGATCGCGATGCACTGCGAAGACTCAGAAAATCAATAGTGGCAAGATATATAGCAATTTCTATCCTGATCTCCATCGGCAGAAATTGAAAACAATCTGTTGAATATCCAGATGTTCGTTGAGAGCCTTCTATTTCTTTCTGTAGACTTGGAGGATCATCCATGAAGCCTGCGGGTATTGGAACCATGGGGGTTCCCATGGGACTTAAATTTTCTTGACTACCTATTTACAAAACATCGTATTAGAATTTGAGATCCGCTTCTCAAGTCACAAGGTTTGAAACATACCCTCGTATAAAAAGTGAGTACGGCATATTTCTTCACCAACTACCCAAAGCCTATCAAGATCGATTTTTTCCCCTTCGAAATGTCAAAGTAAAAGTGAGTAACAATGCTGATGGAACATAAGGAATCTAGTAGGACTGAGCCTGACCATCATAAAACAAGGCCCCTGAGCCTGATAATCATATCCGCCATTGTTTGCAGTGGACTCTTCAATGGCATATCTCATCCAGTTCTTCTTTACATTAGAATATGATAGCCTTGCTCCCGTTTCTGCCAGATCAACCGTGAAGGATTAGAGGGGCTACCTAAACATCGGCAATGTTTCTCATATACACTCACTAACGCGATTTTCCGACCATCCGTGTGGTATCCGTACTCCGCAGCATATATAAAGATAGCGTCGATCTCCTAGGTTCCAAGTATGACTGGTATTCATTTCGCGCTGTAGAAACAGTGAATGTGGGCTGTTCGGTTGTTTGGTATCCGTGTTGTCGTTCAGACGATATGTATAGTGTATAAACAATTTCGCAAGCTTCGTGAGGAAAGGCCTATTAGATATATAACATATGACGACGTCACCCAGGTTAGGGGGTCATCTTGACATCAACTACCAAGTCAAACTTAAGCGTGAACTACCAGTGAATTCATCCTGATGATTTTATGTGTAGTCCAGGGGATTCTATGACAATCTTGAAAAGTAGCACTTGAAGAGTTTTCGTGTACTGTACATCGTGTACATATAATACGGTAGTTTGTGTTGATGCAAAAGCGTCAAAAAGGACTAGAGACTCGCACTCTGCGAGAAAAGGAGAAGGAAACCACCAATAGTGGTGGGTCAGGAAATCGGAGTGAGGGAAACGCAAATCGTATTGTGTGTGTGTGTGGGGTGTGTGTGTGTGATGAGTGAAGAGCAGAAGGCAAAACACAACAAACAAGAGACAAGCACTGATCTTGGCAACAAACGAGAGGCGTCTATCACCTGGCCTCTCAACAATTCTTCTTGTTGGGATCATCTATGCCTAGGAGAATAAGATAAACTTTAATTCCAAGACGTCTGCAAGGATTACAGGCACGTGCGAACCCAAGGAATTATCTACATAATATGTGCTATCTTAGAAAGTATTCAAGCAGAGCGGGCAGCACTGGTCAGTTGCGTGATCGCACTTCCGACGTGTAAAGCGGGAAAATTCCATTAAGTTCAGGTTTCGCGGATTTTTGACAGGCGATATTCTCACCAGGGTCTTCCAGCAGGGCAGGCGAATGTCGTGAGCGGGATAAGTCTGTGTCCCAGTAGGGTAGGAGCGCGAGGATAGACGCATATCCGGTGTCTTAGATGGTGAAAAGCTTGAATGCTTAGTCATGGAAACTTTTGCTTGATCTTGACCTGGTGGAAAGGAGTCCGAACGGAATATACGGAAATGAAGCTCAAGGAGCCAGGATGGAAAGCTACTAACCCTAATATGGACATCAACGGTTGCCGATATTCTTGTCGATCATACACTAGAAATGGTTCATCACACAGTGGCCCTTATTGATCCTTCAATTTATCTATCATTATCTCAAAAATTCTGTCAGAATGCGAATTTCCCGCCGTGGTATCTTGAATTCATTCGCTCGAATAAGAAAACACAAAAAATGACAAGGGACGCTGACGGGGGGTGGGTTTGGTGACTTGTCTCGCGTAAGCGCACTTCCTTCAGCGTGGCGTTTACGTCGCATGTTATTCTAGATTTGCCTTTGGTTCGAAAGCCCGAGAGTTTGGGCTTACTGTTTCAGTACTGCGCAATCTCTGAATGAAACAGTAGTGAGCGAAAGTAGATAAAAAGTCGTTTTTCTTTAATGAAATATTAGAGCTATTAGTGTCGACAGCAGTATCTTGGACGCCTTCTTGACTGCATAATCACAAAGCGGTAGACTGGGATCATTTATTTGGTCTCATAATTATTCCACATGTGAAAGAAATGGAAAAGCAAAACTCGGCTCATAACTGACGCTCGCTCTGCCTGGTGGAGAAAACGGAGAAGGTAGAACTCTATCTAGTGAAACCTTTCATTTCACCAATTACTATCGCTGTTGGGCACATCAGCTTGCGGACTCTACACCCGACGAAGCACGGAAGGCAATTACGAGGTACCAAGCCGCGACAAGACTCTTGGCCGTCTTGGATGCCGATATTAGTCCGCGCGCAAACCTTCTCGTGTCGGATACTGCATCCACACTGGAGGGCCATGGTGCATAGGGCAAGGTCCAATAGTGGGGATTCGCGGGAGTTGAGACTCCCCACGGCTATTCTTTCCCCACCAAACGCACCCCATGATGCCAGCCAAACAGAACCTCGGGGTCCAGCCCGAATCGGGTTCTGGGTCTGCGGGGAAACAGATGCTGATTGGTTGACAGGCTCTGTCAACCACGCCACCGAGAGGTGTTTGGCTTTTCCTTCTTTCCTTCCATTGCTTCCAATCCTAGTGCTTGTGCGACGATGTTCGGCAGTACGCGATTTCTTGGTCAAAAGGTTTCACACTCAGCCCCATTCCGAGTCGCTTGAGCCAAACGTGAACAGTGATGTGAAGAACTTGATTATTGCTCCCACTAGGAAGCGTTTCTTGGGGGAGTCCCCAAATTTCAAATGAGTGCGGCTTCATTTCTCAATCGCATGATAAAATCTCTTGGCGGATCTATTCCACCACTTGATGTCGGTCGGGCCCGAGCCAAGAGCCAACCAACCCACCCGCGGAAATTTGACTATCCCAGTTCCCTGGCCCGCATGACATGACTCCTTTCTTTGGAGGTAACATGGCCGCCTGCATTATGCTCGATTGGAATTAGCGATGATACGACCCTAGCGCATTTCTTCATATCGGAAGGGTCCAGGAGCCATGGCCCAACCAAAACTCGCGTCTAGCCGAGTGGCCGAAGGCCTTGACCGTGACCCATCGTGCCGACAGTGGCCAAAAACTGTAGTCGATTTCGGTCTAGGGTTGCATTAGACCGTGCTGAGGCTTTGACTTTTCTACCCCATGCTATTTTTGACTTTGAGAGGATCCCTGACAGGCATTTGTCCGCATGTTATAAAGCTTCATCCTTTCCCCCCTTTTGTCTAATGCTCGTTTCTTCTGCCGACATCAGTTTCGTGTTTACTTTCTCGCGGACCTTTTTATTGGTCTTCACAACCTATCACGCTTGTATCTACCAGACAATTCCACTCCAATGCCCGGTGGTGTAAGCACTGCCGCCGGAGGCGGCATCGATGCCTTGCGCGTCGAGGCTCCGGTCACCCTCAAGACTTACTTGATGTGTGCATTCGCTGCCTTTGGCGGTATTTTCTTCGGATATGATTCGGGATACATCAGCGGTGTTATCGGCATGGACTACTTTATCTCGACCTTCGAGCATCTGGTAATTGCACTTTCAATATAGAGTATATCGGAAAACACATGCTTATATCTCAAATAGAGCAAAGAAAACACCCCTTCCGCCCTTTTCGTCATTCCCTCGTGGAAGAAGTCCCTCATCGTCTCCATTCTCTCCGCCGGTACATTCCTTGGCGCACTGATTGCTGGTGATCTCGCAGACTGGTATGGCCGTCGGACAACCATTATCTCTGGCTGCGCTATATTTATTGTCGGTGTGGTTCTCCAAACTGCCTCCAGCAGCTTAGGTCTTCTGGTCGCTGGTCGTCTCATTGCTGGGTTTGGTGTTGGCTTTGTGTCGGCAATCATCATTCTCTATATGTCTGAGATTGCGCCCCGCAAAGTGCGTGGTACTATCGTCTCGGGTTATCAGTTTTGCGTCACTATCGGCCTTATGCTTGCATCCTGTGTCGATTATGCTACTGAGGGGCGCAATGATTCCGGCTCGTACCGCATTCCTATTGCCCTTCAGCTCCTTTGGGCTATCATCCTTGCCAGTGGTCTCTTCTTCCTCCCTGAATCCCCTCGTTTCTTTATCCGCAATGGCAACAAAGAGAAGGCCCGTGAGGTTCTGGCTCGCGTTCGCGGCCAACCTATCGATTCCGAGTACATCACGCTCGAGTTGACTGAGATTGACGCCAATTTCCAGTACGAGCAGCAGGTTATTCCTGATGGAGGCTACTTTGCTAGCTGGAAGAACTGCTTCACTGGAAGTCTTTTTAAGGCCAACAGCAACATTCGACGCACTATCCTTGGTACTTCTCTACAAATGATGCAACAGTAATTCAACCTTCTCCCAAATTTACCAACGTCATATCTCTAATGCTCTTTTAGGTGGACTGGTGTTAATTTCGTGTTCTACTTTGGAACTACCTTTTTCACGCAACTAGGAACGATTTCGGACCCATTTTTGATTAGTATGATCACAACTATTGTGAACGTGTGCTCAACGCCAATTTCCTTCTACATTATTGAGAAATTTGGTCGTCGCACTATTCTTCTATGGGGTGCGCTAGGCATGGTCATCTGTCAGTTCATTGTTGCTATCATTGGTGTCACCGATGGACAGAACAACCATGCGGTCAGCGCTATGATTGCATTCATTTGTATCTATGTCTTCTTCTTCGCCATCACCTGGGGTCCTGGTGCTTGGGTTGTGATCGGCGAGATCTTCCCTCTGCCCATCCGTTCTCGTGGTGTTGCCCTGTCCACTGCTTCCAACTGGCTCTGGAACTGCGTACGTATCTGCTGATTCTGTTCTGCATGACTACGCTTTAGACGATTGCTGACTCTCTTCGCAGATAATCGCCGTGATCACCCCATACTTGGTTGATGGTGATAAGGCTAACTTGGGCCCTAAGGTCTTCTTCCTCTGGGGTTCCCTGTGTGCCTGTTGCTTTGTGTACACCTACTTCTTGATCCCTGAGACCAAGGGCCTGTCCCTAGAGCAGGTCGATAAGATGATGGAAGAGACCAACCCCCGTACCTCGGCAGGATGGAAGCCCCACTCCACCTTCGCCGACGAGATGGGTCTCACGACTCATATCGACGAGAAAGCTGGCGTCGCTCCTGCAGTCTCTCAGGTGGAAGTCTAGATCATGTGCTTCATTTGATTCTGGACTAAGCTCGAAATAAGCTAGACGGGGTGCTAGCTTAGGTTATCGAGGAAGATAGTAGTAGAAATTTAATGGCATTTAATATGTATTCTTGAGTTTGACTACTGGTGTGACCTGTAATTTATTGATAATATGTATGGAAACGGAGCGAGAGTAAATAATGTTATCATGGTAGGTTTGCAATTTATCTATCTGGACATGAGAAAAGTTTGTGAACATACCGGACTCCCTTTGACGATTGTTGACTTCCTTTTTCAGATTTAGTGCTCACCCTCTCGCCGCTTTTACTCACTAGTAGATCTAAGCACGGCCTCCGGCTCAGTGAGTCTTACGTAAGCCTTGCTCAGGCCCGGCTCACTGGGCATGAGTAAGGCTTACGTATTGATCTTGCTATCCAAGACGAGAGGCCCTGGAAAGAAGCTATGCCTGGATTGAACATTTTGATATCTGATACAGGTCACCTTTCTCAAAAGCTTGGGTGCCTGAGCCTTACTCTCCGTCAGTTGAAACTGGAAAGTGTGTCTCTAGCGCCGGATTTTCTATTCCCGCTAGATCAGACTGGCTGCCCGCTGCCTAGTTCCGCAAATTTGCACTGGCCTCATCTTGAGACTGTAGATATTGGTGAAGTTCCACCAAGAATTCCTTCAGGTGCGTTCTATACTCTCGGACGAGTTATCTACTTTCATCTCCCTGGGCCTGGATGGACGAATGATGATATTAATAGATTTTACAATCCAAATTTCCAAGAGAAATGAACTAACTATTCAAATTATGTAGGCCAATGGCTTGTTCACCCTACTACTGAGGAGCAAGAGGAGCTCGACGCAATAGAAGCCTGGGAAGAAATCATTTGTGATTATGAGGAAGGTCTCGTGTGCCGCGAAATTCTCGACTCCAACCATTTCAATAGGGTCCTTATTTCTATAGGCTACGCCGCTCGAAATATGCCCCGTTTAGTATCGATGCTATACGACCTCAACTATTCTTATAAATTTCGATTCAACTTCAAAACCCAAGACCAAAATAGCGATGCTGAGTGGTATCTTGAATCACGGTATCGACCAACGAAACAGGTTGCAGATGCATGGGGTTGTCCATTGGTCGAATTAGATGCAGAACTGGAGCTTTGGGACCACAAGACTCTTGTGGCAACTATTCCACAGTGGCCTCCAAAATAGCTACACTACCCGCGAAAAAGTCTGTCAAATTCTAGTTTTCTACCCCACACCCATCAAATACAAGTATCCACGAAATAATACCTCACCACCATACTTAATTCAATATATGTAAATATATGCATTTTCATTCCAGATGTTGAGAAGAGTGAGAATTTGGCCCCGGGCTTGTACTGATTTATTTTGCTTTTTCTTTTCTAGGAAGAAACATTGCACTGTCTAAAGAAGATCTGGAAATGATCGGTCAAGATTCGATAGAGCTTGCGGATGGTAGCGGGTATATGTCAACTTTGGAGGTTTTCAATCAAATCCACTACGGGACCACGTCAGCAGGCTTGCTTTTCGCCAACCCATGCGTACCAAAACCTTCAAGGCGTCTCGATTAGATGAGGATACGCTTACAAGGTGGAGTCTTTATATAGATGTACGCGGTGTAGCACATAGGCAAGCTGTGGTACGTACAATGGCTAATATATTCCTACGGCTACCGGTACCGACGTCGTCAGGTAAGAATTGGGTGCATGAGTATGGTGAGGGTACCCGGACTACTCAAACACGCTTTTCATGTCGCTATAATTATTGGCGCTCATTACAAGAAGACCCATGTATACTACGTAAGTGATTTCTTTTCTCCCTGTCGATACATATGATTATCTTTGATTTTCCTCCCTTTGTAGTCTTTTCGTACAGGAAGCCTTGGTGCTGAATTCAACGCCCTTCAAAATCGTTTAGGACATCCTCAGTCCAGTCCCACAACTTTTCTGCAAGAGTCCCCTTGCCACTCTTTGCCTCCCTCCCTAGCCCTCCATCTCCCAATTTTCCAACAGGGAGATAAAAGCATCCATTCACAAGTTCCTCTTTGGGCCTTGTCGCTGCCCAAAGCTGACTATAAGCGCCCTCATGTGGCTGTACCATAACCCACCAGAATGCCAAATACATGATAATCCTGTTCTTCAAACTCATCCCGTCGAACAATCCGGTCTCCACGACTCCAGGATGCACAGATACGCAGCTCAAGTGCGGATACCGCTTGGCCAACTCACGCGCATACAGCAGGTTAGCCAACTTGGCTTGTCCGTACCGCTGCCAAGGTCCGCCAAATGAAAAGCTTTGCCCCGTGCGAAGGCGATCAAATTGTATACCACCACTGGGATGGAGGCCCCAGGCTGTTGAAGAGAGAATGATGATGCGCCCATCGCCGCCCTCACTTGCGGTCCTTTCCAAGAGTGGGAGAAGTTTGCGAATCAAAAGCGCATGACCAAGATGGTTCGTCGCAAATTGAATCTCGTAGCCATCTTTCGATGTAGCTGGGGGCCTCGTCATGATTCCTGCGTTGCACATCAGAGTATCCAGCCGTGGACTTGGTTTCTGTGCTAGGAACTGTTCGGCTGCTCTTTGGACCGAGGAAAGGGAGGACAAATCACACTCTATAAATGTCATTTTTGTGACTTTGCTGGCCTTGGTATTTTGGAATTGTTTTATGATGCTTTCCGCGCTCTTTGTATTTCGGCCGCTGATGTATATGTGAGCTGGATTATGTTTGGCGAGTTCTCGCGCAGAGTATGCACTCAATCCTCCAGTGCCTGATGGATTCAATTAGCTCATTATGAACGGAAATAATTTTGTGGGGGACTTTCAACCTCCGGTGATGAAAATAGACCGCCCTGCAAGGTCCGGGATATCCAATTCTGGGTTGTATTTGAGAGGCATCGTTGTGGTTGTCCAATGATGTGGCTCAACGTTGGGAACGCAATGATTAGGTATCGACTTTAGGTGTTGGTGCGAATACTTTCAACCAAAAAGATCTGTAAATTCCTTGGTATAAATAGTCGGCCCTGACGCGGCTAATCGGGTAGATATTCATGCCACTATCTGTTTGATGGTTCTCAGATTCCCGGTTCTTTGACCCCGAGATGGGGCCGGTTGAATAAGCAGTGGAGGAATCCCGACGAGTTGTTCCGACTCCACACTTCAAAAAGGAAATGGTGTTGCCTCAGGACCAATCAACGGGTATGAGATTCCCCATCAGTGCCGGAAACGAGTGAGTAAATACATCATGTCATTTGCAGCTCTCCGGTACTAAGATCTTGAATAGGAACCTCTGGATTTTTATATGAATATACATGCCCCCGAAGGCTATGTTACCGGGCCCTCATCAGGCCACCACAAGCACTTAAATTAATTGCATAAAAATTAAATGAGCTTTATTGTGAGCTAAGACCAGTGCTAGAATTCGTAATCTTGGTCATAGTGACTGCGGATAGTCCAAGTACGTAGAGTCCCGTGGCAGTGAGAAAAGGCATCCCGATCCAGTTGCCCCCCAATATCATGCCCCATTTGAAGGTATAAGCCAGTAAGGGCCCGGCAAAAATAATTCCAGCAGACGTCACAGTCGCGATACAGGCGTAAGCCGTGCCCAAAAGATTAGGGTCTACCAATGAGGTAATCAAACTTCTTGCGGTGATATGTAAAGATCCCCCAAGGGCGAAAACTATTAGTCCGACCACAAAGGTGCCAGACGACGTGGCGGAGAAGATGATAATCGCACCTCCTATATGAAGCGCAGTACTGACCTGAGTCAGTCGTTTATCCCTAAGTGCTGGGTTATACCGCTTCGATAGAAGGAACTCCGATATTGCCGGAAGGATGACAAGAAGAGGAACGAAATTGACTGCCCCACGCAGTGATAGGAAATATGAAGTCTGTGACGTAACTTAAGCCAATGCTTTCTCAAGATAGGGATATCGAACTTACATGAGCAATCGTCCAGTGGAACTTATTTGGCCCGTATTGCAATATGAGTGGAATGGCTTGCTTGTCGAGAGATGAGGTGAAGAAGCAGATCAGTGCCTGACAGGGGTCAAAGATAACGAAATCCCGCGAGTAAAAGTGATTATATTCCCAGTCTTTCCCCTTCTCATTCACTCAACACAACTCCGCACGCATGATGAAGGATTCCACACCCACCTGCACTATAGCAGACAATAAATTTGGCCCCAAAATTCATTGTCTAGGAATTTTCGACTTCACACTTCTCTTCGGACAGGCTATTTTATCGCTATTGCCATCCCTCCTCCTGCTTATTGTCGCAACCCCTCGGATTTTCTATCTGTTAAAGAAGGATAACAAAATAAAAACCAGGGGCATTGACTGGCTTATTTGTGGAAAGCTAGTATGTTACGGGTCCAGAGTGATCTACCATCAAAATTTAATATCAAATAGGCTGTCATCGGATACTATGCTGCAACGCAGTTTGCACTCGTCGTTCTGTACAGTTCGCCGATCGCCGATCGCTGATCGCACGCGTTTTTCCATCGCAGCTTCTTGCATTTCCCTTTGTGGTGCTCTAGTCATAGCACTTATCTCCTACCTTGACCATCATCGGTCCGAACGGCCCTCGCTCGTTCTCGCTATTTACCTGCTCTTGACGACTCTGTTTGATATTTGCCAAGCGCGGACATTGTGGTTACGAAATGGCCACGGATCTCTTCCCACTACCTTTACGGCAGGTGTGGCGATGAAGGCGATGGCCCTCGGGCTGGAGAGCGTAGAAAAGAAAGCGCTTTTACAAGATCCATACCGACTTTATCCCCCAGAAGCTCTAGGTGGTATCATAAACCGGAGTGTATTCTGGTGGCTGAACTCACTTCTCCTCAGCGGGTCATCGAAGATACTCCGCCAGGAAGATTTATTTCCTCTTGACCCCGAATTAAACACAAATTCTTTCTTGGATAAATTCCGGGAGGCTTGGTCTTCCTGTGACAAAACTCGGGATTATGCCCTGATCCAAACCACCTTTCAAACCTTCCGCAAGCCACTTTTGCTGATTCTACACCCGCGCATATGTCTCATTGGCTTCACCACTTCACAGCCCCTTCTCATCAACCGCACCATCTCCTTACTATCAGAAGCAGATAGTCAAGCCAAAACAGATACCGGTAGGGCGTTAATTGGAGCGATCGCGTTGATATATCTGGGCATCGCACTCAGTACGGCTCTATATAAGCACCTAATCTATCGCTGTATTGTTATGATTCGAGGGGGGCCTCACCAGCTTGGTTTACGATGTTACTTTACAGCTCGAAAGTTCTCGGCTCACCGATGCTGCCTCTGTGACTCATATGAGCATCGACATTGACCAAATCGCGCAAGGGATGATGAATTTCGACGTGCTATGGGCGGCACCGATTGAGGTCGGACTCGCGATATTTATTCTATGGAGGGAAATCGGCTTTGCATGCTTCCCTCCTGTGGGCATCGCTCTAGGTTGCACATTGGCTGCTTTCATATTGGGGAAAATGTCGAAAAAAGCTCAAAGACAGTGGGTAGACGCAGTTCAAAAGCGAATCACCGCAACTTATTTAATGCTTCAAAACATCAAAAGGAGTCTGGATGTCAGGTCTTTCTACCACTATGGCTGCTATGATGGACCAAGGTAGGATTGTGGAGTATGGAGTGCCTGACCAACCTTTGAATTCCAAGGATGGTATATTCATGGAGCTTTGGAAGTCACAGCATTGAACTAGAGACGGTGTGAGCAGTGTACTTAGCGGAGTCAAGACTCGCCTAGATGACAATGGACAATCGTGGAGGAGAATGTAAACAATTAAGATGGCTCTACAGTATCTGGCCAAATAACTTACGAACTTTCCATCACTCGCTAACATTTATCTCTATAGTAACTGTAAAATAAACTGTCATCAACGGCATAAAATCCAACGATCTGTGTTGTAGTTGGCCATAGGGGGTAATTGGTTATTCGAAACGGACTAACTAGCCATGCAAGAGAGCTTTGTTTTCGTAAGTTATTTGGCCAGATACTGTATATGGCTGATCTGAGTAGGTGGGCCTACGCAACTGGCACACGTTGTGATGGTCCTCAACGTAGCCAAGCATCCCTCCAGAGAATCTGCAGACCAGTATTTCCCCTAGACAGGTGTGCCTTGACAAAGTCATCCGAATTCCCCAGCAACCCGCAGGATCCTCGCATAGAAGTGAATCATGGTGGGTAGCGAGCTTGCGGATGAGCACACGAAAGAAGCAGCCAAAGAACTATTGTATATCGGTCACTATAAAGAGGGGAATACTTGATAGTATGTAGCACGCTCTACTAACATTTAAATCGATCATATTAGGCAAAACCCCATTACAACCAAATCTTGCCCTCGGAGATGCACAGGTATTTTCCTGTTTTGGGAGTATAATAGCTAGGCGAAATCCGGAAAATAATAGTTTTAGGTAGAATTCTCCAAGACTAAATCTTGAGGAGAAGACCGAAACCCACTTTTTCCCCTAAGGATCGGAAACGTAGGAGCTTTATTTTCCCATTACGTTTGAGTAGAGTGGTAACGTTAAATCTGCCAAAGAATGGAGTCTTTGAATGTTCTTTGAGTTCTCATTTTACCAGACTTCTCCGCTATCTTTTATTATGGAACGTCACATGATGGTTTTCTTGTTTTGTTGTTCTGTTTGCATCCACGTCTCAATCTCATGCCTATTTTCCCTCTCCTGCCTATTTTCTTCTCTATCTTCTACGTCTGCGAATCTCCTGAGAAGACCCGGATCTGCTCATCTTTACCACATAGCCTTGATCATCTGACATAATATCTTGACAGTGGTAATCAATCGCCCTGCCAATCTCAGATAATATGAGTGCTAACGCGGTCAGCATGCTGACAGTTTTCAGCCAGATTGGGTCGAAACAACCGCGAGAGACCCAAATCCGGGCGTCATATCGCGTTCCAGCTCCTCGGAATTGTCCAGATTGAGCCTTTGATACGGGTCAAACACGCATGTGTGCAACGACCGATCGCTGTTCTCCAATTTCGTGGAACTGAACACATAATTCAAAGTTGGAGACACTAGAGCGCCGGCTCTGGGTAGATCGATCTCATTCCAAACTACTGAAGGAAATACCCGTTTCGACCCTTATGACGTCGCAAATTCCCCGTCATCCCATGGTGCTGTATAAGAGAACGGTCGAAAAACGGTGGAGAACAGCCATCCAGGGTCCATCTCAGGGCCAGCCAATCTTCAATTGGCTCACCAAATTACTCACAATCTACCATGAAGGTGTTCTCGAGGAAATTTCCGTTGTTCAGACTAATGATTGTGCACCACTGGATTTTATGGACGCCGTACGCCATATCAGCCCTATCTGGCATAACCGAGTCTATCACGAGCTTATATCCAAGATCAACGCAGAAATTCCAATCGACTTTGATGAACTTTGCCTCAGTTTTCGTCAGAATCTTGACATTGAGCGTATTCCAGATCAGGCAGAGCAGTCCAAATCAGGCAAATCGACCAAACGGATACCTCATTGTCCTTGTCAGAATGTGCCAAATAACGGGAACCACTGGTTTAAAGACTGCGCTTACCTCAATCCGTCAAAGAGACCCGATTATTACACATGGCATGAAGACGTGGGGGCTTGCTTTGAGAAAGCAGCTAGTAGGAGCGTGCTATTCAAGGAAGCTTTGGAAAAATTCAATACGAATAAAATGAGAACTTCAAGAACACGTTAGGACTTCATTTTTGATAAAATCACTATTCTACTACCCAATGTTATTATCTTTAGCCATTTCCTTAAATATTATATATACAGAAACTAGGTATATCACTACTCTTTTAGCGTACTTGGTCAGTCAACTGCGAAAAAGTGTGTTCTGTACAATAATAATAGGGGAGTAACTCCTTACAAACCACCGAGTCTACTCTTCGTCCTCACTGGTGATCACGGATGGTGCTATCTGTGCCCATATTATGGCGACTAGGGACGTGACGTGGTATCAACAACGGGTTTGGTAACATCATTTTCTTGTTCAATGCCTCTCCAGGTGCTCTGTATCTATCAAGCTGAAAAGGAAAACAAACAAGTCTGACCGGCTCTCCCAGACCAAAACAATGATGTACTAGGACCAATGCGGGGCGATCCACAGCCACGGATTGCTTGGTTGCAAATCAAAGAGAAAATAAGTTTTGACTGATAATATATCTCGGCATCTTGAACCGTTCCCATAAGGTTTCAATGAATATAGCTCTTGGGATTTGAGTCCTTTTTTTGTCTAGCGAAATTTCCTACTCGCACGATAATTCATTACTCTCAAGCTAGATCATTCTGCTTCATAATCTCAAATATCCTGCAACTTGATTTCCAGTTGCTCAAGACTTCCAATCACATCATGATAGAAAGCTTCCTGAAGTCCTGAGCTCGTGAAATCACTGTCGTGACCAAAGTCACAATGTAGACATTTTTTGATTATTGCTTTAAAGCTACCGGTCACTTTTCGATTGCTGTCTGCTACCCTGTGAGCTGTGAAATAATCCGCAAATCCCTGCATATCTCCTTTCTCGAGGTCAATTGGCTTTTGAAGAGCCTTAAGTGGTGCCTCGTATGCGAGTTCGAGAAACATGACACCCAGCCCGAAAAGAACTGGGTTGCGAACAACATGATGGTAATTGGAGGCTTGGGGCTGACGTTCGATTGGAACGTCTTCTCTTTGGACGGAAGTAGCCATGGCAATGTTTAGTAGATTGTCTGGCATCGGTTGAAGGGAAGAACCATCGCCGAAAAAGTGAATATCGTCGCTGCGCCACGGTTTTTTGAGCCAGGGCGTAGCATGGTAGTACAAAACCGCAGTAGCAAGATACCTGCATAGTCTAATTTGCTCATAAAAACTCATACGTTCCGCCAATCTGCTTTCTGACAGAGATATGAGTTCAGAGAGCGAAGTTGAGATGCTCTTGTTCTCAGGTTCGCTGTCGATATATGCTAAATGGTGTAGTGGGGAAGAGTGGTATGTGGTGACTAAGCATATGTGATGTATATAAGCCTAGTTGTGCAGAGATAGCAACTCAGACCATCTTTCCTTCTCAAGCCACCCCTAGGTTCTCCTCTCTTGTCTTCCGCTACCCAAGTATCTGCCCCGGTGGTGTCTGGTTCGCAGACAGACACTACCAGCACCAACGACGCGTGCCCCACTTCAATGGGTACAAATGACATTGTCGCCAAGTGACCCAATGAACTCATTGCACTCCCGTTGATGTGAGATTCTCTTCATCAAAGTACAAAGGTTTCGCTGTAGATGAAGATTTGGGACGCTGGGAAATATTTCTTTTGGGCACAATGACCCGAGAGACTCGGGTGGAGAATGGAACTGGAACCGTACTTGTTTGCGAAATTTCGTTGAAGTATCCGACACAGATCGCGAGCGCTTTATAGGACGCTCGACAGGCAGCTCGAGAGGTGAGTCTCTCATCGATAGGGACGTTTCTTGGAGAATGGCTTCGGTGGATTTTATCTTTGATTCAACTTTGATCCAGACTGTCTTTCCTGGACTCATAGATATCTGGGAGTAGGCCACATTGAACTGTACCCGAGATAATGTTTGATCAAGGTTCGGTTGGAGGGACAAATGCACATTATGAACAGTATGTGCATTACATGCTGTTCCAAAAGCATCATAGAGACTGCAAGCAGCTTTTTGGATAATTTGAAAATGCTTAAACTCGCGGCAACTTTTGAGGGAACTAGCAACTCTTGAAGTTTCCACTAACCGAGGCCTTTTTGGGTGAGGAATCAAAGATACGAAAACCTGAACTATAGAGGCTAGATCTTCAAGGGCGTCCTAGGAAGAGGGTCAACTTATTTCCAATCTCAAACTTTTTCATTAGTATCTTACTTTTAGCTTGTCCACATCACTCCTAGAATGCGACTTCCCCTTGTCGGTAATAGGAAGATTATTTGTCATGTCTTCAATTTCCTCAAGCTTGGTTTGGATCGCTTGAGCCCCATCCAAGCGGAGCTTGTTTGTCGAATCATGATCAGTATTCGCGGGCTCCAAGGTGGTGGAGGACATAGCCTCTAAAATATCTAGGAAAACGACGCGCTGGGTCTTCAGCAAGCTCTTGAGATCAGCATCACGAGGTAAGCGCTTGCGGTTTGCTTTGAAAGAAGCAAGAACACTTTTGAATCTCAAGGTGACCGCCGATAAGACTGTGAATATTAGATACTAGCATGATATGCAAAGGAAAAAGGTCTCTACCTTGCAGTAATTTCTCAGAGATGTTATCTTGGCTTTGCTGTGACGAATGACTTTCTTCGGTGAGTAGTGGATGAGGGGGTGTTACTTCAGAAATGGTGTCAAGGCGATCTGAAATAGCCTGCAATGAGTCCGTTTGATGTCCAGCGCTTCCACCTTGTGGGTCGATAGCCGCCCACTGCTCTAACACCGATCTCATACATGCAGCAGCTCTTCCAGCAGTGTACTTCTGCCAGTTTTTATCCTTATGACTATCAGCATAGTCACAAACACTCTTAACCATAATGAAAGGTAAATTGTTGCAAATTCCCGCGCCCTCCATCTCGAACGCAATCACGTCCTCTTCTTGAGCAATCCTGTCTCGCTCCACGGCAAACTTCATGACTGTGTCGCCCGAAGCTATTCGTCCAAAGTGAATATCGAGCCTATCGAGGGGAAATCGGGAACGAGCAATCAGTCTCTTCTCGTCACAGTTCAACGCCTCACATGTGGACTCCTGAGCCTTTCTGCATAGCTCATCTTTCTCACACTTCTTGCATCTTGAAGGGCTGTGGTGCTTATGATGATAGGTATTTTCGAAAAGTCGATCTCTCAAGCGTCCAGGGCCATTATAACTAAGATCTCGCTTCCGTAGGCCAGTAAAATGATGGGAGGTCCTCTTCAATAACTGCTCGCGACCCTTTTGACTTTTCAGTTTCTGCATAAAGGCCCTGACTTCGATGTTCACGGTAGAATTGGTTATTCCCTCTTTGCGCCGAAAGCCCCCGGGGAATCTCCTGCCTAGATCGTACACCACGATTTCATCGGTGATAACAATATCACCGAGAAAGACCCCATCGCTGGTTCTGTCTGGTACTCCTCCGCAGATTCCAACAATCAAGGTAAGTCGAATACCCTGAAAACTCGATCGGAAACTCGCCGCGACGCTTGCTGCATGGCCCTTTTCAATGCCAGGCATATATGCCAACACGACGTTATGTTTGCCGATAACTCCAGTTCGATATGCATTCTGATCCCCTCTTGACTTCCCGTATCGATCGCCGTCTTCGTCCCAGAAATGATCGAAGAGTGCCTCCGCAGCGTCTGCTTCAATCTGTAACGCGCAAATAATCGCAACATCAAAGTCCCTCCGGCTATTTGGAGGTAAAAGACTTGTCATTTTCATTCACTTGAAAATTAAATGGCCATGGTCGCTGAAATAAGGTATTCTTAGGAAGGCTTCCTCGCGGGTTGAAAGTTGCGGGGTCTGGAGGAGTTCAGCTGATTAAGTGTACCGCGTCAGCCCCTCTCACCTGGGACAATCCTTATCATGTTTGCTTTTCAGCCCCTCATTACCTCGAGCCACTTGTTTGCTTCTCATATTCGAACCAGTTGGCATTCATCACGCTATCAATATGAAGAAATCAAAAAGATACACGGGTTTACTTGATGACTGGATCGAATCTCAAATCGAACAGAGCGCTCAAGATCCCAATGTCGGCTTCGTTGAAACACTATACCAGACATGTTCATCCATATTTCTTCATCTATGGCGATCACGTCTTCGATTCATGCCGTATGGCCCACGCCGAAATACCCTCAAGAAAGATGTAGCTCAACTTCCGCTATGGGAAGAGAATTTTGCTCCTGGGCACCTCGACATCATACTTGGGCAGTCCAGTCGTTTGAAGACAAATGTCGTGGAAAATTTGAAAGGGATTGGTGAGGTTCTGATAAGCCATTATGTGGGGTCTGATGACCCCATGAGCAATCTCCAGATTGAGAGCAGCTCTATTCAGAATCTGGTGAAGGAACTCAGGGCACATTTAGACAATGCAGAGATATTCCTTTCAACTGAAGAGAAGTCAAATTCATCCTCAGATGAAGACACCTCTGACGATTCATCGTCAACCACCGACGGTGAGATGAATCGTTATGGACGACTCCACTCTTATGTGCTCTGCTTGATGGATCTTGTACCAGCAATTGAGCGACATGCTCTCTGTTTGCAGCAAAGGGTGACTCAACCTCACGAAGTTAGCGGGAATCAATTTGATATATCTCAAAGCGCGCTGCCTTTTGCTATACGCATTCGTGATAGGTTTGTAAGTTCCTCAGGGAATTCCGCTCCCATACTGATAACTACAACAGATTTACCACTGCGCCAGTCTCTCTTGTAGAGAGGCTAGCAGAAGCTAACTGGGAAAGGTCTGTCCGCATCAGAAAAGAGGGAGAAAGGAAAGATGAAGAGGGAAAACGGCTGTCGAATGCGGAGAATCGCGCGAACGAAGATGACGTGACTTTATTTAAGCCCTACTCCCTATTTCACGACTCGGCCATTGGAACATCCGTCTTTACAAGGTCGCAATATGCCGCTACTGCAGCATCGCATCAGTCATTTCTCTCAACTGCTGAAGAAAATGGCCAAGGCCGTCCCCGAGTACCTCATCTAACACAGGAATACGGACTGCCTTTCAAATGCGAATATTGTCAAAGGGTTGTAAACATGCGAAACCGGATTGATTGGAAGTAGGTATCTGAATAATCTCGCATAAAAATATTCCCAGCTAACTAAACAGACTGCATGTTTTCGCGGATCTGCAGTCCTATATATGCACGCATGCAGAGTGCAAAGACACGCTGAAAACATTTACGAGCCGTGACATGTGGGCACGCCATGAAATCAACGAGCATTTTTCCCAATCACAATGGCGTTGCTCTCACTGCAGAATCCCCACTACGACCAAAGAGGACTTTATCAAGCATCTCACTATGGCCCATAACATTGCGCTATCTGGGCATCCGTTGCAAGCGACGATCGCAGAAGCAGAAGAGACTGTTTTGAAGCGTGACTTTAAGGATCATAAGTGCCCGTTATGCTTTGAATTTGGATGGAAAGATACGAAAGATTATGCAACTCACGTAGGACGCCATTTGGAGGAAATCTCAATCCCATGTTTGCCAAGAGACGATGATTGTTATGGGAATGGTGATTCAGACGCCGATGCATCGAGCAAAGCCACCAAGGACAGCTCGCCTCCGGTACGGTCAGCAACCAACAACGGCCATGGGTCTACCGTCCCTTTTGGTTATGACTTTGACTTCCTTCAAGAATGGCAAGACTCAGATGGGACCAGTAGTAGTCAGGAGCGAGAACTTCTTTCAAATCTCCCCATGCCTACCACCAGACAGTCTATTCAATCAATGAATGCTGCTGTAACTCTACCTTTGTCAGATCCTTTTTTCTCTTTACCCGATGCTGAATTTACGATAAAGCGAAAGTCGAAAATTCACAAATTCCGATGCATCCGGTGTGGCACTGAATTCAATACCGCGGGAGGCCTCCAGCGGCATATCGAGAGTCGCCATCATCCCAATTCCACAATGCACTGCTCTCAGCCTGGTTGTGGGGAGCTTTTCAGGCGAAGAGAAAGGTTTAGAGATCATTGTATCATGAGGCACCATTGGAGGCCAACCAACACGGAGATTGAGCCATGCATTCAACGCCTCGCCTGTCCGCCTCGTTGCAGCATTTGTACACTGGAGGTGAGCAATTGGAGATCATTTTACAAATGCTTCATCAGCCACTGTTCCATCAGCAATACGAGGGAAGATGAGGGTAAACCATTTGACAATCAAACATTAGAGAATAGAGGCGCTGGCCCAGCCCAAGGCGGCGGTTCGAACTTCCTGGGATCGGGAGTCGGTCAAGGTAATAGCGACAAGCTCGTTAAGTTCTGGGGATTGGAGGAAGAACAGGACATGACTCGGCCAGAGCCATTGTTCTTCTATGATCCGCCGGATCAGGAACCCACCGAAGATCATTTTTATCCTGGACAGGTGGAAACTATTGGCTCTGTTGGCTCTTCTCCCACTAGACCAAATGGCAGCAGTGACGATCTATTGAGGGATTCTCTCAGCACGTCTAGAGAAAAAAAGCAAATCCCCATGCCGAAAGCCCATGAAAATGATGTAAGAGAGCCTGATGCCACACCTGCCAGTCCAGCCGCGGGCTCCGATCTCAGTTCTACTGATGGCCTTATCATTGATTTGGGATGAGAAACTCCATTTGCACCCTAATCTCGCTAATTGCACCCTCCCACGATATTGCCTTCGAGTTTGAACTGTGATGACGACTAGTACCTTCCTTCCTGCACTACTTAGGCTTCATCTCTGGTAGATCCTCATCTTTCTTCCTTGCCGCACTTCCACAATACTACATACTTATCCTTGTGATTCGTGTTGATCCCTGCTATTCAGCTCGTATATGTTGAGTTGGTATTTAGATGGCTCGTTTCGAAAAATATGCCCAACCCCCAGAAAGAGAGATAGTATCTCCTCGAATATTAAAGAATAATAGTAACTACTCGAAAGGCCAGTAGGTACTCATGTGGGCATTAATTAATCATATGGGCTTCAGGATGGTAGTAAGTAGTAGGAAGTAGTAGGTACTTGATCGGCTGGTTGTCTACACTTTTATTGCAGATATTCAATCAAGACCTCGCTCAAGTAGCTTGGGTATCTGAGGATTCTACCCCTCTCGGAAAATTTTCAGCTTCAACAAGATCTATGACCCTCATTGCAAACCACTGATTTTGCTATGATTAATGTTCACGGACCTTCCAGCTGAGCCCCGTCTTCTAATTAAGGCCAACCATCGGGGCCCCCGCCACGCCCCGCGCCGGTGGACCATATACGAGCCCTAAAGCCACTGACGCATCGGGGGCTAAAGAATTGTTGGGCAACAACCAAATTTGGAAAACTCAAAAATTTTAACGGGGGCACCATTGGCACGATTGGAATTGTGGAGCTTGAATCGTATCATTGTGCTTGATCGCCGTGCCTTGAACATGGCGTTCAGCTATCTGGCCCCCTGTCGCATACACCAGCCTTGGCACTTAGGTCAGATTCAAGTTCAGAGTGCTATGATGTGATGTGAAGCCTGTGCTCTCTCGTGCTTACAAGTTCCCTTTTCCTTTTCCTAGAAGTCCTCCATTCTATCTATGTCTTGCCTGCGTTTTTCTCCGCTAGAAATGCCCCTCCATTAACAATGACGACCACTTCTGCCAACTTTGGTCCTCTCACGACTACATTTACGCCCCCATCCGATTGTTTCACTGAACAATGGATTCAGCATAACACCAATTCGACTATCCTGGCCTGGGGACCGACCTGTGATGCCGCAAAGGTTGGGTACGCGTCATCCTGCTATCCTACCGGATGGTCAGGGTCCAAATCCGATGACAGCAATCTCAACTATAAGGCGTTCTCGCCAGGACTGATCTGTCCCTCTGGATTCACGGCGACATTTTCTGCAAGCCATATTCAGGCAACAAAATCGTTTCTGCTTTCGGAATATGTGACCAGTCTTGGGAAAAATGACGTTGCCACTGTCTGCTGTCCTTCGTAAGTATTGTGTAGTCTGATAGGTCTTGCTGTTGCATGGATGCTTACCACGCCGGTCAAACAGAAACTATAACTTCAACGGCGACCTGTGCACTAGCAATGCCCTTGTCTTAACAGCTCGCCCTATTCTCACAGTGACGAATAACCAATGCGCTACAAAGACGGCAAGCGACTATAACGGCCACATAGGCAACAAGGGCGAAACCGGCGACGCGACCTTCCAAGCAATGCCCGTAATTTTGATTCGCAATACCATCACCGATGCTATCCCCTCCTCAACAAGCAACAGCTCCTCGGATAACAGTGGTAGTGGAGGGCTGTCCACGGGTGCCAAAATTGCCATTGGAGTCTGCGTTCCAGTTGCGATTATCATCGCTGCTGTCATTGCGTTTATAATATGGCATCGACGAAGAAAGCGTGCCAAGGGGACTGATGCAAGTTCGGATATTGCGTTGCAGAGTCCTCCGGAGCCGGATCCTTACCATGGCAAACCGGAGTTGGATGGGGGTGTTGCGTTTTTGAGGAAGTCGCAGGACAAGTTGGAAATGGATTCCGAGGAACAAGGTATTTGGAAGGCTCCTGATCGGGCTGATTTGCCCGAGACTACGCCGGTGGAGTTGCCGGCGCAGCAGGATCCTACCTCGCCGCAGGAGTTGCCGGGTGATGTGGGTGGGTTTGAGCTACTGGGTAAAGCAGGCAGTCCTGGGGGTGGAGGAAAACTTACCAATAATGCAGATGGAGAGCTTGGTTCTCCCAAGACTTCACACGCTGCTGGCCAGGAATGAAGCCATTGGTGAAATGTTAGTAAGATTTGTATTTATACCCTTATAAAGCTTTTATTTGTGTTTTCATGTTTTTATAATACGCTACGAGGTGATGGGTGCAGAACTTAAGCAGAAAGCAGAATAATTTATGATCAGGCTTCATTGTTATACAATTGATAGGGGTATATTGCAGCGCATCGTAGCACATGCTCATGTCGAGTCATGAAGAGCATAAAAAGAACCAAAAAGAAAATCCAAAACTATCACAATCACCACAGGTGATGTGGTTGATTCGCCATCATATCATGGGAAACTTAGTTTCCGTAAGGCTCAGGAGAGAAAACCTTGCGCAGACGGAAGTGAGACAGATCACGAATGACCTGAGCAGTCTGCTTCATGTTCTGCTTCACAATAATAGAAGTAGGCTGCGAGAAGAGCTCATCAATCTCCTCGAGAGACTTGTTCTTGGTCTCGGGCATGAAGATGATCTGGTAGAACCAACCCAGCACGGCAATACCACCGTAGAAACCGAGGGTCAGACCAATACGGGTCATTGAGTCCATCATGCGGGTGAAGTTGTAGGTGACGATGAACGAGCAGAGGAAGAGGTTGGCGTCAGCGGTGGTCATACCGTAGTGACGAAGGTAGGTAGGGAAGACCTCAGAAGGAATAACCCAGGTCAGGCAGGCGTAGGAACCAAAGAAGCCCATGTACAGGATGATACCGGTAAGGTAAAGACCCTGAGCGGCGGCAGGATACTTGGTGTAGTCAATGGTGTAGCCCACACCGACAAGAACAAGGCCAATGAAGAAACCGGGAAGCATGGCATTAGCCCAGTAGCGACGGCCAAAGCGCTCCATGTACAGGACGGCGGGGATAGCACCGATCATTAGGGAACCACCGCCGACAAGGGACATGAACACGGAGGTCTTCTCGTCGAAGCCAATGGCCTCCATGAGGGTAGACATATAGTACATGACTGCATTGACACCGGTGAACTGACCGAGGAAGATCATCATATTGGCGTAGACAAGAGCGCGGCGAGCACGGGGGTTGGTGAAGAAGTCCATCCAGGCGTACTTCTTGGTCTGGGCCTGCTCCTCACACTCTTGCTGAACGGCCTGGCGCATACCCAGGAACTCGTCCTTGGCATCGTAGTCATTGAAACCACGGATCCGCTTCCAGACTCCATATGCCTCAATTTCGCGTCCCTTGTGCATCAGGTAACGGGGACTCTCGGGAAGGAAAAGCATGCCGACGAAAAGGATAGTTGAGAAAACGAGCGAAGAGCCAAGAATGTAACGCCAGGAACCGTCAACGCCGATGAAAATGGCGGCGACGGCATATCCAAGCACTTCACCAAGGGCAATATTCAGTTGATAGAGCGAAACGAGGTTACCACGGATCTTGCCAGGAACTATATTGAAGATAATCGTTAGTATAGTGGCCCTTAGATGACAGGGAAAGGAACCAAAGAAAAACTCACCAGACTCCGCAACATAGACGGGCACAGTACCACCCTCCAAACCAACACCAGCACCCAAAACCATACGGCCAGCAAACATCATAGCAAAGTTGATGGCACCGGCTTCTAGGCCAGCACCAATGGTGTACAGGATGCAAGAAACAATGATAGACATGCGACGGCCGAGGTATTCGTTGGAAGGAGAAAGCAAGAGAGCACCAGCAACAGCACCAAGCGGCATACCACCATTCACCAGACTAGCCTCGCT
Organism: Penicillium longicatenatum; assembly: GCF_028827895.1. Taxonomy (NCBI): domain Eukaryota; kingdom Fungi; phylum Ascomycota; class Eurotiomycetes; order Eurotiales; family Aspergillaceae; genus Penicillium; species Penicillium longicatenatum. The sequence continues at coordinate 1,075,632 of NW_026643117.1, read as the reverse complement.
GGAGCTAAGGCTCAGGGCATGGGGAAGGGACAGGTTTGCACCACTGATCAGCGATTGATCGAGACCAGAGAGAAGACCTCCCATGGAAGCGAATGCCACCAGCATGTAGGTATACACAGCCGGGTTGGAGAATGTCACCTCAAATCGAGGCTTGGGCAATGTCTGCAACCGCTCCTCGAGCAGTTGCAGCTCAGCATCCATCACCGCCTCACTGACTTCATTTTCGACCTTATCGGTCACATGGTCCATCTCGAGGGCAATAGGAGCCTCCTTGTGCATGTCCGAAGTGGCCTCGATATCCTTAGCGTCAGACATGGTGGAAAAATAAAGCCCTTCTAGGGCGAGGGATGTATAAGACGGAACTAAGTGTATAAAAATCTAAACCGGGCGTCTCAGCCGGGTCCCACGCAGTGGGTGTATGAATTGAAGGGAGAGGAAAGGACGTCTAATGAAAAGAATTGGAAACCAGGAAAGGGGGACAGGGAGTATTTGAAGCCAGTCTCAGACCACATCAACCCCAGGCGGAAATACACTTTGGCGACGACTGACGCACGATGGAGAAAAAAAAAACAAAGTGGGGAACACTTCACGGCGAAACTAAAGTCTAAAAGCCGGCTGGGGATCCGTTCCGTGTTTCTAATTCGCATCTGGAGTATGTACTCCAAGTTTTTCGGCTGTGGAGAAACGGGATCCGGGGGCCACGAGAAACAGATGGGAACCAGGAGGGGAAGCAAAGTGCGGGCTCACCGGCGCACAAACCTGGTCAAGACTGTCCGAATGAGTATCCATCTGCGTGCTTGACAGGGATAGGAGAATGTGGAGAGGGGGAAAACAAGCCGGGGAATTCGATCATCGGGCGTTTGGACGAATCGCAGCCCACCGAAGCTTAACTAGAAAGTTCCAAGGTTGCAATCCAGAGCCACGATGTGGCAATTCTTGCCCTGATCCTTAATAGATGTCAGCATCCACTATCGGCATCACACTTCTCGAAAATTCCCGGCTTTCCGTTGTTTTGTGCGGAAATCGGCCTGGCAAGTGGAGCTCTTCTTGCGGGTGAAGACAAAGCCGACCACGCTCCGACACGAGTCGGCGATATCAGCTTGCCGATAAATTGGAAAAATAGGTGCGTCACATGAGGTGAAGTCTCGGACAGTGTCCGACTTCAGGGTACAGGGCATTACGCAGCATGGGGTTCCCCATGGAGACTCCATCGTCGGTGACATCTCGGTGAAATTCCCCTCCATTGAGCGCACAGGTACCTCCGGGCCGGGGAGACAAATCTCGGGGTGAAGTGGAGACATGGGAACCGGATCCCGAGATGTTCCCGGGTTGTTTTCTTAAAATGACCGAACAGAGCTTACGGGATCTCTGCTTAAGGCTTTTAGTTTTCGCCCCCTGGCGACCTGACCGGGTGGGAAATGCGGGATTTTCCCGTTCCCAAGCCGAGGGCGTCATTCGCTAGCCAAAAGCATGGGGGCGTGGGGTTGGTGGCTTGGCTAAGCGGATCTAAGACTCGATTAGCCTATATACGACGTTTGTGGAAAACTCTGAACTGCAGATCCAATCATCGTCATTCCGGCGCTCGCGTACCATGGCCAGGATGTTGTTGGCGTCTCAGTGTGGTCAGATCATCGCAGGATCCATGAAACATGAAATCACAGGGAAAGATTGCACGAGGCTGAAAGGTGATCTAGAACAGGAATCACATGACACTTGCATGGATTTGGGGTAATGAAACTACATCCTCCTTCCCTTTCCGACGCAATGAAAGTGGGTCAAAAGTCAAGTCTGGTCAATTGGATTGTATATATAACGGTCAGACAAAAGAATGAAAACTCCCGACGCCATGCTTATGACTATGCAATCAATCCAATGCAAGCTTTCCCTTCCATCTCACCCTTTACCATCGGCGTTCTCCCACAGGCTTCCGAACACTAGGATCAAGGTTGGCAGGACTAGGGGACCGCCCTCCCTGCAACCGCGCCCGCAGTCGTTCTTGCGCAGAACCACCTGATCCCCCAGAGTTCATGCGTGTCTGGGTTGACTGATATGATCCAGCTCGCTGACTAGGTAAGGGTCGAGCTCCGGCAGGGTGGAGAGAGCCTGGAATGACGGGGGTTGACTGGGCGTGTGTGAGCGGCGATCCAGTCGAGCCCACGGGCCCTGCAGGCGAACTGGCGCTAGATGTAAGTGGAGGAACACTAGCCGCGCCTCGACCTCGGCGTAGACTAGCTGTCTGTGCAGGTGGCGGTTGAGGTGAGCCCGAATCACCCCACAGATCACCCAGACCGCCACCACGGCCCTGGGAAGCACCACCGGAGGCTTGGCCCTGGCTAGTCGCGACGACGCGGGAAGATGAGGACGATGACGCCTTTGGGTCTGGAGGAAGCCATGCGGGGAATGGACGTCCCTTTTCAAGGTAGTATGCGCGGAGCGCGTTGGAGATGTGTGAGCAGTCTTCGTTCTCCGGGTCGTCTGCTTCGTCACCTACGGTGATGGCACGACGAAGGCTGTTGAGCCGCGAACCGATGACATTGGATATGGATGAGGAGGATGTTAGAGAGGAGAAGTACGAGCTCATTTTGGTTCCTCAGTCTGGGGTGGTTGGTTGTCCAGCTATACGCTATGTAATGTGAAAGCACAGCTTGGATGCGGGGTGGGGTCAATGGATGCGGAGCTGCTTCCTGTAGGAGTGCAGTGCAGGGGTGGTCGTGGTTTCGGTGTGAGAGGCGAGGAATTGTAGGGAATCCCGAAGCAAAAAGCTGAAGGAATCGAAGGTAATTAAGTAGGTGTTTCGCACAAGAGCCGGCTCCTGCAAGTTTAGTGGCGGAGGTAAAGTCGAAACCCGAAGTGAAACAGGAGAGGCGGTTCTGGGCACGTGATCCTATACAAGGCGCCAACTGGCATTTTTTCATGACCCTCCGAAGCCTTTGATTGTTTCAAAAGAATATTCATAGTTACATCATGCCAACGCATTCTCTTTTAGGAATTATCTGCCTATTTTCATCATACAAGCTTATATGCAGGTCTGTTCAACTCCCGACGTCGCACACCGTCATCAACAGATCCGTCGATCCGTTTTGCAATAACAAGTCTCCTTAATTAAATGAATACGCTCTGAGGCCGCATGGGTAGATACCATGATCTCTAAATCCGCTTTTGTTGTGAATATGCATGATTTTAGGAGTAAGACTTCCAAAGGGATCTTCCAAAATTCCCAAGTCCAAAACTATAAAATCGCATCAAGCCGTTAGTGAACCCGTTCCAGCACATACCCAACAAATCGCATCTCAAAATTCCCTATTCGGACCCAACATGAACAACAATGTCCCCTCCCTTAATACCAATAACATTAAAAGTCAAACCAGTACCATGACCCGCTTTCACGATACCCGCCGCGAACTCCACATTGGAAATCTTCCACTTTGCATTGGAGCCAGTCTGATCGAATTGAGCAGGGTCAATAACACCAGAGATAGATACAATGTATAAATTCCGCCGCGAGACTACGTTATCTTCCGCGAGCTGAGCAATGAAGTCTTCGTCGTATTCGTTGATGAGTTCAACTTTGCTAGGCACCTCGCCATTTCTTTGTATGCAGGAGACTGGTGAACGAGGCCTGGTGTTCACGGCACGCTTTACTCATCTCTCGACTCTCTTGATTTCGAAATAGAAGAAATCTATCTTTGTCTTAGATAAAAGAGTCTCTCTGTGCAGGTTAAGAAAATCTAACTTGTCCATCGGCAGACATTTTGCATGGTGGAAAAACAAATCGGTGAGATCGTCGGATTCTTTAGATGGGTATGACAACCGATGAGCCCAGATAATGAGAAGGCGCCCTTTGCCTTGAATGTGCAACTGGCGGTAATGTCAAGGATACCAATTGAATTCCAGTCAATAGTGACAGTGGTTGGCTCTGACAGTTGCTCGCCATCAAATACCCGGGTATTGAGAATAGCGGAGGTGGTGATGGCAGTCAGTATTATGATGTTGTAGATTGGATGAAGGGCCCTTTAGGGGTATACCACTTTACTCCATGTAGCCAAACTAGGCGGTGGGACCGTGAGGCTGCTTAAGGTTTATGGCCCTTAGAGTTATCGGAGTATATACAACCCTGGCGCTTAGGCGCTTTTCAAAAGCATCCAACGATACCAGTATGCAAATGCGTCATGGATTGGTTCCTGGGAAAAGCTTGGTCTTGTTGACCAACTAGCGACGTCGCCTCTATCTTTGGACTGGAAAAAACTTATCGCTACTTGGGGGCCAGCGAAATCATCGTCGTCAGCTCTAGGCGTGCGCGTGAAAAAATCGCAACTCCAGCATACCTCGAACCTAGTCAATGAACGTTCGAATACCAGACTTCATGAGCCATTATCATTTAGCTTCAGTAAACCATTATTGTTTGTGGTAGTATCGCAGACTTGAATCTACAATAGATAATGTAGTTGCTGCAAGCTTAGGCTTCAGATAGACCTTAGGATAAGGAAGCCACTTGTATAAGCCCAGAAATCCATTATTCTTGCTTTCCTCTTTCACTGCTCTCTGAGTTTGATATTGGAAAAACTGGTACGAGAAGTGTAACTTAAATCACCAGTAACCAGCTTCCTGAAGGTCAGTCCTGAAGGCACCCATAGCAAAATCCCCAATATGCCTGCTGAGGCCGTTGTTGCGAGCCTGGAGGAAGGGAAACGCGCATTGTCAAGGGCGCCAACTACATCAAGATCATTGTTGATCCTCCGGGGTTCAGTCAAGAGACAATCCTCAAAATCTTTCATATAGACTCCAAACCCTCGAGGTTGATACCTACTATGTAACCTCGGGAGACATCTGCACCACCTGGGTACTTGAGAAGTACTGCATGAACCTTGTAGGTTGAATGATAATAATTTTGATGATAAATAACAGACCCATGAAGTGTCTTAACCCGTATTGACAAGATTCATCGAGCAGTAGATGCGATAGCTGGGTATGATGCCCGATCACAGTAGAACACAAGACAAGAAAAGAAACCCACAACGCCATGCAATCAAACTTTTCCCAATTGCCCCGAGAAAATCAAGCTCAAGCCATAATAGTATCACGGTCAGCACCCTCGGTCTCGTACTCGATCTCGATACGGGGTCCCTTCTTCCTCGGCTTCTGCTGAGGAGCAGCATACTTCCGCTTAGCACTGGGCTTGGGCTTCTTCTGCTCATCATCACTCTCCTCATCCTCATCCTCATCACTGGAATCATCACTGTCCTCATCCAAGTCACTCGAGTCCTCAGCCGAGTTCTCACCCAACCAATCCTCAATATCCTCGAGATCCTCCTCCTCATCCAAGTCACTAACGTACTCCACCTCACCAACACCCTCCTCCTCTTCCTCTTCCTCCTCCAGCTCCCCATCGTCCAGATCCTCATCGCGCTCACCATCGCCCGCGCGCTCGAGTCCACGCAAGACCTTCTTCCAAATACCCTCCTCAACATTAAGCGGTCGGTCGCCGTACGCACCGGACCGCAATCGATCAATCAGTTCCCGCTCAATCGCCCTCTCAACCTTAGCAGCCGAAAGAGCCTTGCGCTCACGTGTCTCCTCCCGTCTCCGCACCTTCGGCGCAAGCTTTGGCACGATCTTCTCACCCAGGCGATCCTCTTCCTTGGCGATGTTCTTCATGCGGATGTTCACCTGCGTCAGGCGCGTGAGACGCTGCTTGCACTTGTGAGTGAGGAATTTGGGCCAGTAGATCAGTCGCTCGTCCAGCTGCTCGAGGGCCTTGGCGTAGTTGGAAGAGAGACGGACTCGCTCCCACCATTTGCTGGGCATGTGGGAACGCTCGATGGTCTTCATGTACAGGTACATGACGCCTGTCTCGGGGTCAGAGCGGACGGTTGCGTACCGCGAGTTGGCGAGGGGGCATGATTGGCGGTTGCAAAGACCGGTGACATTGTATTCATTGCGACAGAAGTTTTGTCCTTTTGTTGTTCTGTGGCAGAGTGGTTAGTCAAGTTGTTTTTGATTAGATTCGAAATTTTGAGATGCTTGCGAATTGGGACAACGGTAGCCATGAAAAGTAGAAAATTGGAAGGATTGGGTTAAAGTTGGAACGTGACTCACTTCAGTTTGTAGGAGCAAAACTGCTGGTTAATGACCTGCCAGACAATTTCGTCGGACATGATGGGCTAAGGTGGTTGAGTGTACACTGGAGAGCCGTTACCCAGCTGTTGATCGGGATGAAAAAAAAAAGTTGATGGTCACGTGCAGTGCTTATCGATAGGCGTGCGGTGAGTGGTCCACCCGACATGTATGTGATTATGTAATGCATCATGTCGAAGCCATACTCAACTGATCAGTTCGTCAGTTAGGTTACATCAAAAGCAGAAAGACGTAGTTTGTGAATTATTGCTTTTAGGTCGGCGGAATACAGTATCGTGATGGAGATGGAGAATCAGTATGGTTCCTGACTCGAAGCCCGCTGCGCATGCCCCAGGTGGGCCACGTCGAAATCGTTTAATATATATACATTTGGCAAAAAAGGTTCTACATGTAGGAATTTCAATTTGAGATAAATCCTGGAAGAAATATATAGCTAAGGCAGATAATTCTTACGAGAATTCTTGCGTTCAATTGACATGTATATATAAAACTATATGCCAATTTTGTGGTACCTCTGGTATGCATAAGCCACCATCATCAATATTCCCATGTCTCAAATGCCGTTTCCTAAGATTCCCCTCGCCTTTGGCTATGATGCCTTGAAAAGTGGCAAAAATTTTCAAGTGTTTTGGTGGTCCGATGATCTCCAGCTTAGGAGCTTAAAGATTCAGTTTCGTTATAGCAACGTTAGAGAAGTCCTCTTCACATCATCTGGGGTGTGGCATTGCGTTGTCGTGTTACAATGCCCAAGAGGGGATTAGAAGTACCGCATGACCGCCAATCTGTGGTTCTCTGCGTTGTCAAGGAAAGTATTGGCCTAGCAGAAACAGACTCATCTAATGTCGATGGTCCCATATTGGGGCCTTAGAGATAGTTACTGAGACAACCCCCATCCATAATTATGCAAGGGATGGTTGGTTTGAAAAATGCTACCGGGAAACTGTCTAAGTGAGTGTTGATGGGAGCGGATTTAACTTCACCTTATTTTCCTCGAACAACGATCTCGTAGTCGTGTGGGAGAGGCCACCCCAGGAGATGAAAGGCATACCAAGAGTATGAAACACGCTCTTCAATACAATACATCGCGATTCCATTTTCCTTGGCCAGTGAGGTCGGTTTGTGAAGTATGACAGTCCCAACTCCAATAACCTCGAGTTTGTGACTATACCCACAGGTGATTTGCGTGAAAAGGGAGTAGACCCATTGGGGAACCCTGAGCGATATCTAGCAGGACTGAGGCAGTCAATAAGGAAGTTCCAATGTCTAAAGAGGAGCATACTCACTGAATTCCAAATTGACTAGACCATACTCAGGGAGGACACGGCAAGTGACCGTGCGTCTCCTTCGTCGACGACATGGCTTTGAACGGTCGATCAAGAGTTGATTTCCCATAAAGTCTGTGAGGATCATGGTTTGATGGGGCGATGAAAGAACAAAATTGAAATGGAGTTGCAAGGTGAGACTCCCGGATCATGGGAGGAGGAACCTTGGAAAGAGATCTATTTATTGGTATATCTTGTACCTATATCCAACTAAACATTCAAAGGACAATGATACTTCATTCAATAGGTATAGCTATCTGTGGAAAATACATATTTTGTTAACTGGCTAAATGACACGTGGACAGGCTTGTCTTGATGATTGCCATTGTCATAACACAAGGAACTAGGCAACGTTCATCATAATTGGGTATATGCATTTCATTTACATTGCACTCCTGCAAATCATGACCAGCCCTCCGTCTGCAATCCACCATCCCACTCCGTTCCATTCATCACGGGGTTACTCATATCCGAGTCATCTCCAACCATGTCATCAGTAAATCCCCAGCCCATCGACTCCAGTTCACGAACGAAGAAATCACGCTCCTCTTCCATAATGGTGGTACCTTCACGCCCACCCATCACGCCCTTGTACTGGCGCAAATGCCACCAGTGTGTCAGTCCTCGAAGAGCCTGTTCCAGTGGCAAGGCCACTTCGACGTCACCTTCGACATCCGAACCTGCGAGCCAGTCGTCCCGAAGTTCGGGTTTGCAGTACAGGTAAATGGCGGTGATAACGCGCATGTTACTCTGTCGCCACTTTCGGCCACAGTATGGCACTTGCGATTTGAAGAGCTTGAGTGTATAGAATCGGAGGTAGGGGTCAGGAATCTTGAGGCCCTTTCGGAGGATAGTGCTAGATTTGTACTGCACAAGAAGCAAGCAGCGGTGTGCCTTGTCACGCGTGATCTTTTGCATAATGTGAAGGTAATTGATAGCAGAGAAGAAATTGCGGAATGAGAAGACGGTTATCGGCTCCTTCGGGGGAGGGGCAGTAGGATAGCCTAGTTCATCGACTTCGGGCCGAGCAGGGCCATTTGACCCGGCGATGTTTTCCTCGTGCGAAAGGTTACGCACTGAGGTATCTGCGCGGTACAGATGAGGGCGATTTCGGGAGATTGGTGGCGGCGCGGCTTCATCTTCGCTTTCGGTATCTCCACAGTCAGGCTCATCGATATCTGATCGATGATCGGTATTCTCGCGGCAGAAATGGAAGAAACTGGCTGTATGTTAATAAAGCTGATTGGATAATATGTGAGCAATAAAACATACGATAGATCATCACGGTCGTTCTTTTGAGCCACTGTTTGATCCACATCTTGATGAGCAAACATCTTCAGAATCAATGGCAGATAGTTCGAATCCAGTAAAAGCTGTGTCATATACTCGAACTTTAAGACGTCTGCTTTGCATTAGTGACCATAGATATACTGAGCATCCAAGGCAAACACTCACGAGATCGCTTAAACCATTTCACGAGAAGAAGTAAAGTGCCAGAAACGGCTTTCGAGGTGATCTCGCGCAGCCTGATGTTATCAAGCTCGTCGACAGAGGAGTCAGAGAAAAACTCCGTTGAGGACCCATCAAGACCGTGCCCATTGCTAAAGAAATATTAGAATCCATGTTTATGCATGTGTCAGAATATAGACATACCCCATAGTTTGAGAAGTCGCCTGATTCACCACAGCACTGACGTTGGTCAGAATTATCTTCAAAAAGACAATCGTAATTGACTGGAGGTGAACCAGTGTTTGAGACTGCAAGAAGATATCAGTATATTGCAGATCAACGTGCGAGTAGTGAGCTTACATAAAAGCCTTCTACGGCATCCAGTCGTCGTTGGGTGTCTTGATCATCTGTTTCCTTTGTCGACTTCTTGGCCCCCGAAGCACCAGAGTCGGAAGACATATTTAATTGATCCAACTCGTCACGTAAATCTTCAGGCGATAGGTTCCAGCCTCGGTCGTACTTCATGAAGTTTTCACGCTCCTCCCACAGCTGTCTCATCGCCCGAGCCATTTTGACGTGAGTAGAGAACAGTCGGCCAGCCTCGATAATTGACGCAGGAACATCGCTGCCTTCCCACCGCTTTCCAACCAAAACATCTTGCCGTTCAGTCGTACCTTTGCCCCCAATTTTATTGCTGGTGTCATCTAAAGGAGGGTACATCAGGGGGAAGTTCTGGTTGGTTTGGTAATTTTGCTTCTTGCCGCCTTTGCCTCCAGGGCCACCTGGTGATGGAGGCGGAGAGGGTGCTGGGGTTGCAATATGAACAGCTTGTTGGAGAATTGAACCATTTCCGCCAGCGATAGACGGTCCGACTCCACTAAACAGACCACTGGAGGTGTTACCCCTGGCAGGATGCTGTGGGAAAGGAGGTAGGATAGAATTGTTTTCCAGCTCCAGAGGAACAATAGGTGGTGGAGGGTTGTAAGCAGGGTATTTGGATGTAATTTCCTGGCGGAAAAGGTGGTAGTCCAGTGGAGACGCATGTAAGAACGGCCCTCTGCGATTGTTGGAATCCTCATCAGGGAACTTAGATGGCTCCAATAGGTCCTTGGTTTTCTTCAATTGGGCACTGCCACCAAAGACCAGAAGCAAAGACTTCCATAGTAGTAGAATAATGCGAGTGAGAGGAATATTGGCAGTCTCGTCCCATCGGAGTCGTGCAATTATTTCAACAATTGTAACCAGCAAGCAGGGGTCCGACTCGCTTAATGCATCACGGATCAGGGTGAATTGAGGGTCCCGAGCCTCCTGTCTACGACCGATCTCAATCGAAAAATACAGCAATGTTAGCACCAGGTTGGCTTCACGTTCAGGTGCAGGGATATCGCCAGGATGGAGTCGGTCAAACTCCGATCCCTCTTGATCAGTCTGTGAGTGACGAGTGCGATCAAATAATTCCGACAGCCTCTTAACCAGCAACGGGATTCCTGCGCATTGCTGAATGAGCGTAACATTCTTTTCAATCCATTCAATCTGTAGCGATTTTGACCGCGGTGATTCTGCAGCGGTCTCCGTGTCTGGATTTGTGGGATAGTCTGGCGTCGGTCTACCAGCAGTGAGGCCCCAGACACCCGTCACAGCATAACAGAGATTCTCCAAAGCTTCTATCCGTACCGATATCTCTGGATATTGAAGTTTGTCGAGAGACTGTGACATGAATTTGCGACGCTGATTGTCTGAGGCGTCCACCCAAGACGAATCTGGGGCCTGTGGGTTATTGTTTCGGCAGAAGATGCTCCATTGACGATCAAAAGTCATTTTCATGCCCTTCAGCATGACACGATCGAAATCATTGTATTGGAACCACTCGTCCAATTCTTCGGGGAACGCCTGTGAGTCCGCATACTCAAATGCATATGCCGGCTGTTCCACCTTTGGCATCTCCTGAACAAGTCGGCGCAGCTGTGCTAAGCTGAGGGAATCCGTGGCTTGTTCCGCATTTTGCTGCACCGGGGCTGGCGGGGGTGGTTGAAGTGGCGGTGGAGGAGCTACTGGATTGTCTCGACGTAGTTCGGGTCGTTTTATATTCTTTTCGGGCTGTGTACTGGTCGGTTCAATGGTCTGTATAGCTTCAGCAGCTTGGTCTTGAACCTGTTCTTGTCGCAATTCCTCCGCAACCTCCTCCATCAGCTGGTCATCGGAGACTGGTGAGATATCAGTTCCTGTCTGATCGACTTCATCGGCCATGACAATATGATGCTCTTCTGGCATTGTCGCGTCGCGTGGCTCTTGGGAGATCTCCATCTTGACAGAGTAATTTTGTATTCACGCGGGGGTGTTCTCATGCCAAGCTGTCAACACCCTTGGAATCGCCAGAAAGGAGAGGCTGGCTGGTTGGTCACAGAACGAAAGACATTAAGATTAAAGAAAGAGATTGAATAAATTGCCCTTGGTCAAGAAAGCCTCAAGGGGCTGGGTCATGGTGCAAGCCAAAGCCAATGGTATACCGAAAGTCGATTGCGGAGTTAGGGAGATAGGCGTATCTCACGTGATCTAAGTTATACGCAAAGGGGTATCACGTCAACCAACTTTAGAAGGTATATTGATTTTGGCTTCACGATGACTGCAAGCACGATATACTTCTCCATATGTCCTTGTATGATCTACTTTACATAACCGAAAATATCACCTCTAGCTAAAAGCAAAAATGGTATGAAGATTACTCCGACTTGCGGGCATCACTGCGGCGCTTCAATCTAAATAATTCCCATCGCTGCCAGCCGGCCTCAGCTAGATCTTCACTTACCACCAAATCACGCACTCGTAGTAGACGCGCAATTGTCATTTCAACAGCCCAGTCAACCCATCCCCAGCGACGGAGCAAGCCAGTGATGATGAACCAGCCAAAGGCACACACCACACCAGCTCCACAGCCCGCTAGTACTTGGCGGGTGGTGTGATAGTTCAGGTAGATACGGCTAGCAGCAACTGCACCTGCAACAGCGAGAAGGATCATAGTCACAAAGGCTCTCAGCAAAGTGCCTAAGAAAGGATAGGAAGTCGCATAGGCGGGAGTGTGTCGGAAGAGGAGGAAAAGGGTAAGATAGACAGAGAAGAAGGTCATGAACTGGGCATGTGAGGAGGGCATTCCATAGCCCTTGCCGAACATTTCTGTGAAAATGGGGTCTTAGTAAATGTCCGGTGCTATGGTGCCAAGTTTCAAGCTAGCCGTTTCAACATACCCTTTGGACGTTCTTCCTTGATGAGACGCTTAAGCACAAAATTCAGTCCTTCACAGCCCAACTGTCCTGCAAACATGAAGATCACTTCAATTTCCCTGGTGGCCCAGATCAGAGTGGTATATGAGACGCAGAGCGCCTGGGGCAGAAGGGCGAGCCATGCTGATGCAAAGGACAGGGGATCCTCCGGGTTCTGTCCTGGTGGTTAGTCATTGATCCCTATATTTGAGACTGGGGGAAGAGTCACATAGTGGACATGTGTCAGAGACAAGGAGGCCAGGGGTGTATCAGACATGGTGAGGATATGGAGAATAAGCACAGCTTGGAAACTTGCCAAGTGAACAACAATAAGAATCAAGAGACGCACGGGCCACTCTTCAGGGTCGCGATAAGATAAAGCAGCAAACATGACAAACATGTATAGAGTACAATACTGCAACACAGGTATCGTTACCTTTTACTATATGTCTTATCTACTTTGTATAGTTAACTATCTATATGAATACTTAGTTTAAATGGTTCAGCCCTGAATACATACCGTGAAATACCAGCAAACCTGACAAAACCTCGACACACATTCAAGTCCAGATCAAAATACCCTCATTAGGCACCAAAGGCTGGGCTGCATTTTGTGACATTACTTTTCCTCTCGCTTCTCTCCTCTTTCTGTTTCTCATTTATTTTTTGTGCGTTCGCTGTTGCTCTTCTCTATTTACACCCAACTTTTACGTGAACTCGTTTTGCTAGCAAACAATGACGCAGTTGCTATCTCTATATACTCCCGCTTTCCTGTTACATCATTTGATAGACCCCTCAGTACTCAACACACGGGAGCACCTCCGGCTACTCTGCTCTAGAGTTCCTTGATCGATTGGTTAGTGGTACATGATGGGAGTAATTTCTTCCGTTCTGTTTCGCTGAAGAAAATGTCCTGCAGGTCAATCCCATTTCTGCCCGATCCCGAGGGTCGCCACTTTTTTTTTGGTGGCCACGACCATCCCACGTTCGCAATCCAAAAAAAAATCTCCCAAACCTACAAGTCTCCACGTCGCAAGGTATGACCATCCAAGACTAGCACATCTGGTCTAGGTCGTTCCTATCGACATTGCGACCGCGACTCAACTCTACTATTATCAGATCTTCATCAACCCGGGCTCGGGATCCTCAGTATCCCGGACTCTGCTACCATGACCGAAGCCGAAGACCCCGCCGAGGACGATCGCTCCGTCGAACTCTCTTCGATCGTCGCAATCTTCCCAGAGACAAAGATTGATCCAGATTTCCCGTTCAAGGCTGTGTTGGACCTGCCAGTCGCACTTCCATCGCCAACTCGAGTCAGCTTCCAGCAACCGCTCGATAGCGGCCTCCCCGCAGCACTGACACCACCAACTTCCGTCGACGTTTCCAAGGCCGATCTCGAACAGGCCGCTGTCAGAGATGTACATATGCTATCGCATTTACCGCCGCTCAATCTCGAGATCGAATTACCTGATGGATACCCCTCCGAAAAACCCCCGCGGGTGAATCTTACCACTCACCCGCGATGGCTTTCACCTCCGACCCTCACGAAACTGGTGGAGGATTGTGAACGACTGTGGAGCGAATGCGGCCAAGATATGGTTGTCTACACATATATCGACCATCTACACCAACTTGCTGAAACGGCATTTGGCATTCAAGACGCCATGGATGGCGAGCTTTCTCTATCGCGAGATTTGAAAGTTGCGTTACTAGACTTTAACAACAAGGCGGAACGCGAACACTTTGAGCAGCAGACTTTTGAATGTGGGGTTTGCCTTGAGCCAAAGAAAGGCGTAAATTGCCACCGACTCCTACGCTGCTCTCACGTCTTCTGCGTCCCATGCCTGCAGGACTTTTATAATACGTCCATCACGGAGGGCGACGTCGACAACATTAAATGTATGGCTCCAGACTGTGATAAAAACATGGCTCCCATTCCTGCGCCTGGTAGTCAAGTCCAGACCCCACGGCGCAAAAAGCACGATCCAACCCTCGGACCCAATGAGCTTCTTCAGATCCCATTGGCACCAGAGACTGTGCAGCGATACGTTTTGCTCAAGCGGAAAAAGAAAATTGAAGCCGACAAAACCACCATTTACTGTCCACGGCAATGGTGTCAAGGTGCAGCACGATCAAAGCGGCATCCCAAACCCTTGGACCCAATGACAGATGACCTCGAATCATCTGACGAAGAAGAGGATCTTGCATTCGATCCCGCGGGGGATGAGTCACAACTTCCTCCGCCTGCAGATCGTGTGGCTATCTGTGAGGACTGCAATTATGCCTTTTGCTCCGTGTGCAGAGGTAATTGGCACGGCGTTCTAGTCCGTTGCTACCCCCGCCGCGTCGCAGAAAGGACCGAGGAAGAAAAGGCCACCGACGAATATCTCCGACTCTACACATCTCCTTGTCCGACCTGCAACGTGCCCTGTCAGAAACTTATGGGTTGCAACCACATGCGCTGCCGCCAATGCGATACTCATTTCTGCTATCTCTGCTCCAGTTGGCTCCCAGTCGACAATCCATACCAGCACTTCAACAACGGCAAAAACAGCTGCTTCAATCGTCTCTGGGATCTGGAAGGTGGCGACGGCCTTAACCCTGTGGGCGCGGAGGCTTTGCACCGTATTCCTGAACACCTACTTCACTTCGACGATGAAGACGACGATAATAACAGTTTACACGATGATAACGATTCTGATGACGATGATGAAAATGAACTTCCAGTCTGGGACTTCGACTTCAGCGATGATGAAGCTGATCTCCGTCGTCGCCCTCCACCCCCAGCACCTGTTCCACCCCGTCCCCCTCATGCCGCAGCACGAGGCCCCGGCGATGACCAAGGCCGAGCTGCCCGTGCCGCTGCACTAGAGCGACAAGCCCAAGCCCGGGCCATCGCTGAAGTACGCATACGACAAGCAGGTGAACGGCCTCGACGCCGCGTTCGCCCTCTTCTTGCCCGTCCTCCCTTCCCAGGTCGTCCCGCTGCTCTTCCTAACCGTCCGGCTCGTCTTGCTCCCGGTGCTCGCCCTGATCTGGAGTGGCAAGCTGGTCTACAGCATTTCCTGGCGCTCGTACAAGACGACCGCGAAGACGAATGGGATAGCGACGAGCTGGATGAAGCTGACCTTTGAGGGGCTGGCTGGTGCTGCTTTCGCGCTAATTGATACCCGATATTTCATTTTCATTTTTGCTTCTTGTCCTTTATTTCTACTAGCGGGTGCAGGCCATTTCCAAGCCTTGATGTTTGCATGAGAAATGAACACGATGACACTGATACCGGTACTATGGATTTCTTGTTTAAATGTACATCTTTGTTCATAAAATATATTAGCCTTTCCCGAATTCCCTATCTTTTCAATTCGCATTTGCTTTCTTCCCAACTATTATTCTCCCATTAATAATTCTTGTCGGTGAATTGTTCTCGCCTTTTCCAATCCTATGACTTGGGTGCATTGTCGAGCGACTGGTTCAGTGTTCGTTTATTAATGATTTCCATTTTTCGTGTCACATTATGCTTCGTTGGCTTTTTTTTCTTTTTTTTACCTTGACATTCCGAGACTGTGATTTGTAGACTTACGGGCGTATGCTCAGATTTCTTTTCTGTGGGTCGAGCCTCCAAACAAGGCTAGCTGTCTTAAAGTCGACAGCACCTCCAGTTGAAATCTAGTTTCAAGATTAAAGTTGGGTGTAACAGTAATTTTGATATTCATACATTCCAGATGCAGAAGTAGCATAGGAGGGCAAGGTTTGTTAGGCTATTGAGGATCATACTCGTTTATCATAGCCCTTAATTAAGCCCAACAGATCGATGTCCATGCTTGCTTGTTCAATTATTCCAGTCGTGCCAGAATTCGTAGCTCATCACGGTATGATCAGCATACAACAAGAGAACGCGGTAGTGTCGCGAGGCATGTGAGCCATGCCAGGGCTCATCGGGTCGATAGCCCAACGACGCTTGGGCGTGAAGCTCCGGCAATGTATGTTCATAACTGACACGGCCGGATATTGAGATAACTTCAGATGATTCTTCGGACTCTGATTCGAGTTCAGGTTCAGCTTCGGATTCAGGACCTGAGCCCGATCTTGACATGCTCTGGTCTGTTGGTTTGGGACACGATGCAGGGTATGGCTCTTGATGATACGAGGGGTTAGATGAAAGCGGATAAGACGGTGCTTCGTCGTCCTCGTCCGGGTCGAGGGAACGATAGTTGAAAGAAAGCCAGTCGGCTGGGTCGATTCCCTGGGGGATGCAGGGAACGTCTTGTGGGATTTCGAAACCTGGCATGGGACTCACGGCGAGGCCGAGCAAGGGGATTACAGGTCGTTGGTTGCGGAATTCCTGGGTGAGGAAAGGTACGATCCAGTCAACTCGGAAGGCGAAGCCGATTTCCTGTTGCCAGGTCAGGGAGATGATGGCAACACGGCCTTTTTGCGACGCGGCAACCACGATGCCGACCTCCGGAATATACTTGACCATGTTAAAGCGGTCACAGGCGGAGTGGATGTCGATAGAGGGGGATGATCTTTGAGCAAGGGGGTTTTTGCACAGCAAATGATATTCAGAATCCAAGGGGTATGACGCAAGGCTAATATGATGCTCGGAGAAGTGGATGACGGGGAAGAAAGAGGGGAAGCGTGCTATGAATCGTATTAGTTCGATCATTTTATGGTGCGTCGTATACCAGGAAGTCCTTACGGTGAACAGGTTGTTCCTTTAGAATGTTGGAACCAGAGTCGGAGAGCTGGTCATTGGCACAGGAATAATGCAGGTGCGGAGCAATTCGGTAGTGTTCATTGTCATCTTCGAACAGGCCCGATAGCCGACTGTTATCCCGGATAGCATGAGATAATCCAGGCTCATCTTCTGAGTCTGCATATGGATCGGAGGTATCGTGACGCACAGCGCCATCTTCAGTATTGCTTTGTTCGAGGTATTTCGGATCCTGTCCGATAAACGGGTTCTCTGAAAATATTTCATCGGGGAGGGTATAATCTTCCGGAGTCTTCGGTTCGCCGTCACCGAAAACGAAGACCTGAGACGCATCATTGATCTCTTCGATTGCTTTTGAGACATCAAGGATCGTTCGGTCCCCGATGATTTCAGACCTTGGCTCACAGCCGCATGCTTCTTCTTTGGATTGATGGCGTTTGAAGGTTCGCGGATCTAGCGGTAGCACAGTCCAGCCCCTTTGGGGAGGATTGTTCTCAGGGTGGCCAGGGTAATATACCTGGTTTGGGTATAAACTGTCCCAGACTCGCCAGACTATGACTCTATTGCTAATATCCGTGCTGACCATCCATTCACCATTGGGATCCAGATCAAAATTCGCAAATGAAATGGACGGGATGTTGTCAAAGTGGCCCCTGTAAGTAAGCCGTAAGTTCTGGGATCGATGATTGACCGGCATCAACTCCCGAAGTTCCCGGAACTGCTTCAGGCTATGGATGTGAACCCACGTCCGATCCAGGTGATCAAGATCTTGATTCGAAGAAGATTGTAAACCATTTTTATCGTCGACTGATGTAGAATCCACAAGCGCGAAGGCGAATATCGTGATCTGGCCGGTGTTGGCGCTGACGGCAATAAGACGAGCATATTTATGCGTTGCCAGCCCCCAAGCACTCATGCCAACATTCTCCGTCAGAAACGGTGTCACTTCTGCACCATCGAATGGTCGCTTGTCTCCCCGGCTGATGCATCGGGTCACGGCGGAGTGAATCGCTTCCACGTGGTAGGCGCACACATTACCAGAGTCGGTGACGAGCAGTAGTATCTCGTCTCGGCCAAGGTCGTCCACCAAGATATTATTGATAGTATGTGGATTTGATCGATCAATATATCCGCTTGCAACCGGGTCATCCATCACGGGACGGATAATCATCTCAGGGTCAGTGCCCAAAAGCTGAAAAGGACCCGTCGGTATCCAGACATAAATGTCGGATCCGTATGCCGCGAATAATAAGTTTCGTCTCTGTGAGGAAGCTGCCTATCCAACAGTCAGTCTGGACCGGAGGAGGGCTTAGAGATCAGGTTGGGGAGCCTACCAGATTGGACCTCCATGTCGCAATTGTCGGCGCAATTTGATCTTCTTTCCTTTGGGTTTCGTCAGCATTCATTGGCATGTCCGAACTAGCAATACATCGCAAGACCTACACAGAGAACTGCTTTAATTAGTAACTTGACCCCACGTGAGGAATGCTCGGTGGACTAACTCTGTCATTGTGCGTCTCAACGTTCAGCGCAAGGACCTGGGGCCTTATGTTCTCTCTACCATCAAATAAGAGCTCCTCATCGGAGCCCTCACGGCTAGACATAGTGAGGTCGTCAAGCTCGGGCTGGTTGATGCAAGCAGTGGGGAACAGGCGACAAAGGTACTTCGTGAGTGGGGGTAAGGGCGGAGGGGGAACGTGGATTTAATATCATTGCCGGGGAGCCTCGGGGACGTGGAGGAAGCGAAAAGGGGTGACGTGCAGGAGTACACATGGTCATGCCCGGCAACACAGGAGCATTATCATCGGTGAGGCTATCCACCCCTCACAAGCTCCACAAAAGAAGAGCATTTTGACAAATCATTCCCGTGTCCGGACTAGCTCCATTAGCTAATGCCAGTTGTAACGGGCTAGCTCCGCATTGCCACCGCCTTCGCCTTTGAGGTTCATTGCTTAACCTTCTTTGAACTAACTGTCTCCACCTTATCATCATGGATTTGGTTGCAGGTATACGCAAAGAAGGCAGCCGGTGAGTCTTCCTTCTGCCGAGACTTGTTCCTATGTTAATCATGTTCTAGTGGCGGCCGCACCGAGTTCAAATGGTCGGACGTTCAGGGTTCCACCCATCGCGAGAACTACCTGGGCCATTCGGTAATGGCCCCGGTAGGTCGCTGGCAACAAGGCCGAGATCTCCAGTGGTATGCGAAAGGTGATGTTGAAGATGAAGAGGAAAGAGTCCGTCAGGAGCGCGAAGAACGACAACGAGTCAAGGATGCGGAAGAGGAAGCAATGGCCCTTGCACTTGGACTACCGGTGCCGTCGAAAAGCGACGCAAATGCGAATATGGTGCCATTAGGAGGAGGGAAAATGGCAGATAAAGACGGGGATAAGGATATTATGGACTCTGGGAAATCGGAAAGAGAATCACGGGGAAGCCGACGGCATGGTCGCAGTCGCAGTCCACGCCGGGAAAGGCGACACGAGCGCAGTGTTGACCGTGGTCGTGATCGTGATAGAGAACGAAGACACCGCAGGCATCATCATTATGGCGAGCGAGACCGAGACCGTGATCATCATCGCCGCAGCAAAAGGCACCGCTCACGATCACCGTCCCGATCAGGTGCCAGGGACCACCATCGCGAAAGGAGACGGGCCCCTTCACGGTCTCGGAGTCGCCAGGGCCGCAAGGATGAGGGTACTGTGAGGCTCGGTCGGGCCGGACGTAGCTACTCGCCGGGCAATCGCAGACGTTCTCCCGAGCGACGTAGGGATCGTGACTCCGACCGACGACACTGACATACGACACTATGATAATGAAACTTTTTTTTTCCAAAGTCAACAGACTCATTCGACTTCAACGAGTTGTGCATTTGCTTATGCATATGACAGAATATGCTGTCTAATCTATGCCCCCTATTTTACATCCATCTCAAGCGAGTTGACTACAGCTCATCGTGATGGGCTTCAGCCGGCGCAGCCAGATCTGGCATGGACATAATGTTCACCACCATACTGGTCCAGCCGGTAAAGTGCTGCGTCCGCTGACCAGCGCCGCTCTCGGGGCTGTACTGCTCCCAGGCAAATCCTGTCTTCTCCCACTCACGGAAAACATTCTCCACCAGGTTCTTGCGCAGTTTGGAGTACATCTCGCGGGCCTGTTCCTGGTGACGACCACCAGTGGTTGCGATAGTCTAGGAGAGAAGAAATTAGCATGTGACATGGATGGAATCCTCAAGGAAATAATACTCACATAAAGATTCTTCACAGTCAAGTAGTTGATGGGAACCCAGATAGGGCTGCGCCAGTAGTTCTCCTCGGTGCCGTAGAATTTATCTTTCTTGCTCAAGCTGCGAATGCCATACTCACTCCACAGCTCCTCGGGGTCGCTGATCAAATCCAAAATAGCCTTGAGACGGGGGCTGTCAGGACCAAGCATACCCGTCAGGAACGGGAAGATGGAGATATAACCCTTGTGGCAGACATGGACGCTCTCCTCAAACTCGTCAATGGTAGCGTCGCAGAAAGTCTGCTCCTTTTCGTCCCAGTGCAGGTCATCGATGTTGCGCGAGATAGCGTTCTCGTGGTATGCAAACTCCTCGGCATCCTCCTGTTCACCCAGTGTCTCCGCAATGCGGCGCAATGTGCGAGTCATCATGCCCATCCAGCTGATCAGATCAACGTGCAACTCACCGGGATGCGGTGGCTGGGGACGAGGGTAGTCATCAATACCGGAGGTTAGAATGTGCTGAACGGAGCGGCCACGCCAGCGGTAGGCTTCCTTGGTGGAGAACGCCTCACGGTCGTAGCTCTTGATGTCCCCACGCTGAGTGTTACGGAACCAGTTATAATGTCTCTTCATCAGGGGATAGAAGGAACGAAGGTAGGCAACGGCCAGGTCGGGGTTACGAAGAGTTGCAGTGCGGAGGCTCTCGGCGACATCATTGGAATCGAGACCTTCGGACTGAATGCTCTTGTTACTCAAGGCCTTGTCCATGAACGCTTCCAGGGCCATGAACAGAGTTGGGGGGTTGGCGTAATGGGGGTACTGGACAGTGAACTCAGGTGGCACCTTGCTACGAGCTTCCATGCCAAGAATTTGTTCGCGGGCAATCCACCCATCCTCATCCATGAGGTGGAACCAGCTCTTGATAATTTCGAGACTGGGAATATCAGTAAAGCACGCAATGATAAGGGCATTGAGACACGTACGCAAGGTCGGAATCATATTCCATCACAGGTAACAAGTGGAAGCCCTCGTCCCAGAGGAAACCTCTAGGGAAAAATGGACGAGAAGGCACACAGGTGAAGAGATCCTTGGGGGCCTCGACAACAGGCTTGGCCATTGCGCGAGCCGCTGCGGTTTCCTCCCAGAAGCCCTCGTTTTCCTCTTCGTAAGCAGGAGAAGCGGACCGGTCGACAACACTATCGCCGTGAAAGAAGCCAATTCCACCAACCAGGTTGGAAAGCATGGCCTTGGAAAACTTCAGGTACTTGGCCGAGTCAAAGGGGACCTGCGGTGCAAGCACCTGCTTGAACCTCTCGGAGAAAGAAAGGGAAGATTCCTTGAGCTCCTTGGTAATCGTCTCCGCTGTGTATAATGTGAGAATGAAGCTTGAGAAGGCATTCAACTGCAAATGTCAAGACTTACAAGTAAGAGGCTCACCAGCAGAGCCAGATGAAAAAAGAACGTCGAACTAGGTCCATTAGCCATATACATTTCCCCGGACAGGGCGAGTAACAATACCTCGAAAGGACCATTGAAAACCTTCTGAACAAGGTGAACGTTGCCATCACCGGGTTGATGCTTAACAGTAAACAGCTGAGCAGGAGGCGGGGGGTTCTCCGCTCCATATTCTTGGATGGTCGGCTCAATTTCCTCCT
Source organism: Penicillium longicatenatum (assembly GCF_028827895.1). Lineage (NCBI taxonomy): Eukaryota > Fungi > Ascomycota > Eurotiomycetes > Eurotiales > Aspergillaceae > Penicillium > Penicillium longicatenatum. The sequence continues at coordinate 1,053,872 of NW_026643117.1, read as the reverse complement.
TCATTTGCAAGAACATAAGTCCTAATTTTGATCAGTATAGCTCAACCAAGCCATCAACCACCATAGCTTACCCTTAGTCTGCCAAAGGTCCTCCTGGCGCACGGTCTGACTAGACACAATACCCTTGCCCAATGGCTTCGCCTCATAGCTCGGGTGGTTATGCTCGAAATAATCATTGGTATTAGGGCCAGCAGTAACATCGATAGAAAAGTCTCCAAGCTCGGAAGAGTAACCATTCAACCTGATGTCACCCTCGAGCGCAGGAGCATCGCCAACGCTGTCCATGTCCACGCCCAGTTGACCCAGTCCCTCCAGGGTTGTATAGAACAGAATCGAGGTAGGCTGGTCCGGTGCGCCGTCTTCACGTGGAGTACCCTTCACCCGGAATCCCCAACTACCACCGTTTTGCCCACCAGGGACCTTGACGAAGTCGATTGTGAGGTCCAGAGTGTTTCCAGCATCGTGAATAGTCTGGCGTCCTCCCTTGCGGATGTCGTACTCATCCCATCCGTACCCAGCCATTCCTTCATTCTGTTCGCAAGTGTGTCGGAAGTCTACACAATTCAATTGGAGTCAGTAAACATGTGCAGAGCTAACCCTTGAAAGCGATTGAGCGTTGATCTGGATAGGATGAAACGAAAACATACTTCCTTGTGCGGTAGCAAAGTTATCCACCTTTGCCCACATCAATCCAGCAGCGAGACTGTTTGCGATCCGGGGACGCACGCCGAAATACAAGTTGGGCTTGTAGGGACCCCATAATAGCGACTCGTTATTGGCACGCGCGGCCTCTTTAATCAAGACGGACACATCGTTAGGGTCTTGGCTTGCAAGAGTCCCCGTCGCATAGAGCAGCGACGTGAGGAGGGTTGTGATCCGGAGATGCATTCTTTTCAGTAACAACGACCCGATTGAGGGGACATTGAAGATGTGGACAGTTTTGACTTGATTCGGGGATTAGCTGTTCTCTCCGCAATGACGTGGCCCGAGCTTCCTTGCCGATGCTTGTGATTCGGCCATTTCTCTGGACCAGGAACAACATTTGAACGGAAATAATGCAGCGTTTTTAGAAATGCAAATTCAGATCAGTGTGTAGTTTAATAAATCGATGGATTTTGCTAGTCTCCAATTGGCTGGGGGAGCAGCCATTGTTAAGTTTAAAATTGTTTATTTGGTCAATACTGTATAAATATATTGATAGTCACTATTGTACGTGAATCCTGTATGTACAGCATCAAGTGAGTCGACTAAAGTTGATCGCGAGGATCAAGAGATGCAATCTTTGCGCTCTTAGCTTTACCATCGAACACAAACTCACTCATCAACTTCCCAGTTCCAGGGCCATTTTGAATGCCCCAGCATGTATGACCAGCAGCAAGATAGAGGCCTTTAGTATGAGTTGGGCCTACCAATGGCCCTCCCGGACCGGCACAGTTAGGCAAATAACAAGCCTGGCGCTTACTGACCACACCATCTCGCAGTTCATCCGAAATGCTACCCACGTGGTTTATGATTTCCTGGCAGCGCTCCAAGTCTACCTCTACCTCAGCAGATGTCGGTGGCAGCGGCACAGTCTTATCTCCGTCGCCACATGCATACACTGTGTCATCAGGACGCGTATAGATCTCCGGCGCGGCCACGGTTGGTCGGGACTTCTTGGCCGGATTGAAGTTGGCTGGAATCTCAATGTTGGTGAACAACGCATATGCACTAATCGATCTTGTTGGTCGAATCACAACACTGTGTGCGCGCATTGCTGTGATAGGTGCTTCTGGAAGTACAGCTTGGGTCCATGGACCGGCCGCGACAATCACATCCGTGGCGGGAATTGTGCGCGATTGTCCTGTTGCTTTGTCGGTATATGAGACCGAGTCGACTTTGTCATTTGGACGCGCAATGTTTGTAACTTGTCCAAGGATGATCTCTGCGCCTTTTTCTTCGGCTAGCTTTGCCATCGATGTAGTAAATAGGTAGGGGTGGACCTGGGCTGTCTCGCCTGGTCCACTCATACTCTCATAAGCCCGTAGGAGATCTGGCTCAATCCAGTCCAAGTCCTGAGGGATCCTGGCGGCCTTCAATTTGGACATGGCGGCTGCGCTACGCTTTTGCAGCGACTCGTGCTTTCCATCTCCGGTTTCTTTCTCGGTCACTTCTGCCATGGTACGACCTCGGACGACAAGCTGACCACAGTTGGTCTCTCTATATCCCCATGTGTTTTTGCCATCATGTTCTTTCGCCAGCTGCTGATGGAGTTGGTAGCTGAGGCCCACTAGGTTGTCCGGGTATGCCCATTGTGCTAGAAGCCCCCCGGCTTTTCCTGACGCTCCTCCTGCAATATCGGAGGCTTCGAGGAGGGTGATTTTGTGTCTAGCTGGGTCATAGGAAGGGTGTCTTGTAAGGAAGTAGGCGGAACAGCATCCAATGATGCCACCACCTGAGTTGAAAAAGCTTTGGTCAGTATACTTTAGGGTGCGGGGTACAGGATTGGCGCAAAATGTCTATGCTTACCGACAACGACAATTTCTCGACGATCTCCAGATACTGACATCTTGGTTATCGGCGCAATTTTGCGAGCTAGAGGACGAATCGAAGCCACCTTGGAGAAGTTAGGGAAGAGGAAGTTGGAAGACCTGTCTTAGTCAACGACGGCTACGTCACTTCTATCGGGGCATGTCCAGTCATGTGCATCGCTCTTATCCACGACACTATATTGCCATTGTTTTAATTGGCGGAGAAGGAAATCTTGATTACTATCATACTCAGTGCGTAGGTGAATAAAGTCGCAATGTTTCTGGCATATTTTTGTAAAATTACCCTGGGATGCCATGCTCCGAGAATGCATTGTGCTAGGAATAAGACAGAAAAATTGGAGCAATGAGACTCCAGTCGATTTGGGGTACAGCCGAAAGCCTTCGGACCAATAATGAAACAATCATGAGCAGATTGGTGAACTGCCCTTACCGTGACGGGCTGAGTGGTCTGTTGAAACCGCCTGTCCGGTTCATGTACTGGCGGTATTCCGTCTTCTTCTCCTTGCGCACACCGTAGATATCATTCCCAGGCACTTTGGTGTTCTTGGTGCTTCGGAAACGGCTAAATCCCATAGCCTTTCGCATCATCGCTTCCATCTCATCTTCGTCCGCATCCTCCTTGAAGTCAACATTCATCTCCTCCCCTTTGATATAGGCGCCATTGGCCTTTCGTTCATCTTCTTGGGGCCGAGGCTCTCGGCGACCAGGCCGACGGTCATCTTTATTTCCTCGAAGTGGAGGTGAACGGGTTCGGCGAGAGCCGTTTCCAGCGGGTGATCGTGAGCGAGAACGTTCGCGGTGCTTGTCATGTTTAGGTGCATACCCTATGCCTTACTGTTAGCTAGGTGTAATAAAATTTACCGCAGCAATTTTTGCATTCTCCAGAGCCGGTCTTACCTCGTCGATCTTGGCCACGATCCTGGCCACGGTTTCGGCTGGTACTCCTCTTTCGTTCCCTAGTTCCCCGGCCATCCCGATCTCGGTTGTCCCTTCTGTCACGGTCGCGGCGATCTCGAGACCAGCTCCGTTCTCGCCTTGTGTTTGTTCGGTCTCGCGAGCGTGACCTGAATCGACGATCTTCACGCGGACCTCGGGACGCAGGTGAGCGCCTTTGATCCACCTCTGCACCTGAGTCTGTGGGACGGGTCTGAGAGTCATTCATTTCCCACATTGCGTTGCTGTCGACGCGACGGGGTCGCTTTGCTGGAGGCTCACTCATGGGGTGCGCTCAAGACGAAGAAGCTGTCTCGCGCGAATGGCCGTGTGGTGAAATTCGCGGGGGATCAGAGTGGACTTTTTGGGTGAAGGGTTTAGGAAATTTATTGGTCGAAGATTAAGAGATACAAATCTGCATCCTTCTTGCGCAATTCAAGGGGGATATAATGTGGTTGTAATGGAGATTGTCCAGGTGCCGGCTCTGAGTTTATTCTGATTGCCAGAATATTCCGGTGGCGGAGATAATCCTATAGTGCAGTTTGATACACTTGCTTGTTTGATTCAACAAGAACTGATTTATCCATCATTCAGGCTAAAGTGCTCCATGACTCAGGTGCATCGAGACTCTAGAAAATGCAAGACTTCGAAAAGAAATGAAATTGATCTGTAAAACAACCTTAAGGGTAAAATTGGTTGGGTACAGCTTCAAACTGATGTGTCGCATGTCGACCATGAGTTATGGAGCGCGCAAGGGTCGGTTTTATAACAAGAACTCGAGAGATTGAAACGTGAAGAAGGCTCACTCGGATGCGTGTATGACCACATTGAAGAACACTCACTCCTTGTTTGAGTTGTTCGTGAACTCGGGAGTTAAACTACTAATGAATTCAGGGAAAATATACGACCATGTCTATCAACCAGCTCTATTGATAATGAAATCTTCTACCCACCCTGTTCTCGTCAATCGCACAAATAGCCAACTTTCGTTGGCGAGAAGTTTTGCTCAGAATACCGCACCAAGCTCCAAAAAGACATCAAATTCTGGATACATGACCCGGAAAGTCACGTCAAAGTCGCAATCACTATCAGTATTCATTATGGCAAGCCAATCATCGAGAGCTGGTGAAGGGGCCATGACAAGCCTCCGTCGCCCACCCAAAGGATCAAAATTGTCTGCAATCCTCTAGGTTGCCCTCAGATCAATGGCCAGCTAGAGATTAGATTTTCAGACGTCTTTGTGAGGGAGACGACAGATGGGGAGACTGATTTCATTCTATCGGCAGCAGATATGAACGAGCTTGCAAGTCATATTTGGGTATTCCAATAGTGATCCAATACGTAAATCGCTAGAAAGATACCCAATTTGACTAGTTGTCTGTTAGTCATGTTTTTTTAGACTCGAAATACATCACGTTGGCCCCTTCATTATTTTGCCAATACATCCTTCTATGCATGGTTTTAAAGTGGGCCCTGCATGCGGGCTAGGACTCGCCCCCCAAACTCTAGCTAAAAGCGGAAAAGCTATGAACGACCGCTAAATGGAAGGCGACAGCGTTACGTCGGGGACAACAGTCAAGAGTGCTGGGTGTATGAATGCAATGATATGGGTCAGCATGATACTGTTGAAATGCGCTCCAGACTGGCTGATGCTGTCGTGCTCAGTGAGCGGATTTGCTGCTTAGAGGATACTCAGAGACGCGCTCACGTTCAATCGGATCTCAAAAAGCGGCAAAGGGTGAGCACTAAAGGGAAGGGCAAGCCATCAAATGCAACTAGTTCGCGGTTCGGCCCGTGGAGCCTCAACTGTAAAATCACACGAAATTTTTGCAACGAAGCTCAGGCTACCCCACTTCAACCTCCTCAACCTCCACCATCAGCCATCTCAAGTCTAGCCTGCTGATCAAAATGGCTCCAGTCAATTTGTCTCACCGGAGAACCCATAATCTGCTCCTCATATCTAAACTTCTGAGTCTCAGAGACACCGCCTCACCGCTGACGCTTCTCTTGGACTCATTGGAACAGCCCGCCACACCCCTCATCCAGGAGTATATCAGACGCGCCAAGGCAAGTACATGTTCCTACGCGAAAAATAAAACAAAAAATGCACCAACGTTTCTCCATATGAACTCAGCCTTTGAAATTGCAATGCTGACTATTTGCGCAGCTCTCCAAAGTTCACGTCACCCTCATCTCTTTTGAGACGTTAAAGCGACCGAGCGATTGCGATGCAATTGTTTACACTCGTCGCAAAAGTCCAGCCGACATTATCAAAGAAGTGGCTGCGGCATATCAGCCCGTCGCATCTGCTGGCCCCTCAAAGAGTGAGTGGTCATAAAATGCGCATTCAATTATGTGACAGGAACCAAGTTGACCGATGGTATAGGACGTCTCATTATCATTGATGCTATCAACCCTCTCTTAAGCTCAAGGACCGTGGATCCTAACTTCCATCTGCCATCGTTTCTGGGTGCTTTCATTACCCCGACAAACCCGGCGACTCTCAAGTCCGACGCATCCTTGGTGGTGACATACCACCAGGATACTCCTGGATTCCCGGCACAAAATTCCTACTTGCCATCTCCATTCTCTGTTCTCACTTATCTCGCCACAAGCATCATCACACTTCATTCATTTTCTCACATCTTAGCCCAGAAGGCTGCGCGCGATCGCAGTCTGGCTGCTCCGGTCTTTGGGCTCGAAGAAGAACAAGATGGCGTTCTGCTAGGTAGATTGGACAAGCTTCTTGGAACCGGTGCTGCTGAAGGAATTGTTCTCGAGCTAGAGCACCGCCGCAAGAGTGGAAGAGGTGTCTTGGAATGGTATCTTCTCCCTCCTGCTTCACGGTACTCTGCAAATCATGTGAAGGAGATTGTGACTCTTCTTGATGACAATATCCTGTATAATCCCCCCATGGAACCTGACTATGGTGACGATGAGGAGCCTCAATCGACCTTCGAGCTGGGTCTGACCGATCGACAGAGGCGTGACAGAGAGGGTGTTGTCTTGCCCTACTTTGATGCGCAGCATGGCGATGGACCTGGTGAAGGAGGCCGAATTCTCTACGATATGGGCGAAGAGGATGACTTTGACGAGGAAGAAGATGAAATATAGAGTGTTATTTCAACTCTACAAGCTTGTTGTATCTGCTTTGCAGTTTGCAGGTGCTTCATGTGTGAATTCTGGGTGGATCGTGTCCTGCAACCACCAATGATTTATTAACTATGCATACAATCATACAAGGGAGCACCGGCGAAAAAGGTCTCCAGCGATAAAGGGGGCATCAGAAGAATCGCCAGAACAGGAAGATGAAAATAAACAGTCCGAGGCCGACGAAAGGTCCGTACTGTCATGTGGTCAGAGAACTGGATGGACCAGGGATTTCGGGGTGGATCGTCTTACCTGCTTCACCAACAATTCCCAGTTGATGCGGACTGCTGCTTTCCGGTACTTCTTGCTGTCCTCCCGCAAGCGGCCGGACAGCTCGCCCATACGCTCTAGACTATCTCCACGGTACAGCAGGTCTTCGATATTCTTGGTCATGACTTGGGTGACATCACGCAGCTCATCGTTCAGCTTATCGAGATTTCCTGACGCACGGCTGTCCTGGTAAAGCTTCTTTGTGCGCTGGATGAAGGTATCGAACTCGACAAATGCATAGGGGCGGAGGTTGGGGGATTGGTATTGTGAGGGGGAGTAGGTGGTGGTGAATTCGGAGGCCAAATCAGCGAGATAAGTGAACGCGAGCTTGCGGGGATAGGAGCGGTCGCAAATGCATAGGAAGCAAATGTCATCTTTGATCAGATAGCTGTATTGTCATGAGAATCCAAGTTTGTTGTGATGAGAGACATCGTATTCACTCACTGAAGGTTGTACTGGCCCGACTCAATGCTTGCTTGTGGCGCAGCATTACGATTCAGGCGGCGGAATATCATCTTGGCTTGATTCTTGATCTCTGCCAGATCACTCTCTGCCTTTGAATGTTGTCAGTCAATATCCAGCGCCACATTTATCCATTCACTGTCGTACCTGTTCATCGTCCACTGAGGCAGCCAGCATCAAGCCTGATCACATTCTGTCGTTAGCAAGAGCACTTTCTTCCCCTCTTCAAGAGCCTGACATACTGTCAATCCTTGCAATCTGAGTTGATTTGACCATATTGCCGGCCGCGAATAGTGAAAGAACGCTGGGAACACTCTTTGTTTAGTTCAAGAATCACTGCGCAATCGGCCAGAATGGCCCACAAGAAGGCGGTGGAAGGAGGCAGAACCAAGCGCTCGGGGTAAGCTATCAACCTCTCCGCTTTGGGTTTTGTGTACGGGAGCTTTGACTTCTTAACTCTGGTCATGCCATAGACAAATCGCGCCCAGCTCTGCCGATGCAGCAGGAATTTATAACAACGCAATGGCTCCCCGGAAACGACCAGTAGCGGGGTCCCCTACCAAAAGAGAACCCCGCAAAGCCGCAGCTCGGGGAAAGTGGAGCGAGGAACAAGCATTGACAAGCGAGAAGTCAGTTTTGATCGACGCAGACTTGGTGGTATGTTCATGTCCTGATGTGTACGGGAGAAGACGGTAGACGTTTCTTATAAACTAAACTCTTTTCTTCCATGGTTAGAAACTTCTTGCCAGCTCCGCAGCATGGCATGCCTTGGATGAGGACGAGAAACGCCAAATTCTAGATCTTCTTCCCGCCGATACCCACCCAAATGCAGATCCACCAGCAGATGACCCAAGTGCAAAGATTCCACCACTCCCTGATTCTTTTATTCGGTATTCAAACAACTGGCGGGATTGCATTCGCCAATTCCAGATCGATCTTCAAAATGGCCGCTATGACCCCGAATGGTTGCGACAGGCAGACGAGGCACGAAAAGAGCGGGAGAATGGCGACTTCGACTCTTTCAAAGAACAGGAATATGAAGAGTTCTGGGGCCAGAAACAGAAACTGGATAAGAGTCTCGCTTCGGGAGAAGCGAGCAAAGTGAAGCTGATCACTCTGATCAATCAAGGAGTGATTCAGATTGGGGACGTTTGGAGATTCAATTATGTTTATGGTAGAGGAGTCGACCGCATAATAATTGATAAGGAGGCTAGAGTGCGGCTCAACCTGATCGAGGCTTGTGAATAATTATACTGACGTTATGTAGGTCCATGAGATCAACGACTCTAAACTGTCATTCGTCTTGCCGGCTGGAGAGCGTACCTTTCTACAAAGTGTCGTCACTGAACCTCCCAAGGTAGAACCGTCAAGCCAAGGGGATGAAACCCAGCAAACCCAGAACAGGAAGCTCAAAATTGTGGAAAAAGGGCCTGAGGAGGTATCAAGTGATCGATCTTTAGCGAAAGAAGACGAGGTTCAAATTACCGGAAACAATCAAGACCATATTAGTCCTCAGACTCAAATTACCCAGGGTGGATTTCAAATGAGCACCAACAAAAAGCAAAGCCAAAAATGGGAGAATGTGCCTCGCAGTGCCGGGCTCAGAAATGACCAAGATAAGAAAGATCTTCTCATGTCCTCCCCGCTCTCTACTCCGCCATACAGTCCAATACCGAGCCAATTACCATCTAGTCCACCGGGTGAGCCAGATCCTTCGACCCAAGAGGACATACCAAAGATCCAGGTAGTGATCATGAGCCCTGTTAAGCCACCATGCAATGATTTGAAGCGTCCAATGCCTCAGCCCGCAGCACAGCCCCCAGTCAAGCGGAAGCGGGGCCGACCACCCAAAATCCCCATCGTTGAACCAGTTGAATCAAAATTCGAAGAAGACCCAAAGACTGAACTAATGGTTCCACCTAAACATCAGTCAAAGGTGCAGGTTGTACTTCGGTCACCAAATCCCGAGCCCAGGATCAAACCCACATCACATATGCATAATCATGATAAGATTGTCGACAACACAGATGTACAAAACCTAGATGACATGACAGGAGAAGCACTCAATCCTCTACTTGACGCTGGATCTACCAGTGCAGCATATGCAACCGAATATTTGCCTACAACCGCGCACACGCCTCTCCACGTACAGTTGGATTCTGATCCTAAACTTGAGGCTGAAGACCCCATCAATAAAATAGACGAGGTCATCGTCCACAATATCTCAGCACCAAGGGCACTTATAAGTCACATCTTGGAGGTCGACGGACGAGCGAAAGGCAATCGCACCGCTAATGCTTGGAAGGAGATACGTTGCTACCGCAACAACCAAGATATGGGCTCACTCTGGGATGTACGTCAGAGATGGTACTTCAAACAAAAATAACAGTTGCTCCATAATAAGCAAGATGGCTCTAGCATTTTCGCTTCCTTCCCTTTTTTTTTCGGTCCTTCTCAACATCAAGGGGGCTGACCCTGTCCGCGTACATTACCCTGAGCCCGACCTTCTGTGAATGATCAAAATTTCTTCTACAGGCTAATTGATATATAAATATTTTCTCCCTCTCTCTTTGCACCTACCAGCATAGATGAAACGTGAGACGATGATCTCTTCTGCATATATCATAGGGGTCTGATTATAACTCCAATAGGGTATTTAGTTTAAACGATTGGAGGCATAGGATCCGAGTCTGCTGCAACATCAACCGCAAAACTAGCCTGAATAAAGTCTTCCAGCTCTTCGCTAACTGTCTTCAATTTCTCCTTCACACTGGCAACGCCTTCCTGTCCTACAATGTGACGGGATGGCGGATTTTCATGCCCGCCAATAGATGTGATAGCATAAACGGTTTCAGACACCAGAACCTCCAAGTGCGCCGAACTTAATGGCGGGTGCATAGAGACGACTTCAGGGACGGAGAATGGGCCATTCTCAACTGAACTGACTCTCGTGTTCTCTGGATTGTCTTTCCGGGACGAGGTCGGTTGGTTTTGCAAGCCCTCAGATTGAGCGTCTGGAAGTCGAGGGACGAGGTGGTTGAGTATCCCACGGAAGAGAGGCGCGCTGTTGTTTGATGGTGAATACGCGGGGAAGATCGGTGGCACGCTGGTGACAAGGTTGGTGAGAATGCCAATTTCGATGCTGCATTGGAAGATCGTGACTTTGATGTTGAAAGGTGCGACCTCGAAGGCGAGGCTCTGATAAAAATTAGCCAACTTGTCATTGGCGAGTGCATAGGAGCATAAACTCACGTCGCAAAATCCTTCTAGGGCCCAACCAGCTGCGCAGTACATTCCAAGGCCTGGAGTGCCAATGTGTGCCGCTGTCGTTTGTCAGATGTAGTCTTGTTACGCACGAGGGTCGAAGGAGCTTACTGATTCCTGATAGAATCATCACATGGCCACTGCTTTCTCTTCTCATGTATGGCAAGGCAGCTTTGATTATATTCAGAGGACCGAAGTAGTTGATCTCGAATTGGTCGCGCACAAGGTTCAGGGTTTGCGCTGAAGCCGACAGCTCCTCGACAGTGCCAATCAAAGCTAGTTTGCTGTCAATTATACTATATTTCATCATTTATGCATTCCCTGCTGTTCTTACCTTGACTGGTGCAGCAAAGAAGTATGTCTACCCGGCCAAATGTCGCCGCCGCTTCTGCGACAACTGCTTGGCATTCGCCCATCATTCTATTGAGAAAGACGCCGATTAGTATTTTTTTTTTCTCCTCCCACATATTGGTCGCAGCGCTGGCATGTCTGCACGCGTACCTTATATCCAGAGGGACCGCCTTCATCCGGTCCTTCCATCCTTCGTCGCTGTGCTCCTCAACTTCAGCGAGAAAAGCTTCGTATCCATCCCGACGGCGTTGATCTCGTTCCAAAACTGTATGCGCGAGTCCCAGCAGAACAGAATCACCATGCGCAAGGACCTGCCGCGCGACCGAGATGCCAATCGGCGAGTCTCCGGCGGTGATTAGCCATACTCTTGGCTCGCTATGCGATGGGAACTGCTGCGCGCGAAAATCGGGGGAAGGGTGGTTGTCCATGAGGTCAGCGCCAGCACTGGAGTGCGATACCCATTGCGCGATCACAAAGAATTCGCGACAGGTATACAGGCGTTGCCGAGGTTGGATTGGACTGTGGAGTTGGAGAGTTGGGGCTGGTTGGAGGGGGAATAGATAACTGCCCACCGCCAATGCCAAGCCCCCGCGTCAACTTTCCCTTGGGTTCTAGCTCTCAGGCCCAGACTAACGGGTAAGACGTGCCCGCTAACCTCCACTCCGGCCGATTTGGCCTCTTCTTTTCCTTCACCATCCCTCCCTTCATCATCCCATCATGCCTGAACAGAGGCAACGAAGAGAGGAGGCGGCCTCGTCCAGCGTAAGTCGCCTTGATTAGGATAATGGGTGCGAAGAACTCGGTTTATTGACAATTCTATCTAGTCGGGCTTCAAGGGCGCCTTGCAAGGCCTGGGAATTTTCCTCCTCGTGCAATTCGTGATTGGTCGATTCTTCAACAAGGATAATGCAGCATCCGATGTTAGCGTTAGCCCAGTCACGGGCAAGATGCCTTCCTTCGAGCATCGCCCGGACCCAAGCGAGGTCGCCGACCCTAGTATTCTCCCGGATATCATTGCTCCTATCTGGGCGGCGGATACTGCCCTTGACATTAGCATTTATGTGACACCTCATCTCTCGCTACCCTCCCTCAAGTCTCCGGAAACCGTCCTCGTTTTGCAGGAAAAGAACTTCACCCTCGGAAACTACACTGATACCCGTGAAATTGATACCACAATCCAGGTGCCAAAGCAGGTTCAGCAGAACGGTACTCTCTGGGCGCACTTCTTTGTGGCCCGCACGGGACATGAGCTTGATCCTACTGCCAAGGGCTACAGTAGCGACAATGCTGTTCACTTCCAGCGACCCCTGAACCAGTACCTGGCCAAGAAGAAGGTCAAGAAGCTCAAGAATCTCTTGGCAGATGGAGGTGAGATAGAGGAAGAGGAAGACACCACTCCCAAAGTTTCAATTGCTTCTTACTACCACCCCAATTTCACCGTCTCTCTTATTCCTGATTCTGGCACTGTGAAATTTGCCCAGATGCACCCTGCGGTCCGCCAGTATGTCCAGCTGGAACGCACCAGTGCTCGCGATGTTAGCGGCAAAAATGGCTGGTACTATCCTATTGTGTTTCTGAATACTTTCTGGCAGCTGCGTACCCACATGACGGAACTGAACTCTACTGTTGAGAGCGTGCCCCTGCGCATCACTCTCAACAACATGGCCAACTGGAAGTTTAGCATTATTACTAGCGTTGATGAGGGCTCCAAGCAGAGTGCTCGCCAGGCTGCTCACGGTGGGCCCGTGCCTGGTGGTGGTGATGGTACTGAGTGGGAGATGGTCAAGGAGATCCTGCTCGATACCAACATCTACCTCCTGTGCACCACTGGTGTGGTCACCATTCTGCACATGCTCTTTGAGACTCTGGCATTTAAGAACGATATTGTAAGTTATCCATACTCACCCATTGGATTGCCTATATCACCAAAAGAGGTTCCTTGCTAACCACAAATAATTTAGTCGCATTGGCGCAAGAAGAAGGACGTCGTCGGCACATCCGTTCGCACGATCTTGGCCAATGTCTTCATGCAGGCTGTCATCTTTCTCTACCTCATGGACAATAGCGAAAACACTTCTTGGATGATTCTGGCTAGCCAGGGCTTCGGAATTCTCCTGGAAGCTTGGAAGGTCACGAAGACAGTGGACGTCCGTCTGCGTCCCCCACAGGCCGATTCATTCTTTTCATTCCTGCCTTATGTTATTGTCTTCGAGGACAAGCACAAGCTCTCTGAGACTGAGAAGAAGACCAAGGAGTATGACGAGATCGCTTTCCGTTACTTGTACATTGTTGCAGTGCCCCTGCTTCTCGCATACGCTGGTTACAGCCTGGTCTACAACACTCACAAGTCCTGGTACTCGTATATCATCGAGACTCTCGTTGGCAGTGTCTACGCATATGGATTCCTGATGATGGTTCCCAGCTTATACATCAACTACCGATTGAAGGTAAAATACCTGCCCCCTAGAAACATGGATCATTTCCTAAACTAACGTGTTAATCTAGTCTGTTGCCCACATGCCCGGCAAGGCGATGGCCTACAAATTCCTCAACACCTTCATCGACGATCTTTTCGCTTTCACGGTCAAGATGCCTTGGTTGCATCGCCTGGCTACTCTCCGCGACGATGTTATCTTCTTCATCTGGCTCTACCAGGGCTGGAAGTACAAAGTTGACTACAAGCGCGTCAACGAGTTTGGACAGGGCGGTGATAGCGACGAGGAAGAGGAACAGACGGCACCCGCTGTCGAATCTGAGAAGCAGCCCGAGGTTGCCACTCAGACCTCCTCCAACGTTGACTCCAAGTCATCCAAGCCTGCCCGCAAGCGTAAATGAGCGGTCTATCCTTTGGGAGTTCTAACCTGACGATTCTCGGAAGCATAATGACTCCTTCAAGGGTTTTGCTGTCATTCGTCCCTTGCTTACATCTGGTACATACCAGCTTTGCGAAGGAAGATGCTATTTGATTGGATTTTTTGAAACCAACACTATTATTTAGAATTCGAAATAATACTTCCTTTTTAATTGAATAACTCCATATGTAGAAAAAAAAAAAAATTGCACTGATGTCGTAGATGATGAACTTGGGTTTCGCCCATTGTTATGGGTTGCCCGATCGGGGTTAAGCGCGGCTTCGACGTTTCGCGCCCACGTTCTACTTTCTATGCCACGCTTTTCGACTATTACCCAAGCTCAAACGATCTTTTTGTTGTTTGACTGCTTTTAGCTGTAATTTTCCTCGACTTATTTGCACATTGTGCCCATTGCTGCCACCCAGTGTGAAGCGCGTCCTTTGACGTGTACACGCGCCAAAGAACTGGGATCAAGCGTATGCGCGCATCCCCGACTCGACAGGCGCGATAAAGTAGCATCTCCTTACAGCGATACTACAAGCGTCACTGCATCTCAATGGATTTTGATTCAGGTATTTTCAAAAAATCAAACGACTTGTGAATCCGAACATTGACTAATAGACTTACAGAAAGTAATGGGCGGGGCAACTTGCTCGAAGCTGTTGAACATTTGGAAGCCGGTAAGTTATCCCAAAAGTCAATTCCGAATCAGCGTAAACATAACTTATGAACTTATAGTTGCTTTCGTCCCTGCCAAGCAAAGATATACCGATGCTGGAGAGTTGGCTAAAATGATTGCGTCAAAAGCATATGAGAGCGGCATTTCACCTGATGCGCTGGGCCGGTTGTTGAAGATCCTAACAACTAAAAATAATCTTGACCAAGGTACTACTACCACGTTGATCAAGAACCTGTACCCACAGGACAGGATCACACCCAAGCATGTCACACGGATCATATCATCCCTGGGTCCAAGCAAGTCCAAACCCAGCCCGGCGACGCAGTCCCTGCTTGTCCGCTGGCTGATTCTCACATATGAATTTCTCGATGACAAATCTCATCTTGGAAAGCTTTATGCTGTCTTGTTCAATCATCTTGACATGATTAGTTTACGGAAGCCGCTGTGCCATCTTCTCTCGCTGATTACGAGAAGAAAACATGTGAAGCCATTCCGCATCCAGGCGCTGATGGAGCTAATTCAGAATGCGGGTGGAGAAGATAAAGAACTGGTGACTCTGCTCAAGATCTTCAAAAACTATTATCCTGAGATCATCATTGGGGATGTAGGCGGGTCCAGGAGGGCCGCTCTGTTCTTCAAGCACCCCGATCCCGAATGGGCGAGTCATGCAAAGATGCTGCAGACCGCAAATCTGGAGAAGGCGGAAGCTGCGCAAGGTTCAAGTTACCAGGTTGTTCATCGGGGTGCAATGAAAAGAAGCAGGATCGAAGTCGCTATCCCTGTTTTGCAAACCTCACGTGTGTCAAATAAACACACTTCCCTAGAGGAACTTCGTGGCATCGAGCATTTTGTTGACAAGATAGATTTGATCGAGTTGCCTAACCAGATAATTTCAACGCTTGGTGATGGGATGGCGCAGAAATATCTCCATCTGATCCAGTCTGAAGTTGCAGATCATCGGCTAGACGAATGGCTGAAAAACTTCTTACAAGATAGACTAGAGCACATTCAAGAGGAGAATGAGGATGATGATCCGGATCTTTTGTCTTACGTTCTGAGCTTTGTTGAGGAATATGCCGCATACACCAAGGTAAGATTGCTGATTGTCTCTTTTGATGATTGGACTAGCTAATTGGAATCTAGCAACTCCTACCTTCGGTTCAGTCGTTTTTAGAATCATATCTTGAATCTTGGAATGGGCGAGATAATCGCGAACAGGTGCTGGGATTGCTTCGATACCTCCCAATCGAAGAGTACCAGTCGCTCCGTACCAGAATTTTGTGGCCGCTGGAGGCTTCCGTATTGGACGACTCTTGCGTTTCCAGAACAGATTTGCTCGGATTTTACTCCGCATTGATCAGTGAATGGGGTGTCAAACTCCGAACTCAGCATGCCATCTCAGAGGAGTCAGCTCCTTTAACCGAATTGATAGGACATGCCGAGCTTTTAGCATCAGCGATTCAAGAATTTCCGCCCATTTCCAATGATAAACAGACAGCTTTCAGACCAGCCATCTGGTCTATCCTTCAGTTCTACCAGTGCCTTGCAGACCTCTTCTCTCATGCATCCGAGAATGCCAGCATCCGACTGGCAGTCCCACCTGCCCCATCAATATACGCAATCACCTTTACACCCATCGTCTCCGTCATTTCCATCCTCAGCTCTATTCTGGCGGAATACAAATCCTCATTCGAAGCCTCGCTCACCTCCAAAACCATTAAACCAGCGAATCCTTCGGATCCCTTGTATGATTCCAAAGTCGTGGGCCAGTTCAACGGTTATGTCATGGACACATGCAACCTAGTATGGCGAAATCGTGCCTTGAATTCAGAGGATCCCAATGCCCGCGCGTGTCTTATACCTGCATCCAGCATATCGGTCTTCACCAACTATATCCGTGACGTTAATGAGACGGCCAAAAGGTACGACCACAAAAGCGCTTTCCACTGCACTTTGCCCTCGATATTCTCTCTCAGCCACCATGCCGCATTTTCTAACCTCTCTGCGGCTTGCTTTTCGGATCTGGAAATCGAGAAGCAACTCGTGAAGGATGGGCCCAGGTTGCGAAAGCCAGTTGCCCCGAAGGCGTTGCAGGCCCTTGAGAAGGAGGGAGGAGCAAAGATTACTTGGCAGGAGTACCGGGTACATATGCTGGATTGGCTAGATGCAGTTGGTAGTACGGGCACGAGCGAGTTGATGAGAAGCACTATGAAAGCTCTGCGGAAGGAGTGATTCGTATTTGCCCATTTCAATATGAAATTTTCTTATTTGGGTCAGCGTCATGAGCCTTAACTTGTCGGTTCCCAACCTTGGAAGTTCACCTTGACAGAACTTTGATGCTATGGCAAACTTGAGTTCTATGTATTCAAACATTGAAATATGTATGTGTGCCTCTATTATGCCTCCAGGGCTACTGTACATGATACTTCTTCCAGCCTGAGATGTAGGTGCCTGATTCAAGGCCTAATTTTCCAAGAATCATCCACTATCAAAGCTTGTCCAAAGTGTTCAAATAAATATCCTGCACACTCGGATCGTCGCGCAAGGAATTGAGAAGATTCCCAGTAATCTCAGCATGCTCTGGATCCTGTACTACAACCATGGTATCCTGATTCGGATCCCAGAAGAACTCCAAAACCTCAATTGTCAAACCGGATAGTTTCGAGAACGACTCTCCGACTTTCTTCGTTTCTGATGGGTCGGTGAATACGACTAGGCGGCCTTCCTCGTCCGTAATGATATCCGTCGCTCCGGCTTCGATTGCCTGGTCCAAGTAGTCGTCCGCATTCAAGCCTTCCTTCTTCTCCATGATAACTCGGCCTTTCTTCTCGAACAAGAAGGTAGTCGGTGTCACGGTGCCTCCAATTGTCTTGATCGAGTGTCGGATGTCTTGTAGCACGCGCGCCTTTTGGTCCGTCTGACATTCGATCACTGCCGCTACTGACCCGGGTAGCATCGCTTCAATTGTCAATGACTCCAGTGCTTGACCCGTTACACTGAGCCCCTGTCCACGCGCAATTGCTGCTTCAATGATTATTTTGGGGATGGAGGCGCGCTTCGCATTGGTCAGGGCGAGGGTTAGACGAGGGTTGTACTTTGGATCGGGGCCCCATACTGGCGCAGAAAGAAGCATTAGCCACCTGAGAACAATTGATATTGACTGAGAGGAACGTACATTGTGTTGCGTTGCTAATTTCCTTGCTCACCATCTGGCGCTCCTTGCTCTTTGACTTGTCATTCTTGGCCTTATCATGTTTGATCGTTGACCACTTGCTGTGTCCAGAGAACGAGACGGGGGCTGAGCTGAATCTGCGACAGGTGCTGCATACCGAAGTCGTACGGTGGTGTCGTAGTAGTCTGCCCCATTGCAGCGTCATCTCCATCTCACTTATTTCTTTTTTGCGTTTAATCTAATCTCAATCAAGAGCCAATGCGGCGAAATCCATACATTCCAAAACCGGCCCGACAGTTTATCCGCTCTCCGCTCCGCGGGCATAAGGAGGCACACATACATACACTTCGACCTTCGTGTTTACTGCCTTTCCATTCCTTTCATGGGGATTGCTAAATCCTCAATATCATATTTTCAATGTCGCCCTCCGAGCCTGCCCCCGCATCCACAAAGCCTGAGAACGCGGCCCCGGAGCTGGATGTCTCCAAGCTCCATGCTCTCCCCTCCGAACAACAGGACCTCTATCTGCTTACCTTCACCTCCGATCTTGTGCAGTTCATCTGCGGTCTCGAGTCCGCGCAGCTCTCAGCTCAGCAGAAATCTCTGAAAAAGGAATTGTTCAAGATCTTGACCCTCACCTCCCCTACGATTACGAGAGTCCTCCGCAACAACTTAGGACGATGCTTCGGTACTATCCTCGCGAAAGGGGATCGGGGAATCCTCTTCGAGACTATTACAGATCTACTTGGGCTTATAAATGCAAGCAAGAGCGAGGCAGATTTGAAAGTCAAGTTCGCTGCAGCGCATTGCCTGGGTGAGGTGTTTGTTACCGCCGGCGACAGCGCATTTATGCAGTCCAACGTTGCAACGTCAGGCATGCTGAAGCTGCTCAAGTCTGCCAGTAATCATACGGGCCTGCGCGGTGTCATCTTCTCTGTGCTCCGCAAGATCGTGGTTGGCATCGGTGTCCCGATCGATGAGGCGACTGCCCGCGATATTTGGAAGCAGGGGCGCAATGCGGCGACTGGTGACAAGTCGACATTCGTTCAAGTGCATGCTTGTCGCTGCCTGGAGCAGTTGATAAATACGACCCCATTTTTTGATAATGTTAACGACTTCGAGGTCTTGAAGACCATAATGTGGAAGGTCATTGATAGCCCTACTGCACCGGTTCGACATGCCGCCGCGGCTTGTCTTGGCCGTGCTCTCATTAAGCTCCACGCCACAGAAACGCATGTTATAGCGGCCCCAAAGCCAAAGTCTAAGAAGATGAAGAGGATGTCCAAGAAGCCTGGCCTTGGACCCGGAGACGAAGAAGAGGCTGAGATGTCCGAATCGTCTGTTGCGCCAAAGAAGTCTGAGTCTCGGTTGTTCTTCCTTCTTCCGGATCTCTTACGCCAGCTCTCTTCGCAGTATTTGAAAAGTACAACCTCTAACCGCACCCGTGCTGGCATCTGCATGTGCTACAAGTTTATACTACGCAACCTGGGAGATAAGATTGTCGAAGAGCGATATGGGGAAATTGCCTCCAATCTGCTTATCGAACTTCTTAATCATCCGACGGTCACCTACAACCGATTCCGCCTGCTCATGACCCGCAAGTTTGTGAAGACCATTCTTGAAGACGCTATTGGACGTGAGATGCTTCAGGAAAGCAGCCAGCTTAATGCGGCGAAATGGATCATCAACGAGATCCTGAAGGACTACCCGCAGGTTGTCCAAGAGCGCCGCGAGCCTAGCAAATACACGTTGACCAGCGCCGTCAGTGCTTTGTCGTCCTTGATCTCATCACTTGGATCCGCCTTTGCCATCCATGCCGATAGTTGTCGTGATGCCTTGCTGCAGGTTTTACCCCACCCCAGCTACACAGTCCAGATTCATACTGCTCATTGTTTGCGGAGCTTCGTACTCGCATGTCCCTACCAACTTCTCTCTTGCGTGACCATCTGCATGAATAGTTTAAACAGGGAGATCGGGCAACTTGCTACACCACGACAGTCGCCTCGTCGGTGCGTTGGATATGCAAACGGTCTTTCGGCGATGCTGAGTACTTCCCGTCTGCAACCGCTTTACGGAGCTGTTGACGTTTTTGCGCGCATCTTCTCCCAGGCTACAGATCTTCTCAAGACCAGTAGCACGTGTGAGCTTCGAGTTGCAAGTACGCAAATCCAGGTTGCATGGATCTTAATTGGAGGGCTGATGCCCCTCGGGCCGAGCTTTGTCAAGATTCATCTCTCCCAACTCATGCTGCTTTGGAAGAATGCTCTGCCAAAGCATTTGAAAAAGGAGAATTCCGCCCAGCCAAGCACTCTAGAGACGAGCTTCCTGGCTCATGTTCGTGAATGTGCTTTGAGCGCCCTCCTGGTCTTCATGGAGTTCAACAGCAAGCTTATCACTGCAGACGGTGCGAAGAGAATCGCTGCTATGTTGCAGAACACAGTCGAGTTTTTGGATGACTTGCCACGTCCCAAATCCATGGAAGATATCTCGCAACGTCTTCACCCATCCCTTCAGCTACACGACTTCACCACGATGGTGCGTCGTCGAGTGTTGCAATGCTTCTCAAAGTTGGTGCATGTTCATCATCCTAGCCACGGCGACATAATTTCTCAGTCTAGCCTGCTCAGCCTTGCTATCTCTTCGTTTGCAGATCCAGATGCGCAGTACAGGCCTATGGAAAGCTCCATTGCCGCTTCAACTGGCCAATTTGATGGCCTGTGGGATTTGTGCGATAATTACGGCTTTGGTGTCACTGGGCTTGCTCGACAGTATATCTGGGCTGCATTGTCTGGCACTCATGGAAGTGAGAATAGCCCTGCGTGGTCTGCTATTGATTCAGTTGACGAGGTCGTCGATGATTCTCTCACATTCCCTGTATGCCAAGCAAGCGAGCATGACTCTGTC
This sequence comes from Penicillium longicatenatum, assembly GCF_028827895.1. Classification (NCBI taxonomy): domain Eukaryota; kingdom Fungi; phylum Ascomycota; class Eurotiomycetes; order Eurotiales; family Aspergillaceae; genus Penicillium; species Penicillium longicatenatum. The sequence goes on along the minus strand of NW_026643117.1, from coordinate 1,033,304 downwards.
CTTCTCTACAGCCTGCGAGATGGTGATTCCCTCGTGGTGGATCCACCAACCACTGGTGTTGTCAACTCAGCAATTGATCTGTTCTCGGTCGCCATTGCTCTTCACTCGCCTAAAATTCAAGAGAGTAGTGTGGAGCAGATTGCTTCATTTCTGACCTCTCCGGCTCTCCAGAGAAACCCTGGACGCAAAGCCGCGTTAGGTGTCAATGTTGCAGTTGCTCTCTTGCATGCATTGAAAGTCGCCGTCAAGGAAACCGACTTCGTCGCTGGAAAGTTGAGCACATCGACAGAAAAGACCCTGCAGGAGCTCATTCAGAAATTCACTATCGATGCCGACCCTATTGTTCGAATCATTGGTGTGGAGGCGCTAGGTCGTCTATGCGATAGTGCTGGAAACCCCTGCACTAATACACTGGTCAATTGGCTCGTGGACACCATTGTTGCTAACAGAGAGCCAAATGCTCGAGCTGGCTGTGCTGCTGCTCTTGGATGCATTCATTCCCAGGTTGGCGGTATGGCAGCCGGTCTGCATCTCAAGACGATTGTTGGAGTCCTAATGTCTCTTTGCAATGATCCGCACCCTGTTGTCCATTTCTGGGCTCTTGGTGGGCTGGAAAGAGTGGCTAATTCTGCCGGTCTGACATTCTCTCCATTTGCTTCCAGCTCACTGGGTATGCTGGCTCAGCTCTACAATGCCGACACACACAACGAAGAATGCGCAGCCTTGGCTACCTCCAATATTGAGATGTCATTCTTGACTCCTGTTGTGATCAGTCGATGTGTTGATTCGCTGATCAATGTTCTTGGGCCAGATTTGCAAGATATTGCAAAAACCCGCAACCTTATTCTGACTCTTCTCCGCCAATTCCAGCTAGAGGAAAACACTGCGTTAGTCACCGAGAGCTCGAAGTGCTTGGATCACTTCTCTCTCTATGCCTCCAGCTACATGGATATTCCTGGATACGTCAAGCGTCTGCAAAAAGAGCTTCGTGCAAACAATTCATTCATGCGAGATGTTGCTGTTCGTGGTCTGAGCAATCTGATGAAGCGCGACGCTACATCTGTGGTCCAGATCGCAAATGACACTCTTGAAGATGATATCTGGCTTGCATTCGATGATGCGCCGGGTAACGTTCCCCTCAGGACTATGATTCATGAATGGTTGCAACAAACAGCGCTCACAGAAACTGGGCTTTGGATTCAGCGCTGTCAGACCATCATGACAAAAACGCGCAACAAAGTAGAAATTCCACCGACTACAGCTGTCCAAACAGCTGCGGCGGATATTCCAGACGATGAAGTTGCTGGTTTTGCATCCGCGGTCGCTGGAGATGGCCAGGGTGACCCTGCAAATGGAGCTATCGCAGGCCAGGAATTCCTGAAGTGGCAGACTCGCAACTTTGCAATGTCTTGCCTCTCCGAGCTTCTAGCGACAGTACAAGAAGCCATTTTGCCTGACCAGACCATTCCTGCTGAGCTAGCACTTCAATCCAAAGTTGGCGATATCGTGAGAATGGCATTCTCGGCATCGACTGCTAATGTTATTGAGCTGCGTATTTGGGGTTTGAAAATTATCGATCAAGTCTTGACAGTATGTCCCTTTCGTCCCAGTTTGTTCAAATTTACTTACCATGTTCTAGATGTTTGGTAAGACTCCAGACCCGGATTTCGCCGAGGCCTCTTTGCTTGAGCAGTACCAAGCTCAGATCGGGTCCGCGCTGACTCCTGCGTTTGCGGTCGACTCGTCCCCCGAGCTGGCTTCGGAGGCAATCAACGTCTCGGCCACATTCATCGCGACAGGAATCGTGACCAATGTGGATCGCATGGGAAGAATTCTTAAACTTCTCGTGCTTGGCCTTGAAAACTTTGCCAGTATGTTTCTCTTCTCAGCATTTATGACAAATATACTAATAAATATATAGAAAATCCTGAGACTACTGATATTGGCGATCTCAAAGGCTTGAACTCAAACGCTCGAGTGATGGTCAAGCTGGCGCTGTTTTCTGCTTGGGCTAGACTTCAGATTGCTAGTATCGACCAAGAGTACCTCAACCAGGTTGTTCAGCCTTATGTTGCCAAACTCACCCCACTATGGCTTGCATCTCTCCAGGAATATGCTCGGCTGCGATTTGAGCCTGATATTTCTGGCGCTTTAGGTACAAGCACACAAAGCAACGACTTGGATGAGGTTTATGCTGCATTGAACAGAGAGACATTGCTCAAGTTCTACCAAGATACCTGGCTCAATCTCGTTGATGCGATTGCTGGTTTGGTTGAAAAGGACATTGACTTTGTTTTTGACGCCTTGGATGGCAAGCTGCAGCATCCAGAGGATCCCACTAGCCCTGAGGAGAATGCGAAGAAAGAAAGCCAAGAGCTTACCACTAGCGAGTCTCAAGGGAAGGGCCATGACATAAACTATCGTGAAGAGCCTGTTGCGTTCTTCTTTGTTCTGTTTGGTCTTGCTTTCGAGTCTCTGGTCGACCAAGGGACTACGCCATCACAGCGGCTCGCTATTCTCCAGGCCCTCAAGAGAATCTTAAGACCTATCATTTCTGGTAATGCTATTTACCAAGATGCCATCTTTTCGGAGACCATGGACACCTTTGATCGACTCGTTTTGACCGAGAGCACACCTATCCAGACAGTGATTGTGGGTATCGCGCAGAACCTCTCGCTTGACCACCCTGCAGCACAAAGTGACCAGGAACGAAGTGATCATTTGTCGGATGATATCGAGCAGTTGTTTGAACTGACTAGGAACATAATTCTGGTTCTTGCGGGCATGCTCCCTAACCTCCGTGAATCAACACCCCTGGCAAGGTTCAACGTGTCCTCAGAAGATTCGTTGGCCCTGGTTCGTTTGGCACTGCGCTCTCTTGTTGATGTTGCGTCGGTCTTCCCTTCAATTATTCGCAATGACCTTCACGCTTGTATCCTTCATATTTTTACCACTATTCTGGCAACCGGAATCTGCCAGACCGAAGTTGTACCCCAGGCTCTTCCGATTTTCCGACAGTTCATCCATGGAATCGCGCGTTCGTCCGAAGGTCCAGATGACATGGATGTGGTAACCTACCAGATGCGAGGATGTCTTACACGTTTCTTGACCATCCTCACAATCGCCCAGCGTCGGGAGTCAGAGACCTCCATGCCCTGCGCCAAAAATACGCTTTTGGCTATCACTTTCCTGATAACAGCAGGTGGACATGTCCTACCACCGCAGGACCCTCTTGTCACTCGCGTTCTCGATGAGCTTCTCGATTGTCTCCAAGATGTCGGCCTCGCCACCGTAGCCGCCAGCTGTCTTCGTTCGATCATGCTCAAGCCTAGTCCCCGTTACATGACAGATGATGTGATTTCTCGGTATCTACTTCCAAGATTGATCGCCTTCCTTGTTGGTTGTCCGTCCGACACGGGCGAAATTCCCACAGACCCAGAGAACTCGCGGGCTGTCATCGCTCGCACGCTCGTGTCCTGTGTGTCAAACTCGACCTTCTCCCCTGCTGAGATTCCGGCCGCAGTCTCGCTTGTCATGTCTGCCCTGTTAGCTCGTGCCAATCGCGAGGGACAATCAGTACACCAGGAATCCGCTGGGCATCTGCTTGAATTAGCCAAAGCAGACCAAGCCAGTTTCCGAACATTGGTGGCGAATATGAGTGTAGACCAAAAGTCGCTTGTGGAGGAGGTTCTCCGCAGTGCGGGTATTGGAGCCAGCTCCTCGGCGTCCGGTGAAGCAAATGATAATGTACCGCAAGCTGCACCGACCATTGCCCTGCGCATGGATTTCTAGATTCTGGATGTTGTCGCGAGCTGATGTGATATGATATGAATGCAACAGTGCACAAATGTATAGACCACGAAATGCCTTTTCAATTTTTCTCCCGAGTCCCTCCGGCTCGGGCTGAACCTTAGAATTAAAAGACAATTCCACTTAGTCGAACTTCCAGGGTCCACATGTAGTACAATACACTTGGGGAATACATACATAATTACAAGGTACCAATAATGTAATTCCAAGTTGATAACTAACTAATCTTGGAAATAGTGCGCACAGTCGCATCACTATGAATGGACCTTCAAATCTCTGAAAATCTTGGAAATTCACGCAATCATGGCTGGACCCCGAGCAAAACCGAGATCTAATCAAACTCAAGTCTGCGTTAGGCAAATCGTGGCACGCTTATGTTATCCGCATCAGGTGACGCAATATATGTTTCGCGATCGTTGATGTTCACGCTTCTAAATGCACCAACCTTGATTTCTTCTTCTTATTCTCTGTGTTCAAGAAAAGAACCATTCATCGGGGTAGGAATTCACTCGATAATGCCGCCAGATCGGGGCAGAGCCTCACGAGCGTGCGTTTCGTGCAGAAAGCAGAAAACCCGATGCTATGAGCCCAGTGTCCTAGGCAAAGCATGTTTGCGATGCGAAAGACTTCGTCAAAAATGCTCCCTAACAGAAGCTTCAGGGCGACTTGACGATGAAAATTTAGCCAATCCTCATTCAAACACAGATGCGCGGTATGAATTGAATTCCTCTGCCCCGCGTGTGGAAGTCCCCATGATTGAAAGTATTGACATTTTGATATAGCTTGGAACGCGTGGAGAGAACACTGGCAGCTCTTCTCGATCGCCTTGGAGAAGGCCCGGCAGGCTCCGATGATCATCAGTCCAGCAAGGGAAGCGTACTGACGACCCCGGAAGCTGGGGAAGCTCCGTACAAGGAGACGGAATCTTCCGCCGCCCCGATCATGGTAATCCGAGACCTGGCTACGGATACAGGTATCAAGTCTGCACCCGACACAAGGCCTCTCGAGACAGTCTTAGATGACATTATTTCGCCCGATCTGGCTTTGACTCTCATCACAATGTACGCCTTTCAAGCTCGACTATCCATCAACATAAGCCTGTCTTGAGTTCATACTAACATTGATGCCCAGATTTGTCGAGTATTATGGTCGATGGATTCTCTATGACCCGGAAGGCGACCCCGCTGCTCTCCTACCCCGCGTGAAGAGATCGCCCTTACTTTTCTGTGCGTGTTGCTTAATCGCTGTGCGGCATAGCTCCGAACAACTAGCTGCAAGTCTGGCTCCTAAACTTTATGATTACGCTCGGTCCTCTGTTTCGAGCAGCCTTTTGATCGCCCCACAGTCTATTGAGTTCTTCCAGGCAACCCTTATTCTTTGCATGTGGTCTACAACTGTGGGCCAGGTGCCCTTAAGCATTGATAGCTGGCTTCTAAGTGGGTTTGCCCTGCAGCACAGTCAATCCAGCCCCCTATTTGCAGCGGTGACATCTCAGTCCCAGCCACCAACCAGGATGGATGAAAAGACCCTTGATCGATGTTGCCTGTGGAACCATCTTTGTCTAGCACACTTGCACTATTGTGTTGGCACAAGCCGCAAATCTATGCTACAGGCTTGGCAGATTGAGCGTTGTCGGGCTATTATTGACTCCGATCATGCAACTAATTTTGAAATCCGGATGGTTGCCGAGATACACCTCTACTGGACTGTCTATGGACACTTGATTGAAGAATCGGTAGATTTGCTCAAGTCAGTCGCGGATCTACAGGCGTGGAGGAGACGATGGGAATTTGTGATTGGTACGTCGCCGGGTCTTTTATCAACCCAGTGGGCACGAGGAAATGCTGACATTTGAACTTTAAGAGCAGCCAAGATCTCAGTTTCTGCTGATGGGTTTCCATTTTTCCAATCTTCTCTTATACGAACATGCACTGAAATCAAAGACTGCTCGTGCTCAAGAGTCAGTCGTCTCAGAAATGGTCCGCCATTCAACAGCTATCGTGCACCTAGCCATGAATACAGTAGATGAGCGTACTCGCCACTTGACCGATCATATTTATCACATGATTACATTCGCAGCGATTGTCATCTGTCGTTTACTCAACCATTATGAAAGCCAGGTAAGTAGGGCATGTGACACCAGAGACTTAGATGCTCTCATCCAAAATCTGGTTGACTGGCTTCATTGCATTGGCCTTCCCTGTCATGCTGCACATACCCTGGGAAATATCATCTCCAAAGTACATCAGAAACTACGCCCCCGCGTTGAAGTCTTGCCAGACCCAATACAGGATTTCCCCGAAGAGAGCTTCACCAACTACTATTTTCCGGAGTTCTTGGGGCTAGGGCCGTCCGCCGATGGAAATTGGGATCTATTGTCAGACTTGGGCTTCTTCCATCAGAGCCCCTCGGATAATTCACTGCAAAGATGAACTCCAACATATCCCTCAGAAACAAGAAAGAAACCCTTCGAGGCAGAAAATTGGATGTTCTAATACCCTCCGTGCTTTTTCTCAATACAGCGCAATAATGGGAAAATGATGGCAGAGAATGCAAATGTCATCTCATGACCTATGTTTGCACCCATGCCAATCAGTGAAGCAATCGGCCCAGAGTACCAAGTCATATGCATTCCAAGAGCGGCCCCAGCGAATCCAAAGCAGAAAGCTCCAACCGATGCCCAGCCGAACGGAAGGGCCGCTGGGTTATTCCAGTTTTCCAAGTCATACGCTGACCATCGTCTTCGAAAGATAAAGTGCTCTTCCATCACAACCGTAGCATGGATAACTGTCCAATACCCGATGACACTGAGGAAGGTCTGCAGGGCGTCATCAAAATACTTCGCTGCACAGCAACCGACAATGACTGCTACTACAGATCCGACTGTCACTAGTACAGGGCGGGGAATCCGAATAGCCCATGTACCAAGATTCTGGGCGTGCAAAGCAAAGGAATAATTGTTCGGGATATTGTTCTTCCAATCAATCAATACAGGCTAGGCATTTGAGTTGACCAGAAATTGACTTACCGGAATTGAACTCAACGCTGCCAGAACCATGAGGAACTTTCCAAATCCACCGGCCGGCTCCAACGACATTTGCAGCAAGCCTCCAATAGAAGAAGCTGAATATGCGTCTTTCCATGCAACATTTGTCACAGTTCCAGTATATAGCGCCGCGCCGAGCGACTGCACCAAAACACTTGGCACGAAGATGCCCACATATGTCGCAGCGAAGATTTTCCAGCGCGGAGTGTCGTGTGGCATACGAACATTATAATCTGCAGCACAATTCACCCATGAAAGTGAAAAAGAGAAGATACTGGCCATGTATGAGAGGACAGCAGCCGCCCTGTCGGCACTCTGGAGGTCTTTCGGACTTGCTGCCGTGAACGATGATGCTCCCGTACCAGCAGCAACACACCACACAATAAATGGGAAAATCCATATGAACGTGTCTAGACGATGAATCCATGTGATACCCAGTGCGCAGATAATCCACACCAGTGTACATATGATGATCACACCAGCCCAAGTGGGACATCTTCCATTCGACAATGCGTTGAGGACGGAGGCTCCTGAGATGGAGTTAATCGCATTCCAGCCTGTTGTTGCGACCATGGAGAATATGACGACGAGCATGTTGCCCCAGTATCCGAAGGAGTACCGGCTGCAGGAGTAGAAGGTTCGTTAGTAGGTACTCAAGTGCATGGTATGTGAGAATCTACCGTTCGCGGCTGCTCAACACGTCGAGATAAAAGGGGTGCAGGAGAAGCGACTTACGAAAAGGTTGTCATTCTCAAGCCTGTCAACCCGGCTGTAGCTGTCCATGCTGGGAGAAGATCACTGAATAGGTTGATCACCACAATCACAATGAAGCAGTCCCAGAACCCAAGGCCCATGAAGCCTCCTAGTGATCCAATATTCAGTGTAGCAATGGCCATGTTGGCGCTGAACCTGTGACATTCATGACGACAATTAGCAAACCTTCATAGGGAATAACGAAATATACGAATATTAAATTGAACCTACCAGAACGTAGTAGCGTGCCAGAACTTGGTTGTCTTCTCCTTTCTTTCATCATCGGTGACTCGTTCAATGCCACCCTCCTCAATGGATATTCTTCTTGAAAACCACGGTTGGGTCTTTGAAGAATCCCCTTCTCCAGACAACTCGGAGGTCTTATCCGTAGACATTATTGTGTGGCTCATAGTCACACCAGAGGAATACTATGAAGATGGGAAATTTCTGTATGCCATTTTGCACAGGATCAGCCATTCTATATCTACGTTATCCCCTGCAATAGAGTACAATGGTATCTCTATGGCTCAATGATAAGCATATCACAGGCGTATCTGACGCCATCAAGACTATACTTTGCAGCTGCAAATGAGATTGCTTGGTTTGATACTTGGAGGACCCACCGGGTACATACCCCGGAGCTATCCAGGTAGGTACCCACGATTGTATAATTGTATTTGGACTACAGAGAGAGTACAAGTTCACAGTGAACAGGAACATTCAGCATGTTTTAGTCTCGTATCAAAATAGCCTATCAGTCGCCAGCTCATATCGCCCCGTGGGTCCATGCAGAATGGCCTCCACTTATCTGCCGCGGCATCCCGCGGCATGCCGGTCTATCTTGCCCTAACTAGAGCTGAGCAATAGAATCCTCATCATGACATTTGTTTTCTTGGAAGATAAAAAGCAAACGATCCGGCAGTATTTGCTCAGGTATTGTCAGTAATTTCCCTCCATCCTCTACACCTACTTACAATGGAGCAGCAAACCTTTCGTCGCCGCGGCGTCGGTCTCCGCGGCGTAGACGAGAAACGAGTCTCACCCGGCTACGTCCTCTACTCTCCCTTGACCTCCAACACGGCTCACCTCATCTCGACAACCGGTGAAGAAGTCCATCGGTGGACATTACCCCACCGTGCAGGTCGACACTCCCGCATCCTACCCGACGGCAATCTCGCTTACAATGGCGTGCACCCGGACGCACCCTCGCTATTCCCTATGTGGGCGAAATACCGCGGCGGCGTGATGATGCAGGTCGATCCTGCTGGAGAAATCCTGCGCCAATACTCCGATCCGTACGCGCATCATGACCAGAATCATCTGGATGACGGTACGATTCTGTACACAACTCTCGAGGCTCTCACAGCCGAAGAAGCAGCTCGTGTCCAAGGCGGGATCGAAGGCAGCGAAGCACCATCTGGTACCATATACGCAGATTGCATCAAGCTCGTAGATCCTTGGTCTACCTCGAACAAATCCTCGTCTGCTGACTTCAACGGTTTGGACGGGAAGGGAGGTGCGAAACTCCTATGGTCCTGGCGGGCAATCGATCATCTCGATACAGCTGCTTTCGCCGCGCATTCGCATTACCCACGCGAACACTGGCCGTTAATCAACAGTGTTTCTTTCAACTCAGACGGGAACATCATCGCCTCAACCCGAAATGCATCATCCGTTTTCGTCATCGAGCGTGCGACAGGCAAAGTAATTTGGACCGTATCCGCGCCGACGGTCTGCCAGCAGCACTGTGCGCATCAGATCAATTCGGAGGGAGATATACTTGTTCTTGACAACGGAGTCTTTAGACCGGGTGTTTCAGTGCCGTTCTCAAGAGCTGTGGTACTTTCCAAGGGGAAGAAGGTTAAGTGGGAATATAAAGATTTTTCAACTGGTGGATTGGGATTTTTCACACCTTTCATGGGATCTGCACAGCAATTGAAAGGTGGAAATGTTTTGATTTGCGAGGCGGCTACTGGACGTATTTTTGAGGTTACGGTTGGTGGAGAGATGGTTTGGGAGTTTGTTGTGCCTCAGTTGAAGGATTATAAGGGAGTCATGGGAGATGCGGAGTTGGAGGAGATGCAGCGCATTGGGTTTTCGAATCAGAGTAATGCGATTTTCAGGGCTTATAAGTACCTTCCCGAGGAGATTGCTTGGCTGAGGGAGAATTGAATGTTATCGAAAAGGCGTTGAAAATAGAATGCTTCTAGAACGTTGTCGTTGTGGTTTCATTTTCTACAAGAAGCATCGTTGTGTAAGGTTGCCACCTCAGAAGAATATTTACATCTCGGCATAGGAAAACTTTGCATAAATTGAACAGTCTATAGTAATTGTAGGTTTGTAATGTATAGTGTGGGTATCTGGATCTATTGGTGATGTACAGGTGACTCATTTGAAGAGTCATCGCTTTAAAAAAGTAGAAATGGTGTACAAAGGACTGGCGGTTGCGTGTTTGTTTGTATAGTTCAAAAGAAAGAAAAAAAGAGGGGGATTGGCTCATGATGTTCAGCCCAGTGATTCTCCAAGGTGCTCCACTGCGATAGATGGTGTCTTAGTCTTTATTGGGGTTTCATGGATGACCCGGGTTTCTTTTGTGACCTCCTTGACAGGTTTCTCAACCTCGACTGCCTTGGCTGGCTCTTGCGGCTTGCGAGTAGAGGCGTACTTGAGGAACAGAATCATCATGACTGCAAGATGTGTTAGCATTGAAGATGGAATCTTGACGGGGAAGAAGACTTACAGGCACAAGTGGCAACTGCCATAGCAGCGCGTCTTGTCAGAATCCATCTAAGGCCTTCGATCTCGCTCTTTCCATCGCTGTTCAGAGAGACAGTAATCTTGTAATTCAACTCTTGATCTGATGTGTCGATAACCCGTTGTTGCTCACGAGTGCTCATCTTGTGGTCATTGAACATGCCCTTGATCTCATCCTTCATACCAGCCAGCTCCTGGTTCAGGCGCTGGGAGAGTATATCTGTCTCATGCTCCAGCTGGCCCCGAGAAGCTCTTTGCCTTTGAACCTCAGAGGCACGGGCTGTTTGAAGCGACTGCTGGAGCTCCGAGCACGCTGCCTTGAATAAATACGATTCATTTTCCTCGTCAGATTTGGAAGTCAAGCTCTGCTGGGCAAAGTCGAGGTTCTTTTGTAGAATGGTTCGGACGGCTTTCATAATTGTCGTGGATTGCTCGTGCGTGAAACCACCTTTAGAGAGGTCTTGAACGAGGGAGTAGGTATCGAAATGGTGGACATATGGCGCTGGCGACATGTGTGGCGGTTTGTGTTCGGCGTTTGATGGGTCCGTTGGGGTGAGATACGTCGATGGAGAGGGCATATGGTAGACTTCTTCAAAGGAGCTGTTGGTATTTGCATATGGAGACATCTGAGAGATCCCTTCCCCTACTTCTTCAAACGGGAATGAAGCTGAAGCGCTTGTTGTGGTCTCAGCATCCGATCCTTGCTCTTGGGGTTGCGCCGAGGCAGCGGAAGCATTGCTTTTGGCAGAGTCAGCTGCAACCTGCTCCGACAGATATGAACCTGCAGCATCGGCTGGGTCTTTTTGTGACTCCGAAGGCTGTGACTCAGCCTGTTCTTGTGGCTGTGGCGGTGGTTGCGATAATGATTGCTCCGATGACGAGCGATTCCCCTCTGTATTGTCTACCTCCTCACTAGCTGCCCCTGAGGTTTCTGCCGGTTGTTTTGAAGAATTGTCTTCTGAGTGCAGGGGTGGGGGTATATTTGGTTCCACGGCTGGTCCATATCGTCGATGGTAGGCTTGCTGTTTGCGGCGGTGACTGGTGTGAAATGACCTTCGGGGCCTAGGGAGCGGAATGGCGCGTATTATTTTTGGTTCACATGGTCGGATAGCTCGAATGAGATTAGGGTAAAGGAAGGGCAACCGAGGTGTGGTCATATTGAAGGAGAGAGTTGCAAGAAGAAAGAAACCTTTCCCGTCGGCGAAATGAGTGACTTCATTCCCCCGCGGGAAGAGCTGATTACCTAACCGGATTATGGTTAACAGGATCCCTCCGCCTTGATTGGTCGGTTGGCGGGTATACAAACTAAAATGCATTCAGCTTCGTAATGGATTTTGAACGCCCTGTAATCGTGTCCTATTGTATCTTTGATAATTTCAGCTAAGAGACAAGTTACCAGGTGAGGTTATTATGTCATTGTGGATAACAGGCCGTTGGCGACGGTCGCAATGGCCGAGCCATTCGACATGAATGGCTCCGCACGCCCGGTGACAGTGACAATAATACCACCTCCAAGAAGAACGAACGCAATTGGAATCGCTATAGGTAGAAAATTACCCACCACCGACTGAGTTGTGCTCGCCGAATCTAGGCCTGGAAATATTGCGGTAGGTATCAGGTTAGAAAAAAGAGGGGGCCGACGAAGAGGAATTGGAAGACGAATGTGCCCGGATCGATCGTTACTTCAGTAGCCGTGGAACGAGCATAACATACTCGCCGTAGAACACCCCCAAGCATTCAAAAGCGAAGAGAATGGCAACGGAGCTCACCAGAAATCCGATCACTTTTTCACTAGGTATTCCTTAGGAACCTCCGGCATACACCAATGTTAAGATGAAGCAAATGATGCCGGCCATGGCCACGATTACCCCAATCGGGCCCTTTCCAATAGTCAGACGCCCCCTTCTGTCCGTCAGTCTCCTCTGTCTCTCTCTGTGATCATTTGCCGGCCTTCCCACTGTTAGTCTCTTCCGGGTTCCCCACTTTTAATACCCCACATTAAAATACAATCACCTGCATGTCGATACTATATATTTTCCCCGTTCTAGATCCTTGAAATCTAGCAATAGAATTCACAAGGTTAACGGAACCCCACCCTTCATACCCTGCGCGCCCTCCGCTCCATGTAGGTCTAAATCGGCACATCTCCTATTTAAAGACCGGCATCATGCTTCTTTTCTGTCGCCTCAGTTCAAGGAAGTGATGTGAATGAACTGCTTCAAAAATCTCAGATCTTCGGGAATGACGTGCAATTAATAATTTAAATCAATCCAACTACCAAGACTTAATATTGTTCTCACCACTGAGGAATGGTCTATATCCCGTGACCCGCGTATGATCCAATATTTGGCTTCCCTCTGGGTATTTCTGCTCCCCAAAAATCCTTTCCACCGTCATCATTAATTATTGTTCCTTTTTTCAGTGCTCCGCTTCCTGCTCGGAGCTTGTAACCACCTAAACCATCCAAAGTGCTGCTGTTTTGTCCGGCTTCAACAAATTTCGGGTCTCCCTGGAATTCCAGCCACGATGAAGGCAATTTCATATTCTGGAACATATTTGTTTGGTACTCAATATTTGCGCCAAACGGAAGAGTGGAGTTCTCGGTTGCCACCACGATATTGTTCGAAAAACGAGTTGAGGGGGGCAAATGAAATTCAAGGTCTTTGTCGGGGCAATAGACGACATTGTTGTAGAACCACAGAGTTGGAGCATCACCATTACTATAGATTCGACAATCATTTTCGAAGATATTATATCTGACAATCTGCGTGGCGCCACCAGGGGAGGTGCCACAACCGTCACAGTTCAGGAAGATTCCCCCGGCGTTGTCGTGGCTGTAGTTGTACTCGACTGTGCATGTTCCGGTGTTTCCCCAATCGCAGTCAAAAGCTTCACTGTCAATCTCAGACATAATGGATCCATACACAATATTGTACCGCATTACCGCATTATGGCACCCGAGTACCCAGATCCCCGCAAAGTTTCCGCCGGAGTATGGGTATGCTCCATACCCAAGGTCTCCAGCAACGTTGTGATCAATCAATGGCGATATCGCATAGGAGATTACAATGCCGTCACCACCAACTTTTTCAATCTTGTTATCGTGCACTCGTAGATTTTTTCCCTGATTGTCGAGTTGGCCGAGGCGTACTTTAATGCCACCCCCACCACAGTTTGAAAGATCATTGTCATAGATCTCAACGTCGTCATAGCGGGAGTAGTTGGCGGTTCCTTGTAGTAATATGCAGGCGGAGTTGGAGAAGTCGCTTGCATAAAGTCGCTTATTTGTATTCCCGGCAACAGTGTCGATGCGTAAATTCCGGATTGTAATACCAGCGTGGATGCGACCGTCAGTCGCCTCCACATCAATACCCTGACGGCGACCTTCTTCCTCAGCCGCATTCGTGAGCAAAAGATCAGAAATTATCCAGTAGTCAACGTTCCGAAGGTAGACGGTCGCATTGAATTGACCTTCCGCGTCAATTACGGGGAGTCCCCCGCGGCCATATCGAGTGACGATGATGGGAGACTCCTCCGTTCCACTGCCCCGAGGCATCAGTTGACCTGTGCAATTCACTTCAGATTTGAAAAGAAGCTTATCACCGGGACTGAAGGTGAAATCATTGACTAGCGATAATGACGTGTAGGGACGAGTCTGTGAGCCATCCGGGGCACCTGAGCCGCTCCATGAACAGTCAACATAGATCAATTTGGCCGATACAATTGATGAACTTGCTAGCAATGCAGTCAAGAGCCCGAGTGAAGTCTTCATCTTCGATATGTATCTGTGCAATGCTATATTCTCGGAGGCTTTGATGGCTACAAGAAACTCTTCTATATAAACAACAGGAAGCTTGGGATCAGAGCATGCCCAGAACTTTCATGTTCCAGCGTAACCTCATCCACGTTGCGACCTGATAAGAACAGGTTGAATCTCAATTGTTGCAACTTATATTTACAGTCGTATCTTTATGGCCCATTCTTTCCTAGTATTTGCGCCAAGACAGGCCGCGTCTTGAGATGAAACCATCCCCGCTCGTGGCTGGGTGTTTACCGAGATGTTCCGCACGCGATCAGATAGAGATCCGGGTTTCCCACAGATTGCAAACTGTGCACGCGCTAATGCACGGCACTTGATACAGTATGTGTCGGCAATCGAGACGAATCCGACCTCGGAATTTCCGTGTACATTTATTATGACGGCAACGGATTCTGTAACGTGATTAATACGACCCAGCCATTCGCGTAATCGAATTAGAGTTAGTGCTCCACTAGATACCCCCTGTATCATGTTGATCTTCATACCTGGCAGTCCTTCAATATCACTACTCGCCTACTACCCACTCGGAAATGGTCGTGGTAAAACCATAGCGAAGGTAATGCTTTGCAGTAAGATGATCGGAGAGCTAAATTATAATTTTCCCCGTCTCCGTTTTCAGCGATATTTTTTCACCTTTATTGGAATATCAGCATATTCCCAATTTATCTCACTCTGATGAAGCATATCCCACAATGAAGTTTATCTTCACTTTGAATTTTGCCTTGTGCCTTTTAATTAGGATTGCAGCCAGTGCTCCCTTGGATCCGAAACTCTCAACTCCGACGGAACGCTTTCAACGTCGTTCGACATGGGTCCACCCTGGTGTGATGATTAGCCAGGAACAGATTAATTACTTCAAAGCAAAGGTGGCTGCCTCTTCGTCACCTTGGCTTGCGGCTTATGATCAGCTTCTTGAACAAACGGGGGTCGCGGATAAGACATATACGCCCTCACCAGTACCAACCGTTGTCTGTGGATCGTACAGCAACCCTGATGTCGGATGTTCCGCCGAGCGCGAAGACTCTCTTGCGGCGTATGGCAATGCCTTGGCATGGATTGTCAGTGAAGAGCAGTCATACGCAGATAGAGCTATTGATATTATGAATTCTTGGTCTTCGACTATCCTAAGTCATAATGATACCAATGCGCCAATTCAGTCCGGCTGGGTCGGATCAGTCTGGGCTCGTACGGGAGAACTTATACGGTATTCTGATGCTGGCTGGAGCACCATCCAGATCGAAGACTTTGAGGATATGCTGCGCACAGCCTACATGCCATTTGTGATTGGTGGCTCAACTTATAACGGAAACTGGGAGTTAGGTTGGTAAAAGTCCGAGTCATTTCAAGATAAGAACACTAACCTAGCGCGCAAAAGTCATGACAGAAGCCGCTATGTTTATGGGTGTGTTTCTTGAAAAATTCCACTGCATACGATACCGCCATGGAGCTCTTTGAAGCTCGCGTTCCTGCCTATATCTACATGACCTCTGACGGTTCTTTGCCCGTTTACCCGCGAGGTATCACTACCGAGGCTGCCTTGATCAGCTATTGGGAGGGACAAAGCACATTCGAAGCCAGCGGTATGGCACAAGAGACATGTAGAGACCTGGAGCATACGGGATATGGTCTGGCATCCATCGCACATGTGTCCGAGATGTCACGCATCCAGGGTACAGATTTATACCAGACTTCTATCGGCACTCGTCTTCAAGCGGCCCTTGAGTTCCACACGCAGTTTTCCGAGGGTGTTGATGTTCCATCGTGGCTCTGTGACGGCACTCTCGATTCTACCTTGCTCTCCACGACGGAAATTGGATTTAATGCATTTGCGACAAGATTGGGATACACAAACTTGACATATACTGACGAGTGGACCGTTGCACGTCGGCCGGCCGGAAGTAATGGACTTTTTGTGGCATATGAGACCCTCACCCATGCCAATAATCCCAACTAAACATATTAACAGCGTATTTTGTGTTTCCCATGTGTCTACTAGACGGTTTGTGTTCCGTGATCTTCACTCTGTACTCGTTGGGTAATGTCAAATTTGTCAACATAGGTTTGGATCAATGTGTCCGCGACTGGCTTCATGGGAAGCAGCTGTTTCAATGTCTCCAGCCACAGTATCACGTGCCAGGATACCAAGCCGATGACCATCATTGGCCAGAGAATAAATTTTGTAACGAAGAGTATTGATCGCCGGGCTCCTGATCTTCTGAACAGGGTAGGACCGAAGCTCGGCAAACTAGCACTGGTGAAGGGATGCTCGATGTTCTTTAGATGAGATGGTTGGTGTTGCATACATGTTGGTAGAAGCTGAGAAGATAGCTATACCCATAGAACTTGGGGATGGTCTCTTCAACTTTCAAGTGAGTAATTTACCATTCCAGTCGGAAAAGGCCAGGGTCTTGCCGCCGGCTCTATCAACGAAACGTTGTATGCAAGGACATTACAGCGCTACCCGACTGTTTATCGCTGGAAGCTCCATGCACCGAGGATGGGGTTGCTAGGTCGCCTCAGTAAGTATGCCTATCGGCATTTCCTGTCTTCGAAAACAGTGTACCCCTAGGCCCGTACCCGAAACCAGGGTGATATGTATTAGGATAAGCGGTAAGGTATCAGCCAGTTAGGTATCTATATAGATTACAACCTAGCCAAATATGGCTTAAACTGTTACCGGTTACGAGCCGAGAAACAAGCTGTGCGTGCTGAAGGAGTAAACTGTTTCCGAATTTTACTGTAAGTCTAGTGAAGAAATATGTGAAAGGCTGAAGCTGGCCTGATTGATCTAGCTAGACCAAGAACTATTTACAATAATCTTAGAGAGAACAACGGCCGTCTCCTGCAGGAGGCAGCCCGCCGCAGCGGTATAGGTAGATGCACGGAGGCAAGATATACTACATCCCGCCAGGACACTCTCCGTCAACATATCGATTATTAGACTCGCTGGCCTATCCCAAAGACGCTAGGAGATCGCTGCTGCTAATTCGATCCTCGGTTAACACAATAAGTCCGAAGTAAATGGTAATTTATGAAAGGGGCTGGTTACGACGCGATTTACACCAGATCAAGCAAAATCTATCGGTCGCAAACAATTTGAGGCCAATTTCGATAAGGAGCAATTTGAAACGTGGATCCAGGACCTAGAGACGTAGAGGATCGCCTATTTGTGAGTTCAGCGATCGTACTCAATACAAGAACTCGGACCTCGCGTGCCGAACCCCGCCACTTATCACCACCACCATGATCATTATCACCCATCAGTCCATCATTGATCCTCTTCCAATCCATCTGCTCCTCGAATATCATCACCGTAATATTTATTGTGTTTCATCATGCAAAAGACCAGGAAGCGTCCCCGTCTCAGTTCTGAAGCCGACTCGACGACACCTGCCTGCAATCAATGTCGGTCGCGCAAGGTCAGTCCTCTCATCACTGTATGGATGGATCGAATAGTAAATCAGCTCCATTCAGATTCGATGCGATCGCAACCAGCCGGAATGTTCCGCCTGTTGCAAAGCTGGCGTTCCCCTGCGACTTTTCCGCCTCGTTCAAAAGGACCAACCCCGCCAGACAACTGTGCGATTTCTCTGAATATTATTGTTATGCAAAAATGTAAAAGGCTAACATAGTCAGATTAAATGACTTCTCGTCCGTCCTCAGCCGATTAGACCACGTAGATCGGTCCCTGGCGCGCCTGTCGCAGCAAGTCGAGTCGTTGACCGCAAATTGCATCGTGACCACAGAGCCGCTGCCCTTGCCCACCACTAAAGATCGGAATGGACCAGAGATGAACAGGGAAGAAGGGCCACCGGAAGATATGGCCTCAGAAAAGGTTCTCTTGACTGTGGGGTGTGGCGAGCGTCAGTATGGCTATCCCGCTGCACTGTGCTTGTTCCGTGCCTCGCAGAAACTGCTGGGGGCAGCCCTGCATACCGAACCTCCGCTACGCGGTCCGCTGGCAGGAAGAATGGGAAATCCCGCCTTACGACCATCGTTGCTGCGTCATTACGAGATGTTTCCGTTTCGACGGGGGTGTACCGAGCCGCCCATCACCAGTGACCAAAGACCCATCACGCCGCCTCCCCAGGATGTCCTGTATTCAGTACTCGATCGCTACTTGAATCACATTAACCTTCATACTCCTGTGTTTGAGGCTGGTGTCTTGTATGAGACCATTCCGAAGTGCTACCGATCCAATGGTCCTTCTGTCCACCGGTCCTGGCTGGTATGTTTGAACAGTATTGTCCTGCTTACCTTGCATCTCGACACCCGTGTGGCCCGACGATCTGGCCTTGATATCGACCCATGGAGACAGCATTCAGAGGTAATTTCAAACGCTTTGAACAACTGTCGCCGTGCCTTGGCCGAGCTAGACGCGCTGTCGCAGCCAACAGTGGTCAACATCCAGGCTCTCATCATGCTGGTAAGGAACAGGGCCCTGTAGGTATCACGAATGGCCAAATTGACTATGACAGGCTCTAGTGGCGCGAGAGTTCTTCATTAATGCGGTATTCGAGAAGGTCTGCTCTGCAGCCTGTAAAACAGCACGGTCCATCGGCCTCCACCGGTGCGTCGGGACTGTGAATGACAGTGCACTGCAAGCCCGCCAGCGACTCTTCTGGATCTTGTATGCCATGGATAAAACCCGTGTCTTCCTCAGCGGACATTCTCCCGATCTATATCTCTTTGACTCTGAGTTCCAACCCCCCCCACCCACCCCGCTGATACCCGTTGAGATGCAACTCCACTCCACCGCAGCACACATGATGGCTGTCTGGGAGGAAATTTATATCGGGCTATACTCGGCGCGAGCAGTGTTCTTGGGGGCAGATCATCGGCGCGAGCAATTGCATCGGTTGAACCGTCTGTGCGACGAGCGTTTACCGCCACTTCCGTCGCTGGTGTCTCGCGACCCTGGCCTGCGCCTGATGCAGCTGGAGATCAAATACTGCTACCATGTCACCAAGATTCTGATCCACCGCTGCCACCGGACAGCCGAGGAATGGCAGGTAACCCGCGAGCATGCCGTATCCGCTCTCAAGACCATAACGGATGTCTTCGAGGAGCCTGTAACACCAGGCAGTTGTATGGTTCTGGGCCGGTAGGTGCTTTCACACCCCTCACATCCACTTGAAGCTGATCAATTACTTGTAGGATGTTCCAGAACTACCCACTTGTTGCCTTTCACGACCTCTGCGCGCAATACCTGACGGGGGAGGGTGCAGTCGACCTCGCGGCCATTGTTCCGCAGCTGATCAGGGTCCGCGACCAACTGAGCTCCTTAGAGAACAAGGATATACCAAATGCATATGCGACGAAGCTACATCTGGGTGTCGCTTGGTGCACCGAATTAATGAGCATGATCACCGACTCGAGTGAGGCCTTGGGGCCAACACCATGCCTGCTGACCCCGTCGACCATTACTGATATGGGAGACTTTCGGCCATCTGCGTCGGTCGGGCATGACTCCGCGATTTACTTGCCTGGTACTGACAACACGCTGATTCGGGAGCAAGCAAACATCTTGGAGACATTTGATTCGCCCAATTACTTCTTCGACCCGGCACTTCTTGAAGTTCTGCTCTCAGAAGGACATTTCGCCCCGTAGATGCCGAATTTATGATCATGAATTTGTTTACGCTCTCTTTAAAAATATCACAGGAGTTTCAGCCGTGCGACTGAGATGATTTCTTAGGCACGACAAAGTGGCTGGTATCACCGTACAGTATATGGTTTTTGTATTAGAAACTGAATGAATAACCACCTTATTACACATTGGAGGCCAGTCATCGGGATATGGGAATTGTCTAGAAGCGGTTGGCAACACCTGAAACAGGTAAGCCTGCAACCACTGAGGCCAATCCTCATTCCGTCCTCCGCAATCCTTCTAGGGTCATCTTTCAGGTTTTGTTGGCCGACATGCGCGACCACAGTCGAATCTTCTGCCCAAACAGATAGAAGATGACTGGGACTGGGGCCAAAGCGACGGCCAGAAACGCCAACAGACTGGTCGCCCAGGGAAAGCCCAGCCGGTGGTACATAGCATTGGCAAAGAGAGGAAATCCGGCCCCGAAGCAGCTCCGGACGACGGTATTGGCGGAGATGGCGCTGTTCGCGTAGATCAGGTACACGTCGACGATATATTTCAGGCCCGAGATAAAGGTGGCGAACATCGATGCCGACACCAGCGCCGGCGCAATGATCTCCGCACCCCAGGGGATACTAGGATTGCTTGTCCACGCGAACCAGAACAGTCCGATGGGGAGTCCGACGGCGCCCACGATCATCGGCGGCAGACGACGCTCCGGCACCACCTTACCCGGTGTCGAGTTGACCTGGTGGGCGAAGATGGTCATAGACCAAGTCACCATGCCCATCAGTCCTAGGATGATGCCGACGAAGAGACTCAGGAAGGAAAGTGATCCAATTTGGGGCTTCCACCCACGTTCCTCTACGAATGAGATGGGGAAGCCCTCGAAGAACAGGAATAGCAGTCCATAGAGAAAGCTCATGTACAGGGTAACCAGCATCATGATGGGCTCCGTCGCAAGAAGAGCTGTATGAAGAGTGAGTAGGTGTGGGGGCATGATCTCGAGGGTCACAACTTACTCCACGGGCGCAACAGATAAATCTGCGCGAAGGACATAAACGTTGTCTCCCCTTCCTCTTCCATCTTACTATGGAGTGCCCAATTCTTGGTTTGAAATCGTAGTCGCGCCGCCTTGGCCGTGAGCAGCGTGGGTGCATAAGTCTCGGGCAGGACGACCCACGCGAGGATGGAGAAGCTATAGGCGGCGATCATCGTGACCCACATGGTCCATCGCCAGCCTAGATAGCTCTCCGTGATAAAGTCGCCGACAATGGGCCCGATAACGGGACCCACGAAGGCTGTGGCCACGAAGCAGTCTAGCGAGATGCCTCGACTGACTGCGGTGTTCCAAACGTCTGTCAAGGCTCCCCCTGTCACAGCCATTGACGACGCCCCGAAGGCGCCGCTGAAGAAGCGTGAGATCAGAATGGTATAGAAGTTCTCTGCCACTGCAATCGGAATACAGAAGGTCGAGAAGAGCACGACACCGCTGAGAATGGGCCATCGCCTTCCGTACTTCTCAGACAGTGGGCCAAAGATCAAGGGACCTGTGACAAACCCCTATTCGTAAACAACGGTTGTTAACTTCAAATAATGTTAGGGTACACAAAACTAGGGAGGACATGCCATCAAAAATATGGTAGTGGTCGTCAGAATGGCCACCTCGGAGCTGATGTGGAATTCTTTCTCCAGTGAGGTAAGAGTGCCACTCATGATGCTGGACCCGATGTTGACGATCAAGGGTAAAACAACGAGTACAAAACTGATGAACCACCTGTACCGGAGGGACCAGTTATGGGGGTTTTCCGAGTCACAGGGGCCATCCCATTCTACCACCCACGTCGGCTCTGGGGGGTCGGGCCCCGTCTCGGTGTCGGGCATCGCGTTGACCTTTATTGCGGAATTTCTCAATACGCTGTGGTGAGATTTGAATTGATTTTGAGAGAAGAGAATTGACAGAGGCGATTGAATGAAGGTGTCCGCCTATATGTATCCGTCATGCGGAGTTCGGCTGCCGCGCCCGAGGAGAATTACGTGCGCATACAAGGAATAGGCATTTACGATCCATTGATTGGCAATGTTCAGGGGTGGAGATTACTAGTCGGAAGTACGGCATACACAGAGAGGGAAATGATAAGCACATGAACGGCATTTAAAGGTGATACTTATACTCAAAGATTAAGCGGCCAGGACCTCGCCCAGGATGGGACTGGCGGTCAACCGATATGCATCCTGAATGTACTCTAGGCTCAATGAGAATGGCTTGCCCATAACATTGGGAACCAATTTCCCAATAAGCCGTTGAGGGTCGACGTCGCCGTCGCGAATTCGTTCCTCCAAAAAGCTGCGGTACGAAGGCACCCCGTCGCGTAGATACGCCAAATGAAACGGCACATCGATCCCCTGCAGTGGTATCGTGACTGTGCCACGCTGGAGAGTGGTGGGACTGGCCAGCTGTTGGGCTTCGGAAACACTCCGCGACACGACGCTGAGGCTATCCTTCGAATGAGGATTTTCCGCTACCCCCGGGAAATGGCTGCGCCATTGGGAGCTTTGGCAATGTAGTTGAGGATAGCCCCCAAGGCATGAAGGTTATCCAGCTGTCAAGACAATATAAGTACCCGAAGATGGCCCTGAAACAGAAGGAAACTTACCGTTCCTGCACGGACATACTGTTCGCCTTCCAAATTGAAGTTGACAATCTCCAGCAGTCAGTGCATTGGTCGTCGTCGCGATCATCTCCACCAGGTTTCTCAAGGCCCATTTCGTGAAGACTACAGCGACAGGTTAGAAAGTTAGCCGGTTTTGCAAGAAAGTGGCCTCCAACTTACACTTGCCGACGCGTGTGGGATTGGGATTCGCAGCAACCATGGAGAGGTTGGTGCGTCCCTGGTCTTCGCGCTCAATGACCAGTTGCATCGCGAGTCCACGAGAGAACACGACCTCGAGCAGATCCTCAAAGCGCATGGATTCAGCAAAGGCTGACAGCGCACTGTATTCTTCAGGGAATGGCCGGCAAAGCATGTGCCCTCCTGGATGACTCCGCGGTGCTTCAAGTCTGTCATGGCCACCTGCTCGGGTAATATGATAATTGGCTGTGCGAACTGGGTAGAGAATAACAATCCCCGGGGATTGGAAAAGGTATACGACATGCTCTCGCTCGTCAGGTCCTTGATGATCGGCTTTTTGATGATCTTTCCATCCAGACAATATGAGTCGATCGTCATCGCCATATAGTTTGATCGTACCTGTCTGCCACGCTGACCTCCGAAATACACCGCAAGTGACTTGGGATTGTTTCGAACAAGATCTAACACCGACCACCCTACGTAGCGGTTGATGTTAGCAAAAAAGGGGGAATATGGTATCAACAGGGTCAAATATAACTTGCCGAATTTCGCAACGAGAAACTGGTCCGCATCGTCCCAGACCTTCCTTGCGGCCGAACTGGACCGGTAGGACGCCATACCCATACCCATCGACTAGCTACCCTGTCAAGTGAAGATGTAGACAGTGGGAGCCTGGTCCACTTATGCCTCTGCGCGAAGGACCGTGTCCTGTGTTCGGGCGTTGACTGCTGCCACGTTCAACAGAATCCTTCCTTCAACAAGGCCGATCTGATCCCCCTGAACGTCCAGTTGATCGCCTGGCAAGACCATACCCATGCTCAGCTAGGAGGATAAATGCGGTTGTCGCGCGACGGGGGGTGATTTCTCACCCGCTCTCACCCTGCTTCTTACCCTACCTATTGCGCACTCACCCTTCTCACCCCCGGTTGCGCGACGCTAAAGCAGCTCTCACCCATTCCTCGCCCTGGCGGCACCCACTGGACTACTAGCTGCTTTAAGGCTACACATATATCCCTTAGAAACATTTACTACATAGTTACTTCAACGTGACTCAAAGCACATACGACTAGGCTGTGCCATGACCCGCATGAACCCGCACCCGAACCCGTCCATCCTCCCTATGGGTAGGGAAATGGGTCAGTCTGTTTAACCCGCACGCGGGTTGAGGGTTCTTATGGGAAAACCGCGCGGGTTTGCGGATTACCCAATGGGTCGTCAAACAGGACAAACATGGAAATAGCTCTCTCTGCATAAATTATGTAGTATTTACTTGTATTTGTGAATATTACTAGTACAGCTTAATTGGTTTTAAATAGAATATTTGCTAGTGAATCGTTGAAGTAAATAATGTATAAAGTAAATATACCCTAATTGAATAACCTGAAATTCATACGCGGGACCAAAACATGTATAAATAATAGTAATTAATCATATAAATAATAAAATTTATCAAACCAGTTTAGGAAAAGTGTTAAGAGTTTTATGCAAAGATGGGCTAGCGTGGGTAACCCGCAACCCAACCCGCAACCCAACCCGCAACCCTCCCCATGCGGGTTGCGGGTTGACTTGGCCTACCCATTTGCGGGTTATGGCACAGTCTAATTAGTATTCGTCTCTGTCTGATGGGCGAAGCCGAACTTCTAACGGTCGTATAGAGAGTCCTAATTCCACCCCTTTTATAGTCAGTATTCTAAACAAACAGCATGATAAGCAAGCGTACTAAGGTAGTTTGAAAGAAATTCACGGCACTTCTTTCTCTCCAGAGCGCGCTTTCGATTTGCTAGTGTGGACATATTTGAAGAGGAAGATAAGGTTAACCATAACATACTACGGAAATTTGCCGTATAATTTATAGGTGAAACCTTTTCAGTCTTCGACTTACTAATTTTGGTCTATTTATATTCTCAAGAGGCGTTAGACAGATATAGGCGCCTCGCTAACGCGTTTTAGTACTCGTACGTGGGCGTGCCGCCGCAGGACATTAAGAAAATATGATTCAAAACCAAAGGTCATCCTTCAATTCCTCTAGAAAAAAAGAATCCATTGAATCGTAACCGAAATTGACATCATGGCTCTGCGGTATTTAATGATCATATACTAGGGTAGTATCGCTAGGGGAGTGGAAATGGCCAATCTGATACTTCCCGGACTCTGGGGGCACAATCTCTAAGCAGCAATCTTGGGCGAGGTAAGTTTGTCAAGATTTCGAAAACCACTATCTAACAAAGAAAAAGGAACATTCCGTTACCACTTACTTGGTTACTTATCTAAAGAAGGTTGCGGTTTCGGACTATGGAATTCTAGGCCCTAGGATGACAGCCGTTGCGGCTGCGAGTTACATCCAAATTAAGGATATCAACAGTAAAGGGTAAGTTACATTGATTCACACTCAAATTCATTTCTCATGGGGATAGAACTACTGTTGTATCCTGCGATATGCAAGGAGCCATATACGCATCATGCCATACCACCGAAACAATCTGAGCCCACGGGACGCTTGCTCTCAAATACCTAAACTGGATGAATGTTCCCGTGGCATCCACTACGTCAGTAGATCAGTATGTGGAAACGGGAATATCTGAGAATGATACAGCCACGCCTGTATTACCACAACTAAATAGCATTCCTTGGACACTACATGGATTTCTATGCTACTTTGTTGTCCTCATTCTACTATACTCTCCCAAAGTCCGGAGGCCTTTAATTCTGTAGACTCTCGAATCATTCAATTAATGGATTTGCGATCAGCAAAGACCCAGTTGCCCCCTATTTACCTCATGTAATAGAACGTAAAAGAGACAAGCTGGTCAAGAACAATTGGTTGTTTGTTACATTCTATGAATTAGCTCTTTAGAATCACCGGCGCTTAGTGGCAATACATGCCAAGCGCGGGCGCCTTTGATTGTATTTTATTTCAGTGTAGTTCTATGTTATACCGTCTGTCCCACTTATAATTACGCCGAATGCGTCGTGCAGAATCGAGCGTGTTGTATTGAAGATCATTCTAATTCTGTCAGACTCGACTTTTAGAGAGCCTAGAAGAAACCTCCAGGCTCGGCTACTCCACCTCAGCGCTCTGGCTCGATGTTAACACCCGAAGAATGTATTCGTGAGGAAAAACGTGTGGCTGGGCAGAAATGTGAGAGGTTCGTTAGAATGTTTTATACGGGGGGCGGGACGATGGGCGGTACGGAGCTGCTCCGGGGGATCCCCGCTACGCTAATCATTCCTAATTGGGTTAGGTTCGATATTGGACCAAGCCCAAATATTTTAACGTAACCTTACCACAGAATTCCCTAGCTCTCGGCCATTGGCTGCGCTTCCACAGTGCATGATTCACGGGCCGTGTTTGCTTTTTCTTCTTTTCCATCCTTCAGCGTGCTTTTGCTCCGAATTATTCCGAGGAACTAGAGAATCTGTTTTGACTCAATGGCAACTTGTATCCGATGGACATTGAGCATGAAGTTGGAATCAATTTGAATCCCTTTTCAAGCTTAGCCTGCTTCTCCTCCTCAAAATGGCGTCGTATGAGGCATTACTAATTGCTTATCTATTACAAACTACATTCGTACACCCCGATTGCGAACACTTGAACTGTGCTTTTCATTTTGTTGGACTTGGTATGTATGACTCAACCACTTCCAAGGCCTCGAACGTAGGCCCAAAGCATCCAAACATTTAGCTGTAGAGCATAACAGATCGCTTGCATGCCAAATTGACAGTAACCCTTATCCTCCAATGCGACCCAGGAGTCGTAGAAGGCTATTTACTCAGAGTCGCAGCAGGTCCAGCATCCCTAGAGCGTATCGATTCAAACGTTAATCATTATTCTCACGGAGCAGGCCTTTGAAGTCAAAGCTTACGTTATCGAGCTGGGATTTCTCAGTGTCAGGAGGGCACGAGTAGGAGTCCTTGGTGTCTTTGCAAAGGTTCAGGCAGTCGACGTCGGCCAGGGACTGCTGAGTCGCACTACCGGCAAAGGCAGTAGAAACAGCCAAGGTCAGAGTGGCGGTGAGGACGAAGTAGAGATGCATCTCGGCTGTCGGGTGGTAGAAATTAAGCTTGATGGGTAATGACTGGCTGTATTCTGCAGGGATCTCGGGATATGAAAGGCAATACTTAAATAAGTCGAACGCCTTGCCAAGACTTCGAAGGTCTCAGTTCCGATGGTTCATGCATTGTATATTACATGTAAGCGATCAGCAGCACTAGTATCAATAGATTCGATCCATCAAACCTAGCTATACACCGCTGATCATGCATTGTATATTACATGTAAGCGATCGGCAGCACTAGTATCAATAGATTCGATCCATCAAACCTAGCTATACACCGCTGAACATGTAATCAATACCTAGCATACGTCAAACATCGGCCTCCCCGTGGCTGTAGCTCGCCAAGCTGGATCGTCTGGCCAAATATGCTGGTGGATAGCCTTCCCATGCACTTGGGTACAGCTGAGCATTTGGATTAGGTATGTGCATTCGGAGATCGACATTTCTAGCTGAGAATTTACACATCACTCAGCATTCCCCCCATCTCATGTATCACTGACATCATAAAAATGGTATCTCAGTCTTGGAATCATACAGTAAATCTATCCATAGCATGCTCCATCACGCTTTACCACGATGTAGTATTGTCAGAAATAAACCGGCACATGAGGTGACATCAGCTACTCGACTAACACAGTATCCATCAAGCGAGCTATGGACTCCTTACCTCCGTGGTGATCTCATAAAGCTGATCCGCAGTGGTAATTGCCTCTCTTATGATTCGCTGCAAGCTATCTTCCTGCTTGCATGAAGCAAACCATGATATCACGACATGGCTAGGCAGCTAGGTGGCTATATGCATTTTGCCTCTTGCGGACTCCTGTGAGTCTTCCCCCACCTCTCTGCACCTGAGGTTACACCGCCACCTGGTGCATGCATGCGCTGACATTAGTTTCTTAATCCTGGCCCACAAAGACTCTCTGACCTTTCTTCCTTATAAAATCTTCAATCGGCTGCAATGTTTTCCTTTATAGCGGATATTTTGCGCGCGATCTACAATCTAATATTGGGTCGACCAAGTAAATTACTGTTGGGTTCGAGTCAACTGAGCAAAATGGTGGACCAAGGTAACCTCCAGGGAGATGTCTGGTAAGTCAAAGAGGCTCAAACCGCTACTGCTTCGCGCCCATTGATGGGCTTTGGGCTGTCCTTCGAATTGACAAATTCAGGCCTCGTCTTCCTAAAAAATTCGAGAAGTTCATCTTCTTTCGGATTACCAATCCTGCGGAGTTCAAGAAAGCACTTCCACAGATGGCTGATTACATCACCACGGCCCAGACGACTGTGAAAAACCGTGAAGATATCATGAGAAAGAAAGCCGATGGTAGCAAGGAGCTCATTAAGATGGTGTCGATGAACATTGCCTTTACGGCTAGTGGTCTGGCCAAGGTAAGCATTGAGAAAACAGCTGTAAGTGAATACATGCTTACTTTCAACAGCTTGGTGCAGAGAAGTTCAACGACGACATCTTCAACGGTGGCCAATTCAAAGACATGACTTACCCAGAGGAGGGCGAGAAAGCTGAAGACCACCAAGGCCTCGACGACCAGCGGGATTGGGCCCCTGAATTGAAGCCCAGCAATGGTTTCATTGACGGCTGTCTCACCGTGACTGGTGACACTCAAGATGGCATTGAGAAGCTGACCCGGAAGACATTCGACTGGGTCTTCAACATCGGCAATGACAAGCAAAGTATTGAAAAGGTCTTCAGCAAGGACGGTACCGTCTACAAAAACCATATCGAACAGTCAGTTTTGCCAACCCCGTCAAAATACCTGGCTTGTACTAAGATCTATCTATTGCGTTAGCTTCGGATGGGTGGATGGTATTAGCCAGCCCCTTGTCAAAGGGTTGGACGACACTTCAGCATACAACGGCAAAGGAATGAAGCCAGTCGACCCCGGGTAAGTCATAATCATCTCAACTTGTTACGCGATCCTTCGACTCTAACTCTGTGGTATCTCAGAGTGTTCATTGTCGGACATGAGGGCGATGAGAGTAAGACTCCTAAATGGGCCAAGGACGGCAGCTTCATGGTTTTTCGCATCTATGAGCAGCTGGTCCCCGAATTCTACCAGTAAGTATCACGATCGTGACATTGTCCTATAAAGTGCTGTGTGATGTTTCAGACTCAATTAACCTTCGGGTCTAGCTGGTGCTCTCAGAATTGCCCTACTGCAGACGAGGAGACCAAAAAAGCTCAAGCAAAGGGGGAACCGGTTTACTGGACGAACGAGGCGCTGGATGAAATGGGCCTGTTCTCTTCACGAGCGGTAGGACGCTGGCCTGGCGGTGAGTACTCACAAGAAGCAATCACTTTCTGTCCTTAGTCGATGCTCAAGATACTGATCAAGAGGAACGCATTAGGTGCTGTAATGGAGGAGCATCCTCTAGTAGACCCCAACTCGAGGCACTGCGAAGGAAAATACAGCGAGGACGAGTTGAAGGCGCTGAACCACACGGATGCCTTCAACTATAATCCCGTGGACCAGACCAAGTGTCCTTATGCATCCCACATGCGCAAGACTGGCCCTCGAGACGACTATGCTGAATACGCCAAACACACCATGCTGCGCCGAGGAATTCCTTATGGGCCATTGTGCGATCCTGATGAGAGAGGACTTGGTGTTACTAAGACGGAGCGTGGTCTGCTGTTTGTCAGTTACCAGAGCAGCATCGAGAACGGATTCGTCACGCAGCAAAAGCGTAAGTACTTCTCAACGACTTTACGAAAACTGTCCTTTTCTGACGCTCTGCAGGATGGGCCAATGCTCCCAACACCCCATCAGACATGGCTCAACACGGTGGAGGTATCAGCCAGGGGATTGACGCCCTTATTGGCCAAGTTGCGCCACATCGACACGGGAAGCCCGATGCTTTTGGAATTAATGCCGTATACCAAGATCCTCCTAAGATTCCCTTCCCTAGCACGGACGTTACGAAAATTGCTTCCCAGCCTTTTGATTCAACTGTTGATCTGCACAGAATCATTGTTCCTCACGGCGGAGAATACTTCTTTGCTCCATCGATTTCTGCTCTGAAAGAGTACCTGCCCAATGCCTAGGCTGATTTCAGATGACTCGGTTTCTTTAAAGTCATGTTAGTGTCACTGCTTATACTTCATAGTTTATAGGTGACTAGCTCAAGATGATCAAAATTTCGAACCTATAATATTGCCCTAAATAACATTGTTTTAAGAAGATTAACTGCACCGTCACAATTCTAAATTCTCTTCTTCATCCATACATGCATCAGCCATTCTTGCCATCAACACACATTAGAAATTACTTCTTTGCTCCATCGATTTCTGCTTGGAAAGAGTATCTGCCCAATGCCTAGGCTGATTTCAGATGACTCGGTTTCTTTAAAGTCCTGTTAGTGTCACTGCTTATACTTCATAGTTTATAGGTGACTAGTTCAAGATGATCAAAATTTCGACCCTATAATATTGCCCTAAATAACATGGTTTTCTGAAGATTAACTGCACCGTCACATAATTCCAAATTCTCTTCTTCATCCATACACTCATCAACCATTCTCACCATCAACACACATTAGACATTAGGTAGTTGAGAAATCTATTCCGGCACAACGCGGACGTTCTCAGAGTGACTGGGGACACCGTCCTTAAGGACGAAAAGCATGTAGTAACCAGGCTGAGCAATACCAGCCTCAGCAGGGAGCTGGAAGGTGTACTTGTTGTCTCCAGTCTTGGTCAACTGAACACTGACACGGCGCTGATCAGTGTTGACAGTGTGGGTAGCAGAGCCGTAGCGAATGAGAGAAGCAGTCTGGTCAACATCACCGGTAGTAGTAACCTCGAAGGTATCACCAGCCTTGCCCTCGTTGGGGGAAACGTTCTCAATGGCGGGACGGTCGGTCTTTACGCTTCCGTCAGCGTTCAAGAGGTAAGGAGGAGTGTAGATTTGCCCATCGAAGTGGTTGGCAGCGCAATCTCCGCAGAGACCACCACCAGCGCTGAAGACAGTACCATCGCGAAGCAACAGGGAGAGACTGTGGTAAACGCGGGCAATGCTGTTCTTCTGCTGCTTGATCCACTTTCCACCGTTGGAGCCAGGAATGAAACGCTCCGAAACGTATTGGCTGCCTGCTTCGTTGAAAGGAAGGCCCTTCTCTTGTCCGCCATTGACAAACACAGAGCCATCGGGCAAGACCACGGAAGAGTGGAAAGTACGCTTGTAGTACATTTGGTTCGAGGTCTTCTGCACGGTGGCATTCTGGCCAGGCTCGCCGATGGAGATGACAGCAGCATAGTTGGTGGCAAGCTGGTCCTCGTAATCGGGAGAACCACCCATGGCGAGAATCTTGCCGTTGTCGAACATGACTGCATTTCCACACATAGCGTCATTGTCACCAGTGCGCTCTCCAGCAGGAGAGACATCACCACTGCCACCTGTGTAGTACCAGTTCATAGCTTTGCTGGGGCCGGCCTGGAAGGCAGTGGCATTGGTCCAAGCGAAGATCCAGCCGTGGTTGTCTTGTCGGTAAGTGCGAACGTCATTCGTGAGCATGGGCCCGGCCTTCGCATTAGGAATTTCAATCCATTTGTTCTGGATAGGGTCGTAAAGCTCGCCGTCCTTGCCACGGGCAGCGACATCTCGTTGGCCCAAATCCGCGCCGTCGCCGCCAACTCCGCCACTGAATGATCCACCAATAGTAAAGATGCGTCCATCAGATAGGGTCGAGGTTGCCTGGTAGCCACGGTCGATGTTCATACCAGCTGCAATGTACCAACGATCAGCAGCGGTGGAGGTGTTGAAAATACTGGTTCGACGTTGGTCGGTTCCGCCTGAGACGACGAACTTTCCGTCTGCGTCGATGGAGATACCAGGACAGAACATGTCATGATGAACATTCTCAACATCTCGCTGAGTCACAGACTTATTCGTTGGGTGCCATGTAGCTGTCTGTGTTTCACCACCCGCGCTGTTAACAAAGATATCGTATCCCCATGAAGACCAAGTCACCACTGCGCCGGAGATGGGGTCAACTGCTGCAGAAACGGGGACCAGAGGAAGGTCAATGGTTGGACCCCAGGCACCCAAGGACGGATTAGGTGGGATGAAATCAGTTTGATAAATCTCCAGATCCGCAATGGAGACAGAGCCTTGCGTGGCAGACAGACGGACCCAGCTCGCCTTTTTAGGCTGGAAAGCTGAGAGCTTCTGGGCCTTGTCAGGCCACCAGGTACCATATGCAACCTCCTCCCAGTTTGTACCATCGGTACTGACGGAGATCTGGTGCTCTTCAATCCACTCGCCCGCGTCGTCCTGTCTAGGGACCATGGTCAGACCGCTAACGGCATGTTCTCCTCCCAGCTGAATCGTGATGTTCTGAGAATCGCTAGCTGAGCTGGTCCAGATGGTGTCGGTCGAGTTGTCGGCTATGTCCTTGCAGCGATCGGCACCGGAGGAGCATGTAATCTGCCATTTGGAGCGATCGATAGTGCTACCCTGTGGCAGAGGTTGCGACACGGTAGCGATATCCCGACCACCGATACGAGCAGTGTCAGGGGTTGTGCCTTTGCTATACAGGTGCTTGAGACGATCAATGTCTCGCGTTGCTACCGCTACTGTTCCCAGCAGCAGGGCTCCTGCAGACAATGCGTATCTCATGACTGGTCGAAGTGCGCTTGGGCGGCAAAATGCAGGAGTTTAAACAAAAAAAAACTTGCAGATTTAGGAGTCACAGGCTCATTCAGCTGCGGTCCTTGATGCTTATAAAATCTCTATTTTGAAGTCGTCATAGACCTAATGGTCCATTCATATTGCTGTCTCGGCATACCATCGTTGGTGGGGAAACGAATGAAACATGCAACATTTCTTTTTTATTCCTGCAGTAAGGTGCAGAATCTTGTCACGTATGTAAAATGTCGTCTCGCATGTACTGTAACCAGTCAGCAAGGAGCGCCAAAGATACCGTGCATAATACATGCGCCTTCATTCCGATACGAACTGATGTTTGCTGATCAACGTGTTGATCTTCGATATATTGAGAATATCTCAAGATTGAGACTCGAACTACCGTGTTTTCTGCATTCAACCTATTGAGGCATGCCAAATGGTAAGCGGAATGTGAACTAGGTTTCTGCAAGCCCTGAAAACCCGTCGGATGAACCTTAACGGGCCGAACCCGAGTCAGACATTAGCCCAAATACCTAAGGGCGATTCCAAATAACTTATTCATCTTGACCGCCCCTATAAGTACAGAAGCTCTGTAATTATCATCTTAGGCCTTACAGTGCAACTGCAACAGGAATACTAGTCACAATTTTAGTCTATACAGTACAGTTTAGCAGTCTAGACTCGAAGATCGTAATGATCGCGCAGATGGACACCATACGCAGGGGCGCAAGCTGAACTTGTCTATGTAGCGTTTCCTTGCAGCGCCCAGCTAATGGCTCAATGTATAGTTTGTAGTAGTCGACCAACGATATCCAGTAGACTTGAAAGTCCCCGGCTTCTCCGGCTGCATACCCGGATTACAAGCAAGGGTCCTGCGGGGCTTATATTTCGCACACATGCGCATGTAACATTGAGCGTTACTGTCAGAGATAACAACTGCGTAAACAGGGTTCATCTCAATACACGTACATATCAGTGGGGCTAGAAGTACGGTGTGTACGCATTCGGCGAACTCCGTCATACGCAGAAACTATCTCTGTACTGATGACGACATGTCATATGCCCAGGTGTGGCATGGCCAGGTGCGGAGGAGATTGCAGCAGGTGCGCAATTATCCACATAAATCCACGGTGTATAAAGTGAGTCAGAAGCAGCAGGTCTTGCAAGACATTTTTAAGGTTCAAGTGTCTGTTCAGCATCACTTCTGAACTTCATTCTTACATTATGGTTCAAACCGTGCCTCCCAACCTTGATAATATTCAAGGCGATATCTGGTGAGATCCCCCGTCCAATATCACAGCGATTCTTTATCCTGACATGCATTAGGCCTGGTCTGTCGAAGAAGTACGAGCAGTTCTTCTTCTTCCAGATCACTTCTCCCGATGCCTTCAAGCCGAGTCTGAAAAGACTCCTGGATGCTAAGAAGATTACGACGTCGAATGATGCTCTGAATAACAGGAAGAAAATACATGAGCTTAAGACCTTGAAGCCGGGTGAAATGCACGATGTTGCGGCGGTGAACATTGCGTTTACTTTCAAGGGAATGAAAAAGGCAAGCATCCATCATGATCCTAATGGATCGGAGCCGCTTCTAATTTTGCTTTTGGTATAGCTCTTCCCCGAGGCCGTCGGCGGCTTCAAAGATGATCCCTATATCAAGGGAATGCAAGGGGATTTGGTAAACGAAGGCAGAGACAGAATCGAGGAGTGGGATGATGCCTTCAAGGATGGTGGCGTTGAAGGTGTATTCTTTGTTTGCGGCACTGAAAAGAAGGTCAAAGAGACCACCGCAGAACTTGCTAAGGATTACTTCAATGAAGCCCATGGAATTAAACACGTCATTACCATTGATGGACGGCAGCGAGATGGTGAGATGGCAAAGCATGAGCAGTAAGTCTTCGATTCCTCAGTTAAGGGTCTCAAACTAACTCCGTCCCAGCTTCGGCTTCTTGGACTCCATTTCGCAGCCTCGGTTGACCAACTTCGACGAGAAGTGCCAGGAGGGCGATGGCAACTACCAATTTATGTGTCGTCCTGGGTGGGTTTTCTTATCTTCCCCAATGATTCAAGCACTCACTGAATGTGGAATGATAGTCGCATCATCCTGGGAC
This sequence comes from Penicillium longicatenatum, assembly GCF_028827895.1. Classification (NCBI taxonomy): domain Eukaryota; kingdom Fungi; phylum Ascomycota; class Eurotiomycetes; order Eurotiales; family Aspergillaceae; genus Penicillium; species Penicillium longicatenatum. The sequence continues at coordinate 998,868 of NW_026643117.1, read as the reverse complement.
ACGATGGAGATATGGACAACGAGAAGAAGCTCATGCACCCGGACTGGGCCACAGATGGCAGCTATCTCGTCATCCGTAAATACCAGCAATTTGTCCCTGAGTTCAACAAGTAAGACAAAGCCCTGCCTGACCTTCTAGCTGAATAGTAACTGACTGCGATATTTGTAGGTATTTGAAGGAGGAGTCTCAGAGGCTCCATTTTACTGAAGATCAGCTGGGAGCTCGACTGATGGGTCGCTGGAAGAGCGGTAAGCTGCAATTACAGTTCCTTGTTTGAGTTAAATTTCAAGATGCTAAGGCAGGATGACAGGTTGCCCTGTTGAACTGCACCCCGATCAGGACAACCCAGCCGCTGCCAGAATGAACGAGTTCAACTACCCCACTGACAGCCACAAGAACTGTCCATTTGCTTCACACATGCGCAAGGTCAAGCCCCGTAGCATCGTCAGCGATAGAGACATGAACGATATCATGCGTCGTGGTATCCCCTATGGCCCAGAAGTGGAACCCGATGAGACCGAGACCAAGCTAGACCGAGGTCTCATGTTTACATGCTACCAGTCCAGTATTTCCAACGGCTTCCAGTTCCTGCAAAGAAGTAAGTCATGCCACACCAGAACCTTCAAATATGTATTGACTATCTCCAAGGCTGGATCAACCTGAATACTTTCCCAGATGAGAAGTGGAATTACACTGGTGGCGAAAACCCAGGACAAGATTGTATCGTCGGCCAGCTTATCAAGCGGCCGCAGAAGCCCAAGCACCATGTGCTTACCACGGCTATCACCAATGGCAAGGGAGAGCACAGTACCACCAGCTACAAGCCCTTTATCCAGGCCCATGGTGGAGATTACTTCTTCTCTCCATCTATCAGTCTTCTTCAGACTATGGCCAAGCCTAATCCCGTCTAAGGACTAAGTAGCAAGCGCAAGGTTACTCGGCGTATATGGCATTAAAGAATGTTGAACAGACGTCGAGACTTCTGCGGATTCAATTAGCTTTAGTTACGTTCCGGATCACCAATTCATTATTTATCACTACGGATCGGTCCCAATATGTAAGAAGCGACTTGTAGAACATTGATCGCTTTACCGTTTACTTAGCCTTTAATAAATCGATCAGCTTCCGTAAAGTCTCTAGGTACATCTATACCGATTTTATATTCCCATCAACACTGTCGCTTATCAAGGACGGGGCATAGTCTTGCTTGGATTTGCCATGACCATAATCAATGGTGATAATGTTTTCCACAGAATGAGCATTGAATACAGAAAATACCCTCATTCTACCAGATACATATAACATTGAATATCACATGTGCAGTTGTAGGGATGACTTACGAGGCCATGGCGGACTGACCAGTTGACCGTATGGGCTAAATTGAGCAAAATACCGGAAGCTCTGAAATGCCCTGTTTGATGTCTAGAAGCGAGATATGTAGTATTAGTAGACTTTATGCATGTTTAGGCAGCGAGCTTCGAATGAAGATGTAGGCACATCATACCGTCATCAGTGCTATTTTAGCATCTTCAGTGTTAACATAATACGCGGGCATAGCTCAACTTCACATGTGCACTGAGCACCTGGTTACTTTGGCTTACAATCTGTGTTTTGATTAACTCAGTGTCTGAACCAAATCACCATTCTACATCTACATATATGGAGCTGGACCTACAGAATTATCTGGTAAACCTCTGTCTGTTACCTGACTTGTTATCTTAATTACTAATGTGCATTTTGTGTTTAGCTGTTGCCGAGGAAATTGAATCCAAAAACCCCCTTATCTTTGGACCCAACGGGGCAGGTTCTCGGGTCTTCAGCCTAGCAGAGACGGCATTCACTCTCGGCATCATGCTAGGGCCTTTGATCTCAGGCTCGCTTTCGGAAGCTATTGGTTACTACTATATGAACGTGACATTCTGTAAGCATTCGCCATCAGCAGTTATTATTTTTCCATCCGCTAATCCTTCCGGTAGCATTCATGTGTCTAGTTGTTTCTGTGGCTTCTTTCTGTTTCCTCGGCCCCAAGAACGCGGAAGTGGAAATGTCATAATTGGCTTGATTCATTTAACCCGAAATAAACCCGAAATATAGAATAGCTGTTCAAATGAAGCAAATCCGCAAAATAGACTGGCTTTAATTCACACGCAAACGGACGAGACAATGTAACATGTTTAAATATGAGCATCGACAGCAAGCCATGCATCGCATTGAAGAGCAGGCAGACATGTAATTAAGTGGGCCTTCCGACACCCTGTCCATTCGCCCGGTCCCTTCTCGGTCACTTGCAAAATCTTGGTGTCGATATCAAGCCATAACTCATCAAAGCCATTTATTCTGAAATCAATCGTGCCTTTCACAAGTTTCAAATCCAAATTGATCTTGAACATTCGATTGGGAGTCCCTCGAAACAAACCTAAACTCATGCCATAAACTTCCAGTTCGAGTTCAGTGTCGTGGTTTTGTGTATCGGTGGAGCCAAAAACCTGTCCCAGACACCTAAAGTTAGACAGTGTTCACCAAGTCTTGATACAATTTTCTTTACCCTGAAGATATCCACACTTGTGTCAAAATACACCCGACTCTTGTTCTTCGACCCAGACAGCGGTGACGTAACCTCACTATTCTCAAGCTGAGCGACCCGATAGGAGCCATGTTCAGTCATGGACTTTTGCACCAGAACAGCTGTCCAACTTTAGTACAAGTTAAGTATTCTCAAGATCGCAGAAAACTCACCGGGATGAAACATGCTGGATTTTCTGTTCTCTACACGGGAATGAAAATATCGATGATAATGAAGAATTGGCTAGGTGAGGTATGCAGAGAAGGCTAGTGTCCTTTTAATCGAGGACAAAGGATTCGGTTTACGTGACTTCGAATTGTGGCAAACGTGAAGGAACACGAGAGCGGGGACACCGGGGGTTGATCAGTGGGGGTTTCGGATTCTTGCTTGGAAGTGGCTGGGAAGCACGAGTGGATCGAGGGTGGTTGCATGAAATTGCGGTATGTATGCGTTGTACAGACAAGTACGTAGGAACGGGATGAAAGATGGTATTGGATAACCAATATTTTCTTGATTTACATCCAATAGACCAATCAAAGTCTAGGGAGATCCACAATGCACAAGCAATTACTGTATTGTAACATCGCGGATACTTGGACGTATTATGATGCATCTGCTCTGGACTTGCCCCGAGCCCCGTCGCGGCCTGTTCATCGGATCTCCCAAGATTGACCGAGAATAAGATCCCCAGACTGGGTCCACCAAATTGAAGCTCGTGGGAATCGGGATTTGGAATGTTACACTAGCGGTAATATATACACTTACCTGGTCGAGGCCTGACGTATCTGGCTAGTTGCATAGTCAGATGTAGTGTAGTGGGAGACCCCCTTCCTTCCTTACATCATCATGGAGTAGGTACTTTGGCAAGGTTTAGCTACTGTATGAGGACAAGGTGAGTTGCAACAGCAAATTCATTTCTACTTTTCGTTTTCGTTCACAATGGGAGTTCCGAGGTGCTCCGATGCGTCCCACCAAGCCCGCACGTCCGAGCTCCTACCTACTCACGGACTTTAAATTTGACCGGGACATTCGCTGGCGCCCATGCCATCGAAAATCGATCTAGTAGCTGTGGTTTCATAAATCCCTTCGGCAAACTCATTTCGAAGCTACGAAAAAGATAAGCCAGAGTAAGGGTAAGTTGTGTCAAGACAAGACTTCAGGTTCGATGGTTAATTCCATTTGAGATAATTGTGGGAAGTCAAACTCACTTCTGGCCAGTGCACATCCTTGCACCCTTGCAAAATGCACAAAGATATTGATCCAAGCTGCCCGATTCGGGATTGAACCAACGGTCGGGATTAAAGGTTCTTACATCGGGACCCCATAACTCCTCGCTGAAATGCATCGTATATGCAGATATAGTAACGATGGTCTGGACGAGGTCAGAATTTTCAATATTATGAATCAATGCCAATTTGCTTCCTTACTCCGGGGGTAACTAGCTTTCCTTCCACAATTAATGGTGAAGACTCTGGAACAACACGCGGTAACCGTCCTGGAACGGGCATTCCAATCCTCAAAGACTCTTTGACACAGGCCATCTAGGCATCATGTTAGAGGCCCAGCAGTTCCAAGGCTTGATATGATCAGTGCAATTTACCAGGTAGTCAATTTTTTCCAGTTCCAGTAGTGATAAACATCCTTGTTCGTCAGGCTGGACCTTTTTCAATAGCTTTGCAAGTCTCTCCTGGATATTTGGTTCAGATATCATGTGGATAAGACCGCTAGTCAGAGCCGATGCAGTTGTGTCTGTTCCAGCAACAAGGGCTTCCACCGCTTCACCAACTTTCTCCTCCTTAAGCAGTGATTCTAACCTATCGAAGATCACTGGATGTTTCGTAGTATTGCCCTCGACCGCATAATGATCAACGCAGGTTTCAGCAAGCTAGCAATCAGAAGATTCACCTAGTCAGCAATCTACCTGCAACGGCAATACACTTAGCAAGCATGTCTTACCGTGATGACCTTGGTAAACGAGGAAGATGGACGGTCGGCCATCTTAGCCAATCCAGCCGGAGCCCACTCTAAGATGCTACGAACTATTGGCATAAGGCCGGCATCCCAGAAACCTTCGACGTAAGCATCGAGAGCTTGCACAATATGAGATTTAAACGTGTCTTCTTTCTCTTCGATGATATTTTCCGATTTAGCGAATGCAAAGTCGACGATGATATCAGTCGTCAAGCATCTGAATACGTGCGTTAGTGTTGATCCTAATTTACCCACTCAGCTTGTGTTTTTGAACCTAGCTGAATGCGCCATATGCATTGATGAATCTTTGTCTCTCAGCCTGTTAATCTTTTTGACCAAAGCTTGTATCTTGCCATGGATCATGGACTCAATTTTAAAGATGCCCTGCCGCGAGAATAATGGATTTAAACGCTTCCGCCTTTCTTTATGTAACCGCATATCAATTTCTGTGAAGGAAGTGTGGCTTGGCATCTCAGCCGAGAGTATAGAATGAAGCATCCTTTGGGAAGGGGTTTATGGTACTGTAGACCGTCTTATACTGATGGACATCGGTGATATGCAATTCGTTCGGTGCAACGCGCAAAGCCTTAGTTCCTATATGCAAAGTAGATTTAGCGACATATCCAAGTTGAGGAACACATCTCAGTCTCACGAACGGTATTTTTCATGGAGTCTTTCCAATTCCTTCTCAGGGAAACCTTTGGATATTTCTGAGAGCCATTGCTGAAATGATGTCGCTGCCAAAGGGCCATCAAATGATGATAGAGGGTGAAAGTAGTAGTAATACAGCTTCTTTGGAGCGTAGTAAACAAAGGCAGCAACAAGAAGCGCCGCAATAGTGTGCTGCATAATGAGCGGGATGAAAGGTACAGGCCAATTGGTAGGAATGAATCTTAGATTTAATCAACCACTCATCGGGAGAGCTAAATTATTAGCTGGGAATGAATCTACGTTGATTTGTTCTGAGAGACATACCATAGCCTAGCTGAATTCGCCTGACCGGGTACCGATTTTCTTTCAAGTCCCGTCCCCACTCTGGTTTCATACTAGTAATCGATCCAAGTGGAGCGTATGGGAACAGTCTCGGCGTAAAACCGGCGATCGATCCAATCCATCGATCAATGCAGTGCGATCGTCGGTTCACGCTCTCATCTGTATGTACTTCGTCCACGATCCACATTACTTAGAGTATAGATCAGCCGAAGCCACATTTTGCAAAACGTACTTGTATTTTTACATTACAGTATACGAGTTCAGAAGACGAGGAGCCTGACTACAGTGACGATTATTATTATATTATTATTATTTAATGCTACGCTGAAATCCCCTCGGGTTATATAGGATTACCACATGCTCAATGGTAACTTCTCCTGGCCAAACTTGGCTCAGAACTCCGGGCTCTATTTACTTCATCTTTCTTTATCTTCCACTTCTTATGCCCTCATTCTGCTCAATATCCAGCGTTCAAGCTCCTTACATGATGACTTCCGGAGAGGGTCGAGACACCGCAGAGGATATTTTGGCAACCGTCCAACGTAATGATATCTATGTCTTCGATCTCGTTGCCGCACAGGCTCAGATAACACCATCATCACAGGCCATTGCTACTACCTGCGAGTCTCTTACATACCAAGAATTGATGCGGCGTACTTCTTACATGTCTAAGACCTTGCAGAATGCTGGTCTTTGAGCACACGACCGCCTGATGCTTTTGAGCAGCAAAACTCCCAATACAATTGCTTCTTTTCTTGCAATGCTGAAGCTCAAAGCAATGTGCGTCATCGTGAACCCCGAGTTCCCGGAGGAGCGTCTAAGCTACATTGCCAACCACACTCGGTGCAAAGCCATTTTGACAGATGATTGCTTCGAGGAAAAGGCACGAAAGCTCGAGCTGCCCATAATTACTATCCCATCATCGTGGCCAGATGGCCCTGCGCCGGGGCTCGAAACTACTTCTGAACCATCGAATATCCCCCATACCGCTCGGGATGGTACAGTCGTCACCTTCACCTCTGGAAGTACGGGAAAGCCAAAAGCAGTCTTGTACAGCCATGCAGCTATGAGTAATATGGCAGTCGGTCTGGGTCGTGATTTCAAATATGGCACACATTCCTGAGTTTATCAATTTGTTGCATTTGAATGGGTGATCGCTCTTCACGACATCTTCATAACTCTGGTGAACGGCGGCACACTGTGTGTTCCCACGACCAATTAGATAGATAACGAGCTGGGCAAATCACTGCGCGTCTTGCGTGCCAACTATCTCAGCATCACTTCATCCCTCGTGAGCACGCTCGAGGATGAAGATTTGGAATTCGTCTCTACCTTGATTTTCGTTGGTGAGGCAACAAATCCTGAAGCTGTTATGCGACTGGACAAAAATGGTCGTAATGTCATCGTGAACTACGGCTGCTCTGAAGCAAACACGATTTTGGAAACCAACGTCCTGATCAAAGGAAGAGAATTGTTCTTCCTTGGGTCCAGTAGCACGACCAAGCCTTGACTGGTAGACCCAGACAATCACAATGTGCTGCTAGATACCCCGGGTGCCATTGGCGAGCTGATTTCTGAATCATGCACCGCGCCCTCGGGATTGATGACAGAGGATGGTTTGGGTGGTGATTGTTTTATTAGCCCTCCCAGTTGGAGAGCAAATTATCCAGCGTCTGAGTGGCACAATGTTAAGGCTGCGGTCGACAGCCCTGTCCTCCATAAATCTTTCTTCGTGTCTGGAGGTTCTCAGTGGAACCCCGAAGGGAACGACGCATGCCTTGATACCGGGCAATTAACCAAAAGCCTGCTAAGTACGAACGGATATGGTCAGTCAAAGCTTATTGCGGAGCAGCTCGTTGCCAGAACGGCCCCCGCTACCCAAGACGATACTTTGGGATTTGCGACCTTGAAGCCTGGTCTGGTCATTGGCAGTCAGAGCAACGGCGGGATTGCCAACACAGACGACCTTCTCTGGAGACTGGTTAAAGCATGTGTGTTGCTGGGTGCATACTGCGAAGAAGGGAATGGATAGGGATATATTTACATATCGCGAGGAGAGGATATCGGTCGTGCCATGATGACGGGTCTGGACGCAGATGCTCCCCACTAGGAAAAGAAGATGCTTTGTGGTATGCGAGTTAAGGAATTCTGGGCTGCTGTCAACGCAGCGCTGCCTCGAGCATTGAAAGGTTCTCGCTACGAAGATTGGCTTGCGTCTTTGCGCGATCAGGTCAGCCAACAAGGATCACAACACCCCTGTTGGTCGGTCATGCACTACATTGATCAGGGCCCAGATCTTCTGGGAAGTCCCGCGCCGCCATTGAATTTGCTGGCAGGTAACTCGGAAGAATCTGTGGAGGATTTGCAAGATGCTGTGACTTCTAATGTACATTACTTGTTAAGAGTCGGCTTTTTGGGAGAGGGTGAGAGAAGATTGGAGTCAACCGATTGCTTTGCACGGGGTAATGCTTTGTCAAATTTGACTACCTCATTGATACGGGCGCATTAGCTTCGGCTTTTGATAAGGTTGGTTTGAGTCATCTCAAGATTTGAAAATACAGAATGTATATTTATTCAATCTATCCGTCATTTTCGAGTATGTTTCAACGCCCTCATAAATATGCAAAAAAGATGGGTCAAGGCGAAGCGCTTTGTGTCCTTTCTTCAGGATTTAGCGCATAGATGGGCTATTATGCAAGCTCTGCCTTTGAATGGGTTCCCACAACCACCTTCTTTCGATATTGAGAAGCCCGGGGAGCTTTTCCTTGACTTGACCCCAGAGGTTCTTTCAGAGAGGCTTCAAGGGTCCTCGGCTCTTGGACTAGAACTCGAGAGCCTTCCGTGGGCCAATGTGGACATGATGAATATTGCATCCTATCAAGTGGAGCTCATGGATCTGCACATGTGTGATGAATTCGAGCCTTATGCATTCTTGACTGAGATCACGAAACTGATCACAGAGATTCAATTTTTTTCCCAAGCATAACTGTTGAAATCAAACACTCCTTTTAGTCTACAGCTTAGTATAAATGATCATATGGCCTTCTTCCATATGACAATGGACCTTTAGGGGTTCCAAATTTTCTGATGAATAGTATTTCGTGAAGCGCCATGAATATAATTCCTATCACAATCGGAGATAAAACCCGCTGTAGCGATTTTTTTTGGGCCAAATAGTAGTTTACTTGTCTTCGGGTTCAAGGAGAGGCGGCACTCTAAATTGCTGAGATAGTAACCAGTGACCAATAAACAACCAAGATCTGTCACTGATGTGCGCCTCTTGGCAGCGGAAGATGAACAGCCGCCCTGATTAATTGCTTATCTGCTAATCAGCTTATCAGCCGTTGTCAACTAAGATTCTAAGACAAGTACGTTCACATCGCCGACTAAAAATGCGTTCTCAGAGATTCACATGCAAATACGTGAATACTGGACAAGCACTTCAGTGATTGATCAAAATGGCTTTCGGTATCCTTGAGCTCACGTCAAGTTCATTTCCGTCAGGAACGAGCAACATACAAGACAACATCGAAAAAGACGAATCAGAAACGCGTGTTATCCGGGTTCCGCAGCCATCTCAATCGCCGTTGGATCCTCTGAATTGGTCCAGAATAAGGAAAGAGCTACTGTTTGCTACTATTCTTCTGGGTTCATCTGTCACGGGATCTATAGGCCTGGTTCTCGTGCCTGGGTTTACAGTGGTTGCTCAAGAGCTCAATGTCGAAGTGGGAAATATGACGCTTCTCAACGGCCTGTTGGTCCTGACTCTTGGTGTGAGCGCATATATCTGCTCTACCTTCGCAGATATATTCGGAAAGAGCCTTGTTTATCTTTTCACCATTCTCTTGGTCATTGCCGCGTCTTGCTGGGCTGTTGCTTCTACTTCATATGACTCCCTTCTAGGCTCTCGTGCTATTCAGGGTAAGCTCTTTCACTTTGTCTAACATCCATTATTACCACCGTGAAAGCTGAAGAATCAGATAGGTCTCGGGATGGGCGGTTTCTTCGCCCTCGCCGGTACAGCCTCGATAAACGATGTTTTTTTTGTTCACGAACGTGGAACGCGTGTAGGTCTTTGGAACCTTGGAGTCATCACGTCTGTGAACCTCACACCTGTCATCAGCGGTTATGTTATCTCAACCCTATCGTGGAGATGGAGTTTCTGGCTTGAGGCGATTATGTTCGGGATTTTGCTACTAGCAACATTCTTCTTTTTCCCGAGACAACTTTTGATCGTGCCGGTCCGTTGCCGCTTGAGCTAGAGAGTGGGCCTCTAGATGATAAAACTGTCCAAATATCTATGGTCTCCGACACCTTGACAGAACCATCTGGTCTACGGTGGCGCTGTTTATTAGGTGTTGAAGTAGTAAGGATGCCAGGATTGAAAAGCTTCTTGAACTCTATCGTCGCGCCTTTCGTTTTACTACCTCATCCGATTGTTATCTATGGTTCTCTGATGTGGGCAGTGACATTCACTTGGACCATTCTTCTGGGAGCTGTTGTTTCCCAGATCTTTACCCGTGCACCATACAATATGAACACGATTGCGGTCGGAAACTTATCTGGAATTGCACCTTTCATAGGATCGGCATTAGGAACAGTGATGGCTGGCTGGCTCTGTGATTTCTCTGCTACATATTTGGCGAAGCGCAATCACGGCACCTACGTGCCTGAATTTCGTCTTCTCGTCATCTTCCCTGCGGCCATTGCAATGGCCATTGGGAGCTTTGGTCTTCGCGCTGCCATTCACAACAGCATGTCTGCTATTGTCTGTGGAGTTTTCATGGCCATGATCAACTTTGCAGTTTGCCTTGGATGTACTGGAACTGTGTCGTATACCAGTGACGCGTGTGGTGAAAATGCCAGTGATGCATTCGGTATTGCCATGGTGAGTGCATCCCGTTCATACTTCTATTGAGTACTAAATCTCCAAATAGGTTATCAAAATATTTCTTGACACTCGAATACCCTATAGGAAACTATCCAGTGAAATATTCGCCTAAATTTACAAATATCATTACTACATGATTTATGTCTATGAGATGTCTAGCACATACGACCATAGGGTGTGGAGAACAGGGCTTCCCGTCCGCTCAGCCGTACTTAAGCCACACGCCGGTTAGTTAGTAGTATGGTGGGTGACCACATGCGAATCCTAACTGTTGTATGTTCTTTTTGTTTTTGCTTTTTTAGGAAGAGTAAAGTGCCCTTGATTTTTGTTTGATGTTGAGTTTGCGAGCGGTTATTTATCAGAGGCTTCTGCCGCCACAGAGTGCAATTATGTGTCCCGGGCCTCTATGTGCTCGGGTGTCCTTTGAATTATGACCAAAAAATCCATCCTTTACTTTTCGAATGACATCGATAGCTTTTTTCAGCCAGAGTGACCGGATTCCGGTCAAGAAAAATCAGGGTTCTAATCCAGAACTCTTTTTCGATCCTTTATAAAAGATTTATTCCCGAGGCATCTCCACTTTGGTAAGGTCTTGGTCTTTTTTTTCTCCCTTTCCTTCTCTCTCTCCTCTCTATCTTCCTACCTCTCCACAGCATATACCATATTATTCCTTCGTATTGGTTCGTAATACTTTGTTTTATAGCGTTCTTCATGAAAGCGGCTTATGTGCAATGCGGAGTGGGTAAGATATTATGGGGATAAAAGCCACCGACTTGGGGAGACTGTAAGCCGCCCGACTACCTACTTCAGAACAGGTCTGTAGATTCGATCGGCTACCATAGATTTTTCAAGCTCACAGGCCAGAGGATAATTTAATGATATAACATCCACTAATGTCGAAATCTCAATTCGATAAAGCGAAATGGTAAATACAGCAGAGGGGATAGCACGAGAGCAATTTCAAACCCAAGATCCCCTGTCTTCTCAGCGAGAGGCCCTGTATACCAGATCTGACTCATACACGGGACGATTAAGCCGAAAGAACATCCAATAGCCGCAATAGCGGCTATTCCAGTCGGAAGCTTGCTTGATCTATCGCAGTCCTCTGCGGTGTAAAGGGTGCAGTCAGCGTTGCGGAAGACAATATGCTCGGTCGCGATAACACCAACAAAGGCTGCAGACCAATATGCAATGACGTAAAGGAAATTCTCCAGGCTATTAAAGAAAGACTTGGCGGCGTAGATAGAAACCGGGATCGCGACCGCTGTATAGACGATGGTAAATAACGATCGCGGAACGCGTGCCATAATGGGAATGACAAGCTGAAAGTTCAACGAGATGGAATACATCGCGGCTGCCAGATTCCCCAAGAGGGAGAATGCAAGTAGGACAGAAATGAATTTCCCAAATCCGCCAGCGGGATGAAGCATTGCCTCTAAACCCCCTCCGGCGCTGTAGTCTGTGTTCCCGGCCGACCAAGACGCAATATTTGGCACAGCGGCACCGATTGCTGCACCGAGGACCATCAACGGCACTGAAGGTACTAGAAGTCCGGCATAGATGTATGCAAAGATTCGGTATGAAGAAACACTCGGGTCACAATAAACTGCGAAATCAGACGCCATTGCCTATCCCAGGTTAGTCTCTTAGGGGACAATGAAAAGGATAAGGGTCACCAACCGCCCAAGGAATGAGGAAACCAGCAATAACGCCCCCAAATGAGATAATCGTTGCAACTGCCGGAGGCTCCGTCGAGGATTGTTTGGAAAGATGATGGCCGCCGACTCCAGTCGCAATCACGATCGCGACCAGGGCAAATATCCACGAATACCGCTCGAACTGATGTAACAATCTGTATCCCCCAAAAGAGATTATCATTCCACACAGGGCAATAATCACAATTCCTGCGGTCGCATTGATGCTTCCACCTGAGACTGCGGCCAAAGTCAGGCCCCCGAGTACGCAGTCAATTATCCCAAAGCCGGCGATGGTACAGAGATTCAACACAACGATAATAGAAACAAGATAGTAGCTGTGGTATTTCCGGGATTATCAGTCTATCCATATTGGTCAAGGGCAAGTTGAACTAGGAGAAAATTACCCGAAAGTGAATCGTGCCTGTAGCATTTGCCGGAGTCCCGTTCTGGCACCGAATGTGCCCAAGAAGGCGGGTGGAATTGTGCATAGCAGACTGAAGAATAAGATAACAAGGGATGAATCTCGAAGACTAAGACCATATGACAGCGTTCCCACCATCCCTGTCACGATTCTAATCAATGTGAGAGAATGGACCTGAAATTTCTAAAAGAATGTTTAGACCCACGGAAGTAGATTTGTACTCATAGTGAACCACACGAAGAAAACATTGATGTATCTTTTGTCGTTTCGCTCCTCCAGAGGCACTGGAGCAATACCTCGTAGCTCAACGCCCCAAGATGCGACCTTGGATAGCCATGCCCTTGGGGAGTGATCGGATTGCAGCTCAGCTGTGGCAATATCACTGTAGGATGCCGTCGCTGGCAGCTTATCCGTAGATTTCTCCATAGCAGGTGTGGAACCCCAGAATTATTTCCAAAGATGGATTGACGAGGTGAATGCAGCATATGTGGGGAATCCCTTTTTGAAATAGACTTAATTTCAATTGCATCTAGCGGCTGGCTAGCTTGGGATAGACGCTGATAGGGATACGATAAGAGCCGATTGGGCAGGGAACTTGCCTGCCGGGAAGATTGGAAGAACTCGGAGCGATACTGTTCTGGACCAGGATTGTCCAGATTCCTGGCCGACTGTCAACATCGTCTTCAAAGTCTAGCTTCAGCGCTCTGTGTAGCTTCCACATGGGCCTTTACCGGGAACACTTGAGGTTGGTGGATAAAACTGTATATTCTGGCAAACCCGAGAAAGCACCGCCGCTCCTCCACTTTCGTGGTTAGATGTGGTCTTGAAAATCTGGAACCCTCATTGAAATATGCCTGTGTAATATTCTACAAACTACCCATAATCCCTAAGTTGCAATTCGGAATCTCAAAATTTAGTTTTTGTCTTACAATCACTAAGTAAATGATAAATGTTGCCAGGAATCGAGCTCATTGGCGATGCTCCACATCCAGACCAGGAAGACCAGCAGCTTCTAAATCTGCATTGACTTCTTCTAAATGATCCATAAAACCACCCTTGAAATCATCCCAGAATTCGACCGGTTGATGTTGCATTTTCCCGCTGCGCTCGAGTGCGTATTCTGTCAACGAGACATGGGAAGAGATATGCATCATGAATGCCATGGCCCCTTCGCCAACCCGTTCAGGTTGCAGGTCCATACAGGTTGCTTCCCTCCATCGCTCGTAGGATTCGCCGTGTGGCATGTAGCTTGGTTCGTAAGTGAGGCTCCCAGGGTGTAAGGAGGTAGCAGAGCCCGACCATGTTCCGTAAGTCATGCCCATGATCTCTGTCGCGACATTTCGATGATAATACGGCGGTCGGAAAGTATTGCGTGTGACACTCCATTTAGGAGTGAAGACTAAAAATTCGGACAAGGCCACTCCTGATCGCTTCGATCTTGCGGTGAGCACACAGTAGATGGAAGGATCGCTCTGGTCCCGATCAACAGTAGCAGTGTTGATAAACTTTTCCATGGCGTATTTGTAAGGAGCGTAGTTTCCATGCCACGCGATAACATCGAAAGGGGTATGGTCCTGCTCGTAGACAAACATATTTCCCATCAACTTCACGACAACCTCCCATTTAGACTGATCGATGTCGAAACTGGCTGTTGGGGTCTCAAAATCACGAGGCAGGGCCATGCCATTAGATCCGATCGGGCCCAGTTCCGGAAGCTCGTAATGGCTACCGAAAATCTCCTGAATGTATCCTCGGGCAGTGCCGTCCGGCAAGGTAACTGTGAATCGCATACCGGCTTGGATCACGACTAGCTCACCAGACCGTACCATCAGGCGTCCAAACTCTGTCTGGATATTCAATCTTCCTTCCTGGGGTACGATTAGAAGATCACCGTCGTTATTGCAAAATGCTTTGTTGGTCATTGGCGAATTGGCCGTATAGACATGCACGGCTAGACCTTCTTTTGATGCAGGATCGCCATGGCCGCTGATAGTTTTCCATCCTTGAATAAAGTCGATGGAACTCGATGACTCAGGAATACTAAAAGCATCCCATGCCATATCCTGCGGGGTAAAAGTGACCTTCTCATTGCTGGGTGAGAAGTTGGCTTCGATGTCCGGGTTTTTAGGTAGTGAAATCAGTTTTTTGTGAATCACAGACGGTCGGATGCGATAAAACCACGCATGGAGCAGAGATGCTCGCAAGGATACAAAGGGCGTGCCGTTGAGCTGTTCTGATACGAGGTCATATTTGCATTTTTGGGGGGTATTGCAAGCTCTTGGCAATGTGCCAGGGATTGCTTCCGATGCAAACCGATTTCCGAAGCCCACTTGATACAAATAGGGATCCTCCTTTGTTGGCGTGGATGAAAAAGAGGCAGTTGCAGATGCGCCACGGGCAAGCATATTGATACCTGGGGGATGGACAGAGAAATGCAAACGAAGGTGTCTTCCTAAAGTCCATGGAGGAGTTTAACCTTTTAGGAAGGACCGGCTCCCCACTTTGAACCGCAACTTTGACCCCGATCTTCTTATCTCAGCATCAACCAGATTGGCCGCGGGCAACCGGCATGCGACCGGCAGGCGACCGGCAGGCAGACTGATTGTCTTACTGCGTCTGTCGATAAGTTCGACCTCTCTCTTTCTATCTTTCTCCTGCCGGCCCCAAGGTCGATGAAGTCAGCAGGCACGGCTTAGCTGGATACGTTCCAATCATCAGAGTTCCACTATTCCGAGTATTCCCAACCTAAAAAGGCACTTATAATGTGCATGCCCCGACTTCCTGGTGTTATCTCGCCAGACATTCAAAATGGACCCTGCTATATTCCCACCTCGAGTGTTTATTGGCCTTGTCCTCCTGGTCGTCACGATCGGGGTGCTATACGGGAAACATGTCAATAAACTAAGGAAGCGTCTCCCTTTCCCCCCCGGCCCCCCGGGGAATCCAATCTGGGGTCATTTACAAGTCATCCCCACAGATCACCCGGAACACCAATTTGTGAAATGGGGAAAACAATACAACTCCGATATACTGTATTTCAATGTTCTCGGTCGCCCCATGGTTGTAATCAACAGTGTTGATGCAGCCCATGATCTAATGGATAAGAAAGGCGCAAATTATGCCGATCGCCCTCGCTTCGTTCTTTTCGAAGTAATGGGGTGGGGTGTCACCCTCACTTTTCTTCGGTGGTCGCCTCGATTCAAACTCCATCGCAAGCTCCTTCAGCAGTCTTTCACCCAAACAGCTTGCAAGCCATATCGACCTATCCAGCAGGAGGAAGCCCGTCGGGCTGTCAAAGCTATTTTGCACAAACCAAAAGATTGGGAATTGCTACTGCGGCAATTTTCCACTGCTGTTGTATTACGTATTGGATTCGGGATTGATGTTCAGGAAGAAAATGATCCCTACGTCAAAATGGCAATTAATGTCGAAGAAGCCACCGGCAAAGGTGGTGTCCCGGGCGCGTCAATTGTTGATTTCTTCCCTATTTTCCGCTATCTACCAAATATCTCCGAAAGGATCTTTACAATCTTTCAGCCCTTGGTCCATGCCCGCCGCTCAAAGCCTACTATTCAGAAACTACACGATGTACCTTGGGATGCAATGGAGTCATCTATTCGGTCTGGCGTAGCAACTCAACCATCTTTTATGCTGAACCATTTTGGTCAATATCTTTCAAATCAGAAACTTGGTAAAGCTAACGACATTACTATTGCCGACCTGAAAGGTGCCGCTGGGGCTATTTCGATCGCCGGTGGCAACACGACATGGTCTACCGTGATTGTGTGTGTCCTTAACCTTATGATACACCCAGAAATCCAAGTGAAGGTACAGGATGAGATTAATAGAGTGGTTGGACTAGACAAGAATGGAGACATTGTTCGATTACCCAATTTTGAAGATCGAAAACAGCTGAAATATCTTGAAAACGTCATCCAAGAAGCAACACGTTGGGCCCCACTATCTCCACTTGGTGTGCCCCATGCTTCGCTTGCCGACGATACCTACCGTGGTTACTATATTCCAGCTGGATCGGTGGTATTCGCCAATGCCTGGGCTATGTCACGGGACGAGCGCTTCTATTCATCGCCGGATGATTTCAACCCAGACCGATACATTCCTCGTACGGAAGGTGGAGACGAGGAACCTCTCCCTGAAGGACCTTTTGGATTTGGAAGAAGAGTTTGCCCCGGGCAACATCTGGCTCTCGCCGGAGTTTATATAGTCGTCGCAACTTTGTTGGCAACTATGGACTTGAGGTGCCCCGTTGATGCAAATGGTGAAAGGATCGAGCCGCGAGTGACATTCTCAAATGGACTGAGTGGTGTTCCCGACAGTTTTCCATGTGTCATTACTCCGCGATCAGAAAAAGCCAAGGAGCTGCTGTTTACGAGCTAAATATATCAGAGCATTCTACGAAATACACTTGCTGATGAAAAATGTCACAAGCTTATTTTTTTCATCATATATTATATAAATTGAGCCACGAATAATGCTCTTCAGATCTTTGGTAACTATTTTCAGTCGCATCTTCCTCTTTCATAGTGGTATTGTTTAAAGGTTAAATCTCAATTTGCAATAGGGAGAGCAAATCCTCTGCGAACCTGTTCGGCGCAGTCCCGAAGAAGTTTAGCGCCTTGTTTTAAGATACCTAGGGACGCGATGTTGTCAGTTGATGAATGGAAATGAATGCCCACTCGATGGAAGCTCTTACCACTCATGGACAGGAGAGCATGCGTTGACCCTTCATAAAATTCAATAACCACTTGATTGTCTCTGCCAGTTGTCTCCCAGGCCTTTTTCAATGGGCCCGCGTAAGCCTGCGCTTCCGGTGCAAGGAGATCCTGGCCTGAGACAGCTATCCATGTCTTCGGACTCTCAGCCAGTTGCTCAGGTGTCGCCAAATTAGGAGAAGCATCCCAGCTCATGGCGTCAGATGGGTTCGGGAGATACATGCGTCGATACCACTCCATCCGGGCTGGAGTCAACCATGGCGCATGTCGATTCCGCTTCCAGATAGTAGACACTGAGGCAGTGTTATCGATAACAGGGAGAACAAGTATTTGAAAGCAGATATCAATCCGGGGCTCCAGTTGTGAAGCTTTAATTGACAGCACCGCTGCCAGATTTCCGCCGGCTGACGTTCCTCCTATTGAAATGCGCGTGTTGTCGACGTTCAAGGTGCGAGCTCCTTCTGCGCTATATGCCCACTTCAACGCGTCGACCGCGTCTTCAATTGCTGCAGGGTACGGGTGCTCGGGCGCTAGACGGTACCCGACCGTCACCACCACGCAACATGCGGTCGCGCAGATCAATGTGCAAAGGTCATTTCCATCATTGATTCCACCAATCGACCAGCCGCCCCCGTGGAACCAGATGTGCACTGGCCAACCAAGGGTTGGTCTTTCTCCATCTGGAGTAAAAACGCGAATCTTGTACTTTCCACGGTTGAAATCCTGAGTGTTTGCTGTTTTTGTGAGTGCTGACTCTGTAGATGACCAGGGCCGCTGTGCTGTTCGAGCTGATCCGTCCCATGGTTTTTGATCATCAGGGATCACATATTGAAAGTAGCTCTCGTGGAACTTGATATATTGCGGGTCTAGCAGTGGACGGACCGCCGGGTGAATTGGTTGATAAGCTCTAGCTGGTCGTTCTGACGCCATTAGTGAAGGTAGTTTTCAGCAAGAAAATGGAAAATGAGAGACTTTATCAAATTTGAGAAATTTTCCTACAATGCTAATAGGAAAAGTGTCAGACCGTGAATATGGTGTGTTCGAAATTATCTGATTGGCAACTCCGGCAGGCAAATCCTTATCGGCCAGGATCCAATTTCCCCGCTTCAAGCTTGATATATGTGTCAACAAGTATGCATCTAAACTGTCTCTGTATGTCAGGCACATTTTTTTTTTTTTTTCTTCAGCCATAATTCAACTTTTCAGCCATGTCATATAATCTCCAACACGCGTCATCAACCTCATACGCTCGTTCCGGCTTCTCAAATCGCATGGGATGGGGTAACCGACCAGCATTGCTTATCATCGATGTCTGCAAGGCGTACTGGACTGAGGGATCGCCTCTTTCACTTTTGGGGAACCCAGCTGCAGAGCTGGTGCCGGACTCGATACGACAATTGCTATCAGCTGCGAGAGAAGGGGAAGTTCCTGTAATTTGGAGTGAGGTAAAATATTCAAGACCAGACATGAGCGATGCAGGATTATTCTGGCTGAAGGCAAAGCCTCTAGATGTCTGGTTAAAGGGTGACAACAGGGGGCTTGCCGATTATATGGATGGCCTTGAGCCGGCTATTGACGACACTGTTATTGTGAAAAAGTACGCGAGCGCGTTTTTTGGTACAACTTTGGCGACTGAGCTCCAGGTATGTCCCAATACCAACAGATATAATTACCGTCAAATCTGAGATTGCTGTATTTCGCAGACCCTTAATGTTGATACACTTGTTATCTGCGGAGTGAGTACATCAGGCTGCGTGAGGGCAACCACGCTCGATGCAATGCAGCACGGATTTAGACCTATGGTACGTAAATTTTTATCGACCAAAAGTTTTCCGGAATGATTTTCAGACCTAAAAATTTAAAAGGTTGTAGGTACTGCTTGTGGAGATCGCACAGCCGAAATTCAAAATGCGAATCTATTCGACCTCGATGCAAAGTATGCGGACGTTGTATCAGAGCACGAGGCGATGGCAAATCTTAGAAAGAAATGGTGAATGATTATGGTATGCGCTGAATAAGTAGCTATCAAGTTGACTACATCCAAATGACTGCCACCACAGGTGTCGGATCTCTTTACTATTTGGTAGTCTAGAGATTCTCATGCATGGAGAGTGAAGCACTCGCATCCATGTAAATGCTGCAAAGGTTTTCAATGAACATAACTTCTTGATTACCCTAGAGTTGCAAACTCAAGATTCATAGAGCCCATAATTATTTCGCTCCAAGGATAAGTTTCGAATTCCATCAGCATCACGTCCGTCGGGAACGGATCGTTCAGCCGAGGCAAAACCCTTGATGAAAACTGCTGTGTCTCACTCCCGGGTGTGGATAATCCATTTAGCGAGGAGTTCCCGGCTAGGTCAGTCAGTTCAACTTCAGTGACCCGGTCGAGGGCCCTTGCACTGGCTCTGCAGAGAGCCTTGTTCCAACGTCGAGCAAGGGGCCAGGCATGCTGCAACTCCCCCAGCCCCGCTAAAGATTTCCGGAGAATCTCCTCAGCCCTTGGTGCAGTACTTGGGCAGATTTCTGGTTGTTGGTTTAGATGGTTTGCCAAAGAGCCGCATACGTAGATGCAAAAAACGATCAGGGCTGGGAAGCCTTGGTCATGGGAACGAAAGTCAAAGAATGCATCAATTTGTTCGTGAAGAATTATCATATTCTCGAATAACTCCATTGTAACAGAGTCCGGGTTTTGTGAGTCATGTCCAGTTTGCAAACAATGATCGATTGTCTCGGAATTTGATCCGTCGTGGAGATATCTTCGGCGTAAAACAATATTACTCAATCTCAACACCATCACAGCTGATAGATATGCCAGGTCTAGTCCTTTCGCTTTGAACTCTCGTAGGTTCCAGATTGACCAGCAATGATGTGGTGGGGTGTTTCTTTCGAATTCATCTAGCGCGGTCGATAGCCTTGTATATTCCTCTCGGCTCAACTTCACTTCGTCGTCAGGAAGTTCTTGCCCTGTATCAGTGCCAACAACTCGCGCTACTTGGCCCCACATATTGTGTGTTTGTAAGAGAGTTGCGAATAAAGATCGCGTCGCCGAATGGGCAAGTGAGGGATCTTTAAGAGCCGGCAGTGTCCCAGCCAGGGGTACTCGGGGGGTGACCAAGTTTCCAAATGCAAATTCATGCTCTGTACAGGGTAAAAGAGCAGATATGTCACTATATGAGATTGACACAGGGGAACTCAGACCCGAGAGTAGATTGTTATAGCTCTCTAGCATCCAAAACGTTCGTCTCCCTGCCTCCGCGTGTACGAATTGCTCAGCCGTCGCATCATCGGGTAAACGGTAGGTCTCTTCCCGATGTAATCGTAAGATTCCGGCCATAGTCACTGCAATGCCCATGTGCATTGAGCTTCGATGTTTGTCGCCTTTGCCCCACTCTGCAATACTCAAAAGGAAGAATCCTTGCGTCGCTTCCAAGGTCGGAACATACATCTGCTCGGGCACTAGCGCAGCCGCCCGACTGAGAAACAAGTCGGTCGCACTCAAGCCATCCCCATATCGGGTGACTAGGCAAGGGGTGAATCGAGCTGAGATACTCAAAATGCTAAACAGTAGAAAGCTGCTGACTGAATCTGGGTCTTTTCGTAGCCGCTCAAATAATAACGTTTTTGGTAAGAAGCCGAGCTGGAAGAAGGACGTTGTGAATATGTATACTCCCTCAACCAGCTCTTCGAAGGGCGGTAACGTTTCTCCAGCATCTGGAATGGGCGTGACTGAATAGTGTTCTGTTTTTCTCGCTGCCGGTGCGGGTAACGGTGCCGGGGATTCACTCGTCTGGAAAGTCCCGTCCAGCTCAGTGGACGACGCAGAGAACGTTGGGACAGGGCTGGTTCTCCTACAAGGAATAGAGGTGCGAGCTCTCGGGCGGCGGAATTCGCGATCTTTGTCGGGCTGGCCTCGTTGAAGAAATACACAGTCCTTCCCACTCTGCCGACACAACTGACAGGGTGCCCGGCCATCATTCACGCACTTGGTCCGGAGCCGGCGACATTGCCGGCAGGCTTTCGAATGTCGAGTGAATTTCTTGATTGGAACCTCCGCGGTCTGCTCCATTGCGGTTGGCATGATTTGATTTCAGGTGATCAAACACCTCATAAAATTGCCGGTCGAAAGTTGCCGCCGTCGAGAGTTTTGCCGGAGTCAAGATATGTCGCTGGTCTCTTATCTCTCCGATGGCTTTGACCACATCTTATCTTCCTTGATAAGGGCGTATTCCGGCAATTTCCAAAATGTCTCGGCATCTGAACATTGCCGGCCATCGAGCTAAGCTCTCTGGCATATGTCGCATCGCGAATTGAAGACGAACTTCCTCAGTTTCCCAACATTGGATTTCCACCCGCCCAATCGGCCATCTGTTGGACCACCTCGACATGCTTTTAGGATAGAGGTCAGTTTCAAACCTGGCATATGATATCGTCAACGTCCTCATAGAATGATTTGAATTGTCAATACTACGTGGCCAGCCCTTGACACATAGTGATACCTAGGGATACCACGCCCACCGCGATACCAGACATAGAAAAGAGGCCACTCATGATGTTCGCTGATAGTTAATTTTCTGAGGACATTGCGACTAAAGTGCAGGGAAAGATCTACCGTCGAGTTGATTTAAAAGGGCAGATGACCCCGAAGGTGTTGGACTGCAACGACTAATGAGCGCCTAAGCACCCTTATTTCGTGGCGCGGCTTACCTTTGAGTGAATTTTGGTGTAAACCAAATGCCCCTGCTAACCACACACATCGGGATTTCAACCACGGTTGTGGCTTTGATCTTTAGGCTGGCAAAGTTTTTCACGAGGGAACTAGTGCCTAAAAAACAACTGGTTATATTAATGCTAGTAGGGATAGCCGCGATTCTTCTCCAAAATACAGTGTCGCAAATAACCAGACCCTCAACACCCTTACTATGCTCTTTTGTGGCTATGTGCAAATTCCAGGAGAAAAACTCCTTGAGAATGAGGTATGCGGCCCAATAATATTCGATCCATGCTCAGCTCAAAAGGCCAATGCGGCGGTTGCAGGACGACGATTCTCGCTCGCTCTCGCCCTGCTTCTCACCCTGTATATTGTGCACTCACCCTTCTAACCTGCGGTCGCGCGACGCTCAAGCGGCGCTCACCATATTCTCACCCGAGCAGCACCCATACGACTATTGACCGCATTCAAGCCACATACATCCGCACGGCCAGTTCTTTACATAGCCTTAGCACTCTATAGAGGCGATGAAACTGATACTAGGTGAGTGTGGGTGATATGGGTGAGAACTTCGCAGACCGGGCGAGAGAGGTGAGAACGGGGTGAGATTTCTCACCTAGGTGCGTAATGGGGCCCAGCGTAGGGCTTTCTAGCCTACCCCTTCGTTTTTTTTTCCCAAATGAAAATTATATAAATCAGTATCCTAGGGCCTTCCATATCCTACCGATAGCAGCAGCAGCAAGAGGACGCCCTTGCGACGGCTACTGAGCCACGGGTTTGCTATAATTCCTCCTGCCTATACAAGCCATGTCAACGGAGCAAGATATGCAGAAAGGAGGCATATAAGTACCATGTAAGAGGCGTATGAGTATATCTCTATATACTTCGGTTGGGAGAAAGGTTATCCCAACCAGCTCGGGTAACTGATTAGATAAGCCGCACAACAGAAGTAGAACCATAGTGGAGGCCCCGGAGGCTCCCTAGTGATTATACTAGTACTAATACAACACAATAGGTATATTATTACACTATTGTATAGTTCGTGCTTATCACTCTTCTCCAAACCCCCAGTATAAGGCAGCGGCCTTAATATCTATCTCCAGTTAAGAGATCGTTCGATTGGCAACATAGGTGTTCCTTCCACCATGTTTAGTCCGGGTATACATACGTGGTGCGTCAATATGGTTTACGAACCATTTTTCAAGTTGAACTTTGACCCACGGGGGTTCTTCTTCATCGAGTGGCAATATTTCACTTTACAAGGCGAACCACTATAAGTCTTTATCTAAACATACCTATTCAGAGCTGATATTCTTTCAAGAGACGAGATTCGCGGGGTGTGGGCAGCAATCGACTCCAACCGCATTCTTCCGACAAGCCAGAATTTCCCTGCATTGCTACAATAACCGATGGTGATTCAAATAATAAAGGATTCTGGAGTGATTGGCTCCTTGTATATTGTCGGGGCGACGAAGTAAGTGCTTACGCCAGGGCCCTTATATCTCGGTTCAAAGCTGACAAAAGTTTGTTACAGCCATACGCAAACATCAGCAAGGCTATTGTCTTATTTGTGAGTTACTTGCCCAATGATGACTGCTAGTGATTGCCTGCTAATTTTTATAAGGGCATTTTCGATTCGACAAGCAACCGTGTTGGGTAAATTGAACCAACCTCCCATTGAGAGTGTAGCGGACTGGACGACCATCCCAGGTCATATTCTGAAAATCACTGGTCCGTAAAAGCGTCTATAATGAGATATGCTCCGCAGGAATCCCATATTGCGAAGTACTATCCCGGAAGTGTCTTGGTGCCCTGATGCCTTGGTGACAAAATGAAAAGTGCAATTGCACTGCAACGATTTCCCAACCCATATGCAACTAATAACATTCCCATTGATATTTTCAACTTCTAATTCAGTTTATCTGGGATGCGTGCTCTTTCTCCACTATCCGGTTTCTCAGTTTCCTCGTCTTACTTTACCTGGCATAGTCTAACGGGCCGGCGGGTGCAACCTAATTCTGCTCTTGGCGGGCCCACACCACCACTTCCTTGAAGTTTAGTTGAAAGGGAGCCATATGTTTGTATCTGCAACAATACTTTTTTTTTCTTCTTTTTCCATTATAGACTACAGACTACATTATGCTATTTTTCAGAAAACGCATTGGACATGGCCAGAGGACAGACATAAATCACGACACTGAACAACATCAGAAACATTTATCAACTTCAACAACATATTTGTTTCCAACCCCCTTCACATGGTAGTTGATCATCTTGTTTGTGATCTTCCCTGCTTTTTCGTCTATCAAAAACGAGTCGATGCCATCTTCGACCGTGATCCTATGTCCGTTGTCATAGGACCATCGCTCAGTCACCCAGTAGTGATTCGGTTTGACGATTGTATCAAGAATATTGTAGCCAGTGGTAGGTAGCTTGCTATTCAACAATCTCGCTGACTCCCTAATCCCAGCATGTCCCTTGAACAACCGGTCAAACGTGCCAATGAGAGCAAGATTGAGATCGGGTGAATAATTCCGCTGAATATCACGAGGAACATCTCCGATGTAGCGCAGAAGGATGTGCTCCCAGTAGACCCGCAGGACCGTCCGATTCTTATCGTCGGAGAAATTCCAAGCAAGAAGGTATTCCAGTACCTCCCTTGGGGGTTTACTAGCGGGGTCCTCAACTTGCTTAGAGATCTCGTTGAACTGCTTCTCCAACCAGTCCCTGCCCTTTTCCAAGCGGGGATCGGTCACGGTCACCTTTGGTGATCCTGGTCAATTGTTCAGCAATGAATTTATGATCGCTTTCGAGTGCCAACGTGAAGATTGTGCGACTGTCGTCGTCTCTGTCATTGATGTCGGCTCCTTTCTCCAGAAGCAAAGTGACAGCATCTAGATGGCCCGCAATAGTCGCGAGGAGCAAAGGGGTGCACCCAAGGAATCGAACTTTGGGATCTTCGGGCTTCTTAAATAACTTCTTTATAGCCGCACAGTCGCCTTTCATTGCAGCGTCGAAAATCGGGGCCCAGCCATCGGGTTGTTCGGTGACTGGCTTGGCACCATTGGCTGGTTTACTGACAGGAGTGGGACCGGGCGTCTGACTGGATGGCATGATGGTAGATGAACGGCTGAAGTCGAATTCTCGACCAGGCAGATTGAAATTAAAATTGATATCCTTTTCTCCAAAGCAATTGGTTTTTCGTGGATGATCGGAAGTAACGGGATCTCTCGAGGATCTCGACATCTCTTAAATGACCCATCATCGTTCCTAAGAAAGCATTAAGCTCCGAGTATTCATCGTAATGAGATTATCATTGACGACAAAAGAGTCTAAGAAAGCATCTCGAATGATACTCGTTGTGCCCGTATGTAGAGCTAGATAGAGCAGTCCTGATGCAATCACTGCTCAGATATCCAGTTGAGAAAGCCGTTTGCAGTATTGGGGGCGAGCATGACGAAAGAAATCATGGACCTACAGTCATGTAGATATGGTCCTCGATGTTTGCGTTGATTTGACCTTGGTCTAGAAGTAGCATCATGGGTATAGTCGGATACTGGACCCCAGGATGACACCTGAATACTACTGCAATGTTACCAGCGCACATAACAGTACTGGTATCTAGCGAATTACAGCCAGGCCCATCAAAAGACCTTTTATAGCAGTCACCTGTCTCTGCCTCTTCGGACCTACCGATTTCGGTATTTACGGAGATCTGACCTTGGTCCATACCTGGCCATCACCGATATTTCAAATAATACAACCGAGAATGTCAGCTACCGATGACTGCAAGATTTTAAGTACACGTCATAGCCATGGCTTTGACAATTGGCAGCTAAGTCTGTCGCAAGTGCATTCGAGGAAGACACCACTCCCGGATGAGGGGTGGAGATCCTTACCATTTTGTGAGGCGAGTTCAAAGTTATGTAAGACTATTAATCGCAGGAAAAAGGTGTGGAATGAAAAACCAGGGACTTTTCCAATTCAAATGTCTTTGCTCCACGATGAACTTTTCAGACTAGAGACTAGCTGAAATCTCGATACATACGTGATACGGCTGAGACACAAGAGCCCAGGAACCAGGTCTTCGATGAGAAAAATCAAGAAGGCACGGGATTTGATGAATATTTGAGATAGATTTGAGGGAGAAAAACTATTTGAGATATCTTTCAATACGAGGGAACTTGGATTGAAGGCCTGAAGCAGAGGCACGCATTTCATGCCTCCAACATGGTCACAGGCTTCTACGGACAAGAGGCTATTGGTATACGAATATGTAATCAGAGAAGTGGATACCCAATAGGATGGAACATCTATACGATTTATGTGCTGTCAGACATCTCTCTTAGATAGTTCAATCAATCATCAGCTTCTTCGCTTCCGTTATTCTTCTCTGTGACTATTGGCATGAAGTATTAAATAACATCAAGATTTTTTTTCACCCATTCCAAAGTACATCTGCTAGAATAACCCATCTCTGGCAAGAAGATTTTGTGGGGTATCGAACTTAGCTAGACGTCCAGCTTCCAGCACTGCAATTCTGTCAAAATCTATGATTGTGTCAAGCTGTCCAACAGTTAGCTCAACTCACTCACAGACAGAGTATGACCATTCATATCCTGTGAGTCCGGATGATAAACAGAAATAACAACATACTCTGTGAGCGACGCTAAAAACGGTACAGTCACGAAAAGCCTCTCTCATGACCTTTTGCACTCTCTGGTCTGTTTGTGTATCAAGGCTGCTCGTGGCTTCATCCAGGATTAGCACCTGACATTTGCCGTTACTGGTTTGCCTCTTAAGGATTGCCCGTGCCAGACTCAAGAGTTGCTGCTCTCCTTGTGACAGTGGATGGTCCTCGAGGAGCGCATCAAGGCCCCCTCGGGTTTCAATTGCATCCCAGACGCCAATCTGCTTGAGTACAGATGTGATCTCACTGTCACTGGAGAGGCCCATAATGTCAACATTATAGCGGATGGTTCCCAATAGTGTGAACGAGTCTTGTGGCACAGCTATCAGCCTCTCTCGGATTGACCCGGGGGCGATCTTGAGAATCTCAGTCTGATCTATTGTGATATTTCCACGTGAAGGTTCTACAAGGCGTAACATGGTGAGTGCGAGGGAGCTTTTCCCGCTGCAATACAGTGGGTTCATTAGAACCGTGGTGAAATAAATGAGAGTTAGGAGATGGGAAACACGTACCTGCCAGTGCGGCCGCAGATGCCTATCTTTTCTCCGGCGCCTATGCGCATCGAGATGTTGTCCAGGGCCAGTGTACCGTCAGGATAGCGCAGGAAGAGGCCCTGTACATCAAGCTCCCCCTTATCGGGCCAGGACTCAGGCAGTTCTGGGGATGAGCCAGGTAGATCTTCACAAGGTGTCGTCTCAACAAATGACTTAACACGGGCTATCGCTCCGAGCGAGGTCTCAAGAGTGGTCCATGATATGATGAAGTATGATAATAGTTGGTTGAATCCAAGAATATTGTTCAACGCGATGCCGAGGAGGCCCGAGTTTGTGCTGCTACGCAGCTCAACAGCTAGCGTTACCACAACGGTTGCCAATACCATCACCACGATGTCCAAGACTAAATTCAACCAGCGTTGCGCACATAGAAGCATGTAGTACGGCGTTTGAGACTTGTCAAGATGCTGAGTTAGAATCTTTGATGAGGCGTCTTGCCAGCCAAAGGCCCGAATCGTCGGCAGACCTTCGAGGACCTCAGCAAAGTGTGAGTACAATGGGCTTCTAGACTCTAGATCGAGATATCGTAGTTGGCGACTTGTCTTCAGATAAACCTCTTGCAAAAAATAGAGCACGACCAGCGTGGCGGGTATTGTTGTCGCCATGAAAGCAGATCCTGTGGCGATCAGACCAATGGTGGCGATACATCCAAAAATTGCCTCCGCGGAAGACATCACCGCAATTGGAAGGGCCAAATCTATCAAGGTCATATCCTGACTAAAGCGATTCAGGATTGTGCCATTATCAGTGGCGGCCAAAAGTAACCATTGCAAGCGAATGGCCGATTTGGGCATCAGCTTAATGAAGACGAGCCATATGCAGTAAATGGTAAGAAGTGATGCTGCCAGTGCCAAAACCACATAAACGGGTACATACAGAGGGAGATGTCCGCCTCCTGCCGTAGTCCATCTGCTCAGCCACACTTGAGGAAAGTTCTCACCAAATGCTAAGAGGGAATGTCCAACAAGAAACACGACGCAAAGCACAGGGCCGACTGTTCTCGCGTAGTAGGAATACACTGAGAAATCTCCGATCTGTCGAGTTCGATCCATATCTTCGATATCACTAATAGGGTCGGGGCTCGAATCAGTTATGTCCGAATGCTCGTTCAGTTTTTCGTTGAGGTCATTCTGGAAATGTGGATCTGAAGGTTGTCTAGCCTGCCAGAATTTCTTGTTGCGAATGCCCTCAATGCCTGTTGTTTGGAGGTCGACTCGACCGTCTGAAGTGAGAGAGACTATACTATCTGCAAATTCGAGGAGCCGAGCTGTGGTCAGAAATATCGACAGTCAGCATTTAATCCTCGTAAGATCTGAAGGACGAGATACAATTGTGAGTGGTCAGGACCACAGTTGTGCCCAGCCTGCGAAATATCCCGTCACGAGAGAGGAGTCGTTGAATGATCATTTCTTGCGTTTGCGCATCCAACGCACTCATGACATCGTCAAGCAATGCTATATCATTGCGACTGTATACAGAACGAGCTAGAACCTGGAACAGCCATCAGCATTTGTCAAGGTGACACACATCCTGGGAAATCTGCATACCACTCTCTGCTTTTGACCCCCCGAAAGGGCAAGACCTTTACTTCCAATCTCACTTTGGTCACCGTTAGGCCAACGACGAATGTCCTCATCTAAGCAGCATGAATATATGACAGTTTTGTACCACTTCTCGTCGACCTCGCCGTCTGAGATACCGGTGATGCTTTTCTTGATTGTCGTATTGAGCAACCATGGATTCTGGCTGCAATAGGATACTCTGCTCGGTTTGATAGACACGGAGCCCGATAGGCAACCAAGCTCCCCTAGAATGGTTCTCAACAATGTCGTTTTACCCGAGCCAACAGGACCAATAACAATCATCAGGCTGCCTCTGGTGACTTCGAAAGACATGTCATTAAGGGCGGTAGATGCAGCCTTTTGTGAGGGCATGACGGTCACGCTGTCCAAGCCAATGGCAACTTCCGGCTCGGCTTTAACCGAGGTAATCGGTCGAAATTCCTCCATGCCAATTCGGCTATCTTTCACTGGTTCAGATACCATGTATTCGTGAATCCGCTGGAAGCATCCCATGGCAGCTGCTAGTTGGGGCAAGACAGCGAGTAGCTTTTCTGCCGGCGTAGTGACGAGGGTAATAATACTCAGAGCAGTGAAGGCCTTCACCGTAGTGAGGGAGTCATCAGTCTTTGTTTGTGCTTGTACTGCGTAAACAATGAAAGTGATGACAGGCGACCAAATTCGAGGCACACTTGCTGATGGATATCAGGGAGGGAACAACGTAAACATTCAAAGATAGATTGTCTGACCTAGACCGTTTAACCACATAATTCCCCTGAAGAAAGCGCGAGATACAAAGAGTTCTCGTTCGCGGCGCCCCTGCAGGGCTTGGGATAGCTTGCCAGAAAACCCTGAAATCTTGGTAGTTTTGATAGAGCCCAGTACAGAGGATGTATTTTGAATTCTCTTCTGGATTTCAAGATTCCAATTTTGCTGGTTCTCTCCGATTGTCTTCGCTACCAGCTTCTGACCACCCAGACATGCTGTTTCAAGACATAAGTACAGATGCTGCGCATTCTTTGGTGCAGGGCCTGCTGCTTACCTAGAGTTAGAATCAATGGAACCACGCAAGTCGCACCCACTTGTCTTTCAAGAAGCCATGTACCAATTGCCACTTCAATTGTGCGAGCCCAGACGTCATTGAAGTTTTCCAGATGCTCAATAATGCCGTCAATGTCTTTTTGGTGCTGATTAGCATTGCATAATTTCGGTCCGATGTCCTCAGACAGACAAACATGTGCCTCTCACTTACCTGTACTCATCAAAGTGAGAGCTGTGTTTTCCACAAAGAGGTTATCCTGGAGTGTCAAGGTCCTATCATGGATCAATGATATCATTGTGCCACGGAACAAAGTGCTAACTCTGGAAAACCGATGTCTGTAGTGAACGTTGGGAAGCTAGTACTTTGATTAGTGGCTAATGAAATGCGACAAAAAGGCATGCATCGTACCGCCAGCCCAGGGTAAATCAAAAAAGCGGCTCCGATAAGGCTGTATCCACGATTCCGGCTCTCTGGTGTGATTGGGTCTTCTACGTAAACCAAAACTGCCGTAATCATGAATGGTTGGGCGAAAGTGAACCCAATCATACACAGCCGAGGGAAGGCCACAGCGAGAAATTCCCATCAAAAAGAACAGATGAAAGCCCAGGGCAAGGAAAGCATGTTTTCCGTTTTACCTGGGGCGTGTCAGCGTACGACTTCCCCAACTTCAGAGAGTATGTCAGACCATGCTTCTCCCACGCTCTTTTCAGCCTTTCACCTGTACTACCAGAGCTTAGGCCAGGCTCTAGAGCGAAAAGGTCTTGACTCCCAATGATCTTCCGATACCCAGCCAGAAAGAGCCGATTCAGCCACCAGACAAAGCTCAGATTAACAATGCCCCGGGTTGCCTCGGGCGGATACTCTTTATAGGGGGACTTCAGATAAGACGTTTTCTCTCGGTTTTCCAATAAAAGCATAGCAATTTTGATCCCAAGGACCGCACTCTGTACAGCTGCAATGGACACTCGATGTGTAAACCATAGTGTCCGTACCTGTGTCGCATCGAAAAGAATCGAGAAAAGCAGGTATATAGTCAACAGAGAAGAGGGACTTGTTGACTTTGTATCTTCGACACAGGACAGTCCAATGATGATAGTAGAACTGGCGAGGCCTAGAGCAGCAGATGGGATGCTAGTCGACGTCCGCGACGCTACCGATACGCTCCAAAGCACCAGGAGGGATAGTTGGAGGGCGAAATTGATTGAAGAGGCGACCTTTTATATCGTCAGTTGCAGCTCAAAGTGCAGAAAATCTTTGATGACAAGTGTTTCTGACCAACTTCAAAAGATAGCCATGCTTGGATCGCGTCTTTCGTTCACAACGAGACAGGTGGAATAGTCTGGGTGGTCCAGCCAGTAGTAGGATTGTCGAAGGAATGATCGACAGTATAGCCTGCTCGAAGGTGACAGTAAAGTCAAACGGCCTCAGGTGGCTAACGGGCCCGAACGCGTTCTCCGAAGTGGAATTGAAGGCCATTGCTGTCGAAATTTAGACCGGAACTGGCAAGGTTTGAAGATAGATGTGACTGTGACATGGAAATAGCCAGCTTGCGCCTTGAAGATTGGCCAGAGACGTAGCTGCAACAAAGGAACGGAACGATATGAATGAATTTAACATGAATATAAGTATTACAGGAGAGAAGGAAGTAGCGGTGGTAAGCACTGATCCTATGGGCACCTGCTGTCATGTGATCGGGAGATAAGGGCCTTTTCTGGGGTTTCTGGGGTAAAATGGAGTGAGATAACGTAATTCCCGGTCCAGTCGCCCACCCGGTCGGCCCGCCCACCCCAACCAAAACGCGTCAATTAATTCAACCTTTCTTATTCAACCAACCACCATGCCACCAATTCGCGCTCAAAATCGTCAAAAATTGACAGAACAAGAGGGCCGGATATTACTTGCTATCCAGGCTCTTAAAAAGCAGGAAAAATTGACAATTCGCGAGGCAGCACGCATATATGATATCCCACGTTCAACACTACGAGGTCGGCTTAATGGAATTGAAAACCGCGTTGAATTCCGCTCAAATTCCTTTAAATTGACTGAAATTGAGGAGAATTCACTAAAGAATTGGATAATCTCTATGGATATACGTGGAGCGGCACCCCGACCTAGTATGGTGCAAGAAATGGCTAATCTCTTACTCGCGACGCGTGGAATAACCCCGATTCAAACCGTTGGCAAAAATTGGGTCTCAACTTACGTTAAACGACACCCAGAACTCGATACACGGTTCTCAAGACGCTATAATTACGAACGAGCGAAATGCGAGGACCCTAAAATCATTATGGAATGGTTTAATCTGGTTCAAAAGACGATTCAAGAGAATGGTATCCACGAAGATGATATCTATAACTTTGACGAGACCGGTTTCGCGATGGGCTTAACCGCGACCGCAAAGGTTATAACGAGAGCGGAATATTACGGTCGGCGCTCTCTTTTACAACCTGGAAATCGTGAATGGGTAACCTCAATCGAGTCTACGGGCGCGTCTGGGTTTAGCCTCCCTCCAACGGTTATCTTCAAAGGCAAAGTCTTCATCGTAGGTTGGGCTAATGACCTTCCGGACGATTGGCATTTTAAAGTTAGCGCGAATGGATGGACTACGGACGAAATTGGACTTCGTTGGCTTAAAAAGGTCTTTCTTCCCTTAACTTTTCCAAGGATGAAGGGGAAATATCGACTTTTAGTTCTTGACGGTCATGGAAGTCATTTAACTCCAAAATTTGATGAACTTTGCCATCAAAACGACGTGATTCCAATTTGTATGCCACCGCACTCTTCTCATCTTTTACAACCTCTTGATGTGGGTTGTTTTGCCGTTTTAAAGCGCGCGTACGGTCGAATTGTTGAAAATCTTATGCGGGATGGAGTGAACCATATCGACAAGTTAGACTTCCTTAACGCTTTTCCAACCGCCCGAAACGAGGCATTCAAGCCAGAAACTATCAAAAATAGCTTCTTAGCAACAGGATTAGTTCCATATAATCCAGATCGAGTGATTTCAAAGCTTAATATTCGACTTTATACACCTACACCACCACCACCAGCATCTCAAGGCAGCCAAAGCAGCGCGTGGGAACCAAGAACACCATCAAATTCAAAACAACTCCAGAAACAAGCTTCTTCAATTCGAAAGCTCTTATCTAAGAGCCCACCAAATCTTGTGAAAACTGGTCTAGATCAGATATATAAAGGCTTCCAAATAGAGCTGCAAAGGAACGCTTTTCTTACTCGAGAAAATGAGCTCTTACGTGCCGGAATGGAGAAAAAGAAGAAGAAAATGGCAATATCAAAGCAGCAGATAGCTCATCCAGAAGGTCTATCAGTAGCAGAGCTCAAAGAATTAGCCCAAAAGGTTGAAATTCCGCAAATTCAACCTCAAGATGGAGAGCCAACCGGTCAAAATCAAGCTCAAGAACCACGACGTCGAGCTCCACCAAAGTGTTCTAAATGTGGAATTCGAGGGCATAAGATAACGCATTGCCCAAATTTGGCTAGATAGCTTATATATTCAATATTATGTGGATATGGTTGAATTATTCTAGATTGAATTCTAATATGTTGGTTGGGGTGGGCGGGCCGACCGGGTGGGCGACTGGACCGGGAATTACGTTAAGGACTTGGATGACGAAAGCGATGTTGCCTATCCTTCGGTCCTTCACCTGATTACCCTGAAGCCCCTATATTCTTCACCCAAACTCCCTGCACACGCTAAAGCCCTGGGAGTTTCGACTGTCGCTTCGCGATCCTGAGATTCAGGATCAGCCTCCATGGTGCGGGGGACATTGCTAGGACTAGACAAGTCCTTATTCGAGAGCCTGTTAGAATAGGGGGCTATAATGGTCACTCATCTTACTATATGATAATGATGGTGATGGTTTTCTATTAACCTAAAGGCTAATGCTACCTAGTGAAGTGGGTAACCACCGCAACTCATATTACAAGATAGCAGGTTGATCCGACCGGTATGGATACCCTAAGTTTCGATACAAGGATCGAATTGTATATCTGGCATCTCGAGATAGTCTTTGGAATACACGTTTCTACACTCCTCTCATATAATCCCTATAGATTATAGATAGCTCTGGGTATCTCGAGTAACCTGCGTAAGCTTATGTGGTGTTTTGTGCTGCTGAATCGACCAGCACATCTCCGAGTATGCTGCCTTAGAGCGTTCCCCTCTTCACTAGGTGCAGCGCACCTTTTTCGTAGCTGGGCAGGCCCGGCAGCACCCCCGCATAGTGGCCATTACTAGAGGCAAGCTAGATCAGGCAAACGAATTCTACTACTATTACTACCCAATTTGAGCAACTCGAAACGTCGTCGCTGACTCGGGTGCATTGGCAATATCTATCATCTTCGACCAATGCCGGTCTATCGCGCTATCTCATCTGGGCCATCACTCAGCCCCCATGCAGCCCCGACGCGGCCCGACGCGGCCCGACGCAGCCCCGACGCAGTCCCGATGCAGCCCCAATCCTTGTCGTCAAAGCAGCCCCCAAGAAGATGTACAGGCGCGAGTTACCTATCGTATCTCAGATTCCCAGATGCGAAAGCAGAGCACATATCCACCTCATCATAATCTCCTATATTGATTCAATCCACTTACTAGCTTCTCAAAATATAAACTGTCGACAGACTGCTTCCTAAGCCATGAAAGTCACCTTGACACTCAAGCGAGTCCCCTCTCCTGAAGACATTTATTACATCGAAAACTCCCTCAGAGAGATCCATCCCGATATCACAGAGACATCACGCGATAGCCTCAGCATTAGCTATACCGCTCCTACAACTGACATTGAAGCTTTTGGTGATCTTTTCAAATCATGGCTTGGTTCACCGGAATCAATCATGAAGGGCTACTCAATGGTGGAGGACCTTTGATCCATTCCCTCCTCGCTTCCAGCGCGCTCTTTGGAATCACCCAAGCGTTCCCATTGTCAGAGCAGTCAAACACTACCAGCGCCAACTTGATCTCTGACTCCACCTTGCTGCAGACCACATGGTCATTTAACTGCTATTCCGCCTCCAAAGCGTGCAGGGGAACAGGTAACACGTCAGGTGGAAGTTCCTCCAAGCATGCCTGCGCATCGATTGCCGCGGCCGGTTGTACTCGGTACACATTCAACGGAGGGGGAGAGTTCAAATTGTGTCTTTATGAGGAAACAGACTGCGGTGGTACTTTGCTCACAAGTGTTAATGGAGGAAGCGTTACCTGCCTTGATTTGGATAGCCCTAAGAGCTTTAAGGTTGTGATACGCGATACCGATTGCTAGAGATTTGGTCCCTAGACTGGTGAATTACATTCCATCCCAGCAACACCATTACCAAATGTGAATCTTTAAAAGTGGAATGATTTATAGCGATGGAATTATCTTCACTTGCCAAGCCGTGAAATGTACCTGTAGTTTGGTTGGCACACTACCAGAAACTTTAACTCGTGGAAAACATCGGCGATGTGTTCGTAGATTTAAAAGAAGAGGTATCTAGGAAATGGATTTATAATTCGTACCATAGGAATTTAAATGATCGGAGTAGACCTTAACATAGCCCGCCTATAGGCCTAATATTATACTCTATCACTAATGGTAATCTACTACTTATTATCATTCTTCACCAGCCTACTAGTCCACCGTGCGTGCTCCCGTTAACCCAACCCATCGGGCCCAACCTATTTGCCGAAGCCTAGCAATACTACTCTAGATTTTATCATTATTATATTCTCTAAAGTCAATAATATAGCTTATATAAGCTAGTATAGGATTATGCTTTATACATATTTTACTCAATTGATAGTGTCTACTTAGAGAGGGAAGAAGAAAAGCGAAAGCTTTACGGGGATTTTAGTCCAAATTACCCAAACATACCTTTCCTGCACGGGCTAAATCTTCAGGTGAAGAATATTCAGGTAGGTGAATATCTGCCCGGACTGCAATAAGGAGGGCTGAACAGAGCAGCGAGCCGCCCACGCCCGATCCGTGGGCGCTAGGTGACCACAACCTTAGACATTTGTATGTTTTTTTTTACCAACAGATTTGACCTTATTTGTGAATTGGCTGAGATAGAATGAGAACGGGACCAAAATTCTCATTTAGAAGTGGCAATTGGGGCTAGGGTAATAATCTCATGCTTTTTAACTTCCTCTAAGTTGAATTCTAAAAAGAAGATATAAATTAGTAGTCCAAGGCCCTTGAGTTGGTCTATTGTAAGTTTTCTGGATAATGTACAAGGGAGCCCCTCCCCCACTACTTAATACGTGATGGAGCAGGATTATTATTCACCGACTGGTATTATTCCTTTTGAGTACCCTGATATGTCCCTACAAATAGCAGAGTTAGCCTTCCAAGGTCATTCCACACCTTCTGATCCTATCCTAAAAGGTGATTGCCCCATTTTCTCGTACAACCTGCACTGCACTGCGCTGTCAACGAGCGTTCCTCTCTTGACTGTCGATTTGGAATATATACTGGTGTAGAAAAATATCCGAAAACCACTTAAGACGAGCGTCATATATATCACGTTGCATAATTTCATTTGATGCAAGCATTAGGAATAATGGGCGTTTAAAATAATATTACCCATTGTCAGAAGTTTCCCGTTCCCTTAAAAGTAGCCACGTGCTGGGACTCCTAATTTCTAGAAAATCAGATGAGATTTATATTCAAATCCCATAATGGTCTACACTCAGCCAAAATGAAGTAGGCTCAATTTATTTGAGGGTTTTTTTCATGAGCTTATAAAACAGGCCACTGGTCTTTGCGCAAAGATTTATATGGTTTTTGCATCCTGATCTGCTCACGAGTAAACCAGTTGCCATGGAATCCATACGGCACCCTTTGCGGAAGGAAGATCCTCGCTACCACAGTTCTCATATCGAGCGCTTCAATGATCCACAATTCGCTCTTGGCATCTTCCAGAGCTCTTCCATTCTTATCCAGCTGGGCTTCATCAAACATGATAGTCAAGATGTATCCATCGTCTTCAGATCGAGCGTGGCTTCGAGGAACGAAACACGGCTCCTGAGCGCACCACCCTTCCGGGGCTTGAAACACCTTGATGCAATCTTCAGTGTCCTCGCTTTGTAGTATTTCGCCAATCTGTCTCTCATCAACGCAACCATCCACAGCCTTTGTTCCTTTCTCGATTCCCTGCTGTATCAAGATGTTGATATTAACTTTGACAAGGCAATCAATATTCATTGGCTCGCCTGTACTGGATCCAAACATTTTACTTTTTGAAGAACACCCATAAACAAATTTCGGTGTATTCGTAGAGGGTGAAACAACCGGCATTTCAATAGGGATAGCAGACAACGCCCATTGGTGGGTAATAGAGTTTTGAGTGTGATCCGACAGTAAGAATCTGTAGTAGTATAGCCGGCTGTCACTTCCTTGTCCCTTGGAGAGAGGAACCAAGTCTATATCGATAGAGGCCATAGAGTATAGCATGTCGACACCAGTGTAGCGACATGCGACCATATTGACTGCTTCCACTTGGTCGTCTCTAGTAGACTTGCTCGGAATTTCATCCCAAGTGCTAGCAGTATGGAAGATAAAGCAGGGTTCTGTTTCAAACCATCGAAGTAGAGCAGGATCATGGCGGGGGAGAATGCCGAATCGCGATCGCGAGTTTTGATCAAAATGAACTATCGGTCTCCCCCTTAGCATATTGATGGGGTCTAATGACATTGGTAGATCTAGAATGACTGTATGTTTGAGCGAAACGCCAAAGTCATGCATCAATTTCGGACTCGAAATTCCTGAGATGGCAGCATGTAAGGCTGGATTTTGAGACTTTTCTTTCTTTCCGCCGGGAATGACAGAATACCAGACGAACGGAGGTAGAAATGATGACTGAAATGAAATGAGATCGCCGGTGATTCGGTCGATGTGTGGCTATTTTCGTATTAGCAATTTTATCCAATTTCCTTTCGTATTATCACTAACGTGCGCGGTGGTCCAATCTTTCAAAAACCCGAGTAACCCACTGCGACCGAGTAAATTTTCACTAGAACCAGGGGTGGTGTTCTGATAGTCGGTAGAGCTTCCATTAAACCATTCGACAGTCTCCAAATTCGGCAACTGCACCCTCATCGGTGGTCCAGTCTGACAAGTCGCAAGTGTCTTCTTGTCATGGTACACGATCGCCGTATTCGCAACACTAATTTTGCGCACTGGGGGACCGTGGCCGTTCAAGTGAGACCAAATGATGAGAATCAAGAACCGGCAAAGTTGGTAGAATGTCGATAGTGTAGAGGTCAATGGGTTGATTAAGGTCGCCATACTTGGCAATATCGGTGAACGCGTCCATGGCATCGACTTTGTAGCAAGATAGACGTCGGTTAAGATATACTTATTGACAAAACAAGGCTCAATTTTTCCGCGTTGTTCCGTTGTTCGGAACAGAACGCCAGCGAGCATCCCGTCACCATCAAACATGTGTACGTGGCCGGTGAAGTTGTCCCCAAAGGTCGGATTCCCACCGTTTCGAACATACTGGCCACCATGGAGCTCAACGGGAATGGTCCCATAGTATGTGCATAGCTCCAAATTGCGTTGACGTTGAATGGGTGCAAAATTACCTTTCAGAGTTCCTTCACCTTCTAAGCTTGTCTTCCAAAACATTTCTAGATTTTGGGTTCTTGGGGCTGGCTGAAGGGACTGGGGCACTTAGAGGTGACTGTCATTTTACCTTCTCTGGCCCCAAAGCGATTTCAACTGGCTCTCTAATTTGAAGCAGGCATAGAGAAACCGGAATTCGCCCCGTGGTACTGTGTGCAACTTTCCGCATGTGCATGTCTTCATTTCCCGTGTTGGGCAATGTGCAAAACATTGAAGGTAAGTGGCAGTTAGCGGGAGTGATGACGTCACATTCATGACGCCCAGAGTGTCGCGAACAATACCATCACAACTTTACTTCAAAAATCCTGGAAGTGGTTGGGTAAGATTGCAAATTGATCGGGACTTTTTAATCAAGCGATTGCTTGCCATTGGTCAATCGTGGGATCGATGAAGATGCATTTGACGCGCATCATGAAGCCAAAAACCTGGAACGTTGATTGAACCCAGGGAGAAAGATACGAAAACGAGAAGGGCCACTTGTTAGTGGAACGTGTTTTTGCCAAGAATCTAAGACAGGGAGATCTTATTTCCCGAGATCGTCTCTAAATTTTCGAATCCAGATCGGGGAAAACACGGGTATACATTATTTATCGTTACATCCATTTAGACTCCATATGGTTATACGTGTCACGGCTTCAGGTTCTTGTCATTCATATCGCGAACTTGAATACTTTACTTAAAGCAGTCTTGGATCCACGGAGCATCTAGGGGACACATTCATTGGGCCGAGATGATCATGGAGGGAGTAAAGGAGAAGAATAAAAGGGTAGTTGTCGTTGGTACGGACCTAAATGTCCAGTTCAGATGTGCCTATCAAGCTGACATCAATTATGTTCCAGGAGCTGGAGTTGGAGGCATCGCAACAGCCGCCCGACTAGCTAAAGCTGGATTACAAGTGTCAGTGTACGAGAAAAATGACTTCTATGGCGGGAAATGCAGTAACATTGTTCATAATGGCTATGTTAGATTCTTGAAGCCTCCACCTTGAAACTTTCGCTGACATTTATCCCAGCGCTTTGATCGAGGACCTTCGATCATGCTGATGCTCGAAATTTTTGAGGAAACCTTTCAGCATCTGGGAACATCAATGTTTCGAGAAGAAATACAACTTCGTAAATGTGAGCCAAACTGCAAGGTATGGTTTGAGGACGGGGAACACTTCACGACTTCCACCGATATTGCGCACATGAAGTGTGAAATTGAGAGAATTGAAGGACCCGGCGGGGTTAGGCGTTTCATTGCATTTCTCGAAGAGTGTCATCAACATTATCAGCAGAGTGTGATCCATGTGTTGAAAAAAGACTTCCCAGGCTTTTCTTCGCTTCTAAGACCCGCATTTTTGCCTTATCTATTTCAACTACATCCCTTTCAAACTGTTTGGCAAAGGGTCTCCAGCTTTTTCAGATCACACAAGCTCCGTCAAGCCTTTAGCCTTGGAAGCATGTATCTTGGGATGTCGCCTCTTGAGATCCCAGGTACTTACACACTCCTCCAATATGCCGAGTTGGTAGGTGGCATATGGTACCCTGTAGGTGGGTTTCAAGAAGTGAGTCTCTATCTGTATATCTTGAG
Organism: Penicillium longicatenatum; assembly: GCF_028827895.1. Taxonomy (NCBI): domain Eukaryota; kingdom Fungi; phylum Ascomycota; class Eurotiomycetes; order Eurotiales; family Aspergillaceae; genus Penicillium; species Penicillium longicatenatum. The sequence goes on along the minus strand of NW_026643117.1, from coordinate 958,847 downwards.
GGCCAAGCTAAGATTCCAAGGTGGTTGAAAAACTACTGCAGATTGGCACAAGGCTCGGTGTAAAATATCATTTTTCACGTCCAGTAGAAACTGTGACTGTGTCTTGTGGAAAAGCTTTGGGTGTCTCTCTGGAATCGAGCACATTTATTGAAGCCGATGCTGTTGTCATCAATGCCGATTTTAGTTACGCCTGCAAAGAGCTTCTCCCATCCGTCCCATCAACATCGGATGAATTAAGTCGCTCCAAGAACGTCTCTTGCAGCAGCATATCCTTTTACTGGTCGCTTTCGAAAACGTTCCCCCAGTTGGAGACCCACAACATGTTCGTCGAAAGTTCATTTGGACGGCGATCTATGCCTGTATATATGGAGCGCATTTCACCGGCGAAGCCCTCTTTTTATGTCCATGTTCCTTCGAGGATAGACCCAACAGCTGCACCAGCAGGGAAGGATGCGGTCATCGCTCTTGTTTTGGTCGAGAATTTAGGAGATGCAGACCCTTGCCGAGAAGGGTTTGATGATTCAACTCTGGTATCCTACGCGCGTGACCATGTGATCTCTTCTATTGAGAGGCGAACGGGGACCACAGGATTCAAGAAGCTCATTGATCATGAGAGTGTGAACACGCCATCGACATGGCAAGAACATTTCAACTCCGAGAAAGGCGGAATATTTGGCCTCGACCACAGTTTATTCAACATACTCTCTTTTCGACCAAAGATTAAACACGATAGAGTTGCTGGCGTGTATTTCGTTGGCGCCAGCACACATCCTGGAGCTGGAGTTCCGACCTGCCTTGCGGGTGCAAAGCTCACTGCGGATCGAGTCTTGGAAGATCTGAAAGTGTCTGTTCCCTGGGAGTCTTCTAACGCCCAAAGCAGAAATGCTTTTTCATGTTTTTTCATATGGGGTGTTTTCACTCAATCGTCATGCAAGGGCATTTTATTTTCTATTTTCATTTTCATTATCATCGGGGCAGCTTTGGCCAGCAACTCCTAAGATTATGTATTTAACCCTTCCCCTTGACATTTCGCTATGTGTTCTCTACGAACGTGCGAGATGTAACGTGTGTATCAGAATGATATGATTGTGTGGTATGGAGAAGAGAGACTCTGAGTCTATCTAGAGAGAGAGGATATGGTTGTTGCGGTCACCTGACCTAACATTTTCAAAGCTCCGGAGGCAAGAATTAGATCGAATAATCTCTTCCATGAGTTTTTCTGGGTTGCTTTGTCAGAGGTACAGATATTAGTCTTTGATCGATCGATCGATCGATCAACCAACCGGGAGCAGCGGAAGAACACCAGCGATAAGACACAATTTCCCTGATTTATTCGTCTTACATGCAGTCATGGCTCCCATACTATACACTAGGTTCTGTCACCGACCTTGGAAAATGCCAAAACCCGAAGTTACACTGTTATTTGCTAATTTGAAATAAATTACACTGCATCTTTGCAAGGTTACAGGTGTTTGGCTAAGCCCGGGATGCATGCTAGCGCAATTTATCAAGTTTGCAACTAGAGCTATCGCTCAAGCTTTCCGGGTTCTAACCGATCATTTCAACCTGGGCCATGTATCGATCGAGCCAGAGCGATTGGTTTGCTTCTGGTTGCTGGCGCCATTACATTACTCCGGGTAATGTAGTTACACGCGGCATTCTGCAGCGGAAATCGTAAAACGTATCCCTTGATCCTAACTGGAACCGTACAATATTCATTCCAAGTCTCCCTTCCAAGTCTCCCCAAATCAAGGGCCTTCAATACAACAAATTTCCTAGCTTCCTTCCGTCATCCTGATTGGTCAATCTCTAGTCGAAATTACTCGACCTCTCATTCACAGCAAGAGGTCGTTCTCTCTTCCCACTCCTACATTCACTCTGAATGCCTGTGTTTGGTCGGCAAATGTTTATAAAAGTACCTCACAACCAGCATTCGGCATAATGGGGTTTGACTATTGGTTGGTGTATGTCATGCGAAACACGTGATGAATTTCGAAGTTGGACTGAACAATCCTTGTAGCCATTTGACCTGGACGCTCCCGCCTGCGGCGCTACTCACAACAGCCTATTGGCCGTTCTTCTCACGACTGGATATAGCCAGAATATCAATTTTGACCATTGTCAGGTTCATCTCCTTGTTTTGAGAATGACTATTGACGAGTTTAGATTGCGGTTTCTTGCACCATACCATGGGACTCGTATTTGATTCGCAATCGTATCTGGTCCTATCCAGCCGATGCGATTGTCGGGTATACAATATTCGACATTCCATTAGAGGAGATATTCTTTTTCGTCATTCAGACATATATCACGAGCTTGCTTTATATAATCCTGACAAAGAATCTGGTGCTCCCGGCATATTTGCTGCCGAGCAAGGGCGATTTCACCAGTGTATTTGGTCCTGCAGCGTTGGTGGCGGGAACCGGCGTTGGTATTACGTGCATGCTACTTGAAAGCCATCTGAAGTATCTCAGCTTGATCCTAGTATGGACTCTTCCGGTATTGATCTTTCAATGGTGAGGCTATGATGACTGCTACTCGAATGGTGGAAATGCTTACTAGGCTGATCGCTAGGCTTCTTTGCGGGAATTTCCTTACTTCATTGCCCAAAAAACCAATTATCATTTCCATATTCCTGCCAACTTTATATCTCTGGATCGTCGACTTTTTCTCGCTCCAACGTGGCACATGGGTGATTGAACGTGGAACGAAACTGGATATACGCCTTGGGGGAACACTGGACCTGGAGTAAGTATAGATGTGACCTGTGTCGGGGATGTCGCTTACATCCATATCTTTTAAAGAGAAGCGCTTTTTTTCCTCATGACCAACATGATGATTGTATTCGGTATGGAGACTATCGATCATGCTCTTGCGATAGCCGAGTACGATATGATAATCTGCAATTTGGCTGACAGCCATCGACCTTCATTTTTTCGGATATTCTGGTCATACATGACCAGCCAAAGAAGGTGCTTCGACACTCCGTTTCTCAAAGGGTTGAACGCAGCCATTAAAAAACTATCCCAAAAGAGCCAAACCATGTATCTAGGCAGCGCGATGTTCTCCGATAGGCTTCGCGTTGACCTTATCATGCTGTATGAGATGGCCCAATCCCGATCCATCATTATAAATTTATTAACTAGGTCACAGATACTCTTTTTGTCGTGTGATAGACGATCTAGTCGACGAAGCCCCAGATCATGAAACAGCGCAGGCAAATATTAAGGAAGCATCTCAAGTTTTAAACTGGTGCTTTTCAACTAAACGGCCCTCGGAGCCTCTTTACGGATACGTTGATGTCGAAGGGAGCCATGGACAGACGAATGATCTATCCCCTCTACTTTCCTCTATATCGCTACTGCCCACTTCTCGTCTCACCATAAAGCCACTGCTAGAACTCTTGTCTGGGTTCGAAATGGATCTTAGGTTTTCTGTTAAAAACCAGGAATTTCCAATTGCGACTGAATCGGACTTGGAAATCTACGCTCACTGTGTCGCCGGTACGGTCGCATCGTCTCTGCTTGAATTGGTACTCCATAACTACAAATTTGGCGAAAGAAGATATAGCCAAGCTGAACAAACCGAAATTATTCAATCTGGTCAGCAAATGGGACAGGCTTTACAGTACGTCAATATTGCGCGAGACATCAAACGAGATGCCGCAATCAGCCGAGTTTATATTCCGTCTTCATGGCTGGCAGAGGAAGGGATGACTCCGAGCGATGTGCTAGCGAATCCAGACAATGACAAACTTGCCGTCTTCGAAGATCGCATGCTGCGCAAAGCGAGCGACGCATATGGGCAGAGCGTGAAGGCCATTGGTAAACTACCTAAGAAGGTACGAGGGCCTATCAAGACAACAGTTGAGAGCTACATGATAATTGGGGAGATGGTTCGCAAGAGGCGCCAGGCTGGGGTCAAGGAGGAAGGGAAGCTGAAAGTGCCTTTGTGGCGAAGGCTGAGGCTAGCGTGGTGGGAAATGAATGTTAGCCATTATTCCGGATGAATGACTGAATATATATATAGCTAGTATAGAATGAAAGTCAAATTTACCAGCGATGCCAGGTACCTATGACTTCGCAGGACACGTATACTAATGGACTTATTCTTGCAGACAGAATCAATTTAGATGATTTTTTTCTTCTTGAGCCACTCCCGGGTCCCCTTTTCTAGTCTTCCACTGCCCCCGTGACGAACCTAGATCTGAAGGTAGGCTCTGTTCCGGAGGCAGCTGTTCCCTGCCCTACCTTACTACACTAGTCAACTCACGATACAAGTTTGCCGTCCTGGGATGTATAGTAATAAGAAATAAAGAAATACTGGGATATTTTAAAGGAGATTGATGAAATACAATGAGCGCGAGAGGCCTTCGCTTGCGCAATGGGAAAACGAAGAAATTTGAAAAAATGAAGGTATAATATACTGGAGGTAGATACAAGGATGGTATTGTTAGACTGCTCATATCACAAAGAGACTTTTGGGAACTCCCTAAATTTAGATTTGCGCTGAATCTAAACCCTCGGTGAATTCACTCCTTGCTAGCCGAGGGCAGGGGGCCAGTGCTACAACCAATGTTCGCCTCTAGCTGCAGGTGCAATAACCGGATTCCGTGCGTTTGAACTCTGTTTTAGTGGTATGTGCCCTCGGGCTCTGTCCTGCAGAGCGGTCGAGATTTTCGAGATACACTGCACTGTCCAGATCGGGTTGTGTGGGTCCGGGTATGGTCGTATCAATCATTACAATTGATGACGGAAGGTTGTTACCTGGCAAGGGCGAGAGTAAGCCTGATTTGAGTCATATTTCTTGCTTTGGTGATCAAATGGTGTTTTGAACTGGATCTACGCTCAGCACCGCAAGATGGAAACCCCAAACGCTATCGTTGTGGGTGAGTATAATGGTGTTGTTGTCTAGTCGAACATTCACTTACGCAATCTAGGGGCTGGAGCCGGCGGAATCGCTACGGCTGCACGCCTAGCCAAAGCCGGCTACAAGGTCACGGTTGTCGAAAAGAATAGCTTTGTTGGAGGTCGATGCTCTCTTGTTCGTCATGGGGAATATGTGTGTCAAAATATTTCCCCCTAGCTGTGCCATTGCCCTGACCGTATCTAGAGATTCGACCAAGGCCCATCCCTTTTACTGATGCCAGAGGTATTTCGCCGGGCTTTCGAGGATCTTGGTACTTCGCCTGAAGATGAGGGTTTACGACTACTGAAATGTGAACCCAACTATCGTATATGGTTCTCGGACCACGACTACTTCGAAGCGTCGACAGACATCTGCAAAATGAAGCCTCAAATAGAACGATATGAAGGAAAAGACGGCTTGCAAAAATTGTTCCGATTCATGAGAGAGTCGGGTCAGCATTATGATCTTTCTATGGAACACGTTTTATCGAAGGATTTTCCTAATCTCTTGGCCATGATTCGCCCAAAACTTCTGTTTTCGTTACCGTTCTTGCATCCGTTTGAGAGTATGTGGAGCCGCATAAAGCGGCATTTTAAGTCAGACAAGCTTCGACGTGCCTTCACATTTGCCAGTATGTATCTTGGCATGAATCCTTTGGAAGCTCCTGGGACATACTCTCTTCTTCAATACACCGAGTTAGCCCACGGCATTCTATATCCCGAGGGGGGTTTTGTAAAGGTAAGCAACTTACTGGTTTTGACCGAGTCCCTAAATATTTAACCATTCTTATAGGTGCTTGAGGGCTTGGCAAATGTCGGGAAACGACTGGGCGTGGAGTACCGCTTAAATACTGAAGTCGCATCGATAATATGTACTCCAGAGAACAAAGCTCAAGGGGTAAGACTCATCACAGGTGAAGAGATTTTCGCCGACGTTGTTATCATTAATGCAGACCTTGTCTATGCCTACAACAATCTTCTGCCCCCTAACTCCTATTCTCGAAGTTTGACGAAGCGCGCGGCATCTTGCAGCAGCATCTCATTTTTCTGGTCTTTTGACAGAATAATTCCGGAGCTACAAGTGCACAACGTCTTTCTAGCGGAAGAATACAAGGAGAGTTTCGACGCGATATTCCATCGGCACCAGCTACCTGAAGAGCCATCGTTCTATGTCAATGTCCCAAGTCGGATTGATCCCACCGCAGCGCCCAATGGGAAAGACGCAGTTGTGGTATTAGTGCCGGTCGGGCATCTTACCGATGATGCATCGAATCCTCAAGACTGGAATTATTTAATAAATCATGCCCGGGACGTCGTACTAAACACAATAGAATCTCGAACAGGGGCCTCGGGCTTCCGAGGCAGCATAATCGAAGAATCAATTGAGACCCCTACTAGCTGGAAAGTGAAGTTCAATCTCGACCGCGGCGCGATTCTTGGTCTTTCACATTCATTCTTCAACGTTTTGAGCTTCAGGCCCAGTATCAGGCATTTCGGTATCCAGGGGCTATACTTCGTGGGTGCAAGTACACATCCCGGGGCAGGAGTTCCAGTGGCTCTTTCCAGTGCCAAGATTGTGGCTGAGAATGTACTGGCGGATGCTTCAGAGACGACGAGTCGGCAGGGATCTAATTTTTTAAGTGTGGTGCTGTTCTTATTGCCATTAGTCCTGATAGGGCTTTACCAAATAATCTCATGATCGTTGAACCCTGTAAGGAAATCAACGATATAAAGTATTTGAACCACTTAGGAAAGCTCCTCTAATCATGAGTGCGATTGCCGGATGATATTACCATTTGTGCCGACGTATTAAAAAACGTACATTTTGTAGCCCTAGGTTTCAGCTATGAGATGACACTATAGATCCGTCATATGCTTCAACAAGAAAGAGTCTTTAAATTTGTTTCTAAACAAGAGATGAGAGCGAAGGATTGCAACGAATTTTTGCGATGAATAAGTCCTCTCTAAAAACTGCTGATCGATGGATTTTGTCGGTTCAATTTGGGGCATTGTCTGTTCTATTTGTAAATCAAAGGTTATGATGTATGAAATAAGATCAATTTTGAAGTTTTCATACTTCAGCACGGTATGTGTGTTACTGTCAACCACCCGTACCGCGTGGTGCCCTTGCAGTTCTTGTTCCTAATGGGGACTGTCCATTGGCTCCTCCCCGCACCTCTTGGCGTTCTTCATGAGAAATAAGAGAGCCATCTTTGTTTGGTGACAAATACCGAAACATAATATAGGTCCCTCCGCAAACTCCAAAAATGCTTAGAGCTGCTGGATAAACATTCCTATGCCACGATTAGTAGGTACTCATTTTCGGAATGGATCGTATGGTGCTTTTCAATTCATGATACCTTGACAACATCATTTCTTTCATTCAAAGACACTTCTTGCAAATAGTACGCGCGGACTCTAGCGGACGCTGTAGAGTTGATTTTGTGCTTCTCTGATTCAACTTCTTAGATGCAAGCCAGATTGAGATTTTGTTTCATATCATAAACGATTTAGTATGAAGAGGAGCCAATCATTTATATCCTACGAGTCAATGACATCACTGATAACCCATAAATCAGTGACCACATTTCAAGGTCATACGGTCCTACAAGGAGCACAGCCTTGGAATGTAATACTTCAAATACTGGTTATTCCGTCCGCTTTCTTCAACTCTGAGTCATAATATTTACAGGGAGTTAGCAGGTTCCATGGGTTTCACGAGGAAATATCCAGCGGATGAGGGTCTTTTTACCCTTGGTTTCAAAAGTGGTTGATCTGTTTTGGGACGATGTTTGGATTTGCGCCCGTGGATTTAGTTATGCGAAATGAATTATAGATATCACTTTCCGGGGACCAAACGTACATACGACCATAGGGTGTGGAAAACAGGGCTTCCCGTCCGCTCAGCCGTACTTAAGCCACACGCCGGTTAGTTAGTAGTATGGTGGGTGACCACATGCGAATCCTAACTGTTGTATGTTTTTCTTTTCTTTTTGGTCTTTTTAGTGCTTCGACCCGCATAGTGTAGATTAGCTAATTTGCTTCATCTGAAAAGCAACTTCACGCGCAACAGCTTTCACATTCAGGCTATATGGAATTCGAAATCGATGTCATCTGCGGGTTGAAAATACCTATGGACTGCAGGGCATGTTTGATTAGCGTAAGTGCAAACGCGGTACTAGTAGATGATTGTTTAGTATCGGGTATTGACTTAAAATTCCTGTCTTGATTTCGGGCTCGGGGCCCGAAAGACCCGGAGCTGTGGAACGAAGCTAATATCCGAGCACAGATACCGCGGAATTGCCGGCTTCCGGGCTCTTGGCGGCATTTCCGCTACAACAGGCCCTCCTGACTCAGTCAAATGAGCGGAGCAGAGGAAAATAAGTGGGGTAGGTAAGACGTTGAGATCTGGTATAAAATGATGTTCAATTTGGCAGGAATTACTGCGAGTTCAAACATCCTCGATAGACGCCATTATGCCTGACCTACACTCACTTCCGGACGGCTGGTGGCCCGAACACGCTATCCGAAACAATGGCCCAGAAAACTTACTGCTAGAGAGAATGAAGCTGCGGGAACTCGCTGAGGGGTGGCCGTGTTATCGGTAATTCTTCTAGCCTGGGGAGATGACTTCGACTAATTCGGTCTTTTGCAGTGATGCTTGCGAGTGGAAGAATTTCGCATCCATCTTTCACGAGGGTGCCTATCTGTACACCACATGGTCGGGCAAAGTGTTATTCACCGATTTTATTGCCATATCGAAAGCCGGCATGGATCAGGGTGCTTTCATCATGCACAGATGTCACGGGACGACAACAGATATTACTAAAGACGGCCAACGGGCAGTGACCAAGCTAAAAGCCACTATTACACAGCGATTTGTGATAGGCGGCGCTGAGGTTGACGTGGAGTGTGATTGTCGATTTTGCTTTTTCTTCGAAAAGGTTGATGGACGATGGGGTGCACGTTTTGTCCGTCACTGGTATGAGAAGGACAAACTTATTCCGGTGACTCCTACCAAGTTGCCCAAAATCGACGATGCAAAGCTCGCCTCATATCCTGAAGGATACAAATTTCTTGCATATTGTCAAGAGCAAACGATGGGAGTCTCTGTCATCAAGGACATGCCGGGTCACAATCGTCATAAGGAGACACCTTCTGGTGACAAGCACGATCTCTTGTACAAGCAAGCAAAGGAATGGCTGGAGGGTGGAAATATTGAAATATAAAGATTATGCAGTGCAAGGCCATAATTTGCCTCCGCGTTGAAACGCTTGAATTATGTGACGGGTTAGAGTAGTGGCTGCCTATGTACAGAACATGTCATCACCTTAAATGCAGTATACAGCCTGAGCTTAGCAAGCTCTAGTGTATAGAAAGAAAAGTGAACGGGTGTCATCATAGGACTCTCCCCTGGCCGTACGTGTATTGTGGAGAAAGGAAAGCTGAGGGACAGCACCCGCATGCTGAATGGCCTATGTTCAGACTGTATATCCAGTTAACATACTCAGAGCCGAAGGGTGCTCTTTAAACACACATTAATACCCTGTCCACCCATAGCCTGGGCTGAGAGGTATGCAGGGGGTAAACCTTCACCGGAAGGTGAGAACCAAAAAAAGAATGGGTTGCATGGAAAGGCAGAAATTCTGGCAGATGTTGCGATTTGCGGGGACCCCGCACTTACCAGGGAAAAATCTGGTAAAGCAAGTCGACGGAAAAGATGAGCCAGAGTCCGGTACGTATAAATCGAAAAGCGTAACCGGAACCTCCACTGATGCTGCAGTCATCCTGGTCTTAGAAGGATTTCTTCGCCCCCTGCCTGTCAGCTCTGGGCAGGCGATCGGAAGCCTGTAAACTCCCTGTTCGTTACCTGGACATATAGCATGTTCATCTGCAATATCAATTGTCTTTTAATTCTCAAGACAAGGGTAAAAGTTCTTATATTCATACAATAATCGTTGCTATATATGTTCCGGTTGCCTTTGAAGTGGTCGCCGCCTGTGGCATCGTACATAGTTTGGCCATTGGCTATCTCCAATTTTCGTCACCAAGAACAAACCCAAATCAGAACCAATTGGTGGCTAGATCCCATACCCCGGCCATTTATCATATCTGCATGTCTGTGATATCTCAAATATCCCAGGCTTTACAAAGCTCCAAACAGCAGTCAACTAGGTGGGGAAAAGTGCGAAAGAAGGACAAAAAACCGTCTTATTGCCTTCAGGGAGAGCCAAGAGATGCCATGAGATCTCCAAAATAATGATCCATTCCCAGATCTTTGAACTGAAAGGGGAAGCCAAAATCAGAATTATCGTTATTCATGCTGAATTCACCCCAATGCTGGTTGAATGGGAAGAGGTTGCTGTCTTCAGTGGTTTCACTAGCATGGCCCGACTTCGGATTTCTCCGTTGAGCCCTTGATAGGGCCCTTCGGATGAGCATCGCCGCTTTGGTCGTTACGACAGACTCTTCCATGATCTCTAGAATCTCAACTGCCATTTCTACCAGCTTGAGAAGAGAATCGAGTTCGCTCTCTTCAGCCTCCTGGAATATATAGACCAATATTATAGAGGCCGCAAAAATGATATAGGTCGTATTATAATACCTACGGCGATGTGACGAGACTTTTAGCATATTGGCAACATGAAGGAGACAAAAGATGAAAGATACCAGGTCCGAAAGAATTCCTGATGCTGGTAAGTCTCGTATATAATTTCTATTGTGAGCTTGGCCGAATGGACGCAATTCGTTACTTTCCTTCGTAAGTCGATAGTGGACGAGTGTTCAGTTTTCGAAGATTTCATTAACAGGGGGCCGAACAAGAGGATTCTCAAGTTGTGATAACCTTGCTCTGATAATAAGTAACTTGAAAAATCCAGACGTGAGCAAACTTACGTATGGTGGTTGCTAGCCTTTGTTTCTTGACATACTGAGGCTCTATTGCAGCTTTCAAAGGTCTTCTTTGACCCGTCTGGTTGAGTGGGCGAAGTGCTGGCGGTAAACTTTCAACCCAACACTCAAGATCTTGTTCAATTCGACTCCCTATCATAACAGTTTTTTCAAGCGTTGAATCTGACAGATAAATGTCAAGACAGATTGATTTTGTAATTCTTGAGAGGTCCACCATGTATTTGATGATGGCACATTCAGGTTGCTCGAGAAGTCCAGATGGTGTTCCCATATCGAGAGGGTCTCCAACTACCATAGGATAGTGGCGATTGTGGTAGCGATCTGCTCCCAGGGTGTCCGGTCTGCCTAAGGAAAAGGCCATCTCACTAAATCTAATGGTGAGCATGAAGGGTAAACAGTACTCAATCAAAAAATTCGCTTACGTCTCCAAGAAATAAAGGCCCCTATATCACATGATGAGAAGAGAATATCTAGAAAGTGTGATTTGGATAACTGACCACCATGTTCTGGACTCTGCCTTGAGCAATGCAAGACCTTTCTTTGAGTTTCGTGGTGGCTCGCGATTGATACCAATGGAAAGGGCTATTCTTATAGCTAGACCGATGTGCATATATGCCCCTATAGATAGGATTAGAGGTAATAGACGCTATATGTGAATTGTTAACTCTTACAGTTGGGGTTGAGTTCGTTCTGGCACACTTTGGCCTATTTCCAACTAGTCAGAAAATGACATGCGGTCTAAATGGGGGGAGGGTTGGCATGCCAGGAAGAAATTACATTGGACCAATTCGAGGTCCATCACCATGCAGGGATTTGAGCGTCTTCGAGCCTCCTCAAAAAGCTTCCTGCTCTGTCGCATATTGCCCATACTGCCATGGAGCTCTTCCTCTTTGGGCCTCAGAAGCGCACCCAAAGACAGAATGCTGTAATAGAGTGCAACAAAGTTTTGGCTGAGTGACAGCGTGTTACCTGCCCATAGAAGCTCACAATTCTCGAGAAATGCGGACTTATCTAGAATAGGGTGGATATAATGTATCGTCGCAAAGAAGCTGTCCACAAAGAGTCGACAATTTGATACGGATACTGATTGCGCACTTGTGCCGGTCTCTGCTGCTGGTACAAGTGCCTCAGTTGGTCCTGGAGAGAAGGCTGGATTGTGAAGGGCGGAAACTAGCACTTCTTCGTCTTCACATGGAAGCCCGATTTTCGGGTCACCGGTATCTCCCATCCGTACCAGCAGCGCAACTGAACTTGAACTCCCATAGAACTCGAAGCTGCGCGTGTGACGGTTCACGCTCACTAACTCCCGTGCGGCTCTGGGCTCACTCATGGGCCAAGTACCTGAAGGTGTTGGCATGCAGTCGGCCTCAAATGGCTCCTGTTGTAGCAACGCGTCACCTCTCTGGCCAACAATGTCCGGTTGAGTGGTACATGAGCCAGGATCGCTGTCGGCTTGGGGGTGTTTTCGATTGGATGATAAAGTCTTGACCTTTTCTTCAAGTTGGCAAACATACCTAAGGTTTTCCCCATAGTTAGAACCCGGTTTCAGTGGTACATGGGTGGATGGCTGGTATTACTCATAGCAGTTACGGTCGCTTCTCACATTGCTGATTCCACGATAGACGCATTGAGTTTTTCGATCTGCAACATGGTGTGACAATATTAGAATCAAAACTAGAAACGTGTATATCATGGCGCTTAACGTACTCTTGCAATGGGTGCACGGGCTCAGTTCATCGCATTTGTTTTTCTTCAGCCGGCACATCTCGCACGCTCTAGCAGCCCGAAGACGTTCATGCGGTGGGCCTTGGGATTTGATAGCGGGATCCATCATCAGAGGTTAAAAGCAGAATCCTTTTTCGAAAACCCACAAGGAGATGGCGATTTTGGATATTAGGAGAGGTAGATGGGGAGAAAATGCGGGGAAGATTGGTCGGCTCGTCGGGGAAGAAGTGGAGCCTGGCACCAATCTACCAGCGAACCGTGTCCCCAAGAATTATCTTGACTCTTGACTTAGCTGAATCATGGATCAGCTCTGCTGCCACTCGCAAGGCTACTTTGCACAAAATTGTACACATCAGCAGACAGTCGCTCCGCCCGGTCTCGATTACCGCCCTGCATAAACGTAATCAAGCTTCATATCAAAGTTGCCGGAAAGTGGGTTTTCAACTGCCGACATTTAGGCCCAAACCTGTTGTGGACACCCTCCATCCCCTTGCAACTTTGGGTATGCGGGGTATGAGGTTGACACGCCGGGGTGATCTACAACCAGCTAAGCTGATCCGATGCCAAAATATATCATTAAGCGACTACCACACGACCGGACAACCAAGACGCAATATTCGCTGTTTAAAGCAAGATTTCGAATCCATAGCCGGTCATTTACATACTAGACTACCCCGAGGTATAGTTATTTATTCCGAGCAACTGACCCCGCTTCTGATGGAATTTCCGGTGAAAGAATATTTCATGACAATATTGGAACAAGGTGTATAACTGTTGAACTAAGCTAGATACACTACCATCAACGAAGCTTATGGATCGCGGACAGGATATGAATGCACACACTTGTGGTCGCCCCTGCTGACCAGCGTAGAACTCGGAATTACATTTCGCTTTTGACATCTAGCGCGGCCCAAGTTGAGAGTAACGATGGTAAGATCATGTCTCGTATTTAACTATCCATCATCACACACCTCCGCTATTGCTCTCATGTTAGTGTAGGCTCTATTCCGCGGCAACCGCACCTGCCAGAAGACGTGAGAAAGATAGTGGCTGCCACTCGATCAAACCCTACTGAGAACCTGGAGCCTGAATGATATCCTCAAGAGTCAGCGTTCATGTTGTTGTCTTGCCAGTCGATGAGCTTGGACAAACTAGCATGCCCGTCTTAGTCCCCTTCAAGCAGCGATGATTCGCACGCTAAATTGACCTTGTATACTCATTCTGCAGTACCGGAAACTGTACCATAGCAACTTTACCAACACAATGGAAATGCAAGCCAATCAAAAGGCCAACGCTTAGAACCCCAATGAAAAATAGCGGAAATCCCGATTACCCCCGGTTGCCCCAGATGAACCCCGGATTTAGACCCCGTCTCAACCCCGCATCAGACCTGGAATGAATTCTGGGAGAATCATAACGACATTAACTTTATAAACATGATCCCGTCCCCTAGTGTCGCTATTGCTGCTTGTCGCGCGTATAACTACGACAAAAGGGATACAATCTTGCATTCTCGACAATGGTAGATAGCGAATTCGATAAGCATGACCAGGATATGCGTATTGAGTTGGTCGAAGATGCCGTATGCGGAAGGGTTGACGAGTCTATCAAGAATCCGTTTGAAGGGCTTGTTTTGGTGCCTCAGCCAACACGAGATCCGAACGACCCCTTGGCAAGTTTCCCTCCAAGATCATCCTTCTCATCCTCGTCATCATCGTTCCAGCGTGCCTCCATTACGGTTCATTCAAGGAATCATGTGAACGAATTGGGCAAATTGAACAATAATAACTCCTCGGCTGCAGAATTGGGAATCTTGCGAAAAATATTCGACTTGTCTGACAGTGTGCTTCTTTACCGTCCTCTCAACCTTTAACTCCAGTAACCTCGTCGTCGCCGTCGTTCCCCTGAGCAACGAGTTTCACCAGTCGCAGACCCGAACAGGCTATGTCGTTTGCTTTAATCTGCTCGCCATGGGAATTGGCAATCTGTTATGGGTCCCGGTGTCGAGAGTGATCGGCAAAAGGCCTGTCTACTTGCTCGCTCTTCTCTTGCTAACGGCATCTAATACTTGGACATACAAGGCATCGAGCTATGGAAGTCTCCTATCTTCTCGGATCTCCTCTGGCCTTGCCAGCTCTGCAGCCGATGCGACAGTTCCGTCTTTAATCACCGATCTCTTTTTCGTCCATGAACGAGGCCATTGCATGATGATATTCCATTTTGCTCTTAGTACCGGTTTTTTTATCGGCCCTCTCATCAGCGCATATATTACTCAAGCACTTGGCTGGCGCTGGACATGTGGATTCCTGGCTATAGCTGGTGGTGCGACGTTTCTTGTTGGCATTTTCACTATCCGAGAATCCAATTATCAGCGGGAGACTGCTAATACCGAGCTGCTGGCCTCGGCGTATCCACCTAAAAGAACCTTTATGGCCTGGATGGCCCTTACACACGGTCACAGGCCGGATGTCTCATTCTTCAGGACTGTCTGGAATACTTTATGCCTGGCGGTTTACCCACCCATCCTTTGGACTGGCCTTTTAGTTGGCACATTTGTCGGATGGTACGGCTTTCCTGCCGCACGCCCACAGCTCGTTTTTGATTTACTGATCCTTTAAATAGGAACGTTGTCATACAAATGACGGCGAGCCGGCTGTTTACTAAACCACCTTTTGAATGGAAGATTGGTAGTATTGGCTTGCTCGCTCTGTCTGGCTTCATTGGTGCTGTCATTGCATTTTTTCTCGGCGGCAAGGTTGTCGACCTCATTTCTGCCCGCATGACCAAGGCAAACCACGGCGTAAGGGAGCCCGAATTTAGATTGCCTGCAATTATTATGCCAGCTATAATTGGGCCAATGGGCGTTTTAACCTTTGGCATCTGTACAGCAAATCAGGTCACTTGGGTGGGCGCAGCTTTTGGCTATGCTATGCAAGGATTTGGACTGACGGCCGTCTCGAACGTCGTGGTTACGTATGCAGTAGACAGCTACCATCAGGTATGCAACCATGCATGAACCGGGCTTCACCTATGTCTTCGGACTTCTCCATTTCTTTTTTCCTTCTGCTTCCCCACCCTAGGAAACCAACTAACATGCTCACTACTCTCTATAGTTAGCGGGTGAGGCTCTAGTCATTGTATTCGTGATCCGGAATACCATCGCAATGCTGTTAGCATTATATACCGTCAACTGGCAAGAATCAACTGGCGTCAAAAATGTAAGAAGCCCGAATCTACTCTGCCACCAAGAAGCAGATGTTTCTGACATAAATTGTGAGAATAGGCGTTTGGGCAAATGGTTGGGATCCAGTATTTCTTCCTTTCCTTTACTATTCTCATGTTTTTGTACGGGAAACGCATCAGAGCTTGGACTACCCACTTTGGCCCCCTAGCAGCTATTCCGGGCCAGGAATGAAAGCTGTCGTCGCAGCAGAGACTACCTACCTGACTCCAAGACAATTAGCATAAGAATAAATCCTTTTATCCTTGGGTTGGTAATTGTATATTCATTTGTGGTTTGATCAACTTGTTTTCCAAAATTCTAATATTCGCCTTCAAAATTCCCTACCATCTTTCATATGGATAGCTACCTTGAGCTGAGCTATGGATAAAATATCTATTAGTCTGGTCCATTGAATGCAGTGCATGCACTAGAAGTGACTAGCCATGCTCGTTTATAAAGGTACTTCGTACCAAGCAAGAATTGCCACTGCGAACATTGTATCATAGATAATGAAGGAAACTAGCCTCTCTAATTCTACCACACGAATGCTGAAAAGCTTTTTACTTGCTTCAATCAACCAATCCTTCTGCTTTACCTTGTACAATCGAATTTACTTAATATAGATATCCCACTTGTCGGCATAATTGCAAGCTCAGCAACCACAGGGTTTCATGGCGACGCGCTTTTCATGTCAAATTCAACCGCCATAAGGAAGAGGCATCAGAGCTATGAGGTGTATTTGTATACCATGGAGTCAAATTTCAGCCTACTGCATGACAATTGGTGATCTATTGCCGGAAGGCTCCTGTGCAAAAGATTGATCAAAATGAGTTTGACAAGATATTTGATTAACTAAAGCGTAAGCCTGTGCATATGTAAGGTCTCGGAAAGGGGTAGAAAGTGGGGCGCTGTATGAAATTAGGAAACCAATGTCACATACGATAGTTGAATGCGTAATCCTATACGCGCCGACAGCCCTACCCTGTCGTAAACATTCAAATTCATGGCATTCATTGTGAAAGACGAAGACGAAATACCGCATATGACACGTCCCACCTGCTTTACTGGCCACCTCACTAGTGAGAAAGATGGTTGCCAGGCAAAAATGGCCTAAGATCAACGGCACTCTTCCGGAGTTCCACTCCTCCGGATAGCCCCCGGAAATCCCGCAGAGTCCGGAACCCCGCAGTGGGACTGGATACCCCATTGCCACATCCCCACACTGCTATTATCATTTACGTTCTGACAGGTAACGTAAGCATAATATGGACTTCATTGTAGCCTTCAGTCGACCTCAAATTTTCTAATAAAGTCTGGTAGTCTCAAGGACATTATCGAACTAGATTAAGATTGATTCTGGATCCGCGATTAGCGACCAAAGGAGCAACCGAATCAAGATGCTGCGAGACTCGGTTGATTTCGTCCCGAACCACTTTTTGCATATTATTTTAGCTTTTACTATCATATATCTTGCCTTCCAAAGATATCAAAAAGGATTGAATAAATATCCAGGCCCTATTTTTGCTTCATTGACGAACGCTTGGCGCCTCATCGACGTTTGGAACCGGAATACGCACATCACATTTTGCACCCTTCACCAACGGTATGGCAATGTCGTTCGGGTAGCTCCAAACGTACTGTCCTTCGGAGATCCAGCGGCTATAACGGATATCTACGGCTTGAATAAGGGTTACACGAAAGTGAGTTTAATTTACTTTCTGCGCTTACCATTGATTCACATCATGACCTGCTCGGCAGAGCGCATATTACGATGTCTTCGCTACCTTGAACCAGGGAAACATTGTTTATAATCTGTAAGTTAGTAGATTTCCTCCTGGCACGAACACATCACGCGTTAGATTCTTCCTGGACTGTCTTATCCAGTGTCCCCTGTCACAGCCCAGCATGCTGCAGCTGGAGGTTGGATGAGCTGGAAATCGAGCAGAAAGTCAACAAATTTGGCTGATTTGCGGGACAATCTCTAGATTCTCGACCAGATCTGAAAAATACCACGCCCAACTCCGGAGATCTGTTGATCACGCCTTTGCGCTCACCACTCTCCTAGATTACGAGCCGCTTGTGGATAGCTGCACGTCCTTTTTCCTCCAGCAAACACAGAAACTTTTCGCCGACACGGGGCGTGATTGCTCGTTTTCTCAGTGGATTCAATTCTTTGCTTTTGACGTGATCGGCGAAATCACGTGGTCGAAGCGTCTCGGCTTTGTAGAAGAGAACCGAGACATCTCGAACGTTATCCAGACTGTCGATTCTTTCCAGAATTATGGCACCGTTGTTGGTCAGAGCCCCTGGCTGGATGGCCTCTTTGTGAAAAACCCGGTCAAGCGTTTCCTCGAATCCAAAGGCCTCTGGCCGACAAGTCCGAATGCAACCATCATCAAATTTGCTTTGGACCAGCAGCGCAAGCAAAGCAAATATAATGTGAATGATAAGGGGGAAGGCAGTGGCAAACAGGGTGTCAACCTGCTTCAACGCTTCCTTCAGTCACAAGGAAAGAACCCCGAGTTCCTGACAGATGATCGCATTACTGCCATGTGCGCATCACTCATCATTGCCGGCTCTGATAGCACAGCCATCAGCTTGTCCGGCGTGTTCTACTATCTGTTGCAAAATCCTCGTGTTTACCAAAAGCTAATGCAGGAGATTGACGCGGCTGACGCAATGGGGAAACTTGCTTCGTCCAAAGATTCTACGGGCGCAGGCGACGTGGTGCCGTTTACTGCAGCTAAGAGTCTACCTTATCTGGATGCTGTTATTAACGAATCCTTCCGGATGCATCCTGCCGTGGGTTTGCTCCTCGAAAGGGTTACTCCTCCTGAAGGTGCACATATATGTGGGGAGTATGTGCCAGGTGGAACAGTCGTGGGGTGTAACGCCTGGGTTTTACACCAGAACAAGGAGATTTTTGGTCCAGATGCAAACATATATCGGCCTGAGCGCTGGCTGGAAAGCAATGGTGCGGATCCCGCCCAGGTCTCTAAGATGAGACAAAGTATGTTTCAGTTTGGTGCCGGGTCACGAACCTGTATTGGAAAAAACATAAGCCTCATGGAGACTTACAAGATGGTACCCACTTTTCTGAGGAAATTCGATGTAAGTGTCACTCTAATGAAGCCTGTCTAGCAAGCGGGATCGCCAGAAAGTGAGTACTAACGCAATGAGATAGGTTGAAATGGCGGAATCCAAAGAGCCAATGTATTTAACCAATGCTTTTTTCGTGCATCGTAAAAACTTCAATGTGCGTCTCAGGCTGAGGTGCAAGGAGATAGTCAATCCTTAGTATTCCCCTATTGCGTCAATATATGTCAAAGTGAATCTTTATTACTAGTGGATTCGATTACTCAGGGTAGGAAGGAAGCGAGCGTGTCTTTCCCATGGCTCGGCTTAGGAATTCCTCAAGGATAGAAAGGTTACTATAAATGGAGCTGCAACGAGAACATGTCGATTCGGATTTTGATTGGATATTGTGCGTTATTTTATTGGCCAGATAGCGTCTGATAGTGCAACTTTCAGACATCGTTACTCGAGGCATGCAAACCGTGCTCCTATTTACCGTATGGTTGCCTCATTTTCCCCAAAGACACAGCGCCAATTTGGAGCTGACCTGTTTTTCACCCATTTGGCACCAACTTGACCCGCATCCGTAAATCTTTAGCTTCTAATTCTATTTTGTGAGCGCGTGGCGCTGATCGAGCATCAACGGAAAGTAAGCACCAGCTGAGACAGCTTGCTGCTACAAGCGGAGAAAATAAACAGACAGAGCAGTCTTAAGCTCTGTGATTTATGGGAAAAGAAGGGGAGAACAAGATGCGCAAGTGTTGCTCTCTCTACAGCACTAGTGTCGTCTTATCTTCAGGCCTGATCTATGTCTTGTGCAAATATAAACATTGCGGGATTAAACTGGTACATAAGACCATAGGGTGTGGAGAACAGGGCTTCTCGTCCGCTCAGCCGGACTTAAATCCCACGCCGGTTCCAAAAATATTAATAGTATTGTGGGTGACCAGATACGAGTCCTAGCTGTTATATATTTCTTGACTTTTCATTTCTTTTTATCCAGAAGGGGAACAAGGGGCTTCCAACATTGCGCCCCGCGAAAGGCACAAAAGACAATAACAAGACGTAGTATCCTTTTGCAGAGTCTCGAATAATAATAATGCTTCTTCCTTTATTACATCCTTAACCTATCGAGATAGTTTGTATACAGAAGTGGGAAATATCTGTCCGGATACTCCTCGTTTTTGAAAAGCAGCAAAATGCCATCTTTATCAAGCGCGTAGTCAACCCTATCCTAGTACCACAGAGCTTTGTTCCAGTAGGTACTTTTAACATTGGCCAGGTCATCGGTCTGAGTATACATGGTAGTGTTGAAGACCAGTTCAATGGCGTCGCCGCCATACTTGGGCCAGTGGAGTTTGTCACTGGGCCACTTGGTGTTGGGATTGCCAGTCAGCACAAAGGAAAGGAGGTACTTCTGCATCTTTCGCTGTAGGTGAGGGAAAAAAAGTCAGTTGTTTATGCCTCTATCGAAATAAGAGAAAAGAGGACAATACGGAAACAGTGGAGCTGACAGAGGAGCCACTGCTAATGGCGACACCAGCGCCAGAGGCAGCACTGCTAGAGGAGCTTGAAGAGGAAAGGGAGTAGGTGCTGTACCCTATTTGTTGAAATGGTCATTAGTACCAGTCGTTAGGATGTCTTGAAACTTTGATATTACGGAAAAACTCACAGTAGTAGCTTTGGTCAGTACCGTGGGTAGCCTGCTCAAGTGCAACCATAGCGTTCCAGGTGTTGTTGTCCAGAGCGTGGGTCAGGGCATAGCCATGCGCAGTGAGATCAAAGGACTGTCTCATATCCGCGAAGCGATAGCCGGGACTAGTGTAGTCAGACGCAGGGAAGGCTTCCATGATCTCCTCAACAACGTCGTCGGTGATAGCCGGGAAGAAGGCCCGGAGCTCAGCCTCTACATCTGCAACGGTACTGACCCCAGAAGTAGGTGAGTCGTTATTTTCGTGCTGTTCATGGGTGATAACCAAGGGGCCATCAAAGTTGAAGCGGCCTTGGTAGAGCTGCGATTCGTAAATGTCGGCAACAAAATCACCATCAACGCGGGGTTGGAACTGATAGCCATAGGCATCATAGACATCAGTCGCAGCATCAGTGAGATTGGTGAAGGAAACAGCACGCATGGAAGTCAGTCACCACCAGGACAGCCAACTGCTGTGGAAACATTCTGGTAGAAGATCTCGCCCTGGTGATGACCAGCTCCAGGGACGAAACCAGGAGAAGTAATGTAAGCCTTATTGAACAGTTGCTCGTTGTGACCACCGTAACGAGTCATCATGAACAAGGGCATGCTGCCACCAGCGGAGAATCTAAAAGCAGTGATGTCTTCTGGGTTACCACCAAACTTGCTGATGTACTCCTTCACCCATTTATACGCATGTTCAACATCGTATAGGGCCACATTGCCAGTGGCACCCTGGTGAGTGAGAGCAACCGAGTTGGCAATACCGGTGATTCCCAAACGATACTTGAAAGAGACGAAAATAAATTCCTTGGACAAATCGAAGAGGCCCTCAGGGGTGTTCTCCGACTTGGAACCACCAGTGAAACCACCACCGTAGGTCCACACCATGACAGGCAACTTCTTACCCTCAGCATTGGCTGGAGCCCATACGTCCATGTAAGGGCAGTCCTCCTCCGATGAGCAGTCGACATCGGCATCAGCATAAGCGGTACCATTGTTGATACCAGACTCAGTAGAAGGCCATTGTGGTTTGGCGAAACGAAGGTCACCGGTCGGTACGTCAGCAAAGGGAATTGTTCTGGTATTTTTAGTAACCAAGGGTTTCGTTTCCAGCAGCTGCTTGAAGGGTGATGTAGTCAAGGGTCACAGTTGGCTTGCTGGATGTGGTCGACTTGGTGGACTTGGAGGCTGCCGCGGTGAGGGTAACTGCAAGTGGCAGCAAAAGAGTGGAGAATCGTATTTTCCCACGCGTGGCTCAAGAGCTTAAATAAATGACAAGGTGAATAGTAAATGGATAGCCAAGGTATCATTTTCGGGTGAGATCATCTCTTAAATCCCAATTTTGATGCTACTGCCTAGCTTACGTCGTCAAGACTGTGACGCGGCCTCTTCATACTACATTCGGCCATTTTGACTTTGAGTAAACAAGGCGCGCTCATTGTTCTTTCAGAATGAGCCGAACTTTGCAGGGAAACAACGTGTGCCAAGTGCCAAGAGACTCCAAAATACGTATACTCAGTGTGGGGCGGCACAGATAGGCCGTGATCTTCAGAGTGATGCCATAAGTTCAATGGCTAGTTATATCCACTTGGGTAATAGGCTCACGCCGGAACTCGCGAGTTTGAAATGTGAGGTTAGAAAATCCGATGCCATTTCCGCAGGTTTAAATGTACAGACCACGACTGCAAATATGCTGCAGGCGCCTCTGCTTTGACACATCACTACTTGCCGGTCACATTTAGGTGGCGACTACCTTTCGGCATTTACGAGTTTTGTTTCAGATAAACCAATGAAGATGCTCTTTTTCAGGACTAATGTGGAGATGCGGCCCGTTTCAGGGCTGTGCGCTTAATTCATACCCGGACGACAAACCTGAAGAATGGATCGACGTTGAAATATACTAAAATAGACTAACACTTGTGATACATTCATTTAAGGGCTGGAGAACTACCTTCTTCTTAATTTTGTCAAGCTAAGTTTAATGCGCTATGCATAGATACCTTCGAAGACCCGCAATCACAATATTAGTCTTTGATTGGCAAACAACCATACATAATTCGTTTCACGGGACAGCGATGGTCTCGGACAGGTACGCACCGATGGAGCTCTGTAGTAAATTTCCAAGCTAGCTCACTAATAGTTTGCCGAAAGTTGGTGGCTGCTTTAAACTCCGGGCTATGGTAGATATTGTCTAATATTGAAGGAAGAAGACGCGTCATAAATCGCTCGATGGTCTTTCAATCTGACACCACAACATGTTTGCCAGTCCCTAGATGACCACGCCGGGGAAATTATTTACTCCAGCTTGTTTGTATGCATCGAAGCTCCTTCATTTTGGTGACAGGGGATTTAAGTTACCCAAAGACAACTGAAGATGCCTCCTCCCCCCAATCCAAAGACTCCCCGAACATGTATCAGAACATCATATCTGTAGCGCAGGCAAGAGTGATTTAAACAGCGATCAATCCTCCCATTGGACCAGAAATTAGCTTTTTGGAGGGGTTGTTCTGAGACATGTTGAAGGAAACTTCATGACACAGCTTGAAAGGGGAACGATTATGAGACGTAATTACACAAGTCAACATGGCAGAGAATGCAGTTCCGGAGACTAGAAATTAATATTTTTGGGGGCAATTAGGACCGGGGACATGAAGGCGTTTCCACTAAATGTCTTCACATTATGGTGACGGGAGTCTGAAAGAGACTATCAGAGCTTGCCTGGGGCCCCGCACAAACTTTCTCCCACGGGAAGGCTCTTCAGTAGCATGCAGCTCCATACCTTTGGTGACGGGGGAGAGGCCGGGAACCTAAGGTTTGAAGTTCATAGGGCAATTATGAACGATACGCCAAGGTACTCTCCGAATTTGAAACTGATACAGCACTCTGTACACTTAGAAAAAATCCCGCGTTTTACCTGAAGCTTACCTGTTGGGTTGAGAATATTTAAGCCATGGTAGTCAAGGTTATTTTCCAAGTTGTGAGCTATATGGTAAATACGCAAGAATTGATGGGTTGGTTTCGAAGATGACCATGAGATTGCTAGCGGTTAGACCAGAGGCTAGGGGGCCTTTCGCAGAGGATCAAACGAGACTTTTGTGCGTCATATGCCCGGTGGGCTAGCCCCGACTAATCATCCATCGTAGTTGTATTTTCGAAACAAAGTAGTGTGGTGCGGTGTACTCCCTAGTGTTTCGCAGAAGTATCTTTATGATGGGGAAAGCTTAAAAAGCGGACTGAGGAGATTTATTTCAAGTATTGAGTGTAGTTCTGCCCATCCCTCTGCTATAGGTGCAACTTAGTAGAAAGCGAGCCTTACAAACTATAACGAAAAATTTACCCCATAATCGTACAGCTATGCAAATCCCTCCCACAAGACTGTACATTGCTGCCAATTCTCAGAAAGAGCGCGCCACTAAGCGACCGTTTACTGGGGCTGAAGTGAAACTCAAATGTCGGAACTTAAGAAATGTCTAGTTGGAACTATGAAATGGTGATCCAAACAAAGCCTAAACAGTCAATGGATGAAGTGCCTTGAGAATACCTGTAATTTTGCGCCACTAGTATGCCAAGCTCTTCTTCAGGACTCGTATTCATATGCCACATCATTCATACAAACCCTGCAGCATTTTCGGTGCCGAAGTGCCAGGTGGAGCACTTCGCAATTCTACTCGCCAGTGCTCCCAGAAATCGCCCCAACCGCGTAAGTAACATTTGTTACCTTATCTAAAAAGCTGCACCTCTCACCATTGAAGGAACCTGACCACAATCATTGTGAATATGAATTAGCCAGATGCAATTGATAGAAATCGCTACTTGAAGTCGTGATTCCTGACTAGCTGGTAGCGTCCCACCGCTCGGCCCACATCGTTGCCTGCGAAATGGGACCAACTGTATACCATCCACATTCCTTCTTTATAGCCCCCCTTGCCCTCCTTTGGAGGCTTGGACAGATCCACCTCTGCTACTCGTAATTATCTGGGTTAAATCCTCATGGGCACTTTTTTTTTCAGCCCCCTGGGGTCTCTTCCCACTGTTGGATGCGCATTTATATGACGTGATCTCACTGGTGAGGAACTTGGATCGAATCCAGAGGAACAAAGGTCATTTCTCAATTTCTGGACTTGCCTTCTGAATTGCGGTGCATTGAGCACTCAAGACCCGTGCTATCATCAAGCAACCCATGAACAAAGCATGGTGACTATTTGCTGGCCCATACCCGTGGACCCAGACACAAATTTTCTCCAACCAAAAGAAGACACGCTACTGAAGCAGATAACGAATAGTTCCAGGACATATTGGGTGGATTCGAGTAAATTTTCGTCGTGAATCCAAATGAAGGTTTCTCATGAGCTCAATGGCAAAGCTCTTATCATACCAAGAACCTGAGTCGACAACACAAACCAAGGACATAGTAATTTTTTTCCGGCCTGAAGTCATATGGTCGGGCTAAATCACATACAAAAGTCCTATCAATGGAGACTAAGTTGTAACAGTACATTAGGATCGTAATTGGGCACTTCCCTCAAAACCTAATAAATTCCATTCGACTGTAGGAACTTGATCATGTGCTCGAAGCCAGCACTGGCACTATTATGTGCGTTGATACAATGTCCGGAACCCGCCACAATGTAGTGCTGACTGCCCGAAGACGAATTGGGGTAGTTTGTAGACCTAAGTAGCGCAGCTTGATTTTGAGGATGTGTGCAGTTACCACCACAAAATAAAAAATCATTTTCACCGAGCACAACATCTACGGGACCCACATAATCAGGCGCTTTGGCGAAGGCTCCAACGATGGTGAGCATGTAACCTATGGTATTGGTCTGCTTGTTGGCAACCTGGTGTTTAAAGGCTGTGGTATTGTAATTTGGCCAACGATAAAAGGCAAATTGGATTCCCGCTGAGGTCTGCGGGGTCAAATAGCCATCAGGTAACTCTTCGAAGCGACCGGAAGAGTCGGAGTTTGCTTGGATCAGGTTGAAAGCAGCCACCGAGATAGCGAGGTACTCGATAGTCATGCTGATACCTGTCAAGATCACCGCATCGAAGTCACTCGGGTATCGAATAGTGACGGCCTGCGTTATGGTACTGCCAGAGCTGTGGCCTACGCCGACCACACTGTGGAATTTGTAATTGCCAATCTTGGCACCCCGCAGTAACTGTACGAGGGCATGTGTGATGGCAGCTTGGCTGGTAGCCTGTACTACCTGAATTGGATCCGGGTGATCTGATTTGCCAACTCCCAATTGGTCGTAAGACAAAGTTGCATAACCCGCTTCAGTTGCAGCGTCAATGTAGCTGTGGCCAGGACTAATGTCCCAATACGAATGGTCCATTGGCGCACCGTGTGTCAGCAACTGAACGGTCTTCACACTGGTTGCTTTTGAGCTTGAATTTGGAAGGCAGAGTTTGCAGTATATTTGATAGTCTCCCTGGATAAGTTGGGTTCCATTTGGCACAGTAGTAAGCAAGTTATTGGTGGCCTGAAACCTTTCCACCATAGACTCGATCACTGCGGCGTCGGCGCTAGGCGGCATGTAGTCCAATTTGGTACCGTTGACAGAGATGGGGATCTTGGTATAGCCGGAGACACAGATAGATTTTCCTCCTGTGGAATAACCTATAGAGATGTCACTAAGCCCAGCCGTGGAGATGCCTACTGCGACGTAGGCAGGGATAAGCCCGAGAGCCATAGCAAGGAGATGGTGAGAGAAAATATTCATCGTGATATAATTTCAGGCGTTAAATCATGTGAAAAGGGATTTTTGGCGGGGATATCCCGAGCTAGACAAGGTGGTGGATAGCAAGATAAAGCGACGAAGAAAAGTCCAAAGTGGCACGTGAATCTAAACAAAATGAGTGCTTTTATAGGACAAA
Organism: Penicillium longicatenatum; assembly: GCF_028827895.1. Classification (NCBI taxonomy): domain Eukaryota; kingdom Fungi; phylum Ascomycota; class Eurotiomycetes; order Eurotiales; family Aspergillaceae; genus Penicillium; species Penicillium longicatenatum. The sequence goes on along the minus strand of NW_026643117.1, from coordinate 932,437 downwards.
CGGAGAATAAAAAACATGTGATAGTAATAGGAGCTGAAGGAGTAAGCGGCTGGGGAAACAATCCGAGCCACGTTGTGAGCCTTCATGAAACGAGGTATGTGGCCAATAAACGGTTAGTCATGCTTTGGAAGGTAGTTTTGCTCTCCAATTTCTCGTACCCTCATTTTGTTTATCTGATGCATTTTTTTGCTTTCTTCATTTCTGGTTATGAACATAGATGAGATTAGCCTGATCGCCTATTAATGAGAAGATTCATATTTATAGCACAATCCTTTCATACACAAGATTGTGTTATATCAAGTACTGCTTCCATTTTTACGGCAATTTCTACCGCAATACGTCGCCTCAGCGGAGCTGACTATGTTTCAAACCAGCACCATAAGCCCCACCCGCATGATGTAGGTGCTTAAACTTTAATTGGAATGTAGCGATTCAGCAACCGATATAAGTGCCCCTCTATTTTTTGATTTTGGACCACTAATGCGCATATATGACCTCAACTATCAATCTTCCGTTGTCTCCACGTTGTCTCCACTCAGCGAAGAATAAACACTAATACAAAGTCACTGAAAATATTGAATACTAGGAGCAGTGGTGAGAAGGCAATTTAAGATTCAAATAAAAATTCAACATACGACACTAATGCGGCGAGCCTCATACCTGGCAAATTGATCCTTACCCCAAAGTGACTGCCTTCTTTATTTCCGTGGCTGAGGTTCCAATGGCTACAACAAGGCTACACAGGGCGTAGCAAGACTTACCTGAAGGAACCAATTTACGTCTTACTCTGTACTACATTGTCCATCATGATGGGGTTGTGGAAGCACCTAACGACCCCATCCCTGCCATCAGCATCACCTTGGATGCTGTGTAAATTAAATGCCGCCTCTGTGTTACTGACACTTACTAACACTACTGGGAAAAATGACTGTTGTCATCTGCAGCATACACCATGAGTTCGCATACCATGGCACACCATGGCATACCATAAAGGACTAGCCAGTTCAGCTCCTTCGACAACAACCAATCTTGGCGTTTAGGCGCTCTATACCAAGTTTACGGATCGGGCCTCAGGTGCGACATCGACTTTGGAGTCATACAGGGTCTGCCATTTGAAATTCATTCTAAGGAATAAAAACTTTACAACTGTCAGCCGGCTCCCCATTTCGCTATCGGTACCATTCAAGAGATTTTCTTTGGGGAGAAATGCAACAATGAGTTCTCCAGGTCTACAGACTCAAACGATAATCACCACAGACCTCCTAGTAGTTGCCATCGTTTTACCTATCTTGAGTACAGTCGCCGTCCTGCTTCGACTCTGGTCGAATCTCGCCAAGCTCAAGCGCCTCTTTCTTGACGATTATGTCATCATTCTGGCCCAACTCTGTGTCTGGGGGATGTCCATTAATGTCTACGTGGGCGCGACACTAGGGGGAGTTAATCAGATCAAAGGCACCGCTCTCTCAGCCGCCACCGTCTCCCTTCGGGTTGGTTTTATTTTGATTCCAGAAGTGATTGTGACTGACTTGACCTGCAGACACTATACATTCAAGGCATTCTACTGACCGCTAGCTTGACTGTGGTAAAAGTGTCTATTCTCCTTTTTTATCGGAGGATATTTGTAACGCCATGGTTTCAGATCACCGTGTGGGTCTATATTGGGGGTTTGCTCGCATGGGGGGTTGCCATCATCATAGTAAGTAGGATTACTTAACAGGAAGCCAAGAGCCCATTAGCTGATGCTTTCATAGGTCCGACTACTATGCACAAACCCCATCAGTCAAATTTGGGACCCAAAATCTGTGACACCCCTTCGCTATGACGTTGGCAAGTTCTCTATAGCATTCGCCGCAATGAGTCTATTCTTCGACTTGCTAGTGCTCTGTATTCCCATTCCTCTTATTCACCACTTGCAGATGTCTACCCGCAAAAAGCTTAAAGTGTTAGGTATTTTTTGGCTGGGAATTTTGTAAGAAAGAACTATACCAATGTTCGAGTAAATATATAGGCAGGAAACTAATGTTCGGTTCCAGCTGCTGTTTCTCGTCTGCTATTCGCCTCTACTACATTCCAGGCCTCTCCCAACTTAAATGGTCGCCCGCCTTCATATGGGCCTTAATTGAGCCAAATGCAAGCGTCATTGCCGCCTGTCTGCCTATTTTTGGGCACCTGCTTGGCGAAGGCTGGAGAATTAGCACCTTCGTCCAGAACTTCTGGGCCCGTCTTCGCAAGCGCCATATAGGCTCTGGCAAAATTGGTGCATCATCCAATGGAATATCAAGTACGGCCGAAAGCAACGCCAATCCTCCATTTGCTGAAGCGCAATCCGATAATCGGCACCAGTTGCAGGGATTTGAGATCAACAAAACTACCAGTGTCGATGTAGAGCTGGGCGATCACGCCTACGACGACGCGTATCCCTTGGTAGCGTACCCGCAACAACCTTCGCTGCAGATGAAAATCCATGTTGCAAGCTGTTTCCGATAGGGGCTCTCGAGCTCGGCAGATTATGTGCGTTCCTTACCGCGTTAGAAGGCGTTAGAAGTATAAATACCAGAATTAGTGCTCAGGGCGAGGAGCTCTCATCGGTCGGAAACAGGCGGTAAGTCTTACAATGTTATTCATATATAGAGATTCATTTCCCAATAACCTTGAGATAAATCCATTCATGTTCGATATCTGAAAGCCAACACCCGGCTTTGTCGAATTAGCCATGGTAGGTAGCTTTCTTTGGGTGAAGCTATCGTTACCTAATTAGGAGGCGTGGGTTCGAATTGCTGAATCATCAATATCTGTGAGCCCCTGGACAGAGGCCACATGAAGTCGGACGGAAAAGATGGATAATAATGTTTGAAATTCGGAGTTGAAGCCCTGATGACAATCTCTATTCAAGTCGTTGGATTATGTCCAGTGCACAAGTATGATTACCCCAGGTGTCACCCGAATGTCTCTCTTAAAGGACATTCTCACCTTTGAACCTTATTCCTCTGACTCATAGCTATGATAATCCTGTTTCAGGAACTCCTGGCCTTGGTGTCATTCAACACACTCATCACTTTCTGGACGGACGCTCGCGCCATCATGGCATTTTGCCACCGTGTGAAATGCGGGAACTCCTCCGGTCGCCAGGCATGCTCACCCTTGCGACTAGCCATGAAGAAAGGAATTTGCATGTTCCACATCACAAACGCCAAGTCCGCATACGCGCACTTGGTTCCAACTAAACATTCTTGCTTGCTTAGAACACCGTCTAGGACACCCGCAATGCGCTTGAGCTCCGCTCCATAGCGCACTTTGGCTGACTCAGGGGACTCGCCGTAGACATTTTCGTGAAAGAGGTTGAACCTTGTGGTTTGCATGTCAGGGTGTGGACATCTAGATATAACACATTGAATTCCAAGCTGTCTCCAATCTCTCTATTTGTTATAGAGCAACTTTGTTAACTTTTATATCTCAATATCGAACGCGGATTCTCACTTCTACCCAAATTGTGATGAAATTAACTTAATACTTTCCTTGGTCTTATTGGTCGTCAGCAAGGAAAATCAAGCTTAAATTGGCGCCGATCTACCCACTCCAGTAGCGCATTGACTCAACTAGTACGAACTCAACTAGTACGAATAAAGATATACATTTCCCAAATAGGAATAGCTTTGAGTTGGCAAGATATAGGTAGGCGGATCACGACATGTACTGCTTCCCTTGCCTCACCCCTGTGATTTCTCTTGGTCAAATTTATGTTATAATCGCGATAACCTTCATGAATCAGAAGACTCCCAATCGTGGAGAACATATCTTTGCTCTAAATTTCCCAACCTTGGCCGGGGTGATAAGGCGGAGAGCGGCAGCCCGATATCAAGATGCCTGAAAAAACGAAATTACAACCCACCCTCATCTTGAATTATGACGAAGAAATCAAGTCTGAAGATCAAAATTGCCGAAGAAATTCTCCATAATCTGAATTGAACTGACATGCCGCGCCCTTATCATCGATGCCGAACTCGTGGCTGGCGTTATTCACTGTATGGCAAAGATTGCGTTGTGCTGACATATACCCAATTTATCAAATTGAGTGAGGCCACTTTGGTTTCAAGATAGTCATGATTCTAGAGAATGGGAAAAGACATTACACATAACTAATGATAGGAATAGACCTGATTTTTACATTTTTATACACAAGTTCCAGCCTTGGCAGAACCAATTGATGAATTCTGCGTTATATTATGAATCGGATGGATCAAACCACCAATCAAAGTTCGATTTCTAACCTTCACTTTTCGTCGCGATAGTGCATCGTAGTTCGCTCTTTAATTCTCTTGTCAGAAATTCTGCTATAATATTTATTTTATTGACTATTCTGGCACATACGACCATAGGGTGTGGAGAACAGGGCTTCCCGTCCGCTCAGCCGTACTTAAGCCACACGCCGGTTAGTTAGTAGTATGGTGGGTGACCACATGCGAATCCTGACTGTTGTATGTTTTTGTTTTTGTTTTCGTTCTTAGATTCACCTTGTTCGGGAAAGTGCCCTTGTAGGTATGTTGTTGCTGTCACTACATACCCCACCAATCTTCATGACAAGACAAAAAGGTTCTCAAACCGAGCCCCTGGCATAATGATTGATCTAGAAGAGCAGCAAGAAGATGTCACTACACCATGTAGACAAAAATCTCTCCCCAGATCAGTTTCCGGGCCTACCCCATCAATTATGTATTCGCTAAACAATTCCACGTATCACCATATCTTATACAAGTTCCATATAATTACGGATGGCTATTCATACCCATTTAACACACAGAACAATCACTTAATGTTTTGTAAAAATCTACCCTAAGCTTTCTTACCATTAGTAATTATCTCATTACCATTTATACAATCACACCAATTTTTACGTATAGTATTACTCACCATAATGCCGCTACATACCCCTGAATGTACTATTAAATAATATTATATCTTCCTCTACAGATAAGATTTAGATACAATTTAAAAATTCCCTTTTTAATAAAATGGAAACAATGTTGAAAGGGTTGGTTGTTGGGTTGACCCTACCGGACCCGCACTTGGGGAAATACTTACTGCCCCATTGTAGGTATTGGAGCATGCCCTAAAAGTAGAGTAGATAAGAAAGAAGTTTCCACCATGGGGACAGACAAGCTGTTAAAGTGTCCTGAGGGAGAGAAAGACCATTTCACATCAACAAGTGAGGATGGTGCCTGAGGTACCAAAATAAATGGTCGACTACATTCGGACGATAATGGGGATGACTTACAAAAGTGAATAGACTAATTAAATAGTAGTGGATACTCGCACCATGAATCTTATTGATAGGCCGCTACAGGCTTGTAGGCTTTAATCATAATTGTTGTGGTAACTATAGACTAAATAGTTGAAAAAATCGAATTCCCCTTCGAACTTTTGTTTTCGACACAACCACCACCTTCACCAGATTTTCCTTCTAGTTTTCTCTTCCTCTCCTCTTCGCCATAGCCGGTCTCTCCTGCCCCAAGATGACTATCGAGGGGAAGAAAGCTCCTGCTGCGGTAAGTATTGAACTGATAGCTACATGCTCGGGGACTGCGCCATTTGATCATTCACACGCGCGAAAGACCATTTTTACTTACTGATCGCAAATAGAATGTATGCATTTCCTGCGCCGGGGGCCATAGCCCCACTTCTTGTCCGGTGATCCTTGCCGGGGGCGCCGCGAACGCGACCTCGCTCCGACCTATGGGTAGCGCTGGCGCTCCCCAAGCCCCCAAAGCCCCCGCTGCTGCCGGACCCCGTGTTCGCACGGAGGCAGTAAGCTCCACTATTCTTCTCAGTCGGCCCAGGGCTGGTCCAGATGAGAATACTGATATGGATGGTATTATAAGCAGAAGGCACGCAAGAAGGAGGAGCGCCGGAAGTACAAAGCGAAGAAGAAGAAGAGAGTGCGCAAGACCTCCCACCATGACAGAGGGATGGGGCGAAAGCGTAAGCTCTCTCAGTAAAGCTCTGTCGACTGATAGGATCATGCAAATTTGTTCAAACTAGCCAACACTGTGGCAGCTAAGGGGCTTGAGGATACCGCTGCTTGGGGGCTGGAGAACGTGGAGAGTGGTAAGTCTTTCGTTACACCGGATTTTCCTTCTCCTTGTTAGGTATGTTCAGCACTCCGTGGCAGCAGCCGCAGTCCGCATAAGGCTTTCGTTGAACAAATCAATGCACAATAAAGGGCATTCGGTCGACAATCATCAATCACAGTAGGCTAACTTAAGCATAGAGCACTCGGAACTAGAAGAGACTGCAGTTCCAGTAGCCAACTGCGTGCCCCATGATGCGGAGGACCGGATAAAACTGGGCAATAAGCAGGATCGAGGGGCTGATGAGCGAAAGCTTTCTGAAGCTTAGTAGAGTAGCAGTACGATACTTGATGTCACCAATTAATATCACCCATGGCCAAGGACCCTTCGAGAACCATAGCTTTTGAGTAAGGCGCAAAGCATAGAATCTTGGAATGGAGCACATTTAAACAGAAGGGCTATCTATATAAAGAATACGCGATAGGAATATTCATAGTGTAGACATTCTCTAATGCCTCATTTACTCGCTCCTCCAGTCCCGCTTAATCAGGTCCGCTGCTCTTTCCGCGAAGGCATACACAGTGGCTTGCAGATTCGCCGTGCTTATAAGCGGGATAGCACTCGCATCAACAACCCTCAGTCCTTCGATACCATAAACCCTCAAATTTGAATCTACCACTCCACATCTCTCGCGGGGCAGCATGGAACAGGTCCCCGCAAAGTGCCACATGGAGATCAAATTCTCCCGAGCATAATTCTTTGCAGCATCCAAGTCCCCCTGGAAGTCTGCAGCTGGGTCACGGAACATCAGTGGCAGTTCGAGCAGCTTCCCAAGCTGAGGTGACTGTGCTAAAACCTTGACACCTAGCAAGTGCCGTGCTAAAACTTCCAGATCGAGAGGATTCGACAGGTAACCAGGATCAATGATTGGAGGGTCTTAAGGATTGAGGGAGGTACTTGGAATTATCTTGTTAGCTTTGGCGTATATACAATTTGTTGGGGGGACAGGGCGTGAAGATTTGGAGTAAAGAGCCAAAATATGTAGCAGAGAAGAAAGAAACGAAAAGTTACTCACATATGAATGCTTCCGCGGGAAAGCGGCTGAGAGAGCATGACTCCAAGCGTGACGAATTTTTCAGGCGAAGTAACTGGGATACTCGCATCGTTGAGGTCTTTGGCATAATTTGTCTGCTCTAAGGCGGAAAGGTACGTAGCTGATGGTTGTTTGGGATCAAGAACGGTGGTCTTCGCGATCTCATAATAGGCTTGTGTCGCCCTGTGCTCTTGTGGGTCTTCGGGGGCGTGGTCCGTAAATAATGCCCGGAGAGTATCTCTATCCGGTGCAGGAAGAGGTAAATAGGCATAAGTGTGAACCCCGAGTGAAGCTAGGGGCCCAGACTGCGTGGCCGTATATTCTTGCATTGCCTGACCGAGGGCTTTAGGCTCTTGTCTGACCAGAGAGTCCTTAGTCTCAAGTTCATCCTTTGCCTGAAATGCGGTGTATAATATCATGTGATCTATAAATGGTAGATGTTCGTTCATATCCGTCCAAAACCGGGCATGCGTCGAAGCGGGGGACATTTTCACGTTATTTGAGAGTTAAATCAAGATAGACATGCTAAAGGTTTTCAATGTTTTAGTATGGAAGCTTTTCACATACCCTGAAGATTCTGCCTAACTCCACGAAGGTTCATGACTGTATCGATGCTATGCTTCTCAAGAAGCTCTGCTCCACCAACTCCAGAAAGCTGGAGAATTTTGGGGGATTGAAAAGCGCCAGAGGCAAGGATAACTTCGTTTTTTGCCTAAGCAGTCTTTGAGGCACCATCGAGAATATATTGGACTCCAATAGCTTTAGGAGGCTTGGTTTCGTCAAACAGGATTCTCTCGACGAATGAGTTCGTCGGAACGTGAAGATTTTTTCGAAGCTCAACAGGCTTATAGTAGGCCGAGGCAGAGTTGCTTCTCTTGCCCTGCGAGTCGATGCTAGCAAGGCAACTGAAGGGGCCCACAGAGCTATGGATGAACGGATCCCCGGCGTTGTATTGTCCGCTGCTGCGAAACAACTTAGCCCATGCCTTGCGAATAGGGTGCGTCCCGTTGCCAAAGGATGTTGCGATTGGACCTTTCTCTTCGTTCAATTCAAGCCAATCCTCAATTTTTGGCATCCTGTGCTACAGCCGGACTGCTGTAGGCCTTGGAGAAATAGTCCTTTAAGATGGTCCAATTCCATCCGGGGTTACCGAGCGCCTCCCATGAGTCAACAACTCCCATGAAAGGAGGAACAAAGAGGTGTGCATTTAAAGAACTTGATCCTCCGAGTGCCTTGCCCTAGTTGAGACCAAGCATTCTGCCATTGAGACCGGACTGTCAAAGAAATGAGTAAGCCCACAGCCTTTATCGAGACATAGACGTTCCTTACCTGAGGCGAAGAGCGAAATTGCCAATCAGCGTCGGATCCAATAAGTGCGGCATAAAAGATGGGGATGTTCACGCGAGTATCTGCTATCAAGTCGGCGCCTGCTTCGAGAACCAGGACGGAGGTGCTAGGGTCCTCGTTGAGTCGAGAAGCAACCACCAGGCCAGCTATACCGCCACCAATAATGACAAAGTCATATACAGCACTCATTTTACACTGTGCACAGCCCCGTTGTATATTAGACGAGATTGCGAAAATTCGAGCTGCGAGAGTAGCAAATGATTTTTTGAAAAGAAAAGAAAGACTCACGGACAGGAAATATGTATTGATAATAACGAATTAGGTACCAGTATCAGAAAATTGATCAAAGAAACATGCTTTATTAATACGGCTCAAAGAAAGTACAGTACTCCATGGAAACGCTATTATTAGCTCGACAATCGCCAGTTGTCTCGCCCAAGAGTGCTGGGTCGACCGCGCCCCTCCCGGATGCAGTTTGGCGTGTGATCGTTATACCCGTTTGGAATTACTAGCTTCTGCCCCACTCTGACTGTTAACCGTTATTTAATATGAGACCGAGGACCAAGATTCAAGGTACTCAGTTATTGCGGGCTTTGCTACAGACACATTACCGTATTCGTACTAGAAGATAACCTTGGAACTCTAGAAAGAAGGACTGTATTAAAGTACAAATAGGTTTAAACTCATAGTGCTTATGGCCTAAGGGACAAGGCATTTAACTTATTTTAATGAGTTACAGATCTTAAATGTGCTTATGGTAAAGCTTATATTGACCTTTAGATCCTAGGATTCTGAGTAAGAATATGAAGACTGATAAGGCGAATGATTGGACTGGTGCTGAGAAGAGAATAACTTATCAGTGGAAAGGTGACCTGAAATATCGAAGGCGAGGTCTTGGTGCAGACTTGGGGTATTGCAACGTCTCATGTTATAATGTATTAATCTCGAGAGTGGAATTGAGTAGTTTCACATTTCGTGTGAGATTCAGGATCTTGGAACCTTTGTTCATTTGTGGGGTAATTGCATGCAAACCTGCATAGGGAAACTTTTGGTGGATTTAGCACTTTTGGGCAATATAACTAGTAATCCTCAATAGCTCACAAGGCATCCAATTATAGTTAATGAATAATAGACTTGTTTTCTGGCGCATTATTCTCGATTTCGTGTTTTCAAAACCGCATGCATATCCAGAATTTCATCCTCATGCAGACGCCTACCTGGTGAACATGCTCAGCTTTCTTCGGCCCCATGCACATTGGCCCCCAAACAACATTTCAAATCGGGCTGTTTGCGCTATATTAGCAAATAATTTATCTCTCATATTCACGCTTTCCATATGGGAATCATTTTCACATTCTTCTGCGCCTCGGACAGCAGGAGCGCTAGCAGTTAATTGCACTCAAGAACCCTAAAGATGAAAACTACCAGGACTCTCAAGACTGTCACCCAATATTTCGAGCAAAACCCTAATTAGCTACAGATTAACAGCCCTACGGCTGCTTTGCCAGATGGAGGCTGCATGGGCAAGGCGAAAGTGGGGCATGCACCTATCCTGAACAAGTTGCCGTTTTCTAGGTCAAGAATCCCGTCTTAAAAGCCTCAAAGCGGGTCTGTCACGCCTTTATGTCTTACCAAGAGAAAAAAATGAAACCTGATAAAGACCAGCCGTGCTGCCAGCGCTGCGCTGCACTGAAACGAACCATGTATCTACCTTCTAAGGAAACGAGAACGAACTGAAAGATCATACTTGCTCATTCCGATCATGAGAACACTGCTTATTACATAATACAATTCAATTGCTCAATAATTATCGGAAATCCACGACTATAAGCCCCTTTCACTTTCCTGTATTCAAAAAAATATGTGCAGAAGACTCAAAGCTCATCGAAGATTTGCTAGCGAGATACAGCAGCTAAGTCACCATGACAAACGACCGGTGAACAACACTATGCACCGGGAGACAGGGCCTCTTTCATATCCTTGTTCCACTTAGTTTGCAATCTTTCCAATCGACGCAGTGGACACTTTAATACATAGGACTTGGGATATCATCACTCCTCTCTACCATCTAGGGGTGCAGTGATCTACAAGTAAGAATGAATAATTGCTTTTTTCAAAAAGCCCAAACACTGGTATTAGTTACGGTCATAGGAACTAGCGCATTGCGCCTATCTCAGCGAATCAATTTATGTCGATAACCCATTATTTCCCCGTAGCCGAGTTTCCCAGTCATGGAGTAACTGATGGTCTTGGTTAGTGATCTCTTTCCTGGAGTTTCCCTCAAACAGCCGACCTTTCTGAATCAGTTGCGATAGCTTTTTACCAAGAGCAGATCTATCATCAAGATTGTAACCGTCAAACACAGCCAAGCAATACTGAGGGTAAAGTGGCTGAAGTAATTGTGTTGGGATCTTGAGAATGACAGCACCGTATGGAAAATCTTCTTTCTTTCCCCCGAGGAACTCACGTATGGTCTTATACGAGAATTCATTTGCAATCGATAATGTGCGTAACTCGCTGGAGCGGCGCTCGCTGCAGCGGCGCAATTTGAGAAGTAATGGGTTGTCAGGAGAACGGGAGTCGATATTGTTCCAGAAACTGGATACATATTCCCCTTGGTAATAAGCTTGTTCCCATTTACATTTTAAAACCTGATCAACCTCCAAAAAGTCCTTCCAGATTATCATGCTTTTAGGCATTGTACGCAGCGCGAGATGTAAATTCCTGGCGGCTGCTCTGATAGAGTCTTGACCGGACCCTGTTGCCAAAGGGAGCACATCCTCAAGCCTGATAGAGATAGAGATATCTAGCAAGCATGGAGAATCACGAGTCGTCCTCCCAATCATCTGCTCCAGGACTCTTATTGCACCACGAGATGCAGTGATGCATGAGATCTCTCGTACAGTATGGAAGTCGCTTGGCCGAAAGTACGATTGGAATGAAATGTGCGCGAATGATGACATATCACTGTGAAGCAGCGGGTATTTATTGCTCGCACAAGTCCACATCTTTTCCAGCTCAGATATGAAGCTTCGTGGGAGCAAAAGGGGCTGCTTTAGATTAAAGAGATCTAGAAGCTTGATAGCATTGGCAGTAATGTTTTTACCTCCCAAGCTAGGTGATTCCAGGATTTCGGCTAATTCGCGGCTCGACTCAGGTAGTTCCAGATGACGAAATGAGAAAAATACTTCGCTAGCATTTCGAATGATAGTCTCACGTTTCGAAGGCGAGGGAGCATAACCTTGATCATATTCTTTCGTGGTCGGTTTGTTTAGTATGGTTTTATGTCCCCTTGAAAGCAACCGAATAATATCTCTGTGAAGGATATCCCAAGCCCAATCACATATCAGGTCAATGATTATGCAAAGTTGTAATGCTTCATCGCGCTTCAAAATGGATCCATGCCAGAGATCGATGATTCGCTGTCTTTTTGTAAGTATCTCATGTGTTGTATATGCAATGTTTTGAAAATTCTTACCGTTTCGTCTCCATGCGGTACGCAAGCATAAACCCTCCATTCATCGCCAATATAAGCCAGAAACCAAACCAAGGCTCTCTCCGTTGACTCCTTACCCATTTCCCGGAGGTTCTTTTGAATATCAACGAGCCTTTTGATAGGAAAGGCAGTTTGCTTCTCAACAGCACGAAAGCCGCAACTTTGAGTCTCTGATTTAGCTTCCAGGACAAGGAAAGGAAACTTGATGTGGTTGGCATTTCCCCCAGGACTAGATTCTAGATCTGAATGCATTTGAAGAGCAGCATCCAGCGATGGAGATTTTTGAAACCCGATGATGTGGTCTGGCTTTATGGTCCCTATCTCAGGAATAGACGAGTGTGGGAGTACTGCCGCATCCAGCTTCGACGAAAATGTACGTTGATTGGCGGAAATCTAGTAAGAAATGTTATCAATGAGTTGTGATTTCGCGCACGCCTCAGAATTGCCAGTTTCCTGACCATACCTTGTATCCAGGTTGATCATTTTCAACACACTTGCATAAAGTCAAGGGTGAATTTTCTCCTTGCACTTCCACAAATTTGATGTCCATAGAGTGATACTCGGGTAGCCATAGCCGTAATGTGCACTTTTCACTGCAAAAGTTAGACTTCATTTGAAGCAATATTTGGTAGCCTGTCACCTACCACTCCATTTTCTCCGCAAATACCTGTGTAATAAGAATAGATTCTGTCTCGTGCCTCCAAGTTTGCTCATTGGTGTCGACATTTCGACAGCACTCCGCCGCAGAAACAATTTTATTGGCCTTCTTTATAATTTTTGACTTCTGCCGGCTATGGGATTGAGGCCGTTCAACGTATTTGGTGTAGATGACATGTTTCATATTCTTGATGGCGGTAAAAATTGCTGAATGATACTGAGGCCAAGTCTCGGAAAGATCTGACGCTTCAAATCTGATTCTGTATTGACTCATCAATCGGTCTACCATTTTTGGAGTTTTCGGAGACAGCCGTCTCCGTTTACATGGACGATTCATGGTGAGGTTGATTTAGTATAGGACAGAAGAGTAAAGAATTTTGAGGCAGCAAGTCGAGGTGATGCCGAACTTTTATCATCGACCCATAGAATTTATAATACAGGTGATTTGCTTTTTTTGTAAATTTCTACTACTAATTATGGTCTTTTACGTAGCCGCCCACGGAGTTTCAGTTTGCGCAAGCTAAAAAGAATGCTAGCCCCTGCAGCTTCTTCCCCTCTAAGCGGGTAATGTGTGGTCATGAACGGCTGCTGCTATGCATACCTGAAGGCGACTAACACAATGTAAGCCAGTGTGTGGCCCAGTCTCTCTTTGTTTGGCCCATATCATTAGTGCCAGCATTTGATTATGGTAATATGGATGGCCTAGAAAATAGTATTCACCGTGTTATAAGCGCCTAAATATGATCTATAGGTTGTCATTTCATAATACAATAAGGTCCGTTTCAAGTGCGTCTGGGCTTAATCTAGGAGGGTCAAATTTCAATGAATATCTTCGCCCGCGAAATTTTGTGGATTCAAAGTAAGTCATTTCTAAAAGCGGTTCGTCCTAAGGTGAATTAAATGCGACCGGAGATCAATTAGGGCGGTCCGTCCCGCTATGGCGTTCGGTTAGGCGCTTCCCTTTAATGCGTATTTTACGTTTTGGTCCGTACTTTTGGGCCGACATGACACAGTCAACTCCCGCTTATAAAACACTCACTTATAGAACACTCACCTTTATACAATCCCATTTTGCTGTCATCCGCTTAGTCAGGGCTATCAATCAATCAGAATGCCTGAATACTCTACAACTCCTGCCAAAGTGCGTCCTATAGGCCGGCCACCCAAGCACCACCACCTAAGCACCAGCACTAAAGCTTTATATAATGAAGTACCTAATTTATAATGTTATTAATGATAATATCGTATAGTTTAGTCAATTCTTAGACTGTATTCGAGGAAGATATTATATCTAAAGACGAGACCTATGGGTAAGATATATATTTGGGAAGGAGAGCTCAGAAGCAAAAGATATTAACGAAAATGGGCGCCTACCTAAGGTAGGGTCCAATTCTGATAATGTTCAATCTCCACTTTGAAGCAGTCCTTGCTCTTCCCATATATCAACTGCAATTTCCTTTAATCCCTCAACCCAAATCAACAAATCCTTTTCTCTGCTTGAGTTTGCATCGGGTAATCTTCTCATAAGAAGACTGAATTGAACAGTCATTGGCGCTCCTCTAATCACAATCTCGCCGGTGCGCTTTTTCCTTGTGATGATGATATGCTGGACCCTGATAGTTTCACCCATATCATCTCCCCGCCCCTCCAGTGCATGTCGCTCCCAAACATCAATCACTAGTCTTGGAGTTTGATCGAGTTTGCAGGTTATGCAAACCGCCGTGCCCCCTTTTGTTGGATTTAGCCACCATTTGGCATCATCCTCAAGGCTTGAAAGATTTTGGGATTTTCCGACTTCGAGCACAAGGCTAGGTCTCCCTCTTGAGAAACCAGGGTGGGGCGTTGCTCGCCCATAAGCAACATCAGGGGCTCTGATCTCGTTAGGGTCGTCCTTGGCGGAAACACCAGATCCGAGCCAACGATGGGCTCGAGAATTGAGATTCATCTCAATAATCCATTCGAGAATTTCCATATCTATCCTGCTTGTGGCAAATCAGTGTTCTGGTAGCGGCGCCATAGCGAGTAGCGTGTTTTGTCTGAAGAAACGAAACCGTCCACTGTTTTCTAAGTTAAGAAACTCCTCTTTAAAACGGGTTTGGTCGATAAAGAAGAGAAAGTAGGGAGTCGGATTGTAATAAAAGAATTGGAGATCGTTGTTCTGTTGTGATCTGTGGCTTTCAGGCACAAGAATATTACCAGGACGTCGCGTGCTGGTCGAAGCGGTCAGAGGAGACAAGAAGAAAGAAGCGTACGAGTACGGGGTACAAATCCGCAAGAGGACAAGACAGACAAATCAAGATGTTGTATTGTGAGGGGGATCGGCGGTGGGAGAAGAAGGAAGGAGAAGGGAAGAAGGGAAGAAGAGAGAGAAGCGCTGATCTACCTAGAGGGGTCACTCCACTCGCAACAAAGATTGTATAAGCCAAAGTTGGAAAGTTGGAGGTTAACCCTTGTTTGCTCTCTTTAGGCTGGACGCACAACACCTCCTCTGGAAAACCTATAACGGCTATACTCTGAACCCTGAAATACCGATATTTCCAGGCATAGATTGCGGAAATCGGCACAGGCACTGACTTTATCCTTGAAAAGGCTACATGTAGCTGACATCTCTCTAGCATGTGGCTTATAGACTTAGCATCTCAGATTTCTGACAGTGCACAACTAGATGGCTATGAATTATCCGAGAAACAATTCCCTCCCCGACCTTCTTGGCCTTCTTATATCACCTTCAGCAAGCTCGATGCCTTTAAGGATGTGCCTGAGCGCCTCCAGCATAAGTATGATGTGATCCGTCTACGATTCTGGTACTGCGTCGTGAGAGACAATGACCCAAGTCAGCTCATCCGTCACGCGACAAGTCTCCTGAGTAAGCGGTAACTGAATTGATCCAGATAGAAGTTTCCTGGGCTGACCGGTCTAATAAAGCCAGGCGAAAATTTTCAGTGGCAGGATGCTGACCTCGGAAAGACTGTGGTACGCGGGAAAGTAGCAGAGGACTTTCAGCGTATCGTACGGTCAATCTTGACACCTGCTAAAATCCATTTCGAGTAAGCCAGCTCTATTGATTATGGTAAAACCTGGATAGAATAACATTGACAGGACTGCGCAGCTGGCTTGATAAATTACAATAGCATCTCAAACAACAGGATTTGGAAATCTTACACAACGAGCTCGGAAAGATGCCTATTAGTCTTATTCCCTTATGTACCTCCACTTCTTTGGCAGGTCACGTTGAACTCTTTCGCATTGCAGCCAGCTCCCATGACCCATCGATTCCGAATGTAAATGAGTGCATGAAGCTCTTGTTGGAGTTATTGGCAGCAGTAAAGACGAGAGCAGCATACCATTGGCGCCCGGTAAGAGTTCTTGCGCGAAAGCCTGTAACTAGAAGGAGGGGCGAAAATGCTATTTCATCTTCATCTGTCCATCAGAATGTGATGAGAGATACGTTTGTCCTTAGATCAGTGCTTCGTGTCTTGTTTCCTGTTTTTTATCTCTTCATCCACCAATACAAGTACCCATGTTCTGTTTGCTCCGTTCTTTCCCCCTGATCACCATTCGGTGTGCTTCTTCTTCATCGCTTTCTCTAGTCTCTTTCGACTCTCCTTTGATCCTTCTTCATCCGTCCGTCACAATGCAGTCTTTGGTAAATCACTCCCCCCACATGAGCGGTACTCACGCCTTGTTAGACAGGTTTGCTAAACGGCCCCCAAATTCTACATGTATGATAAATCCATTCCCCGTTCCCCATTCACCGCCTCGCCAGGACCTTTGAGCCGAATGTTAGGAACAAAGAGACCCAAAAGAGCCAATCGATTAGAAACATCTGAGCTGCGAAGTGCCACTTGGTCCCTGATACTACTGGGTACATTAGCTGATTCTTTCGCAGCTCGCTGGGATTTGGACTCCAACGTGACGTAGGGCTAGACAGTAAATCCTGACTAGCAGTGCGGATTCTTGGAATTATGCATTGCTTGTAGATTTGGGCATGGTACACTGTGGTATGTGTTCGGTTGTATTTGATCCTCAAATGGCCCTATAAGCATAGGGAGTAGGGGCCGGTCCATTTAGCTGCAGCACCTTACACCTTGGACTCCTTTCGAGTCAGGGGAATGAGCCGGGCTCCGCTGCTTGGGGCTCGTCCGAAGAGATGAGCTGCGACCATGAGCCTATCAAAGCTGAATAGACACTTACCCCTCTATGTAGATCTCTGCGGGTCTGCCGCGTGTACTCCTTTTTTTTGTTTGCTTTGACCCAATGGTGATTTCTGGACCCCACAAGTAAGGCTACCCCTGCACGCGGGGTTAAATGCACAACGAGAATCGAAAAACCCCGGTAAAGAATTACCAGAGTAATTGGTAAATACTACCTATCCATGACTGGAACGCTCGAATGCTACTTAGCTTTGATGAGTTATGGGTTAACCCCGTTATTAAGTGCCACATATCAAAGACCACGCACAGCGCTTAGAGATCAGAGGTTACCCGTTGGGGGCTTCAAAGTATGAAAAGAGTGTATCTTCCAGTACTGCTACTAGCCAGCAAGCTTTCGGCTCTGTAAAGTACAGAACGGGACCGTGCAGAATTATCCTATAATATCTAGAGTGTGTTCCCACTTCACACCCCCCCCCCCCCCACCCAAATTCATTTCATTCATCCTTTCTCATCTAATTAACCTCGCTTCAAATATTGATCAGTATTACATCTCTGAAAAAGCTCCTACAATGGCTGACGTCCACGGCTTTTGTGATCCCGCCTTTGACTCTTTGCGTGCTCTTCTCCAACAGAGGCTTGCCGAAGGCCACGAAGTAGGTGCTTCCCTTTGTATCAACATCGATGGAAAGAATGTCTTGGATCTTTGGGGTGGTTTTGCAGATCCCAGCCAGACCGAGCCAAAACCATGGGGCAAAGACACGATTACAGCAGTGTGGTCAAATACCAAAATTGTCACAAGCCTAGCAGCTCTCATCCTCGTCAACCGTGGCCAATTGAATTTGAATGAGAACGTGGCAACCTATTGGCCTGAGTTTGCGGCGAATGGTAAAGATGACATCAAGATCTCACAAATTCTTAGCCATTCTTCTGGAGTTACTACCATCGAGAGATACCTTACTCCCGAGGAAATGCAAGATAGAGAGACGATGCTTCTGAAGCTCGCCGAAGACTTGCATGATCTGGAGAAAACTGCCGCGTTGCTTGCAGAACAACCTCCTTTGTATGTGCCAGGGTCCCAGAGCGCATACAAAGCAAGTGTTTATGGACATCTGGTAGGCGAAATTATCCGACGAATTACGGGAAAATCATTGAGCCAGTTCATTACCGAGGAGATCACAACGCCTTTGGGGGCTGACTTCCAGCTTGGTCTGCCTGAGGAGGAATGGCCCCGAAATGCTCATATCATTCCTTTCCCACTGGAAGAAGTGATTCCTCTTACTGCTTTTGATCCCACTAGTTTCTTGGGTCGGGTCCTCCGAGGGTCTTTGGTGTATCCTACGATGCCCAATGAGCCTGTCTTCCGGAAGTCCGAAAATGGAGCCATGGGTGGCTACTCAAATGCGCGTGCCTTAGCACGTATTGGATCTGTGGTCTCCCTGGATGGTATCGTCGATGGTAAAAGGTACCTTTCTCCTCAAACCATCGATGAGATGATGAAAGAGCGAATCAGAGGCTTCGATCCCTGTCTCAATGGCAAGATACGCTTCGCCCTCGGAGTCGCTTTGCCATGGAGCGAAAGCTTAGTTTCTTTAATTCCAGAAGAAGATGGAATGTGTTTCTGGTCAGGCTATGGAGGATCTTTTACGATTATGGATCGCCGCCGGCGGATGACCATAGCATACACCATGAACAAGATGGAGAATCGGGTGAGCAGCAACTCAAATTTCGACGCGTACTTTCCTGAGATGTACAAGGGGTTTGAGAGATATAATGCCTCGACTTGAGAATCGAAACTCAATTAACAATTTGGGGGAAGTGTTTCCGTGGAGAATCGTTCGTTTGCACTGGCTTTACTAGTTTACACTGATTTTACTATTCGTACATACCGGCGAAACGCCACCCAGGTTGGATTATGTACCTGGTCAATGCACCTTCTTGAACTCCGTTTATACCCCGATTTGCGAGCCTATTTTCTTGAAATATTGGCAAGGTCGGCGTTTTGGTTCACGCCTGTGGTCGGTCAGGCTTCACGGTACCCTTCACCTTTGCGGTTTCCGTCTCGCCCTCTCCCTTTTTACTCTTGCCAGGCTCATTGACATATGGGTTCATGGTATCGGCATTAGAAAGGCCCTCTTGCTTGAATGACATGCTTGTAGGTCCTTGTGCAGAACCCATAGCTCGAGGCTATCCGTAAGTCAGTAAACTGGTTGCTAGAGGTCCTACATCATCCCATGTTGGGCGTGTGCGGAAGAAAGTGAAAAAATTAAAAGACATAAGTGGAAAACGAACCTCATCATGCACGGAATTATTTGGGTTGGAATCATTGCCCTGGTTGCCCTCCGCATTTTGTGCATACTCTTGATTAGCTCCATGATGCTCGCCAACAGAGCCGGAACTGGGTTTTTTCGAATTTCCCCTGGGCCATAAGTAGTATGCGAGGGGAACGCCCAAAGCAATGGAGATTGGCAGCCTAGAGAACGGTTTCGATGTTAACGGGTTGTCCGCTGG
The DNA here is from genome assembly GCF_028827895.1 of Penicillium longicatenatum. Lineage (NCBI taxonomy): Eukaryota > Fungi > Ascomycota > Eurotiomycetes > Eurotiales > Aspergillaceae > Penicillium > Penicillium longicatenatum. The sequence goes on along the minus strand of NW_026643117.1, from coordinate 913,117 downwards.
CGGGCTAGGTCAGGAGTCGAAAGGGTAATTCACAATTTAGAGCCACTTCCTTTTGGCTCATCCGGACCAGCAGTAGCGAAAGATCTTCGGCTAACATTTGCCTGAGGTGAACGATTTTGAACAGCTCCGGTGCGTACCGAGCGCATAATTGCAGTGCGCAAGCATGGTTGACGAAGGAAATTCATGGTGCCATTCATCGAATTGCGGGAATATACAGTGATGGATTATAATTACTGGAAGAGAAAGATAAGGTGCTGCTTCAGAGCGCTCAAGTTACATTTAAACTAGAAGCTTTTAGGTTTTTTCATCGTTACATCATCGGCTCCCCAGCTTGTTTCCAGATACGGAACCAAGCGTCAAATACCCGTGGCCAACGTTAAACTGCAACGTGAAGACTACGTCATCGCCCTCCAAGAAGAACATTAATTGGTATTTTTTATTTCTTGTTTTATGCTTACTTTTTTGACAAGGCGATCGTTCCAGAAAGACTGCCTTGTTAATTACAGTTGTAAGCCAAGGACTTTGTCACCTGAACAGGGACCAGAGACTACATGAGTGGGCCATTATCCAAAGGTTTTTAAGCAGATAGAAGTGTCCCTGATTTTGAGGAAGTTCATTACCAGATTGGACTAGCATTTCGCTAGCTTACTAGCTATAGGATGAATCAAGGAATAAATTCCGAATTGCTTGTGAAGAGCGGACTAATATCGCCTCCCATTAAAAGCTCATAGACATTCACTAGCTTTGCTGCTGTACGTGCGGGACCATCATTCACCCCTAGAAATGGAACGCAATCTGCTTGGCGCGGTTCTGAGTTGCGACCAATTCTACGGCCTTCACAGTGGCCTACAGTGGACGAGTAGCCATATTTGCAAGCAAGATCTCGTTTTTGGGCACAAAAATGATGTCGTATGATGGGCAATTTAAAATTTGATCCCTTTGCATAGAATAGCTATGTTGCATAGCATTGGAATTTACGTCATTCATATGTTATATTACATTCCCTTTGATTGGGTTCGAATTGCCTTAAATACCTAGGATCAGAATGAGGTGCGTTAGAGTAGGCAACCACAGAGCAGTGGTGGATGTGATAAAGAATCTGACGTTTCAATTGAGCTTGTCAGTTATTAGAACAAGAACGCGGACGGACCAACGAAAGAACAGCTGAGAGCCATGAGGACATGAAGACCTGAGATAACAGATATTCAATTGCTAGCTAGCTAGCAAATTACGTTTCAATTTAGTTCCATAATTCATATATCATGTTCAGCATAGAAAAAATGCCATAGCGGAAATCAAGAAGTCATGGTTTTAAATAGTACCCAGAAATTCATTTGGTCGAAGGGTTTGGCATGCCAGAGGTATGTGGCCACGATCGGAACAGATCCCCCAAATGATCAATTGGAGCCGTCAAAAGTCCAATTGCGGTTTCAAAGGGAGGTTTGTCGGGCGCACTGGGATGCGATCGCGACGGAACAAACATCTTCGTTCTACCGAAAGTTTTGGAAAGGTCCTCGCTCTCCTCCGTCGTCAGGCTTTCTTCCAATTTGGGAAGGTCCTCGCTTTCCTCTTCTTTGATATGCTGAGTCAGATCTTGCATGAGAGATTTGAGTGTAGGCTCGAATTGAGGATTCGAAGGTTGCATATTCTGGAAGGCTTTGAGCTGTTCTTTGACCTACAGTATAGGTTATTACCTATATACAAGTGAGACATTCTCAGAATATTACTCACGGAAAGGTGCTCCTTGCGGTCCTTGTCCGCCATGGCGCGGCCATCAGTCAGTAGCTTTTCGAATTGAGGGTAAATGACCAACTCCTCGCCGATGGAGTGACGGGCAAGTTCCCACGTGAATTGATTCTGCCACTGTGTTTTCTCTTTTTCAGTGGTGGAATTGAGGATGTTATTATAGTATTCTTCGATCTCGCGATGGTCTTTCTTGATCGCGTCACTGATGGCGGCCATCATTGAGGTTTGAGATAAGTAGCACCGTTGGATTGACGCTCCAAATAAATTTGAAGAGATGCGAGTAGAACGCAGCAGCAAGAACGACATTGTCGAAAAGGCTTTTTAATAATTCATTGTGCCAGAATATGCTTTTTTATAAACAAAGTGGTGTCACGTCATTCCAAGATTGTCGGGTTTGTCCAAACATACAATTGGGGGCTTCCCGGCCCGAGCCACCGATCGACATGTCACCTTTACGCCAACCCAACCCAATCACAAGGAAGATTTTACACATTTTCCTTGCATTTGCAAAAGGCAGATATGCTGAGTAGCATCAGGGACTCTCTTGAACAATCCCCTCACCTGGTCGGATTGGGTATACATCCATCATCATAACATCATTTGTGTCATTTACCCCTCGTCAGTCTTTGTTTGCAGACACTTTCCAGGCCTTTAAGATGATTCATTTCTCCTATTCTCCTAGTCAATTAACCCAGTTTCCGCGAATCAGATACAGCCAATTCCCACTCTCTGTAAACCCTCTTATCCCACCAGATTACGCTGCTCGAATCGTTGACAAAGAAAAACGATTCGAACTTTCCAAGACTTCTGTCAACCGTCGACTATGTTCCTCGTCATGGCCATTGCGTATGGTGTTGCAGTTGGTGACTTCAACAAAGACGGCTATCTCGATACCGTGGCCGCGAATGATGGCAGTGCCTCGGTAAGTGTCCTGCTCGGGAAGGCTTGTGGCACTTAGGACAGGCCTTGGGACTCTGATGTGGACCGGCTTTCCGCAAGGGGATCTCATGGATTTTGCGATATGGTGGAGGCCTTTTTGTTGGAACTCCAATTTCTCGTTGGAATTGCTTTTGATGTATCTATGATCTCTCGGATATCTGACTTCTAGAATCAAGAATTGACTCATTACTCTATGCTGGAACCTTGATGGGGTGGATCAATATATTGGAATGTGGGAGCATATGTCATTTGAAGAAGTGAAACATAACGCGCTATTATTCTATACCACACTAAGGAGTAAAACAAAGTGTGACTGCCACTCCGTCTATCTATAGGAAAGCCACTAACGATCAGCAAGAAGACCAAATAGCAGCTCCGTGCGTTTCCAGTACTCCGCTGCTCCCTTCTGGATGCTCTTGACAGCCTCGGCACTTAGCTCCGCACTCTTTTGGATGCGCTCCGCGACACCAGCCAGCTGGGTCGGGTCACCTAACATGTTCGCTAAGTAGATAGTATCGAAAAAGAGTTGGATCTTCCAGTCGCGCAAGGCATTAGCATGAGATGCATCATCCTCAATCTTGGGATCGATGAATTCATCTCTTTCCTTATTTTCTTCCCCCTCGTAATTCTTCTCGCCCTTTTCTTCACTCTTTTCGGGGCTTGACGTGGTTTCAATTGCATTTTTCCAAATACCCATATCATTGAGCGTAGATCCGATAGAAGTCTCCAACCGTTTCTGCAACTCACCCTTCAAGACCTTCACAGTCGATGGATCCCAAAGATCAACCCCGTTCTCATCCATAGTTGCAGTCAGGTGACGCAAGAATTTAAAGGTGCTTGGAGACGGCTGTACCGGTATTACGGGCTCGCCCTCCCACAACGAACGACCAGGCACAGTCTTCAACTTATTGGAATCAGGGTGGGTCCTTGATGAAGGTAGAAGGGATAATGATCCACTTAGTGCGACAATATCAGCTGCAAGTAGCTTCTGTAGATCTGGAACAACGGCCCCAGAGAGCATGAAGTCCTGTGCAAGAAAGCCAGAAGGAATATCTCGTCGCAGGTGCCGGATGAGTCGTAGGAGGAAGGTGGCTTTTGCGCTTTGGTGAGTACTCCCAAAGTCCTTGAAGGCATCGGTGACCGATGTCTGGAGCATATCAAATGCTTGATTAACCGCTAAATGAAGCGCATCAGAAAGAAGTTTCGGGTCATCATCATTAAGACGGGGCGTGATGTCAATGTCTTCGTCTTCTACTTCGCCGCCAACGAGAATGTCGGTCCATTTCAGTCGGCGCAGAGACGCTATGCACTCGCTTCGTTCTTCAATAGCCGAGAGCCAGGTTTGGTACTTTCTAAGAACGGCAGAGACGTCGTTGTCGCGGCCCAGAAGTCGGTCTGCTATGACCTGCTTGAATGCTGTTGCGCCGTTTGAGTAGTCTGCAGCAATCAGATCAGAATCCCAAAGTGATCCAATTGTGTTATGTTCTGCCTGATCCCAGCTAGTAATAGTAGATGAAATTTGGGTTCTGATCTCATCGACGATTTGGACCTGCGCTGTTAGGACTCGTTTGAGATGGTCGTTGAAGATATTGCGCAGGCGTTCCAAAACATCAACGGAGCCATGCGTGATTGTCGAGCCCCATGATGATAACCAAAGTTCAATAGTCTCGGCACGTAAAGATAACAGCGCGGAAAAGTCGTTGCTATGCGCCAGACTTTTGTCGCACCCTTCAGAGAATCTCTTAAATGCTTGCAGAGACCATTCCTTGATCGATTCCAGGCCTTGAGTTCGACTCATTTCACTCATCTTGATCCAAGGAGTGAAGTTATTGACCTCTGGAGCCACCCATCGGCCTAGTACATCAATTTCCAGCCCATCTAAGCTGCGGATCTCTGGGTCTGACAGAATCGGTCTAGATTTAAGCTTCGAAAGTACATCGGGAAATTGCCGAGACCGCAATGTCTTGGAGGTTTGTAGCGTACGAACAAAAAGTCGCAGAGCCTTGGGGATATTTTCGCGCGATAGCTCCAGTTGGCTGGTAATCACGTCTAGGCGCGTCTTCTGGAAGTGGTGAATGGCATCATCGGAAGAGGAGTTTGTTGGAAGACAGTAAGCAGCCAAGGATTCGATGATGCTGTCCTCCGTGGCATTTGCGGATGATAGGCGCTTATTGATCCGTTTCAAGAGGGTACGCTGCAGAGACGCAAGTTGGTTGCGAAGATCGTCGAGGAACGGCGGGGTCGATTCGTGCTGCGATAGATTGTTTTGCAGCACTCGGGAAACAACAAGAATCTTAGCAACAAGCAGTAATGAGGCTCGTCGGCGAAGAAGTCGAGAAATAGATGTAGTGCAACGGTGAAGAAGCGCAAGTTGCGCTCCGAACGCGTGTTTCTCTGTGTCTGCGCAATGTTAGCCATTGGACTCCAATTCCCAAACCATTGCAAGGTACTATTTCCATACCTTTGCCCGCTGCATCGCCTTTCATTTGGCGCGCATAAATATGCTTCTTCTCCAACAGTCGCGGGTTGCATCGACGTCCAACGTCGGCCAAAATGGATTCGACCTCTTGTATCTCGGAGTTCATCGTCACAATGGTCTCAGCAGTTCCGACAAGGTCTCTGTATCGTGTACTACATCCCCATTAAATCACTATTAGCAGGGCTTAGAAACAACATTGCAGCCACCACCAGCTTACCCCACGAGAGCTCGGAGCTTCTCCTTATTGCTAGCAATATCCCGTCGCAGTTCCTGCTCCACACGGCGAACCGTTGGAATCGGATACTGGAAAGCATCAGCCCATGACTTGAGGCTATGGGGGTCTGGAGCCTCCGGCGCCATTGTGAATGGTGCTGTGAATGATGTTCAAGAGTGAGAAGGCCATTTGGTCCAATCGGACTGGCCAGCTGCTTCAGTTATGAAGCGCTTATGTCATCTATCCCTATCAGCTTATCGGCCCGTGACTCAAAAAAAGAAAAGCCCCGCCATGATTTACCATGCTTTTCTTTTAATATCTTACGATCAAATATAAAAAAAGTGCCCATAATGGAGTCAGACGCAGCGTCAATCGATGCGCCACCCAGCGATCTACCAGATCGCCTCCCATTTCCACCGATCACCTATTCCCACATCCTCAACTGCTCATACCATAACTGGCACCCACGGTATCTCAATCTAAAATAACCGATCTTCAAGATATGATTCTAACGTTGCCGCTTAGATACCGCACCCTCGCACCTAAATCCCGAGTGATCCCGCTGTCACCCCAATTTATCACCTACCTCCGCGTTGATGGCATCGTGCTCCCTCCGGAGCCAGTACGCCCAAGAGATGACGACGACCTAGACACATTCTCCGACTCCGGCGAGGAAGCCGAAGACCCCTCAACAGAATGGGCCGATATTCACACGCAAATCAAAGACACAATTGCCGAGTTTGGAAAGGTTACCCCAAAACTAAACTGGAGCGCCCCCAAAGACGCAACCTTCATGTCCGCTACAAACGACACGAAATGCGCCACCGCCAATGACGTCTACCTCCTCCTAAAAAGCAGTGATTTCATCACCCACGATCTTCAGCATCCTTTTGACGACTGTGTTCCTGATTCTGCTACAAATGGCCATGATTCCGAGGCTCCGACCATCGACTCACCAATCCCGGACGTCCCCTACCACCTCGTCCTTCGCAAATATGCCAACTTCAACCCATCTCTCGAGTTCCGCTGCTTTGTTCGCAACCGGAAATTACTTTGCATGTGTCAGCGTGATTTGAACTACTTTGATTTCCTATTCGACATGCGGGATATGTTCCGCTCGCGCATTCAGGCATTCTTTGACGAAAAGCTGCGCGACACCTTCCCGGATCCGAACTTCGTGTTCGATGTCTATGTCCCTGCACCACATCAACGTGTCTGGCTAGTTGATATCAACCCCTGGGCCCAGCGGACAGATTCATTGCTATTTAGCTGGTTGGAGATTCTGCGGATGAAGGATCCCATTGGCTTCGAGGAGGAGGAAGATGATGACCTCAATGGTAGATTTGTGAGGATCTCACTTCGTGATGGTAGCATTATGACTTCGGATGAGGCGGTTGGTAGTGTTGTTGAGGATGTGGAAAAGTCCGAAGATGAAGAGGAGAATGTGGAAGAGGGCGACGATGATCTTGCTCCTTTCCTGCCGGAGATACGTCTTGTGAAGAAGAATGATCCTGAGGCATATCAGTTCTCCACGCCCCAGTACTCTGCTCACAAGGTCCCGAAGGACCTAGTCGATGCCTCTCTGGCGGGCCCGGGCGGCATGAGCGAGTTTATGGGCAAGTGGCAGGAGATTCTGGCCAGGCAGACAATGCAGCAGCAGCAGGATGATAGCAGTGACTCGGAATAGCTTGTACATTAGGCATTGCCTTGTAAAAGGAGTTGGTTTTGTTTAAGAGAATTTGACCATGAATAACTGGGTTTGAACTATGCATTGCACATAACGAGTTCAAAAATCCTTTTTCGCAAAGTAGACATATATTGCATCCACAGGTACTCTGACGATTGACATCGGAGAATGAGACCGATAATTGTGCTGACTGTTCCACTTCACGTATTCAAATCATTCAAGTACTTCTTTATCAACTTTCATGGAAGTCTGCAAAAGAATTTACAACCTTACACTTCAAAACAATTATATCCGAAAAGACCCTAAGGTCCATGCCTTAATATTGTATATCATGTCTACTAATCTCCTCGTGTAAGTAGGTACCAAATGATCTAAAGCTTATGCCTTTTCTCCCCAGAAGCCAACTTCCGGAACTCTTCCTGTGGTGTCCCACCCAAAAACCGCTCCAACCCCATGAAAGCCTCAAGCCCATTCTGACGATCCAAAATCTCCCTCTCAGGTCGTCTTACAAGCTCCTTAATCTTGACCATACTAGACTGGTTCAAATGCGTGCCCATCGACTCCTCAACCTCAACAAGAACATTCTTCAAGAATCCCGCAGAATCATCGCTCTTCCCTGAATCCGCCTTGATGACTTTATTCACAAAGCCCGTCCTCACAAGATCATCACACGGAATCCGCTTGCTCAAGATCAGCGCCTCGTTCGCCTTCGCGATACCCATTCGCTCGACAAAGGCACGGCTGGCTCCGCCTTCAGCAACGAGTCCCAGTGATGAGAAGGGCGTTAGCACGAAAGCGTGCGGAGCTGCGTAGATAAAGTCTGCATGGGCAATCAGGGCAGCGGAAAGACCGACGGCCGGACCGTTCAGAGCCACGACCAGGATCTTGGAGTGGTTGTAGAAAGCGCGGGTTGTGTCGATGTTGTTCGCGACGAAGCCGCGGACGAGTTCTTGGCGGGCTGTTGAGCCGATGCCGCCACTTCCGGCGTTTCCGGGATCAGGACGGGCGCTGGTTACGTCTGCACCGCTGTGAGAGATTTGGTCAGTCTTTGCGCGGATTAGGTGGATAGTTGGTGCGCTTACGCGGAGAAGAACCGGCCTGTGCCGGTCACAATGGTGATGTAGATGTCATCTCGCTTCTCGACTTCGCGTAGTCGCTCAGCGAGGGTGTAGTATAGTCCTACATTCAGGGCATTGAGCTTGTCGGGGCGGTTGAGAGTGACGATCGCGATGCGATCCTGATAGGTCAGGGTGATGAGCTCTTCGTTGGACATTTTTTGGGATATTCAGAGAAAATAGATACAATGTAAGATCAATTTTCGAATTGGAACCTTGGTACTGCTTATACGTTCAAAGGAGCGGATCAGCTCTCAGTCCGGGGCAAGTAAAAGGTTGGAGAAGCAGCAAATAACATGCATGGTCCCTGAATTAGTATATCTTCCTTCCATTATTGCGGGGAATCGGAAGCCGAGGCCCGCGGCAGATCACGTAATATATAACCCTTGGGTATTGGTGCCTTTCCTCTAGGGCATCAATCGCTGAGTAACGCATGAATGCAAACCAAGCAAATAATCATCAGCCCATTATTTCCAGACTTCATTACTCGCCGATCGCGAAGTTCCAACGAACAAGCCAGAACAACCTGCTGGTTCCATTGCATACTTCATTCAAGGAAGAATACTCACGCACATCTGCCATGCTTCCCAACCCCCTCCGCCGGCTCCAGGGCGGCAACCTGGAAGTCTTCAAGGTAAGACTCAATCTTGAAATAACGCAATGCATACCACTGCTTTTGTCGATGCACTGGATTCTGGCATAAAGCTCATCCATACGCAATAACATGGAAGATTATTGCGCCTAACAATCATGTTATTCAATCAATCCGCTAACTGCTTTGTTCTGTTCTAGTTCGGCATGTACGTCCTCTTCCCCATCGGTTGGATGTACTACTTCGGCACGAACCTCGACGACCGCTTCAACGTCAAGAACTTCTGGCCTACTGCCGAACAATCGCACAAGATTCCGATCGACAAGGAGGAGATTGACAAGGAGTTGGCACGTATGCGCATGGTGGAATCTGTGCGCCGGGAGCGGAGAGAGCGGGAGGTTGCTCTGTTGCAGGCTCAGGCTCAGGCTCAGGCCCAAGCTCAGGCCCAGCCGGAGTCTAGCGGACAACAATAGGTCTTTGAAAAAAATGTTCCGCGTGTCATGCATATCTACATGAATATACTGGAGGGTGGAAGAGCATGAAGATTTGGCTGGGATGGTATTCATGCTGTGATTGGATGCGACGCTTATCGCACTTGATTCTTGTGTCTTCACAGTGCATCATATCCCTTAGATTGGCATGGGCTATATCTGTGTGAAGATTTGTACAATATTCTGCTCTGGGCATTTTCGGCGTTCGGGGAAGGGAATATCTCAACTATTACAATTGTACAGTATCCAAGACTGGATTTTTGGATTTTTTTTCATATCTTTATTTCGTCTGTATTCATATTCTTAATTATTACTATATCTGATGAACTGTGTACCATATTAAAAAATTTCGTCAAAAGTTATGTGCATTGTCCAAACACTCGCATCAGGCAAAGGGTCTCAAGCCCAGAAAGGAACACGATGCCTCTGCAGTGATGAGGCACAGGTAATGATATGTTGCACAGTGAACAAGCAATGCCGCGCTATAAAAGATCACTGGAGTACCTGAATGTCCAACGTTCTGCCTAAAAAGCAGGGAACCGGGGGCGATTGATCGACTTGACAGTCGACAACAACCGAATTGAAGCAACAATGGATAAAAATCAAAAGAAACGCCGAGGATGCATCGGCTGGAGGCCATGAAGCAGAGCAGGGATAGGAAATAACAAGGGCCTGCTGCAGCTCTTTCTTCCAGCGATGGATGAAATTCCCTAACAACTCCAATACCACACCCGTTTCAACTCCATCTCGGTCTGATCAACCGTTCAATTGAATGAGAAGGCATGTTGTCGAGGCCTCATTACAACTCGCCCAAGTGCTGTGTCGTCGCCGCAGCCGCGCTCTTGGCTGTTTGGTACATCACGTCGAGAGTCTCCGTCGCTTCGCCGAATACCGCGCTCATGGATGTGAGTCTGGAGGAGATGAATGGCCGTTCGCCAACGGCGTAGTAGTACATGTGGCCGTAGATCGTGCGGAGGTGGTTAGGGAGGTAGACGTAGATTCCAGTGGCGATCATAGTGATCAGGGTGAGAAGGAGAGAGTCTGTACGGGAGAAAGGATTAGTTGCGTTTCATGGCGATAGAGTGGCATGGCTCGAGGTCAGGGGCACGTACTGAAGATGAATTTTTCCGTCGGGGTAAGCATGTAAATGGCGAATGTGACCTCGTACTGATAAATCTTCATACGCACCCAGCGGACGAAACTGCTGATCAGCCAGAGAATAGAACCCATGACTGCGACTGGTTTGATCGAAGCGGGTGTGTTGATCTTTGAGTTGACGTCTGTTTAGGCGCAGGGAAGGTTTCGGCCCCGGCGTATGTCGTCTTCCGTGGGCCCCTTGAACAAAGCGAACGTAGTGTCACCGTGTTCCACCAGTCAAATGTGGACGCAATCTGTCACAATGTCTTGGCGTGCTTCCTCCCTTATGTCTTGCGAGGATTGAGAGACTCAGGGGTCTTTGGTCTCTTGTGGCGTTGCGGGTATTTGCCGTTACTTTAGGGGCCGGGATGGAAGAGATAGATCGTCCGGTGTGCTCGATGCAATTCGACGGTTCAAGGATAAAGAAAAGAAGATCGACGGGTGAAAGAATGGCTTAGGGTCTTAGGGGCTTAGGATCGGGAGTGCAGGCGGAGATCGTGGGGGTGTGGATGCGTGAGACTTTTTTTGGTTGGGGAACCGTTTTGAGCCCCGATTGCTCCGGATCAGAAAGAGCGGGCTCGAGTTCTTCAATCTCCAATTGTCCCAATAATAATCGTTGGTACTTAATAACTAAAGTCACAAACGGAAAGAAGCAAAAATGAAATCAAGCAATAAGAATATTGAATGGTTCGGGTCTGTATTCCTGCTTTGCCACTGTCTCAGGTCATTTGCTACTGCATAGTACATAGGTTGCCACGACTTGTTTGGCAAGTTTTGGATTATGTTGACTGATCTGCTTCATATTTACCAAGATGCAATGACTGAGGACATGAAGACAAAAGCTGTAAGGATAATACTCAGGCTGCAGCGTTAATGCTGGCATTCGACACTATAGCATTTGCCGCCCAATGACTACATTGTATGTACCCATGGCAATGATACTATCACCAGAGAATAATAGTAGCTTTTTCATATTAATTGACGGTATTTGAGCATACTCTCGACAAATTGTACTTCTACACTCATTGCACTGTAGTCTGTAGCGCAAAATCAATCATGTTACATACATTCCTTATCGCCGCTATCTTATCGCCCCAAAAACATCATCGAAACCACCAACTTGACGAATACACACAATGCTACGCCCCAAAGCCTGGCCAAAGGCCTTCCAAGCCTTCCCCAGATTACCACAACCCTCCATTCAACGTCCCTTCAGTACAACACCCGCTCTCCCTGAAAAGCCCCTCCCACCCCGCCTCAAGCTCAACGATGCCGACCTAACAATCTCCTACCTCAAAGGCACCGGGCCCGGCGGACAAAAGATCGTACGTTCCATCCAAGTGAACGCTTAAGATACGATGCTGATGCTGTCACAGAATAAAACCAATTCCGCTGTCCAGATCATCCATCATCCTTCCGGTATTGTCGTCAAGTGCCAGGCCACGCGGTCTAGGTCTCAGAATGCGAAGACTGCGCGCTCGTTGCTTGCGGATAAGATTGAGCAGAAGGAGAAGGGGGTTGATAGTCGGGCTGCGTTGAAGGCGGAGGCTGCAAGGAAGAAGAAGGCTAGTAAGATGAAGAAGACTAGGAGGAAATATCGGGATTTGGATGGGAAGGAGGGGGTGATTGAGGGACTGGAAGAGGAAGACGAAGCTGGGGAGGGGTTAGAAGAGACTCGGGTTGCTGGAAATTCAGGAATGGCTGGAGAGAAAGGATCGGCTTTGTAGAGATGTATTGGGAAGAAGTTGTGGGGAAAATTGGGTAGTTTTGCCTTCGGGCCTGTACAGTATATATATATCGCATAATCTATCTACCTCCAGGTGAGGTTCCAACATTTCTCAAATTGAAAATCCCCAAAATACAGTCATATTCCAGGATCAATTGCATTTCAATTCTTATCCATTGGATTAAGCATGATCGGCCAGGGGCCGAGATCTTTGAATTTCAAAGTGCTGTTGAAGTCAACAAGGTTCCAAGGTTGTTGAGGCTCTCCATCCTCCGACCCTCCGACCCTCCGCTCCGGTGGACGATCCGCCCCGGATCCTGCAGACTATAGGCAAAACCAACAATGGGAATTGTTTAGTGAGATATTGAAAAGCTTTACCTTGAAGTAAACTCCGGTCCGTTCATCCGCACGTATGTATATAAGTATATCCATGGTACAGGGATATACGCACCCAAACTATAACCAGTCAAAGCCACATTATGTCTTCATCCTCCTCAACTTCAATATACGATACCATCATATCAGGCGCTGGGCCTGTCGGGCTCCTCCTCGCCACCGAACTTAAGCTTCAAGCGCCAAATGCTCGGGTGCTGGTTTTGGAGCGCAGAATATCACCCGATACAACCATAAAGGCAGCTGGTATCAACACTGCCTCGGTTGAGATACTCGAGCGAAGGGGTCTTCTCCATGCTATCCAATCTATGAAAAATCCATTACATGCTGGTCAAATTAAAGGTGCTCGTGAGTGGAAATTGCCTTTCCCGCGAGCTGTCGGCCATTTTGGAGGTATCCCTGTTCCGGCAGCTCCCCTTGATAGGGAGAATTCGTTGCTACGTGGACGGGGGAAGAATGGGTGGTATACGCCATTACCTCAAGCTGAGCTGGAGAGGATCCTTTACGAGAGGGGGTTGGAGCTGGGCGTAGAAGTTAGGAGGGGGTTTGAATTGACGGGAATGAAGGCAGACGAGTCCGGCGTGACCGTGGTAATTGAGGAAGAAGGAAAGGAAGGAATGAACGAAGTGCGTGGACGCTGGCTTGTTGGCTGTGATGGGGGACACAGTCTCGTGCGCAGCCTAGCAGGTTTCGACTTTCCAGGCACAGACCCGAAGATCACGGGCCGAGCGGCTATTGTCAAGATTGAAGGTGCTGAGAGTTTGGGGGACGGATGGCAGTGTACGCCTCAGGGAGTCTATGTGTATACCTCCATGCAGGGGCTAGCGCAAGTGCGCACAATCGAGTTTGATGGTCCGCCTGCGGACAAGTATGCAACTGTTACAGCCCAAGAAATGGAGAGCAGTCTGCGGCGAGTTACTGGTGTTGAAGGCATTCGAATCTCGACAGTCAGTAACGGGACGCGATTCACAGACAATGCTCGCCAAGCGAGTACCTACCGACGCGGAAGGGTGTTTCTCTGTGGAGATGCGGCGCATGTGCACGCGCCGTTTAGTGGACAGGGATTGAACCTGGGCCTTGGGGATGCTGTCAATTTGGGTTGGAAGCTTGGTGCGGTACTTCAGGGATGGGGGACCGAGAACCTTCTCGACACTTATACGAGCGAGCGGCATCCTATTGGTGTGCGAGTTTTGGATTGGACTCGAGCACAGACTGCTGTCATGCGTGGTGATCCTGATGGTTCTGCGTTAAGGAGTGTTGTGAGTGATTTTCTGAGAACTACAGATGGAGCGACGCATTATGTGAAGCAGATATCTGGGTTATGGCAGCATTATGATCTGGGTGATGGATGTCCACTGGTTGGCATGACAATGCCTGATATCCGGTTGGATGATGACACACGCCTTGCGAACCATGCCCATGAGGGTCACAGTTTACTTGTTGACTTGACGGGAAATGATAATACCGCGAGCCTAGTTGAGAAATATGCTGGGCGTTTGAAGCTGGTCCGAAGACAGTCGAAAATTGCTGGGGTCGATGTTCTGCTGGTGCGCCCTGATGGCTTTGTAGCCTGGGCTGCTACCGATGGTGGTGTCTTTGACGAAAAAGATCTCGAGGTTGCTCTTGTTCGATGGTTAGGTAGCGGCAAACATTATGAAAACTCCTGATCATCATTCATGAGAATAGGGTGAAATATCATACAAAAACAATACGAGAGTGTACATGTTGCGTACTTCTAAATATCCTGCTCAACCCCAATACATTGATGCATTAGGTTGTTGTCGTCATTATTAGAAATAAACAAGTACGAAAGATAAGAGAATTGGCACATTGGTCTAGTAGATTCGTTATTGCAACTGCGCCGGCCTGGAAGCTCAATTCTGCAAGAAAAGACAACCGCCATTCTCAGCTAACTTTTTTATGATTCGTAAAATGAAGATAAATGAGAAACTCAGATCAAGCAATGTAGCTACCCAGCACCGTCTTGGCTTGGTCGTCCAGACGCTCCTGTGCAAACTGCGAGATCCGACCGCCATGCTTCTTGTCCGCCTCCTTCAGGTATGCACCGACCCACTTCTTAAGGTCAGCACCGGTCTCGGGCCAAGGGTCCTTCTGCTGCGGCTTGATGGTGTTTAGTGGAGTGAAGCCAACACCGAAGGACATTTCCTCAACGTCCACTTCGGTTGCAAGGTCATCCTTGTGAGTCACATCAGGAGGAAGCTCAAGGAGCTTGAGAAGTGTGTTGCAGGTGAAGCCCCATCCCTTGGCGTACCGGGTGGCAAAGGCTTCCGAGTTGGCCAGTGTCTTCGTGAGGGAAAGGACGGCAGTCTTGCGGTCCAAGGGACGGGCAAGCTTTTGTGTGTCCTGGAGAATGACGTTGAGGTAGACAGGAGTGAACAGGCTGCAGATCAGAGGTTAATGTCAAACCCAACGAGGAGAGCTTGGGGCGAGTGGAACTTACTTTTGTTGCACCTTCTCTGTCACCTGCATGATGAAGTCGGGGTCGTATCCTTTGTCATCGTGGGCAGTGATGAAGTGGAAGAACCGAACGAAGCGAATGGACAGGTTCTCCGTCTTGGAGTTCTGCAGACGCTGCAAGATGATCTGCATGATCATGATGAAGTATTGTTCCAAAGCGGCCCTAAAAACCAAGTCAGTGTATTGTTCCAAAGTGACGCTGGGTGTGGTGGGACATACGGCGGGAAGGCTGCGACCACTGTCTCGAGCAGATCGAATGCATAGCCCTCGTTAGCCTTGGTGGAGACGAGCTTCTGGAAGATACCCAGGATAGGTTCAATTTGATTGTGCTCAGCAATATACTGGGCCCCACGGGGAATGATCGAAGAAAGCAAACGAGCAAGAGCAGGAATGTTTCCTCGAGAATCCCACATGACAGGCATTAAGATGGGAGCAATCAACTCCTGGTAGTAAGTGGGCAGGTTAGCGGCCGAGTTGGCCTCCAACAGGGCAGCAAAGAGCTGGAAGACGTATGGCATGAATTCTTCATTAAAGATTAATTAGCATGGAACGGCAGGACATATTGGAATGAGCTTACCTTGCACATCGCCCTGAAGGATAGCGGCGAAGGGAGCATAGAGAGCCTGTTCGAGCTTGTCGGGATTGGCAGGAGCAGCGTATCGAACGAAAGCACCCATGGCTTCGAAGAAGAAGTAGTAGAATCGCGGGTTACTGGGGTTGGAACTGATGATCTGGGTGATAGTAATGAAGCGTTGCAGCACAACATCAGTGAAAGGAACCACACCCTCACGAATGACAACCAAGACACGCATCACGCATCGCATCAAGAACTCGTTCTCCTGCACCTTCTGGGGAGCCGGATCCCTCTGGATAAGCTGGAAAATGTGCTCCAAAAGGTCATTAGCGAGCGGAGTGATCTCAGTCGGAGGAATGACTGGCTGGCCCTGGCCATCACTGAGGAACAGAGCTCGTTCCACGGCAATTGCAGCATATGTGTAAACAACGTAGTTGGGAGAAGCCAGGTGCTTCACTAGAACAGGGAGTACCTGTTGCCATTGCTCCTTTGTGATGATGCTTCGGAATGTGTACAGGTACTTGATGGCATCGACCTTGAGAATAGGATGAATGCCGTCGTCGGAGATCAGGTCAGCCGCAAGGTGCTGCTGGAAAAAGTCGGTGATGCTAATCAGGCTGTTGGTAGCTGTGACACCGTGACTTGAGGTTGCCACACCCTTGGCTGCGACAGCGGAGTAGAGATAGATGGCTGTATCCTTGGACTTCCAGTTGGACGAAGGGTCCTTGGTGTATTCAGCGAGATAGTGCTCGGTGTACTTGAGAACCACCTTCGTCACCGAGGTTTCAAACTTCTCGGCCAGGCGTCGGAGGAAGTCTGTCGCAGCACGGCGGCGGGTCTCACTATCAGACCCTTCAAGGTCTCTTCGGATGAACTCAATAGGCTCGTCCTCGAAAAGCTCCTCATCAGACTCACGCAGGCTCACATTAGGCAAGATGACCTTCTCGATGATCTGACCCAGGGTTTCCTCCGCTTGGAAAGCGGCGGCATGCTCGGGCATGCTAGCCACTGAAGTCAAGAAATGCAGGGCTCGGCTCACAAGAATATCGTACTTGGTCTCCTGACCGATAGTAGTCAAAAGACCCCACGAGCTCTGAATGAATTGGCCAACCTCAGGTCCGAAGGCGTCGAGGAACTTCTGGACATAAAGAGTCAAGACCTCGAAAATTCCAGCACGGACGTACTCCAGGAGACCTGCCTCCGTATCGTCATCGGTGTGAAGCAATTGGTTGTCGTATGTCAGGTATTTGTGCAAAATGGTCGCAATTGCGGAGATATTTTCTTCGAACATGGGGGGAAGGTCGTGGCAGGAGAGGTCGTAGAAAAGCTTAACCATTAGGTTGAGCTGGGTGAAACCTTGAATCAGGTTTTCTTTGTTATTTTTATTTTGCTCGAGGTAGCTGTCCAGTCCCTCGATCAGGGCCAAGAATGGGTTACCGAACTTGTTGAGAACGTGGTTGATCTCGATGTAAAGCTCGTTGGATTGGAAGAGCGGTCGCCAGCGCTTGAAGATGGAATGCGCAACCTGGAGGACACCAATGTTGACGGCAGGGTTGGATGGCGATAGTTTCGAAACAAGGTCCTGCACGGAGAAAAGCAGGGTTAGCTCGGGAGATCGAAATTTAGCAGCAGCCCTGATCACTTACATCCACAAGAGTATCCCATCGCTCCCAGAAGTCACTGTCGGCAATCACACTGACGGCCTCACCAAGCTGAGTCCGGATCGCAGGAGGCACGGAGATCATCAAGGTGATCAGCTCGCGCTTGATGGTCGAAACCTCATCCAGAGGCAGCTTGTATTCTCCATCCTCGTTGGTCCAGCTCCGCTTGATAAAGTTCTTGAAGCACAAGGCGCTCGCAAGACGAAGGTTGTTGGGCTGGGAGTCGGACGCCGTAATCTGGAGGAGCTGTAGAGAAAAGCCGGGCTTCTGTTCTTCCTGACGAAGGGCGTTCTCGGCTGGAAAATTCCAAAAACACAGTGAGCGACTGATTCCATCGTGATCAATGTGATGTGATTGCCTTACCTTCCTTGTTCCGTCTGGGATCCAAGCTCGCCTCCAACAAAGCTCCAAGAGCCTCCGCCATTTTCACCGGTACGTGGGGTATCAACACAAGCGAGGGGGAAGAGATTAGAAGAGGAAGGAAATTGATCTGGGCAGAATTCCAGAGTAGGATGATATATGCAGTCCACCAAGAGGCACAGATGGAATGTCACAGGGACAGCAAGGGTTGGGACACAGCAAAGCTCACAGGACAAAGAGCATAACAAATAATGAGGGCGTTGATAATTGTACGGGCAGCCCACTGCGTCAACACACTAGACCCAATATGGTTAGAACATCACATGTTAAGCACTACTCCTTATTAGGAGTTGCTGGTGCCTCAGGCATTTTTAGACTTGCACACTGGTGCCTTTGTGCCTGAGGTATCAATACATGACTAAGACCATGGCACATCCATGGATCCTAGGGCTAGCCGGAATGAACTTCGGATAGTCGATGTATAGTCTCATGTTGAGGATTTCTTGTCTTTTACCGAACACATAACGAGCTTGCAGCTCAAAATATGATTGAAAGGTAGGCGGCCTTCCAATATGGTGGTATTATGAGCCATCTGGACATAGGTATAAATATAGTTATGAAGGAGTCTTGACAACGTGGAATGAACCTTGCAGTTGGGAACATACCAGATGCCTATCAGGTTAATTCAAATAATTACACATCACTGAGGTGCTGATTGGTTTATTTAGATGTATGTATTGCTCCTATCCTTCCGAGGCTCTCACCACGTGGACATCGGCTAGATTCCACACAGAAAGACAATGCCCTCAAGGAGGAGACGAATGTCTTCTTAAGGCAATTGTGTAGTTATCAAAACAGGACCTGTTGTGGCGGAAATAAACTTCATATCCCGTATGACGTACAATTAACCATGCAGCTTCCAGCTCCCAGCTCACAGATGAATTTAAAATCTCCGATTTGTCACGCAGGAAAAGCCACTGTACTACCTCAACTGCAGATCACTCACGTGGAGTGCTGTACAGTTCGGCGTCTCCGGTCCCGGTGCTTTCAGCTTAGCTGAAGTTGCCTTTTTGACTAATCGAGGTGAATAAGTACTAGTCATCCGAGAAAACTGTCATCCTTCTACATCCCTGGCTGCATGGCCACCTCCTTTTCAATAACCCACAAACTATTGCATGCTAGCTATAGGAAATCCTGACTAACCATCAAGATCCACTGTCATGCAAGTAAGAATGCTAATTTCCTGTTGGCGTCGAGTCATGTTCACATAGGCATATCCACATGTGGACCAGGCGGAGACGGCTTACATAGCTATAATCTCCTAATTACAGACAGTTTTCCGTAATGACACTTGCGTATGATAATTTCATCTTTTCAACACGTGGCTGAAAGATCCACCTGTATTCTGGTGGCTTGTGGAGGCTCTTGTCCTAGTCAATTTGATAAATTATCCGGGGAAAGTGGCTGGATGTGTAACTTGAATTAGCAAAAGAAAAGGGTGGCTTATGATGTTAATTCCAATATCATGTCACTTAGTGACGCTTGAGGTAGAATTCTGCAAGGACAATTGACCGTGATAATGCGATATTTGCTGATCTTGAAGACATATAGCCGCTTCTGGCTGTCACTCCGGGGAGATCTCCACTGGCCACATTGTTATGGACATGTGCAACACTCCAGGTACACTCAATTTGAGTTAGAAATATTGTTCTTTTCAAATAAAGTTGTTTGTCAAGGGCCCTCCAGAGACCCGCCTGAATTGAGGCCTACGAATAATCGAGCTGGAGATGCTGCGACTGCCACTCGTATACATTACATGCCGTGGGGCTAATTACTAACGCATCCTCTTTCGTATCCAGGAAGCCTCATTAAATCTCTGATTGCAGATATCGGCGTCTATGATCCGGAGCTTTTCGTTCTGGGTGATACCGAGGCCGCCGGGCATGGGCTGTACAACGTACGCATCGGACCTTGAGGGTGTTTGTTAGGTATCTAGCTTAAGGCTACAGGTATTTATTTAACCCGAATATCCACGAGCTTCCATATTATTATGTATTGTATTTGAGATGCTGATTGCATTTTCAATCCCCAATAGGGGGTTACTTCTCATGAAATTATGAAGACTGTGTTTTCTCCCACAAGGGCCACTTCTGTATTACATAACCAAGGAGAGATTGGATCTCTTGATCTTCTCAAGAACCCTTCATTACGCGTCAAAAAGCGGATTATCATGCGCAAAATTCCTTCATTGAAAGTTACATGGATCAATTTTCGTGTTTGGCGGTGGTACATGTAAATACAGGATCGTCCCAAGGTCCAGACGAAGTGCACATCTTCCCCGCCGTGGCGACAGCGATATGCAGCTATGAAACCATAATCTGTTTGTCGCCTGGAAGATAGGAAAATTACACGAGAACGAATGTTGCGTTCAGGGGTCCGGTCCCAGCTGTGCAGTGTATGCAGCTGAGCCACGGTCTCCAGATGGGTCTGGGAAATAGTTACCGAGCACAAAGTACGATGCAGATATCCACAACTCCATCTTCTCATGATTTGGAATTCTTCGACTTGCATACACGCACCTTGAAGCTCCGTCTCAAAATTAAGTTTCGAATTGACATGATGTAGCATGTTGCTTTGGAATGTCTTGTTTTTCTTCCCCGCCGATGTCGTGACAATGACGAAAATGAAAACCTTGGAATCTTTCATATTTGTACGTACAGTATTACTCGAATTACACGATGGATCCTGCTCACCGAACCATCGCGTATCTCCACATATGGAGTACACGTGAGTGATGTTGATCATCTACCATGGCGGGAGGAAGAAATTCGGGTGGCGCACATTTCTGATGCCACGCTATTCCGAAGCCCCATTATTCGCGGGAAGGCCACCAAGGTTGACCCGGGAGTATTATATGAACTCGGAAACATCAAGCCCGACAGAGCTCTCAGTGGGCAGGTGCTATGTATGCGCTATTTTTAATTTTCATAGAATAAAGGAACCGAGATCTCATATCGGGGGGGAGGATCACAGTTCGAGGGCAAGGTTCAGATAACCGATCTAGCGGAAGGAGGCAGCCA
The DNA here is from genome assembly GCF_028827895.1 of Penicillium longicatenatum. Taxonomy (NCBI): domain Eukaryota; kingdom Fungi; phylum Ascomycota; class Eurotiomycetes; order Eurotiales; family Aspergillaceae; genus Penicillium; species Penicillium longicatenatum. The sequence continues at coordinate 892,445 of NW_026643117.1, read as the reverse complement.
GTGGCGCTTGTTTATTTAGCAGCTTTTAATTTCCTTGACACCAGATGAGGGGGTGTTCGGTATCGGCAGAACTATGAAGTGGAGCCCTGAGTGGGTCTGGAGTTCAGCTCGCCAGTCCGCTGCCCTTCCGGATTCGCCTTTTCTTGCCCACACTGACGAAGCGGATCTTGGTGCAGCGCGGGTGGATCCGCTAGCCTTCCGTGCGAAACCAGTTCGATTGTTCACCCTCCCTCCTCTCTCCACACGCCCCATTGTGCTAATGCACGTCGATTAGAGAAGTAAGGTGAGAATTCAGCTCTCGATTTTTTTTTTTTCTTTCCTCTTCTGTGCGGAGTCCACCGGAACGGGAGGACAGGGGTTAGGGGGTGATGTGTTGGTTGAGACGCTAAATCTTCAGCCCCCGGTCCAGATCACATTTGCTCCCATGGTTCCCAGGATAAGCGCCGCTGTCACTTGCCCAGCCTCCCACGGGGAACTACACACTTTCCTGCCAGTCAACTTGATGACAAGTGGCCCGAGGGGTAAATCGTTCGGCAGATCGGGAGCACTGTTATGGGGCAGACGGAACCCAAGTGGAGCTAATTTCGTCAGTAAACCTGCATGAGTTCATAAGGATCCATTTCCGATCGGCGATGGCTGGTGCTGGCGGGATCCAGTCATCGAACATCCCGCTCCCAAAAAAAAGGACAGACAGGTGGATGCCAATCGATCAAGTGTTCGTCCGAAACAGATCAAGGGCCAATTTCCCGCCCCAGCCTTGGTCGACACTGACGACCGTCACAGGCTTAGACATCTGAAATGACCCCCGCACACTGAAAACCCATTTCGCTAACCCCGGTGTCCAGCCAGCCCATGCGTGCACGGTGCACAACCTGTCATTCCAGCTTTGGCCGGCGCATGCGGGCGGGCGCCAAATACCACACAAATGACACCACAAAGAAACTAGCTTGTGAGAAATGCCCGTTTCGAGCTTAGCGAATGTTTCCCTTTGACGGTGACTCCGGAGCTTTTGTGAGAGCTGGCCAGATTGTCGAAATTGAGACCGAATCGATGTGGATTCAGATGTGCCGTCTTTCATCATACCTGGATGATTTATGGGGCAAACTAGTACCCTAGGTGGATAGGAGAAGTTAAACTATCCTCCATGCAGTACTGTAGCCTTGGCCTTGCAGATGCCATTGAGATGATCCACATGGCTGACCACCCTTTGGGAACATAACCTGTACAGACCTGAAATAATACGATACAATTACTATACGAGCATATCTCTTACCTGGGAGAAATCGCCCATTGGATTCTTGAAGCCCCGGAACCACCACCATGCAGCTAACGACTAATGCACGTTATGGCTTTTGCTTTGACAGCTATTGACAATGCGTGCAGGCCCGTTTTGGGGATTGAATTGCCACCTTGGACTCTATACTTTCAAAGATAGGGAACCCGTAGCTATGGCTCGGTAGGTCCGTGTACTGTAGAGAGCTAGTGGGTGTGGAGAACATGGTCCAAAGCTGAAGCTCGTCCCCACTTGATGATACAATCTGTAGAAAAAGACGTATTTCAAGTTTAGCAAGCTACAATACACACCTCCACCGGGTCCATTCCTAAAAGGAAAGGACTAGGGTTCGCTCATCACCGCCACGCAGGCTGGAGCTGCTACAAAAGCCGAGTAGACCCCCGTTCTTGCAGAGGATCAGGTCCAGCTTTCTATTTTATTTTACCCTCTATTGTGCTTGAATGCTCCTGTACATCTAAAAACTTTCCGCATCTCGCACTGAGACTCATCGCCGGTTTGTCTCGAATACTTTGTTGCTTCAAGGGCTGCTGCTCAAAAGAAAAATATTTATCAGATCCTAATCATCCGCCACGAGAAACGCCTTCCCCAAGAAACCATATTGATACCAACACTCGACAAAGAGTCCCGATCCCAACATCTATACCCAATCCTTCGACTCCCTCCTCAATTGAACAAACAACCACCATGGCTCCTGGTCTTGTTTCGCCCGTCCCGGGTAACCTCTCCTCTTCCTTCTACAGCGAACGTCCCGGTAACTCTCGCCATGCCTCTGCTTTCTCGACCCACTTTGACAGTGACACCTTCTCTCAAAATGGTCGTTCTTCACGCCGGGAATCGGGCCTTGTCCACCGCAATATGAGCGGTGTTGGAGGCTCCAACCTCACTAGCCTGGTGCACTCCTTGTACCAGCGCAGTGGTAACGAGCTTGGTGCTCATGCGTCATCTAGATTGATGAACAGCAGCTATGAATCCCTCAAGGAGTGGATCCGCGTTCAGCGTATGAGCCACCTGCCTCCCGAGGGAAGCAACTACGACAAGGTCCTGTCCTGGGCACTCCTCTTCATTGAGCGTTTGCACCACTTCGACTCCAACATCAACAAGTTTGCTGGCGACAGCTATCTTGCCACTCAGCTATCCTACGGCTACTGCGGCATGCTTCTTGATGTAAGTTGACCTGTCTCAAAACCAATTGGATATGTCAATGTTAATTACTCTTTTCTACAGCTCGGCAAGGAGAATGCTGAGGCTCTGATGACCTCCTTTGGCTTCTTCTACAGCACCTCCTCTTCCCTTGTGAACCTCCTTGAGCGTACCGAGCTGTTTGATGTCTCGCAAGAGATCAAGGAACAGCTCATCTTGGCTCTGGCTGACTTGGTGACCCTGGTTTCCAGCGTGTCTACCCACTTCCACCAGGCCATCAGTGGATTGACCAAGGCTTCTGTCTCTGTTCACATCTACGACACCTTCCCCGGTCAGATCCTTGCGTTCCGGGAGCGCTGCAGCAAGATTGCCGAGGCCATGTGGCGCCACCAGCTTGTTCGTGAGAACATTGGTGCTGAGCGTGTCTCCGTCGTTCGCGACGTTCGCTCCTGGTTGGCCCCTGAGGACCGCGTTCTGGCCCACCTGGCCGAGAACACCTCCCACCTTGCCCATGAGCGCGAGGAGATGACCTGTCTCTGGGTCTCTCAGCATCTGACTAACTTTTTGAAGAGCCAGAACCGCACCCTTGCCATCACTGGTAAGCCTGGCTCCGGAAAGACGGTCACAGCTTCCGTCATTATCGATCGTCTTCAGGACCCCATCGCTGGTGTCTCCTACAAGACCCTCTACATTCCCATCAATGCGCGCGTCCCCGCCGAGACCACTCCCATTGCTATCGCGAAGACTATCCTGTACCAGCTCTTCGAGAAGCGCATTGGCAACACTGCGCTTCTGCAGATCATGGGCGAGGCTTATGAGCGCAGCAAGAAGACTGTCGACGCGGCTCAGTATGAAAACATTCTCTGGACTGCATTGGAGCGTGCTCTCAACGCTGCTCTGCAGAACGCTAAAGAGCTGGTCATTGTCGTTGACGGTGTTGACGAGGCCACTGGTGGCGAGGCTCCTTTGCTCCAGAAGCTGCTTTCTGCCACTACCCATGCTACCGGCGTGAAGCTGATTACCCTGGGTGCTGAGAAACCTAAGGCTGCCGAAGGTCTGGCGCACTTGCCGATCACCGAGGACCGCATTGGTGATGATGTCTCCACAGTTGTCCGTGCCAGCTTTGAGGAGCATCAGACTTTCTTGGACCTGCCAGAGATGGAGCAGGAGATCATCATTGATCAAATCACCGAGGGCTCTCAGGGCTCCTTCCTTTGGGCCAAGCTGTGCTCCAAGCGTGTTCGCCAGGAGAAGACCCCCGAGGCTCTTCACAAGGCCGTTGAGACTGTCGTCAGCAGCAAGGTCACCGTCACAGACTTTGTCCTGAACACTATCCAGTCCCCCGACGTCAAGGACGAGACCCGCCAGATCTTGCTGTGGCTCGCCACTGCGGATCGTCCTTTCACCTTGAAAGAGCTGACCCTTCTTTCTGCCATTGATGTCACCAAGCAAACCATCACCGATGGTATCGTGAAGCCTCTGGATTTCCTGCGCCCTGTGAACAGCTTGGTGTTCGTGCAGGATGGTCAGGTGTACTTGCGTCACGGTCTGATCCGCACCTCTATCCTGGACATCCAGTCCAAGGGCAAGTTGGTGCCTTCCGTCAAGGACCGTCACGCTGACTTTGTCACTCGCCTCTTTATCTACATGAAGAACGTTCTCCCCGAACAGCACGAGCCATCTCTTACTCCGCTTGATGGCCACGACACCACTTCGTTTGTGCAGAGAAACCCCTTCCTGGACTTCTGTGTCCGCTACTGGCCTCGCCACCTGACACAGACCACCGTCTACACTACCGGTGGTGATGCCCCTACTGCTAAGGAGTTCTCCAAAATCTTCCCCGCAACCATCACCCTGTTGCTGCTCCAGAACACCCTGTGGCACACCATCATCACCCCGACCTTGGTTACTTACCAGACCATTGTCACCAACTTGTGCCGCAACATCCTGTCTCCCAAGCATGCTGTGACTCTCCAGTCTATCATCACCCTGGCTTTCCTGCGCCGCGACATCAACCTGATCACCGAATCTATTCCTCTCTTCTACGAGATCACCATCCTGAGCCGTGATCTGCTCACCACCAAGCACCTCGTCACCATGAAGATTGCCAACATCTTCCTCGAGTTGACCTCGAGTCAGACCACTACCTCCCGCACTGATGTCATGATCAAGCGCGAGGAGATCCTTCTGCTCGTTGTTGAGTGCTACAAGATCCACTACGGCAACTCTTCCGAGCAGGTCGTGAACGTTCTGAAGACCTTGATTGAGCACTACCGCATGACCAAGGAGGAGAAGAAGATTCAGGAGATTACCACCATCATCACTACCATCACCACTGGTTATGAAGCTGGGGATGGCTCCCGCGGTGATCTCCACGTCCATCTGAAGGGCCACAAGCAAGAAGAGAACGAGAGTGGCATTCTCTTCATCTTGGATGCCGAGGAGGATGAGTCGGTTGATGAGAGCTTTGACTACGAGGCCCTTATCGCGCTGGCTGAGAAGTACCGCGCTGAAGGCAAGATCATGGAGGCAGAGCGTATCTATGTTGAGATCTGGCAGCGTGCCAACCGGGAATGCCGCATCCAGACTACCTCTTTCTGGGAAGAGATCAAGTTGAAGGCTGTTGTCGCCTACTCCAAGTTCCTTAAGACCGAGAAGCGCGAGTCTGAGGCCTCTTCCATCCTGTCCAGTGTTTGGGAAGAGCACCGTCACACCAGCCTAGCTCTTTCCGAGCAGTCTTCCCACCACTACGAGGAGATCGCCACTGTGATGGCCTCTGTTGGTCTTTCCGCTGCAGCTCTATCCATCTACAAGCAGGTTGCCCACTACTTCCAGAGCACCAGCCAGACCAAGTCTTCCCGCTTTGAGCAGATCCAGAAGAGCATCTCTAGCACTTCCGAGCAGGTAATCAAGTCCAGTCAATCTTCTCACTCGAGTGTGTCTGAATCCACCATGGAGGAGATCATCTACGAGTCTTTCTCCTCTCACAAGTTCGACGAGAGCTCCTTCACTGCTACCTCCACTTTGATCGCCCAGTTCACTGCCCAGCACCGCTGGAAGGATGCTACCCGGGTCATCAAGAAGGTTCTCCAGGGTCTGTGGCCCACTTTGTTTGCTCCCTCAATCGAGGATGTGGTTCTCCCCGCCCAGAGCACCGACAAGGCCATCGAACTTGCTGAGCGTCTCAGCCGGTGTTACCACTACCGTCGCCGCTTCGCTCGTGAGGAGAACATCCGCATTCGTGTGTACCGTGCCGTCCGCGCTGGACGTCCTGTCGATGACAAGGTGCGCGAGCGCGTGACTGAGGATCTAATTCGCTTCTTCGAGCGCAACTCCCAGCCTGACAACGTCATCGCCACTCGCCAGGAGACCTTGGATGATTACATCAAGCACTATGGCCGTGACCACCCTGTTGTCATCAAGACTCTGTGGACTCTCGCTGAGCTGACTCGTCCTCGTCCCATCTTCGTCGAGTACTACCAGCGTATCATTCGCGCTCTCAACAAGGACGCACCTACCTGCAAGCCTGAGGCTCTTGAGCCCCTCATCCTCGTTGCTACTGAGCTCTGGACTCAGAGCCGCTACTCTGATGCTGTGGCTTACTTCACCCTGCTGTTCACCACCTTCCTAAGTCAGCCCAAGCAGCCCCGCTTCGAGAACCCCTCCTTCGTTCAGGAGATCTTCACCCGGTACATCCACTGTTTGCGCTCCGTTCGCACTGACTACAACGTGATTCACAAGGTCACTGTTGACTACCAGTCCAAGGTGAAGACCGTGTTCACAGCTACTGCTTCGATCACTATTCAGGCTACCCTCACCCTTGCCAAGGTGTGCCAGGAATCCAAGCGCTACGAGTCTGACGCCATTGCCCTTTATGTGGAGCTGCTCAAGCTTGGCTCTAAGGAGCTTGATCTCGATGAGATTTCTGCCACTTTGGACGGTATCTACGAGGAGCAGGCTCAAATTGGCATTCACTCCGAGTCTGCCTCCAAGCAGCAGATTGAGACTGCTTCCAAGATCCTTCGTAAGCGTGTCACCTCCATTCGTGAGAGCCACGGCTGGGCCCACGAGGAGTCTATCTCTAAGATGAAGGAGATTGTTGAGTTCAACTACAAGCACAGCTCTGCCGAGTCTGTCCACAAGGAGCTGAAGGAGTCAACCATCAACATCTTGAAGGAATCTACCTCGTCCACCCTCCTTGTGTCTGCTGCTATCGCCATTGCCAGCAGCTACATCTCCACCAACCAGGTCCACAAAGCTACTGAGATGTCTGAGGAGCTCTACCGCCAGGTTGTTATGAAGGACACCACCAACATCAAGAACTCCCAGTTTGACTTGACCTCTAAGGGTCGCCAGAGCCTGGTCTTCCTCGCTCAGCTTGAGCACAGCCTTCGCCAGCAGACCACCAGCATCACTGAGATCCTTGCTTCCTTGACTACCGAGTACGTCTACTTTGAGGAGTTCCGCAGCGTCACCTCAAGCAAGACTGCCAGCTTCCACAGCGTCTCCCTGTCGGCTACCCGCCTGTACCACTTCCTGCGCCGGGCCAACCGCCAGGTCGCTGCCACCCATGTCTTCAACGAATACGTTGCCTACTTCGTGGCTACTGAGGGCAAGCGCACTAAGGTGACTGATGCTGCCCAAGTCAAGATCTTCCTGACTGTTCTCTTGGATCACTTCCAGAACCACCAGTCCTCGAACTTCGTTCGCTCGGTTGGTATTGCCAGCAACTTGCATGTCATCAAGCTGCTTGAGTCCAAGCAGTACGACGATGCCTCGAACTTGGCCCTTGCCGCCTTCTATTACATCTCCGCTCACGATGTGTTCCGCACTGCCGAAATCGTCAAGTTCGTCTTCACCCTTGGTGTCTTCATCACCGGCCGCACCATCACTCCCCAGCCCGATGCTGCCACTCAGAAGAAGCTACACAGTGTCTCCTCCACCATCATCCAGAAGGTGCTCGGCGTCATCAGCGATCTGAAGATCAACCTGTCCCAGATCAGCCTGGACTACTTGAACATCCTGATCGGCCTCCTTGGCGAGCAGCAGGACTACAAGACTCTCGTCTGGCTCCTCAGCGGTCTCTGGGCCAGCCGCAACAAGCAGGTTACCTGGCCCGCTCAGGTCACTCTCAGCCTCGCCCGCCGCTTCATCCTTGCCCGCTACCTCGTCGGCGACTCCCTCAAGGCTGTCCGTCTCACCGAGGACATTGTGTACAACTGCCGCCGCGTCAACGGTCCGCTCCACTCCAGCACTCTGGAGCTGTCCACCCTGCTGACCCAGCTGTATACCGGTATCGCCCAGCGCTACCAGACCGCCAAGAACGGTCAAAGCATGGCCAACAAGTACTACAAGAAGGCCGCTGCTGTTCACGAGAACCTGCTCCGCATCTACATCGACCCCGCTCTCGCCGAGATGGAGGGTGGTCTCGACAACAGCTTCAGCCACGATGGATCTGCTTATGAGCTGAACATCGAAGAGACCGCTAGCGGCTCTGGTCTTTCTGAGGGTGAGCACGTTCGTCAGCACCTCCACCTGCTTAAGCTTGCTGTCCAGCGCCTTGGCGACTGGCCCAAGGAGTACGCCGAGTATGAGGCTCTGAACGCCCAGCTCTTTGCTGAGTTTGGCTCTGACCTTAAGGGCTTTGAGGGTGTTGAGAAGTGGAACTTGAAGGGCTTCGGCTCCGGCAAGTCTTCTGCTAATGATGATGTGTTGAATCTTGAGACTATCTCTTGGGAGATCGATCTTAACCAGCCCACTTACTCCGAGGAAGAGGAGGAGCTTTGAACGAATTTTTGATCATTTTAAGCGTTGATTTACATCTGTTACTATTTCCTGCATAACTTGTGGAGCAGTATATAGTTAGCTGGACCCTAATCTGTATACCGACCTGTTCTTGTTCAATATCTTTTTCATGTAGAGTTGTAAGCCATAGTGACTGTACATACTTCTAGTGTCCTGCCCAGTCTGTAGATTTCTATTGTGCCCAGCTTTGCCTTTAGGGCCCTTGCACTTGGTATGGATCATATCTCGGCTGCCCAGGTAGATAACTGAAAACACTGTCTGCACATCTGAAGGTTGGCATTCAACCTTGGGCTTTAGCTCAAGGTCTGTGGTTAACTCTTAACATTTTAGTGGTCTTCCGCAGCTCATGATTCCGGGAAGATGTATAAGAGCAGTCGCTTCCGACAAAGACATTCCCGAATATTACATAGGAAAGTGATCCGCAAGCCCTAATCTGGGATCAAGCTGAGACCGAGATGGCCAGTATAACTGTGGGACCTAGCCAATGTTGTTGATACTGCTCCTAAGTGCCTCCAAAGGACTTTGGGAATGAGAATCGATCCCGGTGTTTGATTCCTGCCCAAATCAGTTTTCTTTTTCTGATGCTTAGCGGTGTTTTTTCATTTTTATTTCCATTTTCATTTTATTTTTGGATTAGAGGGCATCTTTCTGCCTTTAAAGTAGTCCCCGGTAATTCATCATGGTTTAAACAAGACTCCAACTCCTCTGAAAACTCTGAACGTTTTCCGACTAGATGATGGGGAACGTCATGAATATCAACGAATCATAGGTGCTCACCGCCCCCCACCTTAGCTGTGGAGTCTTTTGCCCCAACTATTGGGCGGTGAACATACTTGATGACCTATCAGGTGACTTGGGCTGGAATAACCTCATTCCCCGTTATTCCCAAGACAATCTTTTACACCCCCTCTCTTGTGCCCTAGTTTGCACATTCAAAGATATCACACCTTGTGGGGCAGTGCTGTGTCGCCCATATTGCACCTGTGACTCCTGCGCAGCTCCTCAATTCCTTGTGGCTTGCTCCACCCGGGTCCCGCTTTGATATCGACTCCCGAATCGTACTTTTGTCACGACTCATTTTGCGTCATCCCTTATCCCTGAATGTACAGCGCATTCCTTTGAGAGCTACCCTTGTGGTATATAGCTCTTCTTAAGCTATCTTATCAAGGTAAGGTCTTCTGCAGGGTCTAGTGAAGTGACTCATTCACATATCAGCTCTCCTGATCGCCCATCACCCACCCATGTCATGCGACCTTTCACGCTGATTGTGTGACACGGATGAACAGATATACCTCCCAGCCACGAATATAGCCTCCATCTACCGTCATAAGGCGGATGTCTTCCGACGATGCTCCATCAGTACCCCAAAACAAACCTTCTTCAACTAGTTTTGCAGATGTGTTCAAAACGTTAGCCGTTGGTCGCCCGAAATCGCACTCCCCCGTATCGATCCCGGAAAACAGCAGCGATTCGACATCACATAATCGTCAAGTTCTTGGGCTCGAATCCATGCATCGAGCAAGTGTGGTGTCCAGTTCCTCGGACACTCCGAGTGCTCCGGACATTGACAATTCCTTTCGGAACTTGTCGCAGAAGCAAAATGTCATCCACGCTATCGATGAAGCTGAATCTATATCCAAGTCTATCTCATGGTTCACTCCGGAGCAATCAGTGGGGCTATGGGAAGCGGCGGAGTACCTATTGCATCATGAATCTCCTGATGCTCAGAAAAGTGGGGCGAAGCTGTTGGAAGCAGTTGCGGCTCGTCAGGATCTAAGCCCGTCGGCCAGGCGTTTGATATTCGAATCAATTGCTTGCCCAACTGAAGCAGATGTAATTGCCTCGCGCGTTCAGTCACTGATCTCGTTGTCGGATCATGGCCGGAAACTGGATTTTACCACCACATCCATCCTACACATTATCTCTTCTTGGATTGTACCTCTTTATGGGGTCATCGCCACGGCACGTTCCAAGACGAAGAAGGGAAAGTCGGGCCACCCGAACGGCGTCGTACATGAAGAGATTGTGCTTGGAGATCTTTTGCAATTCGCAGTAGATTTGGTTACACTACAGCGCAAACCTCCGACTCAGGAAGAAATCGAACTGCTTCTCACGGAGACTTTCGCCGTTTGCAAGAAGACTAGTGTCGCAAATGATATTAAGAATGCGCTATCCGTCTTCGATGCCGTGATCGTCTATGCAGACGTACCTGACAAGAGTTTTACTCCTCTCCTGGAAGTTCTTTGCAGCATCCATTCTTCCGTCAAATCTCTTTCTGGACCTACTTCTCGATCTGTGCGTAGCTTGGCCAAATCTCGAAGACAGTCAGAGATGCTCAACACTCTTCATGGCTTCATGAGACAGAGTTCTGATGGTGACTCCTCCCGCAATTTGAATGTTATCCGTGGTACACTTTACGTCTTTTCTGATCTTGTTCACGCCTACGGTCAGGGCGGCATGCCTCAGATTCCTTTTGAGCAATTGATCGACTCGCTTATGATCGTTGCCCACAAGGACGACCGCCGGGTTGATGCTGAGATCCTGGACCTGTGCCTGAACATTCTGGACGGAGACTATACAGGTATCGCTCTGAGATGCGATTGGACAAGCTTCATCAGTCTCCTGGTTCTTTGCTCTCGGAGAGTCTTCCAGGATGCTGAAGATACGGTCGCGTCGCCAACAAGCCCACAGCAGACACCTGCCAAGGGTACGCACGACGATATTAAGTCGAGCATTTTGGCAGACATAATCCGGATCGCTTCGGTGATAGAGTCTCTCTGGGAACAGCTCAACAAAGAACAAAGACATCAGGCCGTCCGGTTCTTAGCGAAAAGCCACCAGCATATCGAGCCTTCTCAGTCTGAACTTATCATCAACATGATGAGAGAGGATCAGTTCTGCCGTCCGTCTGAAGGCGCCGTTTGGGTGAAACGTTGTCGGGACCTGATCGAGCGTTTTATACTGCCTCGAAAGCAGTCTTCCGATATTCGGATCATGGCCCTGGATACCTTGAAAGAATCACTTTCTGGAAATGAATGTCTCATTTTCTCCGAGGAGCATGGCCTTTTAGATCTCCTGCTGCAGGATTTCTCGGCTGAACATGATTTGCTTTTCTTGGAGTCCTTGGTCTCCTTCCTAACCGAGCCTGCTATGCAAATAAGCGACGATAGCGTGTTCAAACGCTTAGTGGACATAATTAGCTCGCCGATGAAACATGACCTCATCAAAGATGATCCACGGCATAGTTCGAGCTATGCACCTTCATCACGCCGTACGTCTACAACGAGTGTCCTGGAGCTGACCTTAGCGAACGTATGTGCCGTGGGTCTTGTGAAGATGATGCTCCGTGCCTTGAATTATTCTGCCACAAAATCTGTTATTATCTACGAATCGCTCTTGGGAATCGCTCAGTCTGCAGATCGCCCAACCGATTCCCGCCTCACCGTCATGAAGCTGTTGTTCCGGCTTCGGTGTGACTCGGCTGGTTCTGTCTCCGTGGTATCGACCTCGGAGGGTGATTTTTTAATGAATGTGCTGGGTCGCAATATTGACGTCGGTTCTAAAACCCGAGGCCCCGGCGATAGTCCCTTGAGAGAACCTCAAACCGAGAACGTGCCGCCACTTCCTACCAGCAAACTCATTGGCAAAGATCTCCCAGCCTCCGTGTTGTCCAAATCGGTTCCAGCCCGAGGCTCAATATCTTCTCGCTCGTTGAGGCTGACACCTCCAGTCTGGACCTACGCTTTGCCGCAGGTTCTTCCCGAGCAACCCCCTGGAGAATCTAGTCCACTAGTGTACGCCCACACACAAGCTGAAGCGGAGGCTCAGAGCCCTGTTAGTGAGATCGTCCCTGCACAAGTGGGTGTACTGAAAGTCAATATGTGGCTTGAGGTCGTGATCTTACTGCTGCAACGGGAAACCGACTGGGATGTTTACAGCTACGTCCTCACACACCTCGGTCCTCAGCTTGCTAACAAGGATTTTTTCAAGAGCTCCAGTCCTCAGATCAAGCTGCTGCGCAGCATTCTGTGTGATCAAGTCAAGAATGAGACATTTCATGAGCCTCCTGGACCTACTGGTCTGAAAAAGAGCGATGTGGCTGCGTGTATCTTTGATGCGTTATCCATGCTTACCAGCTATCACGAGCATTTTGCCAAGAGCGAAGAAGATGATCTCGTCCGAGCTTTTATGTCGGGAATCATTGGGTCTTGGGGTGCCACATCTCGTGGCTGTATCCAGGCGCTTTCCCTTTGCTGTCATGAAATCCCAGCGTCGGTGACAAAGTCTTTGATGAGCATTCTCGACAGAATGTCCAAGGTCATTACTATGTCAAACCTAGCTGTTCATATCTTGGAGTTCCTAGCTCTCCTTGCTCGTCTGCCTGACGTCTACATCAATCTGCGCGAAGAAGAGATTCGAACTGTTTTTGGTATCTGTATTCGCTTTTTACAGACCTCGCGGGAACAACGTTACAAGGCTACCGAATCCCCCACCCGCTCCTCTCCGCAAGTTCCATCCAGACTCAGTGCTGGTGCACGAGAGATTGCGACAGGCGCGGCAGAAGCCGCGGACAATTTCTCAGCTGATGCCATGTCTAGTTACATCATGAGCCTCACGTATCATGTGATGATATTCTGGTATATCTCTCTGAAGCTGCAAGACCGTGCCAAGCATGTCAACTGGATCACTAGTCGACTCATTTTCCATGACGAGCAAGGCAAAGAGGTGGTTGAGGAACAGAGCCAGGTCTTTATTGACTTGATGCAACGTGTTGCCTTCTCGGATTTGGGCGAGACTGTTCCCTTCGAAACTTTCCCTCCCACCCCCGAGGATGGCCCAGTGTCCAAGAAGTCCTGGGTTGTAGGCCTGAGCATCGTGACCGTTGAGACTGCGGGTGTGTCTGGGTTGACCCAAATCTCGAAACGCCAGGCATCTGGAACAACCTATATTGTGTACCAGCAGCGAACGGCACCTGTTCTACCACATCAGGTTCCTCCGACACCAGATGCACACTTGCACTCTGACGATATGCGCACGGCAGTTCTCCCCAGTCACATCATGCTTCAGATGACTACATCGGCCTTTCCTACTCCCATGGTGATACAGCCTATTCCTGTCCCTGAGGACGACATCACTCGCCGGGCGATCGGTAGTTTTGATAGAACCGATATTGTGGACGGGCATCGCGTTGGAGTCGTCTATCTAGACAATGGTCAAAACAAGGAAGCCGAAATTCTCGCCAATACGGTTGGTTCTCCAGATTACGAATACTTCTTGTCTGGCCTAGGCACGAAAGTATCGCTTCGGAATGCCCAATTCAACACCCAGGGCCTGTATGCCGACACCGATGGTGAGGCTACTTATGCTTGGCGTGACCGAGTGACCGAAATTGTATACCACGTCGCGACTATGATGCCTACGAACCTTGAGCACGATCCTGCATGTATCAACAAGAAGCGAAACATTGGCAATAACTTCGTCACCATCGTTTTCAACAAATCGAACCTCCCTTTCAACTTCGACACGATCCCATCCGAGTTCAACTCCATCAACATCGTCATCACTCCTTCCAGTCGCATTGCTTATGATGAATCCGGCGCCGCAAAGGGAGAAACGGACCCGGAGAAGCTCTACTACAGTGTGAGAGTGATGAGCAAGCCCGGATTCCCCGACGTTTCAGCCGCAGCAACTCCCAAGGTCATCTCCGGCAAGAACTTGGCATCTTTCGTCCGCATTCTGGCTCTCAGCGCCTCCTCCTTTTCGCTCGTGTGGAACAACAAGGGCGGCGAACATACTTCATCTTGGCGCGCCCGCCTCCGGGAGATCAAGAAGGTCCGCGAACGTGCCTTGGCTGCACAAGCTCAAGGCTCCGAAGCTGCCGAGGGCGCTTACCCCGGCCTACGCCGCAACACGAAGCCAAACATCTTCTCCGAAGAACTTCCTACGCGCAATGCTCCCGTGCGAACGGATGCCTCGGAATGGGAATCCGCCTCAGAAGGCAATATTCTCCAGAACTTGGATTTCTCTCGCTGGGGCCGCTAAGTGCCTTCCACCGAATCCTTCATCCTTTCTCTCACCTACTTTCTCCTTTCTTTTACAAATACACCAACGCGGACTCTATTCTTCTCCTCGTCAGACATCTACGTCATGCTCAACCACCATCCCAGCTCACTCAAAAAAGAAAAGAACGACAGAATCTCACTACGAACGAACCCAAGTCACGATTTCATGTACATCAATTTGCTTCTTGTAACGCAGCACGGCAGCATTTGTGAATACCCCCATTGCCCCCAAAAGTTACGTCTTGTTTATCTTTTTTAGGGCGTTTTTCTTTGGAAAAGCTTTCTGAGCCTTATCATTTCTTATCTTTCCTTTAAGAAAAATAAATTCTCTTACATCAAGAGGGCTAAGGCTCTTGAGAATCAGATAGCAATAGCAATACAAAATCTATGTATGACGATTGATTTTTGTTTCTATTATAAGTAAAGATGAGAAATAGGTAAAATGTCAGGATATATTGATTCTTTATGTAAATTACATGTAAATTTTAGACAAGACAATGAAAATAGAAAGAGGGAAAAAGTGGGAAGATTGTAGACATCGGTAGTCAGCGGGATGGGAGATATCATCTCCAGGATTGATGGATTTCATCAAAATCGATTCCCAACCCGATATTCAGATTTTATTAAAAGCTCAAGCCTTCAAGCTGAACTCCTTCACCAGCCAAAGATTTCACCAACGCTGACAGTGCTAAATCGCACACCAGGAACAGCAAATACCAAAAGGACTACATCAATAACACCCAAGACAATAGAACCCATCATCCAACGGGGGCTGAAGATGCGGTAGAGCATTAGGTGGCGACGGAGGTGACCAGCCCACATGGTGGTGGCAACGTTGATAGTAGCCAAGTAGAGGACGTGGGTAGAGACTGCCTGTATGACGTCTGAGAGAAGCTTTGTTGCCGGGTTTGCGGGTTTAGTAGTAGAAGAGGAAGAAGAGACACGGTCATGTGTTTGCAAAGGCCGTTTCCAGAGGACGGTGAGTGGGACGGCAAGGGCGGCGAGGATCTGAGCGCCAAAGGTGTTGAGGATGACCAGCAGTGGGGACCAGGGATATTGGATTGTAGAGAGGGGGATGAAGGCGGTTTCCCATTGGATGCTGCTAAGGGTGGCTTGGTGGCCTGTTTTGAAGAAATAGAATGATCCTAGGACGCCGAGTATGACGGGCCCAATGGGGGAGTTGGTGAGAGTGAGGGCATTTGTGTCGAGGATCTCGAGGAGGGAGAGAATTTGCCAGAGGAGCAGGGCGAGTGCGCCTTGGCCCATAGGCTTAGACATGAGGATGATGGCGAGGGCAAAATTGATCACCATGAAGAAGAAGCGAGTGCCGTACATGTTGCCGAAGCCGAGGACGGTCACGGTTGTACGGGGCTTCTGCTCCTGGCCGACGATGTAGGGAGTTGGGGGCGCGTTCGGGTCTTCTTGGGGTTGGCTCACGCTGATGCTGACACAGGGCTTGGCATAGAGGAATGCAGCTGTTCCTGCAGCGAACGCCAGAGCAAGCACCAACTGGGCAAGGAATACGCGGAGTGATTTCAAGGTTTCCTTGCTCAGCGGGAGCCATTCGCCATCGTCGGCACCTTCGAGCATCCAAAAGACCGAGGTAATGAAAAGACCGAAGCGGAAAGCGAAACCAATCCACAAGGTAGCGTTATCTTCGTATGACTTGGAGCCAATATAGAAGGACCGCACGACACTAGGAAGGAATAGCATGACCACAAAGGGGATGACGAGCTGCCAAGGGGCTGAGGTGGACGAGGTTGAAGAAGCGTAGTAGGTTGAGCGGCAGAAAGGCATCTGCTCTTCACGACACAGACGGGAGAAAGATGCAACGCGGCCCAAGATAACAAAGAGAAGCGAATGGTATACGCCCAGAACTCGGTCGGGCGTCGATTTCTGGCGCATAGACGAGATACCAGCGCACACACCAAAGGTTGTGAGGAAGAAAAGCAGGATTTCATCCTCCCAGATGGTATAGGAGTTCGATGCGAATCCAATAGACTGGGACACAGTGAAGAAGAAGGCAAGCCATCCCCACATGCCAGTGGGAAGGGGCACAGTCAACTGCGCCGACTTCCTAACTAGGGCGAGAAGTCCACCAATCATGCTTCCACTAGCAGCGGCCAATATGGCCAGGTCAATCGCTCCCATGTCAGTGAGGCCAGACAAAGCCAAGACGGTACCGGCCGCCGCGCCCACACCAGATCCAATACCAACAGATGACAAAAGTTTGGAAGTGAGATCAGTCCGGTCTGCTTTCATGCCACGAGCATACAGAACCAGCAAAGCAATGCCACCAAGAAGGAGCACGACACCTTGGATCATGCTGGGAACATCGAAGCGGGCCCAAAGTCCGCGACAAATGTCCAGGGTGTGTCGCTGGTACTTGCGGTAAAGGTCATAGCTAGCCCGTACGTTAGTTGACTTCGAAGTGAAGCCCTTAGAGGAAGACTTCCACTCTGCATCCGCAGCAGACCAAAGATCCAACGACTCATCGTCGTCACCTGCCCCGTGGGTGGTAGTGTATTCATGCTGGTATCTCTTGATCTGTGCCGCTGTCAACCGGTTAACAGCCAGCAAATTAGCCCAGTCGTTACCACTCGATCCCGCAAAGGCTTCCTCAATGGGAGAACCCAGGTTGTTGAACGGGACCGGCATGCCCAGGAGAAGAGATAGAGTGGGAACAAGGTCTATCTGAGGGACAGGACGCTCTCGAGCATGCTTAGGTGGAAGCAAAGTCTCCTTACTGGTACGTCCAAAGATTCCTCGTTTAGAGTACATCCACAAAGCCGCTTCGACTTCGTCGTCTGACTCGCCACCGTGGTCACCCTTGATATCCATTCCGTGATCGCCCATGACTACCAAAAGGGTATCATCATCTAGGGAGGCGATGATATTGCGAATGACCTTGTCCATCTCCTGGAGCTTACCAGCCATGGCAGCGTGGTTGGGTCCATAGCGGTGGCCGGCATGATCAACACCGAGATAATGTCCAAAGATCACGTCCCACTTCCCCTTGTTCTCGGGACGAAGGAGTGGGAATAGGTGCTCATTGACGCCATTGTCAACGGTGTGTAGATCCCACACGTTGAACGAGTCGTATGGATGGGTGAGGTTCTCATCAAAGTACCCAGGAAACAACGATTGCCAAGTATCGTCGCCAAGCTGGACTAGTGTCTTCCCGGCGCTGTGCAATTGTGCAACCAGATTGTCCTCATCGATGGCAGTCCCGGCGAAGTTGGAGCCCGCATCAATGAAAGTAGGCAGTGTGCCGGTAGTCAAGCCCTTCAGGCGCTGCAGGGTCGTAGTCGGTGGATCGGCGATGAAGGGCAACAAGAACGCATTAGCGGGGTTCTTGACAGCCATTTCGTAGAGAACCGGAATGTTGTCGTGGAAGAGGTGAGCTTCTTCGCTTTCATCTTGCGAGGCGAAAGGCACCGTAAAGTCGTATCGGAGAGCGTCAATAATGATAACAACGGCCTTGTCGAATGATTTCTCATGCCAGCACCCTTTTCCGTTTGTATTTGTAGCGACTTGGTTGTTCGAGCCGTCGAAAGGGAGAACATCACATGAGGATTTGTTATCCAGTACCATGCGCGTAAGAAGGAAACCCTTGGTGAAGAGATAGATACCAGCAAGATGTAATAACCTAAAGGCGATAGCGTTCCAAAATTAGTCATTGCTCACTTCGAAGCACAGAGCTCTAGAGAACCATCTATCACACTCCACAATAACTCACAATATCCATGTTAATACACCCAGCACACCGAAGTGCTTGCTCTTAAACTCCGACTCAAGCTGCAGGGCCTTGAAATCTGGCACACCACTTTGTTTTCCCTTTGATGAGGGTTTGGGTCCGCTAGGCGATGCATTGCCCCCTGCAGGACCTGAAGGTTTGGGCGCCATTTCTGGCAGCTATCTGGACTAGCGACAGTCCACAATTCGCGATGACAGGCTGGGGATGCTTTGATTGCGGCAGGATATGCAGGAGGTCGGAGAGCGGGGCGGCAGCAAAGGCGTGCACGGGCGCAAATTGACTCGATGGGAGGGAAGCCGTAAACAGCACGGGTCCAGACGATTGACCCGCCTTCAGCAGTCGCAAAGGGGAAGCGAGGGAATGAGCGTGGTGGATAGGAGTAGGAAGGCGGTTTTGCAAAGGTTTGCCCCTGTCTGTGCTCTGCTGGCGAGCGGCTTCCCGAGATGAAGATACTAAAAGCTGCACATAGCTTGTAAAACTGACAGTGCTCAACCCAAATGTAAGGAGCGTCTGTATAAAAGGCGAGAAGAAATGCGAATTTCTGATGTCGCGGAAGCGGCGGGTTGGGGAGAGCTCCGGATCGGCATTTCTGATTGGCCGCTTCTCGGGTGGACTACACACAAAGAAATATCTACGAACTACTAGTTGATTACTTGGGTGAATACTCCATTGTTCAAGTGTCAAATAAAGTGCATATACTTGCCTAGGTGCAAGGAAAGTGAAGAGGACTAAATACATACATTATCCAGCTGCCGGAAGTACCAATAAGGCACAAGAAAGTAAGGGGACATATGAGCGGGTCCGTATAAGGACAAGAAAATAGACGCCGCTTTGAAAAGGTGTAGATGAAGAAAGGAAAAGGAAAGGAAATAAATCAAAGAATTGCCTTACGTCTTCCAAATACCCTAGGAACGTAACAGGGTTGAAGACAACATAGACCGCAAGAGTGAAACGCCATGAGAAATAGAAAGTGAAAAAAAAACATTGAAACACTCCAAGTAATAAGCGGCAGGCCCTCGCTATACACAATCCGGTTTTCGACAGATCTCTCCAGAGAAACAACAGTATATCTTGCAGGATAAGAGTTCCCCCTCGGAGAGCGAATTGCTTGGATGTCAACAAGCAATGAACGGCCAAAGTATGTGCAAGCCACGGAGGGGGGCATGTTCGAGAAAAATAGGTATATGGAAAGGGAAGGAGATGAAAAAGAGGTTCGCCAAGATGCTCGTCATGCTTTTGGGTCGTCGAAGTGAAAGTTGAGTGGTGACGGGCGGAGATTGTCATATGTCAACGGCGAGTGGCGGGGATAATTATTCGCAAGTGAAGTTCGCCGCAATGTTCATTGACATTAGGAGTAATGTTCTCCCTTCTCCTTTAATCCACCCATCCGCTCAAGATCGAGGGACTGGAAGCGACCAGTGTCAGTGGTCTGGTACGGAGGCAGGTCCTCATGACACGGTTCAAGACCGATACTGCCAGCATCGCTGATGCGTACCACGACCATGCGGCCGGATTGGCGCTTGCCAGACGCATCCTCCTCTTCAGGGAAAGTAATGCGAATCTCGGGTACCGGACTGGGTGGGGGGCTGTCGGAGTTCTGCATCAAGCTTCGCTTTTCATCATACACGAGAACGGAGTCGGACTTGTTGGTGGTAATGGTTAAGCGTCGTTGATGCGAGGGGCTCTGGCCGTTGTGAACAGGGAGAATAGACTGTTTCTGGGCTTGACGCTTGCGACGGATGAGAAGAAGTCCACCAACCAAAGCGAGCGCGATCAAGATGAGCACCAGCAAGGCGATCAGCAGATCGACCATAGGACCGGAAAGACCATCATTGTTGTTGTTGTTGTTGTTGTTATTGTTATCACGAGCCACAATTCGGGGGATGATATTGATCATTTTGTCGATCGGGTTTGTCGGATGTCGATTGTCGATGGTTGATTGTTCGAGACGAAGGATCGAGACGTGTCGTGAAGTGTCGACAATGATCGACCAAGTTAAATTCCAAAGAGCGTCGCGGATATCATCCGGGGTTGTATAAAGAGATCGTAGGAATGAGCACTCGAAAACGTTAGTCGCGGACAGTCGGGGTCGAGGCTGGTCGGGAAAGAATGGAGGTCGTAGGAAAGGGAGTGCCTAATTCGACCGAAAAGAATGAATGGCAGCACAGCTGAAAGAGTGAAGCTGACACTGCAAAGAAAAGAATGGAGGGGAAGAGAGGGATGTGGTTAGAGAATGGAGGAGAGGAAAGGGGAAAAAGGAAAAGGGAGAGCGGTTAGGTTGCACTAGTGCGCACAAGCCTAGACCTGACTTTGCTTCTCCAGTCCAATTCTCTTTATTTTTGGATTTGGGTCTTTCCTGTTCGCCCTAGACTCATCAGGGTCTAGCTGGTCGAACGGGGCTCGTGTTTGTCCGTGATTATTACCTCGGTCATCCAATCGTAGGGCAATGGTTCCTGGGCGCGCGGCAGCGGTGCAGCGGGCGGCGCGTTCTCACTGGTCAATGGGAAATGATTGGATCCACCGAACTATGCCTTTTGTTTTGGTTCCTGTCCTGTGGCCCCCTGAACCATTACAGGCATGCCTAGAGACTATCAACTAGCTAGGTATGCGCATAAACTGGTATCGAGATCAATATCGAATATGGTTCCATCAGGCCTACCCTAACAGTGGACGCCTCTTATGGAAGATATTGGTATGTACAGTACAACTTACTCGCTACTAGTGGAACCTGAACGTATGTAAGCTGATGATGCAATCGGTAAAACAAGATTCGTGCACACGAGCAACGGTATATTAACTTAGGGTTCTAGATGTTGCAGACCTTTATTGTGGGTCACCTAGATAGAGTGAATCAAAATAAACATTCAGGGTCTCATACTCGGGACCAGTCAACAAGACTTGAAACAACATGAATGGACATGGCAGATTATGTGTCTCAGGTCCATTGAAACCCCCGTTTTAACTTTGCAAATGTTTACATTCAAAACGCTCGTTCATATCAAGGTTATTATCCCTGGGGTAGTTTCGTACATTAACTCCGCATCTATCTTGACCTGCTACCTAGCACCCATTCGCCCCAACCCCAGAAGGTTAGCGTGTCAACTGCTCATTATAGTAGTGAAAGGCAATTTCCAGGGCATGGATAAATCAATTATGCTTTTCTCACTTCCTTTGCTTGGATATGTCTTAGTTTCCCTGGTTTGAAGATTGTATGTTCAAGCCCCGGGGCAACGGTCGCATTATGGACCTCGGAGCTGAGGGTTCCGCCCATTATATATCGAGAGACCGAGTCTACCCCATAATCCCGGACTTAAATCTTACAGTGCCAAGGCGTCCCGGATTTGGGCGCAACTTCATGGCGTGGTCTTATTCAAGGCACCACTAGACTGAATTAGAACATTCTGACACATATCTGCCAAGTCGGCATGGCGTTCTGCTAAGGTCGCAAGATCCCCGGATACCCGCAGCCAGCGCATGAGTATTAACCCAGGTCTCGAATTGTGAATACTGTGTAAGTAATGTGACAATTCAAACACCTGGGTACTTCATGTTCTAAGGCTTGAGTATTTACAGTTGCTTAAACTTTTCTGTCTCAACTGAAGATTCTCTGTACACAGGCTTCTATAGAAAAGGTAAAGTGTCTAAGCTGCTGGACGGCACACAGACTCATCCGACCAGGGCATTGTTCCCTTCTCTGGTATAGTTGACCATCATATAGCCAATGACATTATCCAAATCCACCTGTTTCCAAAGGTTGGCTTTTTATATCCACCAGTAGACGTGCACGACTTCTGACCAAAGAGTTGAAGACCTGAATAAGCCTGACTTGGTTAGGCACCTAATCAGATAGATATATATTTGGCCCTGCCCAGATTACCCCAACCATCGACCTCAACATCCTATTGAGCATACAGTACAATGGACATATATATACCCAGCTGGATGCATCTGATCAAAATCATATGACATCAAAGTTGGTATGTTTGATGCCGGGGCTTGGCCAGGTGATGGTAAACAAAGAATTAAACCAACTGCATGCCCTACTTCCACCTGGGCCTTGGAAGGCACAAGTTCGAAAACCATACGCTCACCACTAATAGGTAATTCCCCGGGGCCACCGGCAGAGCCTTATAAACAATACCCTAGACCCTTGAATGTGATACATCACCATCCGTCGCGGGGGCGAATCGATAAATCAATAAGCTCAAACCATAAAAAAGAAACTAGCTGTCATGTAAGTAAAGCAAAACCTGGAAATGACCTACAGGACATGAAGCACTGCATCCCCCCACCCCGACTATTCACTCTATCTAAGTAACCAACCAGTCCCCTACCGCAAAACTCGCCAAAACACACGGTCGCCTCGGAGAAGAAGAGAGGGGTTCCCCACATGGAACCTCCTACGTAACTGTACAGGCAAGGCAAGCCGGACCCTCGAGTCAATACATTAGATCCGGGGAAGATCGAAGATTGCTGCGAGTGATAGTCTGACGGGCTTGTGTGCGACTCCTGTGCAAGGATTCGAATGTGCGCTTCCTTGCTAGACGAGGACTGTATTACTCTGACTCCGGTCATGTCTCGGGCTCGTTGGAAACCCGCCGAGGCGGAGTTTGAACTGGATGCCTTGTAACGGTGATTATTTACATGAAGGGCGAGAACTCGAGTTCTGCCTGGATTCACTAGGATTCCCGCTGGAATAATGGGCTCGGTAGAGTTATGATCCACGACCTTGTTCGAGATGAATTATGGGATAAGATCTCCAGGGCATCTTAGATCCAAGATGCGGAAGCAAGGAGTTTGGAACCGCGAGCCTACATTCATGCCCCAAGCGCAGTATTGATGATCGAGCACACTATTGTGAGACTCGCATATCATTGTCATTGTTTTCTAACTGGACTTTAGATTTGTATTTCAGTTAATCGTTTTATGTTTTCTTTTTCAAGTTTGGAGTTGTTGGATCCAGACTATTGATTTAGAGAACATTAGATCCATCAAGGGCGTCGATCCATGTCCTCCCCCCATTGAGTTTCCGACTGGGCGGAGATCAGGAGCCAACGAGACTTCAGGCCTGGAATGGGAAGGAGTCCATAGTTTGGTGGCGGTCCTTGGGATTTTGGCATTTTAGCTTGTTTTCTCAAGAATGTTCTGTTCCGTCCTTGACCGGCGACTCAGTAAATAATGAACTCGACTCCGATATAGAAGTCTGAAGAGCGTGATGGTCACGGTGTGTACCTTGCTCAGATCCAGGCTAGGGTCCTTTTAAGTGGATCCGATCGGAGTAACTTACGGGGGTTTATGTGATCAGTGATCCTATTATTATCCATATGGCCCCAATGCAGGGTTATACTTAACTACTCTCTATACATACTCGACGGTATGTAACAAGTGTATAGGTAGAACCCGGCTCTGTCGGTTGCCCAAAGGCTAACGTGGCCGATAGGCTCTGACGACCGTCCCAGACCATGGTTAGAGGGGTATCGGGTCGGGTACGGATAGAGGAAGTGGACAGGAACTGTTGCCCGAAGCAGAGTGACATCAGGCTTTCACGTAGATTTATAGATGGGGGAGGTATTGTCCTATTTAGTGAGTTTGCTTTCCGTGGCCATGTCAAATCTAGGCCATGGAGATGGCGGTCAGTGGGGATTAGGTGCAGCACCAACTCATTTAGGCTGTTTTTGTATTTGAAAAAGCATTGGAAATCAGAGAATCCAGAAGAAAGAAACATCCAGAAAGAAACCAGAATCTTAAACTATCATCAGCGTGATGAGTATACATATAATGGAGTGGAGAGGAAGAAGCTCGGAGAGATGAAGATCCAGTGATCGACTGTGACAATACCGTTACCCACAACAAACGCCCGAACAACTTTTGAGGGGCCAGAAGGGTACCTGTACCCACGTATCCTAGATGGTGGCGCCGCAAGTACCTTCTCCCATTGGCCCCGTTTCAAGGCGTCATCGCTGGGCCTGGTAATACGCGGACAATACAGGCGGCTGATCTGCTCATCTCATTCTTGACCATAACTAAAAAAGCATAAAAAGTGTTAATTCTTATCTATCAAGTTTCCCTGAAAACATTTCTTTTTTCTCGTTCTTCGTGTTACGTTTGTCAACTTCAATTTCTGTTTCTTTCTTCCTTCTCTCCTCCATCCCTCCCCTCTCTCTCGCCCTCAGACAGACACTCACCGCAAGAAAAAAAAAATCCGACCAGCTTTGGCTGTCATGCTGGCGCTTGTGTGACAGCTGGAGACTACATTAATGCCGTGCTTTGTCTCTCTTCCACATTCCCATCCATCGACCCACTAAATCCCGGATTATCCATCTTTTGCGCAACCGAGCGCATTCCAGCTGGATTATTCCTTTTTTCCCCCGAGTCGAAATCGCCCCCTCGCAAAATCGCAAACCTCCCATCCCTCCTCTATTTCCTCCACCCCTTGCGCAAATCCCATCCAGGGTCTTGCCCAAACACTCTTCCATTCTCGGGGATCTGCCTCTCCACAAGGCACATGAGGACGATCGGCAACCTGGGAGATTCCTGGAGCATGCACGGAGCAGAGTAACGTCGCGTACCGACCTCACTGTGATCCCCGCTGCAGCGACAAACGAAGGGAGAAAGGAATACCTGAGATTTTCCATCCTTCCAATTCTTTGTCGCCTTGCATCTACTTGCTCGGCCGTTCCCGCATTTCTTCCTTGACGTCCAACACTCTCGCCCTTCTTATCCTCCACCCCTTCTCTCGCCTTTTGAGTGCTTCACTTTCCTCCCCACCCTCCTCTGCTACCTGTACATGTCAAGGGCCCGTGGTTTGTGAAAACAGAAACAAGGGACTTCAGAAGTAATCGGTCTCTGCTTTTTTTTTCTCGTCTTTTTTCCGTGTCGCTCGTCGCGGAATCCCTACGCTTCCCCTCCTTTCGTGAGTGCTCCTCGCAACCCTATATGCCTTAGCTGGGGAGTTCGACCTAGGACCCGATCAAGATCCTACCATCCCCGCGGATAGTGATCCATTGCTAACAAGGGCACACGACATCAACAGTCTTTATATTCCTTCGTGTACGCCGTTTCTGGTGCCTGGTGCCCATCTGCAAATATCGGCCGACAATCACTCGGCTTCTGTGATTTAGTTTCGATTCGCTCGAACTTGCAAATAATCGCCCCGCCCGTTTGAGTACATACCTCAGTCGATCATTTCCCTGGGATGGCTTCTACCATGGCAGCGAATGCAACCAGTGTACACAACGTGAGTGGTGGGGACGACTTGGAGGAGAATGGACGGACATTGACAGCTCGGCAGGTACGATCCAACCGGGGTTCCAACATGGGTTCGTCCGGCATGAACAATGATCGCTCGCGTGGATCTCACAGCAACGGTGTCGGGAAAGGATTCGGTGGCAGCAAATCGAGCTGGAACAGCAACATCTGGGGAGACTCCAATCTCGGCAGTGGTTTTGATGGTACGTGCGATGAGGTTTATTCTTTCGGAATGACGCGCTATGAATCGGGGCTGATAATGGGTCTAGACCAACAAATCGGCGATGGTGGATTTGAAGCCAAGTCTGGCTCGGGTTCTCTCCTGTCGACGTCCGAGTCCGACGGCTGGGCGGGTCGCCCCAACCTTCCATGGAGCACAGTTAACACGCAACTGGCGATGAACCAGAACCGCGGCATGTCGACATCTCCAATTCAGACTCGCTCCAATGACCGGAGTGCCCCACCCATGAACGAATCGTCAGATGGATCATATTTCAACCTGCCTCGAACTTCGGGAATGACCAACTCGGCCAACACAGTCAGCCACCGACCGTATTTGAGTGCTGGATCCGAGGGTGTCTCTCCGTCTGGTGAGGGTATTACATTCGGTGGATTCCCTGCCCTGCGAAACGGCGATGGACGTCGACAGATGAGCACCACCGGTCTGGGTGGCAGCCCTGTGGGAGCTTCATTCCCTGTGAAGGCTGGATACAATGGCGCGATGGATGGACAAAGATCTGATGAAATGGCCTCTATGGGTATCTCATCGTTAGCCTCAGGGATTCAGGACGGCATTTCCCCACCTCAGACTCGCAGCGGACTTTCTCATATGCCTCACAATTCTGCTTCCTATGCTCAACGACCTGTGCATTCCTCCAACCCCTCTTTCTACTCCGACAACCACAGCATCGATGGTCGTTATGGAGGCGGCTCTATTGATTTATCCGCGGGATTTAGCAAGCTCCAGTTCAATGATGCTGGGTACGGCGCCCAAGGAAGCGCTCAGCGACCACCGTTTATGCCCCATGCCTCATTCGATGGATCTCTTCCTCGGGGCAAGTACCAGAACGATGATGGCTACCAGTCACTGGCTGGCTACGGCGGAGAAGGTGCAGACATGCATGTTTCATACCACCCACGCTCCCGTGGTGATAATGGCTCTATATCTCCCTCTGACTACGCACGAATGGATAGCCCGCTATACGCCGGCCTTGATATCACCTCTCAGTACCGTAACTCTGGTGGCCGCATGTCTGACAGCCAGGCTGCCGCTTTTGAGCGCCGACTGCGACTTCAAGAACAGGAATTGGCTCAAGCCCAGGGAGGCTCTGTTCCGCGCATGCAGATGCCCGCCTACGAATACGCCAACTACCAAAATGCTGCGCGCATTAATGCTCTTCAGGGATATTACCCCATGGCACAGCTTGGTGGAATCGGCGGGACAGCGGCTGTCGCTTCACGCGCGCAACGCGAGCAAGATCCCACCCAGGTGGTCCGCAGCCCCTTGCTTGAGGAATTCCGAGCAAACAGTAAGGGCAACAAGCGTTACGAGCTGAAGGACATCTACAATCACGTCGTTGAGTTCAGTGGTGACCAGCACGGTTCGCGGTTCATCCAGCAGAAGCTAGAGACCGCCAACAGTGATGAAAAGGAGCAAGTCTTCCGGGAGATCCAGCCTAATTGCTTGCAGCTGATGACCGATGTCTTCGGTAACTACGTTGTGCAAAAGCTGTTTGAGCACGGCAATCAGACACAGAAGAAGATTCTCGCCAACCAGATGCGGGGTCATGTCCTTGCCCTGTCCACTCAAATGTATGGCTGCCGAGTTGTGCAAAAGGCCCTCGAACACATCCTCACCGACCAGCAAGCTGCTATGGTCAAGGAGCTTGAAAGCCACGTTCTGAAGTGCGTTCGCGACCAGAACGGCAACCACGTCATTCAGAAGGCGATTGAGCGTGTCCCCTCGGAATACGTCCAGTTCATCATCAACGCTTTCCGCGGCCAGGTGAACCGACTTGCTGCGCACCCCTACGGATGCCGGGTCATCCAGAGGATGCTTGAGCACTGTGAGGAGGTTGACCGCCAGTCTATTCTTGCTGAGCTGCATGCTTGCACATCTAACCTCATCCCCGACCAGTTCGGTAACTACGTGATTCAACATGTCATTGAGAATGGCGACGAGGAAGATCGCAACCGCATGATCATCATTGTCATGTCACAGCTCTTGGCTTACTCCAAGCATAAGTTTGCCAGCAACGTTGTTGAGAAGAGCATTGAGTTTGGCGAGCCAAGCCAGGCCCATCACATCATTTCCACCCTCATCTCTCCCAATGACCGGGGAGAGAGCCCTCTTCTTGGCTTGATGCGAGACCAGTATGGCAACTATGTCATCCGTAAGCACCCCCCCCCCTACCCCATTCTGTTCCTTTCACCCATCCTAACTTTTCACAGAGAAAGTTCTCGGTCAGCTGAAGGGCGCTGAACGCGAGGCACTCATCGACCAGATCAAGCCACTCCTGAGTCAGCTGAAGAAATTCAGCTATGGAAAGCAGATCGTCGCTATCGAGAAGCTCATCTTCGACCCTAACTCCCCAGCCACTGGCCCCTTGTCTCACACCACTTCGGCCACTCCTCCCCACTCCCACAAGTCCTCTCCTCAGCCTTCCAAGCGCTCCATCCCCCCCATGGAGCAGCCTCGTGCCTTTGCCGGCACGGCCCCGCCAACCCCTCCCCCGACGGACAACCAGACTACCGTCGATGGCTCTCTTGAGTCAAAGGGGCTTGCTAAGAGCACTGTGACCTCGGTGTCCAGTCCCGAGACGGATAACACCGGTGTTTCTGTCTCGGTCGATGTCACCAGTGCTCACTAATTCGTTGCATAATTTACTTTGCTTGCCCACATAATTGTTCTAATGGCGATCTGTGAACCAAGTCATTTCTGCTTTATCTAATATGGGCGTATACATACAGGGGACCCGGCGGGATATATGAGTTACCAAACGTCTATGTGTTTACCCTTTACCATGGCTTGATGGCGCAAGAATAGGGCCTCGTTGTTTATCTTTTCTCATGGTGATCTCGGACCAGTCATTCTTCTGTTCCTTCATTTCTCTCTTTTTCTTGTGTTTCCTTGACATGTTTTTCACCTGTTTATTTTTTCTTCTTTGTGATGGTGTTGTCCCTCCCCTCCCACCTATCTCATTGTCACTCTCACCGTCAATGGGTTCGTGGGTCTGAGGATCCACCCCCAGGGGAACTCGGCGTCTGTGTGTTTTTATGGGGGCATCGGATATTCGCTCTTCAACGATCTTCAGCATATGACATGGGAAAATCGAATCGGTTCGGAATGGAAATACGGGAGAGAAACAACCTCTTTGCATGGCACGGTCCCTTCTTGTTTTTGTTGTCCTTTTGTTTATTTCTACTTTTTTTTTTTCAAGGTCTATTATTTCATGTCTCCCCGTTCGAGGTCATCTTTATTTGAGACGCACCACATATCTGTTGTGGGATTTGCTATCTATCTATGTTTGTGAGGCGTACAGTTTACACTTAGTGAAACGTGTTGCTTATGTCTGCACTGATATGTTGATACTTTGCTTATGGCTGATGTACCCAATATAAACAAATTTGACGGCCATTATCTTTCGATTCCTCCTGTCACCGGAGTAGAGTCCTTGAATATCCATAGAACAGGCGCGATAACATCACGTGACCGATAAGCTCTATCAAATGCGCTCCAACCGCAATCTTTCTCTTCAGCTTCACGTACCTCAACCGCGGCTACAATTTTGCTTCAAGTTGGCAGGGAAGCGGAGCAAATACAATCAAACTCAACACACACATTTCATCCGCAATACACCAAACGCCTAGGCGCATCAGGACAACCGGTCCGCCGAGCTTGAAAGCAACCACTCAACTTCCCCAATTACAAAACCCGACATACACTCCCAAACATCGATTACATATACCTCCAACCTCCAGACAAATTCCCGATCACCGGTCTACATCATGTCCTCTAACGTCGGTCTATCCACACCCCGCGGAAGCGGTACATCAGGCTACGTTCAACGCAACAACGCCTTCATCAAGCCCCGCAGCACAGGCTCCGGCGCCCCCTACCCACCCCTCTCCGGCGCAAATGGCAGCGGCCCAGACCACGGCTTTAAGCAACGCCTACCAGACAAGCAGATTCTCGAACATGACCGACGCCGCGCAATTGAGGTAAAGGTGATGGAAGAGCGCGAGCGACTCGAAGAAGAGAATGAACGTATCGAGGAGGAAGAGGCTAGCGCTAAAAAGAAGGGAGCCAATAAGAAGACCGTGGATGAGGATAAAGAAGAGGGCGAGGAAGATGCAGAGAATGATGATGCTCCGCGCGTGCTTTCCGAGGAGGAGATTGATGAGCGGTGTGAGGTTTTGCGCCAGAAGCTTCTTAAGGAGATGGAAGAGGATGTTACTGGGAGGGATCGGCCGGGTCCGATCCGGGGTGGGAGGAAATGGGATGGTGGCTCGGGATCTGGCTCAAAGGATCGGAGGATTAAGTCTTATCAGGTTCATGAGCTTGCCGAGGCTAAGATCGAGGAGAGTGAGAGGTTGCGGAGGGCGTTGGGGATTCGGGAGGATAGGGAGACGGGGGCTATTAGTAGTACCAGGGAGAGGCGGCCGAGGGATTCGCGGGATTGATTAGATCGATCTATATGATTGTCATGGTCTTAGTCAATGGGCGTTGGCGTTATTGAAAGCTTGGGATATCTGTAAATGGCTTCATTTTACAAGTGCAATGCAAAAGATACAAGATGCAACCAATGCGCGTTGGATATCATAATCTCGTCTATACAAAATATCTTCACAGAAAACCTAGATCAACCCACAAACTTTTCAATAACCCATCCCTCCTTCGGGTCTTTCTTCTGCACAACCTTCTTCGCCGGCAAAGGCCACCCAGTGCCACCCGCATCTCCAACCAACGAGGGAATAACCCAGCAAGCTCTACGCTGCGGGATACCCTCCAAAGTCTCCGTCTTCCCAATCGGCTTGCCATAATCAATAAGCGGGGTATCATGTGCCAACGCAGAAAGCTGCAATCCACTCGGAGTGACAAGCGGGAACATTCTGATCTTAGGCGCTTGGTCCGAGACTACACTTGCGGAAGACTGCTGGAGATGTGAGTAGATGATATACTGCGGCATCTCCTTAGGCGAAAGCTTCGACATGATAGAAGATGGGTGAATGAAGACAGCGCGCTGGGCGAGATCATCCATTGGACCCTCCCTCGACCGGAAGAGTGTTAGGTAAGGGACATCGATTGCACGACGGGGAGCACGAGGGTTCTCAGGTGGTACTGGGGCGAGATCAGCGCGGATAGCGACATGATCGATGAAACCGGCCGTGACGATCTGTTTCAGGGCCTTGACTTGCTTAACCGACGGCTCGGGAAGACGAGCTTCGTAAGCGTTGACTAGGCCTGGGTTGTTTGCGCGCACGATGTCGGTCAGCTGGCGACGGAGCTGGGTCGCTTCTTTGAAGGCTTTTGCGCGGAGGAACATCTGTTCGCTGAAGGCTTCGCCGTCGGAGGCGTAGGCGTAGGCGCAGATTGCCGAGAGGAACTTAAGGGCGTCGGATGTGTCGTCGTGTTTGCTGAGTAGGCGTTGAACGCGGTTATAGTTCTTTACGCGCTGCTCGCGCTCTGTATCCTCTATCCGGTCTAGGTTTGTGTAGACTGGTCTGTTGTCGTCGTCGCTGTCGCTGTCGTCATCCTTTGGCTTGGGCTTCGGGTCGAAGGCTGTAGGGTCGACTTCGTTTTGGGAGACGAATAGGTCACCGACTGCGAGGGCAGATACTAGGGCGATGACGTATGGCATGCAGCCGTGTTGGTGGCCGATGTATAGCATTTTGCCGAATCGGGGGGAGAGAGGGTATGTTGCGAGACGGCGACCGATTTGTGTGACTTGGCCGTCTGGAGAGAGGGCACCGAGATTCCTGAGAAGCTTCTCTGCCTTGATGAGGCCTTGGCGGCTTGGTGGTGTGGGGAATGGGAAGTTGATCACATTGTGTAGACCCATGCTCTTCATCTGGAGAACGACTCCTTCGATGGGAGTGCGCAGAATCTCGGGGGCTGTGTATTCTGCGAAGTCGGCTTCGTATACGGCTGAAGAGTACAGACGATAGCAGTGACCGGGGCCTGTTCGACCGGCACGACCGGATCTTTGGCTTGCACTGGCTTTGCTGATCCAGCCAACCTGGAAGCTTTGAACACCGGTGAACAAATCGAATTGCTTGTCCTTAGCTCGACCACAGTCGAAAACATACTTGATACCAGGGATTGTGAGAGATGTCTCAGCAACGTTAGTTGCGAGAATGATGAGACGTGAACCGTCTGGTGGTGGTTCAAAGACCTTCATCTGCTCTTTTGTGGGAAGCTGCGAGTATAGGGGCAAGACGTGAACCTTGGTACCTGACTCCATGGCATCCTCACCAAGGTCGAAGCCCTCGTCATCCTCAGGATCGTCCAGCCCAGTGATCTCCAGATCACTGTCATCGTCATAACCATTGTCGTGCATTTCGGTACCACCAAGTTCCAGGTCTTCTGCCTCCAAGGGTGCATCGTTAGCTGTAAACTGCACCTTGGCTTGTGTGGTATCCAATCGCTCGGTAGGTTTGAAGGCCTGCTTCAGTCGCTTGGACAGTTGACGAATCTCATTTTGTCCAGTCAAGAAAACGAGCATTCCACCCGGTGGGAGTTTGCGATGGCCTCGCGAGACTTTACGGAAAGCCTCCTCGACATAATCACGGTGTGTACGACGGGCAAAGTGCACAGTGACAGGGTATTGCCGACCTTCTGCCTGAACCAGAGGAGGAGGTCCTTGGCGGAAAAGGCTGGCATTCTCAGTGAAATCCGAAATTCGAAGAGTGGCAGACATGATGACGACCTTCAGCGGTGTGATGGTCGGATCTTCCTCGCTCATTGACTTGCGCAAGTCCACAATACGGCTAACCATTCCGATGAGGATATCAGTGTTCACACTCCGCTCGTGCGCTTCATCAATGATGATCACGGAGTATTTGCGAAGAGAAAAGTCATCCGCGATCTCACGGAGAAGAATACCATCAGTCATGAACTTGATGGCCGTGTTTTTAGATACGGTTGTCTCGAACCGAATTTGATACGAAACTTTATCCGAATACTGTCCAAGTTCCTGGGCGACACGATTCGCCATACTGACGGCGGCGACTCGGCGAGGCTGAGTTACACCAATTAGACCTGGGTTGGGACTATCTGGATTACCGAAGCCGGATTCAAAGAGGAATTGGGGAAGCTGGGTTGTTTTTCCGGAACCAGTAGCACCCCAGATGACAATGGTTGAGTTGTTGTGGATTGCCTCCATGATCTTCTGCTCTTCACCGACCACCGGCAGACCCATACGTGCAGTTTGAATCTCTTCTGAACGTTCCACAGCGACGCTGAAGGCCTTTCGGTCAGGATTGTTATAGGTCATTGCAAGCTCTGCTGGAAGAGGATCCTCGTCATCGACAGTATTCCGTGGCTCTTTTCTGGGGGGAGCAAATGCCTGTTGCGCTTGATCGTGGATAATTGGGCCGTCAGTTGGCTTAAAGCCAACGGCCTCATTGATCTGTTGTATAGCCCATGACTTGAAGGCGGATTCCCGAGGCCGAATCTTCTTCTCAGGTGATTCATCCTCATCCTCATCATCGTCTTCATCTTCGTCATCATCCTCGTCGTCCGAACCCTCAGAGGACTCGTCTTCGTCATCATCCTCGTCCATCTCAGAATCCTCCTCATCATCAGAGCCAAATCCTTCCCATTCGACCTCTTTCACTGGTTCAGGTGCAGGTGCAGGAGCAGATTTGGCAGAGCGCTTCCGTTTCTTGATGATTGGGAATCCATCAGGTCCAAGATCGAGAGGACGCTTCAATCCACTTCCGGTAGGGGCTAGGGGTTGTTGAGGCTTTGGCGCATTCACCGGATCTGTCGCAGGATCGGAGGCCTTGAGATCGGCATCGGAGTCGTCGGAATCATATCCAGAGAAATCTTGCGCTTGCGCTTTGCCAGCCTTGCTAGCTTTGCCAGCCTTGCCAGCTTTATCAACCTTGACCACTGGGATGTTGTCTCGTTCCGGTCGCTTGCGCTGCCCCAATTCCCTTGAGCTTTGAAGGCCAGAAGTATTCGCATTCGCATTCGCTTTGGCGAGTTTCTTGATGAGTTCGAGGTTCTCTTCTTTCTTCAATTTATTTTCCTTTCGGGATGTTAGCGGATGCGGTCAAAAGCTTCAGCAATTTCACATACAATGTACTTATCCAAGCGCTTTTGCTTCTTCGAAGACACATTGGTATGTTGCTCTCGTAGTTCAGCACGTAATTTCTCCCTCTTTGCTTCCTTCTCATCTTTGGAGACGGGCGCTAGCTCCGCGACATTGGTGTCCACCAACTGATCAGGCTCTTGTTGCCGGTGCTTCTGCTTTCGCAGGCGTGGAACAAACTTGGGCGGCATATTTACCGATCCTGTCTCTAGGTCAGAGACAACAATCAGGTAATGTGTTTAGTCGAGCTATCGCTCGTTCTCATGAAAAAAAAATGAGGACGGTCAATGGGCGGTGTGGTAATGCCCGACAATGGTGTGGGGCGGGACTGACCGCCTCGGAGGGAGCAAAGCATCAACACGCAACGACTTCCTTGTACTGCAATACTAAGACCGAATCACCATGGCTTCTGTTGAGAGCGTACTGCAAAATTCTGAGAATCTACCATTTCCAGCCCCCACCAAACAAGTGGCGGGATTGGTTGATGGGGTCAAGACTGATGTCATGGTCATGAACTTCAGCGATAAGATCATGGTTACCATTTCCCAAGAGGGCCGACTGGCACACTGGGTTTGTCCATAAGTACCGGCATTGTCTGCGCAATACTAACAATTCTACAGCTACATGTACCACTCGGGAACCCAAATCCCGGGACTGATGGCATGCATACGTTTTCGGACGGTGCAGACGACGGTCTGTTACCCCTCAGTGGATTGACAGCAACTTCTCTACTTGGAGGTCATGCGCCAGGCCAAGATACCGTTGGCCAGCTTCTAGCTCGTCAAATTGGAACTGCTATTGCCACCAAATCCCCCGCTGAGCAGCGATTGCTCATCGTTGGCTTAGGACTAGGCAAGACGGGCTCCGATCGTGATTCCTTTTTCGCAATTATCGACCTTGTCCTGCAATGCATTTGATGGTGCAGTCCTTGAAAACGTTGCCTTGTCGACTCCATACAGCTCACGAGGCAAATGCCGATCCGTTCTTTCTTCGATACATACGAGCTCCCTAAATCCGTCTGCGCTTGCTACGTGATTACGAATCCTTCAAGGATTACAAGTTGATACCCATAACTCAATTGAGAGGACGTGGCCCTCTCTGTGACATGTCAGACTAGAGAAATCTGGGGTTCTGTTTTGCTTCAATCCGATCGAATCTCCTTGTAGAGGATGCGGGGTTAAGCGGGGAAAGTGGAATGGCATCACCATGGATTCTAGGCCTAGAATCTACTGAGAGTGTTATCTTGGAGCTGCCAATTACAATCAGACTGGATTGGAGCTGATCCTGCCCAGAGAAATGTGCATTGGCGTCGGCAGCTACCTTCAATTTTCGGCCGAACGCCGCTGTGGGGAAAAAGCTAGACTATGTGGGGCTGGGGCTGGAGTGCATCTTGACATTAATACATACTCAAACCAATCCAACCCCACCGAGGGAGACTGCACAGAATGTTTCCAGACACAATGTTAGCGTAAGTGAATTATGAAAGTATCGGTGGATTTCTTAGCACTGGTATTTGCCCTGGTGCTTCTTGTCGCGGTCTTTTCTCGTACACCGTGTCGTACTTCATTCATGCTGCTTATTTTACTGAAATCCCACCTAAGCCCAATATCAATAACAGATAGTACCCCACACCGGGAGATCTCCCCACAGAAGGCGGGGAACCTTGGATAGGACCTAGGAGATTATAGCAGATGACTGGCTGAATAGAACCCTGCACCAGTGCCTGCATGTACCATGCGGGTTACAGCCATGTCTATGTTTACCCACCAATAAAATAGGCCAAAGCCGAGTCGAATACATAAGTCGACTTGCAGTTAATCCCTTAACTCAGTAACACCCCCGGAACTGAGCAGCCGAAAACTCAATTTCCCCAAGAAGTAGGCTCGGCCTAGTGTCCGTTGTGTTGTAGTATATTCCAAGGTTGAAGCCGTGGAGATGACAAGGTTGAAACTTGGAAACAAACCTGGAACTCAAAACTCGGGTTAATGCCTGTAAATACAGCTAAGAAAGTCCTTCTGACATGCCGATCACACATGAGTCTCGTATCATTATGGAACTGTGTGCTGCTAAAGTGGTTCCCTAGGCACCCGTGGGAAGATTAGCCCGAGTGCCTCATATTTCACCATCAATTATAGTTTCTGTAAGTCTATCGTGCATCTTTATTATTGCCTGGAAGAGCATCTGACATAAAGCAAATCCCGGTCGATTAGGCTTTAGAGAGAATGGGGTCCAATGGCCAACGCAGATGTAGACCCCACATCAAGCATGGTAGGATGTACTTGTGTAGATATTCACATCAGTGGATTGAGCTAAACGCGGCTTGACTTGGAATATCCGGTTTTGGCCATGAATAGAGAGAGTAAAGAACAAACAAAGAACGCATACACCTGGAGTGACTAGGATCATTAGCAAGGCCATTGTGACCATAGGAAGTAGGAAAAGCAGCTTAATTTAAGATGGATTGGTCTCGGAGAGTACATTTATTGACCATTGTTATTGACCATTGTTATCATCAAGTCATTTGAAAGGATACCTCGCAGGCCCAGATAAGTTTATTACCACGCCAAGAAGCACCAGTAGTCAACCTAGAGCCTTCGTAATGCACCACGTATTTTGGCCAAGTTTGTCCCTCATTTTGCACCTCATTATAGATTATAAATCACCCCCGCGTGCGGGGTCTGGCGAAAAAGAAGTTGGGGATTGATCGAGTTTGCCAAAAGTACATGAAGGTACCAGTCCGGGGTAGCACAGGCACAGAGCTCACAAAACATATAAAAGGCTTCAGATAGCCCCATCAAAATAATTAACCAGCTCAATTGTTGACTCGCTATTGGCACCGAGCTGTCGATATCTGGAGTTATGACTATCCCGGACGAAGTTGATATTATCATTTGCGGTGGCGGCAGCGCAGGATGTGTTCCTGCTGGCCGCCTCGCAAACCTCGACCACAACCTTTCCGTTCTTCTGATTGAAGGGGGAGAGGACAACCTCAACAATCCATGGTATGTTTCGAGAACCAATTATTACGGGCTCACATTGCTAACAAGATTAGGGTCTATCGCCCAGGAATCTACCCCGTCAATATGAAACTTGATTCTAAGACGGCATCGTTTTATCACTCGCGCCCCTCGGAGCATTTAGATGGGCGCAAAGCTATCGTGCCATGTGCAAATATCCTTGGCGGGGGTAGCTCTATCAACTTCATGGTATGATGCTTATCCCAAAAGAATCTGTTGATGCATGCTAACTTTGCCAAGATGTATACCAGAGCGTCAGCCTCTGATTACGATGACTTTCAAGCTAAGGGCTGGAAAACCGAGGAATTGCTTCCCCTTATGAAGAAGTATGAGACGTACCAGCGTGCTTCTAATAACCGCGGCCTGCATGGGTTTGGTGGTCCAATCAAGGTATCATTTGGAAACTACACCTATCCCATCGCGCAGGACTTTCTGCGGGCTACTGAGTCCCAAGGCATTCCAATCACCGATGACCTTCAGGACTTGACGACTGGGTATGTCAATGAAGTACCCCATTACTTGATGAAATGCTAATTGGGGGATTTTGTCTCAGTCATGGAGCTGAGCATTGGTTAAAGTGGATCAACCGTGACACAGGTAAATCCGAAAGCTTTCAAAGTTCGTTTTTATTTCTTCCTAACAAATCTGACATATCTGGAAATAGGTCGACGAAGTGATGCAGCACATGCTTACGTTCACAGCACCAGAGCTAAGCACTCGAACCTGCACTTGAAGTGCAACACCAAAGTGGACAGAATCATTATCGAAGACGGCCGCGCCGTAGGAGTTGTGACCATGTCCACCAAGCCTCTAGATGGCGGAGAACCAGTCCGCAGAATATTCCGAGCACGAAAGCAAATTATCCTCAGTTGTGGCACTCTCAGCTCTCCACTTGTCCTCCAGCGATCGGGCGTCGGTGACCCAGCAAAGCTACGCCGAGCGGGCGTCAAGCCCCTAGTGAATCTTCCCGGAGTCGGACAGAACTTCCAGGATCATTACCTATTCTTCTCTGGCTACCGAGCAAAACCCGAGGTCGAATCTTTTGATGACTTCCTTCGAGGAGACCCAGCTGTTCAGAAGAAAGTATTTGAGGAATGGAATCTAAAGGGAACGGGGCCCTTAGCCACGAATGGTATTGAGGCCGGTGTTAAGATCCGTCCGACAGAGGAAGAGTTGAACGAGATGAAAAAGTGGCCGACGCCTGAATTTGGAAGTGGATGGGATTCCTACTTCAAAAACAAGCCTGATAAGCCTGTTATGCATTATGCGGTCATCTCTGGATGGTTCGGTGACCATATGCTTATGCCACCGGGCAAGTTCTTCACCATGTTCCATTTCCTGGTGAGATCTCCACCAAGATTAATGTGGCGTGAATATACTGACTAGAATGATAGGAATACCCGTTCTCGCGCGGCTCTACTCATATCAAGTCTGCTGACCCATATGAGGAGCCCGACTTTGATACAGGTTTCATGAGTGATAAGCGGGATATGGCTCCTATGGTCTGGGGTTATATCAAATCTCGTGAGACTGCTCGACGCATGGGAGCATATGCTGGTGAAGTGACCTCGATGCACCCTCATTTCGCCTACAACTCTCCGGCCCGGGCGCTCGATCTGGATCTTGCGACCACGAAGGCTTACGCTGGCCCAAATCATATCTCAGCTGGCATTCAACATGGTAAGATACTCCTGAGCTTGCTATATGACTCCATTAATTCAGTGAGACTAATGCTCAGAACACAGGGTCCTGGTCGGAGCCCTTGAAGCCAGGTCAACCCGCTTCAGTTTCAAGCTTGAACTCGAGCAGACATGAGGCCAGGGACCCCATTGAGTATACCAAGGAGGATATCGAGCACATTGAGACGTGGGGTACGTTTAATCGAATAATTCACATCTCCTTGTTGTATATTCGCTCACAATTGCAGTTAAACGCCATGTTGAGACTACTTGGCACTCCCTCGGAACCTGCAGCATGGCTCCACGCGAGGGCAGCTCCATTGCGAAGCATGGAGGTGTTGTCGATGAACGACTAAATGTCCATGGAGTCAAAGGACTCAAGGTTTGTGACTTGTCTATCTGTCCAGACAACGTCGGCTGCAATACCTTCAGTGTAAGTTATTTATCTTTCTTTATTCTGAGGAACTTGAACCTGACATTGGGCAATAGACTGCTCTGCTCATTGGCGAGAAATGCGCTATGTTGGTTGCAGAGGACTTAGGCTACTCCGGCGATGCCTTGAAGATGGAGGTGCCTACCTATCATGCACCGGGTGAATTCGCCAACCTCTCGAGACTGTAAAGGCATATCACGAGGTCTCAAGTCTATCGCAAGCTTTCTTCGAATTTAATTTCAATTCTTTTATGAGAGACAGTAAATAGCAAACATGTTCCAGCAGAATGTATAGCCTGAATTAGGTATCCCGATCGGACTCGGCATTTCGCGTGTTATATCCTTGGCAGTGTAGATCCGGAAGATTTGAAAACAAGCTTACGGGCTTCCAAGATCGCGGGCATTAAGTCTTACGTAGGGAAGTGGAAATTGCCACCAACATTCGAACGCATGAAGCTCTACTGCGCCCAAGTGGAATCGTTGCGACCATAAACATATTTTGAGTTCTTGGATTTAGTCCGAAACCTTGGAAAAATAAACGAGACCAATGGAACACATGCATAAATTATGTAGTGAAACGGGAATGCGTATGCAAGACAGCAAAATGGAGAAAGGAAAAAGAAAACAGTAACGATCTACAAAATGAAGTCATCGCAGAGTATGAGGCTGAGGTCGGCGTTCACATGGGAGTCAACCCGCACAAGGTTCCACTAGTCAACTAGTCAGTGGAGAATGATATCATCAAAACACAATCAAACTCCCCCGCTGTTGAAAATCTTGTCGGATTATTTAACTTGTTTATCTCCTACAGACTAACCCACAACTAGCCTCTACTGCCCTGCGGAAGTCGTACACTACAAAACATCAACATGCATTCGGGCTACAACAGAGATTACTATTATCCCAACGAACCCGAGTCGTACCGTGACTCGAGGAACGCGCTTCAGCACAGCCGGGACCACGGCCATCGTCATGGTAGTTCACACAGCCATAGCCATCACGGACATGATGACCACAAAAGCTCACACTCACACTCACATCACCGCAAGAGCTCTAAGAATCGCAACCCTCACCACGATCGCCATCTCGCCGAAGGAGCGGCAGTTGCTGCGGCAGTTGCTGAGGCCATCCACCATCACCGGAAGAAGGAGGGCGAGGACGTGAGTTCTGGTTTTGGTCATATTGTTCGCACTGTGGGCGCTGGTGCGCTTGGAGCTGTGGCAGCCAATGAGATTGAGCGAGCACATGATTCGCATCGCAGAAAAAAAGACCATTCATCGAGCAGACACCATGATTATGGTCATGGTCACGGTCACGGTCACGATAATGGACATCATAGACACCATAAATGGTAAGGGTTGATTCTGCTCTCTTGTGCAAATGAGGCTGGACACAACTCTACAACTCGACGACATGAGAACTGTGATGTTAGAAGTACATCGGATTACAACTGCGGAGAGGTTTTACGTGAAGAATATAATGTGTGGTGCAAGGAAGGTTTATGTATCTCGAATAATGAAGGAACGATTCAATGACTACCATTACTATCCAACTCATCCATAAAAGGAAATAGACACCTAAAAGTACAATCAAGGTGGCGTATAGGAACCAGTAAAAAGACACCTGAAGTAGACCGGAATATATTCGAAACACCCAATCTAACACGACAAGGCCATAGTTATGCAGGTACCCTCAAGTGCCGACCATCATGTGCAAGGTCGCTCGAGCTAAGAAACCTTCAGAGTAACTACATCTGGCTGCATTCGGCAGCTCACATATTGTATTTACCCCTATGCTCAATTGGCATCTCAGTTTGCCAGCCACACGTCTTGCTCCCGACCATATCCAAATGGAATCCACGAATCATTAAAATACTGTTGAAGAACAGTTTGCGTGTAGTTCATATCATCAACACAATAACCACCCCCAGTAGGCCCGATATGCGCACAATGAACATCAGGCCTGTACTGTACCATATGATCATGAACCTCCCGACACAAAAGTGTATTCCGACCCAGTTCATAACTCTTTCCAAACCGAGTCTTCTGAGTTAGATAGTCATAGCAACTCAGACCATCTGCAGGATATTGCTGATTATCTCCAGTACAATGCGCATCATGAGTTTTACAAATATCCTTAGCAAGGATATCAGTAACGATTGAAACGGCACCGGCTGAAGTGGTATTGTATTTAGTCGCCGTCGAATCGAGCAAGAAATTCAAGAGATAGTCAAACCAGCGGAATGTGGCATCGTACTGCGCGATTTTGCCATCTTCGTTGAATTCGATCCAGGTGTCAATTGTCACGGGGATCGTCACGCCGAATGTGGTGGCGTTGAAGGTGACGACGGTTGTTGCTGAGGCAATGTTGTCGTTTGCTGCAAATTGGGTGATACTGTAATCAATTGGAATGCCCACAAGACTGACAGCCGTTGCATCTGCGAACAGGCCAAAGATATATTCGCGGTTTAATTCGTCGCCATCGAATGTGCGGGTGATGTCGACGCGTCCTTGGACCTTGATTTGATTATGAGATTAGAATTATACATGCAATTCATCATTCGTCTGACTCGAGCCTTACATCGGATGCGAAGATGGTGGATGCGTTCCCTTGGATCTGAATTTTGTTTGCAGGATATAGAAAAGCGTCCCAGAAGGTCTTCTCAAGGTTCCATAGTTGTTTATAGGTGAATGTTGAGTTCGAGGGCTTCGATTGGGAGTTCCGGGCCGATTCAGCACCACTCACGAAAAGTGCGGACAGAATCGTTACCAGGAAGGGGTTTGGAAAAAGCATAGTGAGATGCCGGTCAGACTTTAATCTCAAGAAAACATTAAATCGGATCTCGAGATGCTTTATATTTAGTCAACTATTTTCGCCCCGACAAGGAAGTCATATATTTAAAAAACGCAGCCATGTGGCCAAACACCCA
Organism: Penicillium longicatenatum; assembly: GCF_028827895.1. Lineage (NCBI taxonomy): Eukaryota > Fungi > Ascomycota > Eurotiomycetes > Eurotiales > Aspergillaceae > Penicillium > Penicillium longicatenatum. Next base: position 850,764 of record NW_026643117.1, on the reverse strand, counting down.
CGTTATATACGTTGGCTGGCGATATTATACATTAACCAGGCACTCTACGAGGTAACCCTGCTACAGTTCGATCAAGGGAGACACACAGCAACTATTTGACGCCCCCATGCGGTAGACGAGAGGAATTAGAGTGATGATTGGCTTGGATCCTGATCTTGGATGGGAATATCGAGATCGATGGTCGAGAATCAAACTCCGTCCAAGGTCGGCCTCGTGTAAAACTAGCCAAAGATTGGAAGATCAGTGAACTTCTTTGCAGATTCGCCCCCCATTTTCCGCCCTATTGAAAAGTCTTGGCGGACCTTGGCGATCCTATCGATGGTGGCCTGGATATACATGTTTCTGATTGGCTGCTCATGAGCCTGTTCATTCCAGCCCCTTGCTGACCATAATGGAAGATATGTTGTTACTTCTCGATCCCCACCCATTGAGCTTTTCAAATGAGGGGGCTGACTAGTGTTCACAGCAAGGGGAAAGCGTAAGCTGCTTTTTGTTTTGTCCAGATTGCCCGCCGCCTGATTACTATTCCAGAGCTTGTTATCGTTCCTTCAAGACCTTCAGCTCAATATTAGATTGCTAACCCGAGACTATGACTCCTCAGTTCATGAGTCAGAACCTCAGTGAGTCATTTAATACTATCGAGGTCTTCCTTCGTTCCTGAAGCGCTTAGCGTGGTTGGCCCAGGGCCAATAGAATGGGTTCGGTCGTTCGGTCATCCACTGTCCCCGAGCCGGACTCCGTTGAGGCATCAAGCAAGCGGCCCCAACCCCGGCCCGCCTATCAAAGCGAGGGCTTGGCAGAGCTGGTGGTCCGTGGGAGGTTTACATTGAATGTTAGATATAAAGTTGCACTTCTAGAGTGTATACAGTAGATTATCAAAAATTTTCCTTTGTTCCAGGCGATTTCCTTTTCACCCTCAATCATGTCCAAGTTGATTACTGTTTTTGGAGCCACTGGAAACCAGGGTGGCTCTGTTATCCGCACTATTCTTGCGGATTCATGCCTGTCCAAAGAGTTCCGTATCAGGGGGGTCACCCGCGATGTGAACAAGGATTCTTCGAAAGCGTTGACTGCTCAAGGAGTTGAAGTTGTTCAGGTATGCTTTGTGCTAATCTTGAAAAGACCTACCTCATCCCCAAGAAGCTGACCCGAGCTGTTCTTAGGGCGACATGTCGTCCCCCGAAGACATGAAGAGAGTTGTGCAGGGCTCAGATATTGTGTTTCTCGTCACCAATTTCTGGGAACATCAGTCGGCCGAGCCAGAGATTGCTCAGGGCAAGACCGTTGCAGATGCTTGTAAAGCAGAGGGCGTGAGGCATCTGATCTTCTCGTCTTTGATTGATGTAACCAAAGAGTCCAACGGCCGCCTTGTTCACGTTACGCATTTCGATGGAAAAGCAGAGATTGAGCGATATATTAGACAAATTGGCCTTTCAGCTTCCTTTGTCATGCCTGGGATCTTTACAACTGAATTGTTCAACTTGATTCACAAGCAGGAGGATGGCTCTTGTATTCTTGCAACGCCCACATCGACTCAATCGCCTGCACCTTTCATTGACATTGTTGCCGATATGGGTAAAACTCTCCCATGTCTTAATACGTGTATTTCTTCATCATTAACTAACTGATCTTGTAGGTAAATTTGTTTGTGCGGCCATGTTGAATCAGTCCGACTCAGGTCAGAACACCATTTGTGCCTCCAGCGATTATTATAAGTGGGATGATATCCCTTCGCACTTTGAAGCAGCGACTGGGAAGAAATTGATGGTCGTGACTGTTCCAGGTGAAGTATTCAAATCATTCCTACCTGGGCTGTCCCCTGAGATGAAGGAAGAGATCTACGAGAACTTGATGCTCCTTGAGGATCCTGGATATTATGCCGGTGCCGATTTGACTTCGAGTTTGAACCTCTTGTCTGAAAAGCCTGTGGGATTGACTGAATTCTTTACGCTGAACAAGGACAGATGGTGAATAGAATGAGCTCATCCGACATGTCTGTTCCTTATCTCGGGTGGCACAATGGATTCATTTACGAAAGTCTATAATGCATGAATTTTTCAGAGTCTTGCCTCACCCCACTCTTGCCCAGCTCCAAGGTTACATTCGCTATTGATACCGCATACTTCTATATTCTTCATTCGGACAAGATACCCTGCTAATACGTAGCGACTGCGTCAAAGGGAGGCTAGCAAATGCATTCCTCTAACCTTGGAAAGAGTGACGTGTTTCGTCAGCGGCTTGGTCTTGTGACCGTTTGCGCTCAAATAGAGTACATAGTAACACAGAGTTCAGACACACGATGGTAAAGACTTCAGCTGTCTCACACTTACCGCAACGGCTGAAGAAGAGATCATTGAATCCCACATCATGGTCAACCCTTCTTGCATGATCCCGGGAACAGGTCTGCTCACTATCCGTGGGTCGATACTGTGTCTAAGATTATTGCCCGTGAGGTGGGTCTCGAGTTCTTGAATCCATCCCTTACCTCATCTCAACATCAAATACGTGTCTAGGACATCCGTCAGTTCATTAACGCCAATCAACCACCTAGACCTGTCTTCATTTCAGGTCTTCTGTACCAACGTGAAGCTTAGCGGGAAAATTCCGCCAGATGTGCAACAGTTCAGCATTATTTATTGAAAGACCAACCACTCTAGGTCTTTCATCAATGTATTAGTAACACCCCAAAGGCTGCTGTCCTTGCTTCACACTTTTACGTGTAAAATTCCACCACAATTATCATGTTTTCTTTCTTTCCACCTCCTCAGCCTTTCTCCCACACTGCGTGCACTAAGGGCATCATAGACTTACCCTCGACGATGAACCCCATCAATGAAGGACCTGTAAGCTCTACCCATGGAAAAATACCTAGATACTAGTGGAAGCTCCAGGATAATATCTCTATTGGTGATGAAACATCGCAATAGCTTCATGTCCCACTATCACCTGTCGCGCTCTCTTCCCCACCCCCTCTTATTTTGCTGGGCACATTGGCCAACATTGATTATACATTGATTATAAAACAGGCTAACCACATGATCTGGACTTCTAGGATAAAGCCGAGAAGACGACAAATAAGCAACAGGATGTGACCCCAGCCAGCCAGCCCGAAAATGACCCAAATGAAATGAGAAAGGAAGAAGAGGAGAAGCTCACCGAGGAGAAGACAAAGCAGAAGCCAGGTAAGAGCATGACTCTCTTTCTATATCATCTATGACATCATGTCGGACTTAATAAGTTTGTTGCCTGTAGCAAATGCTAACGCAAGATAGTCCATGCCATGACGCAGGCGCACTTCATGGAAATCGGAATGGATATCTTGAGGCGACGAACTTCTGCAGCTACTGAGCTTGAGTCACTTGAGCGCCGAATCCTTGCAGGGCTGGAGACTGATGAAACATTGACGCCAAAGGCCGATGAGCTCACAGTACAGCTTGAGGCTTTGATAAAAGATCAAGAGAAGCTCCGTGACCTGATGCAACGTCACTCTTGATTTGCTCGATGTGGATTGCTAGGAAAGAGATGTTTTCATGGAGCAGCGGACCATTATGTGTTGTATGTTTTGAATGGAAATTAGGCTGTGGAAGACCTTCTGGAAGGAACAAAATGTGAACGGTGTATTCACGAGGTGATGTCTTGTTATGTAAAACCCTGGAATGGAACACTAGTTACCTTTGTCATGTCATTTATCCGTAGCCCTTCATACCCAAAGCATATTCTTGCTCGTCGAATAGCTGAGGGAATCTTTGACTGTAAAGAGAATTTTAATTCCGTGCCAGACGCAATTCTAGAGCCGCCAGAGCAAAGTTTGTTCAACTTGCCGCAAAGGTAGACGTCGGCTGGATCCAACCAAGCAATGGCAGCTGCTTAGCAGTGTAGACAGCAAAAGGGCTGGAAAGTGGAGATCTAGTTCATTTTATACATAGAGTGGCGATTGGAGATGTCTTGCAGCTATAAGACGGAGCAGTGACGTCAAGTCAAGCCATCCAAACCTTGGCTTGGCTTTTCTCTAACTCTCACACCAATAGTAATGACCGTCGCACAAGCCAAGCACCACCCTGCCGATATAAAAGGCAACCCAATCCATGCACCCTCCCACTCCATGCCGATCTTGAAAGTCGTCGCTAGCAATGGCCCAGAGATCAGCAGGCCAAGGCACTCAAGCACGCTCATGGTGGTGAAAAGCAAGCTAGTAGGTTGCCCTTCCGCCATCGTGACCAACAGGCCACGCATGGCCGGGTCAGAACCAAAACCCAAAGAACATACAACAAGACTTATGATAAGGACAACGGACGTGTTCGCTAGGCCCATACCGAACATTCCAACGGTCAGGCAAATAAGGCCTGCGCGTGCCAGCCACAAGTCCTTCGAGATCGGTGTGAGTCCCAGATTCTGCATGAAAACCTGGCTGATAAAGGGAAGAGCCAAGGTGACCACGGACATCTGAACGGTGGCGGTTACTGGATATAAGAGATTGGCCTTGAGAAAACACATCAGCTTTTGAACTTTGCTTTTGACAGTAGTATCTTAATCTCTTACCTCAGCCCAAGTCCATTGAAATCGTTTGGTCATATACTGCATAAGAATTGTTGGTACACTCTTGCCAAGCGATGTGAACAGGAATGTCGACAGCAGGAGACCGAGTTGTTTATTCTCCCAGAACATGATTCGAATCAAAGCGACCGCCTTTTTGACACCATCGAAAAAATCCTTCTGCAGGTCTGGTGACGACTCATCAAGGTCAGAGGAATTATCCTCATCGCTGCTCTGCATGGATTTTATGCTATCGGTACTGGGAAGAAAAAACGTTGCCAGCGTAGCGGCTGACAAGAACCCCATTCCGATGTACACCGCGAACCAATTCCCGTGAGACATAGCGGCGTATGTCAATGGCGAGCCGACTAGCTTACCCACCAAGCCAATTGCGCTGATATAAAAAAACACAGTAGAACTGCAGAGGAAAATTAGCTTTTGCGTTTGTCGAATGGAGCCATGCAAGCTTGATATCATCTACCGTTCCGCTCCAGTCGAGAAATCAGCTGCGATCGTATACATCATGGCCGCATTGACGTAAACCCCACCACCGATTATGCTCAAGCCAGCGCAAAGCCACGTTAAGCGAAGAGGAAAAATATCGGGAAACGAAGCTTGTCAACTTAGTAAACACTGCTCCGCATGCCAGGGAAAAGCTATTCGAACATACAGATAATGACGTAGCAAGCTTCTGTTAGCACGAGCCCAAATGTGGATAGAGCGAGAATAAATCTATGACCGTACTTTTCTGCCATCATCCCATATGGGAGGGCAGTTATCATTCCCGGGAGCAATGATATGGTAAGCTGCCAGCCCTTGAGGAAGGATAGCTCGGCTTGCACGATCTCAGTCTTGCATCTGGGGTCCACGCTTGCGTCATTTGCAGAGGCAGGAAAGTATTTTTGACAAATTATTGCCTCCTGTATAGGGTATAGAGGTGTTTCCACCACCATCATTGATAATTCAATGACCAGAAAAACAATTACGTAGGGAAGGGCGGTAGCCAGACGGCGCGAAGTGGGGATTTCCCCACCTTGAGGCTTTGAAGAGGGGTCATCTTGTGTGGGAGTTGGGGGGAGGAGAGGACTCGTCTCGCAACATGAAGGTGAAGACATTCCAGAATATTGAGACAAATATTGGCCGAAATAATGACGGAAAGAGTATTGTCTCAGTGTATCGGGGGACGGGGTTGGAACATGGATTGTTCAGCGATCATGGGGATGACGGCCGTCTAATTGCTGTTTTCAACCAAGTGGCACCTTGAGGAGATAGATTAGAGGGGAATATTGCATATAAGCTGAAATGAACCAATCTATTTCAGTTAGATTGTTGAAAGTCACGCAGATAAGATATGAAACTACCGTTGTTATTGGTTGAAATCGGCCGCCCATCATTCCCGGCGACCTGCGCTAAACCTCATAACGGCGCTAGGGGCGGTGCACACCCCGGGCTCATTGGCTATAGCCCTCTTGTTAATTAAAGCTCACTGGTTCTCGATATCACCACGCTGTAAGCTAGTTCTTAGAGGATCTTATCGCTGGGGCTGCCATGTGCACACACGCAATCTCAAGTACCCATGTGTTCTGTCGTCTCTGTGGACGGAATGTGCCGAAGTGGGTCTGCGTTATGCTGGCTTATATGTTTAGCTAACCGGGTCAATCTAATGTGCTCTAGCATCTTATATTGGCTTCTGGATGCTAAAGTGACGTTAGTGCAATGCGTGTCCGAATACTTTAGTAAACGACGAGCGATAAAACTTAAGCTTCATGGGCGATCGCGTGCTCGTGGCAGAAAATACGGTTGAATGAGATCGAGAACCCAATTTAGGTTCCAAATTCGTCTGTTTTGGGCTGCCCAGGCGAGACGGGAAAAGCTTATCTTGACCTCGCGAGCAATTATCGGTACATAGAGACAATATTCCTCGCGGAGGCTAGGGAGATCTAATCACCTTGATTTGTCAGAGCTGGGCGGGTCACGTTCCCAATAATGTAGCATTGTTCACGATGAATTTCCCAAGACTTCAGTTATAACATGTACAAAAATTCAAACTAAGATATATTGAATGCTCATAATCTCGCACGGGTATGAACATGAATGTCCCTCATCCTGCTTATCATTCGCAGGGTCAATGCCGCGCAGACGGATGTACCTCGGCCAGCCTGGACATCAGCAGTACTGCTGTTTCGCTGAACAGCAAAACGTGCATTGATGCCTTGCCGGAGAACACTCATCTTAAATAAAGCGAATGAGTTCGCCCACATTATCTCTGCTTGTGGGTTCCACCCTGCCACCCTGCTGTACCAAGCAAGACACTCGGTGATCGAAGGCAGACCCACAACACCAGCTGGGGACCGCGACGGAAGTGATAGTGTCTCAGCTGCAGATGAAGACATCTCAGCGATTGTCCAAGGCTGTAAAAGACTCGCAAGATCTGAGAGTGGATGACCGATCGTGGAAGATTCCCAGCTAAGCCAAGGTCAGTAGTTGAGCAAAGAAATCATTGAAGATGCTTGGTGTACATACTTGAGAATACCGATCACTCGGGGCTCTGTTTTATGAAAGACGATGTTTTTGAGTTTGAAGTCGCCATGGATGAGAGAAGCACGGTTTCTTGGTTGGTAATCCCCGTCAGAAAAAAATTGAATCATTTCATCTATGCCAGGCACCTTTCCAACTGGCCTGTGAGTCTTGGAATCAATCAAAACACGTTGAGATAGCTCAGAGTCCTTTAAATTCTGAAGTTGGCGCCTGTAGTAGCCACTTCGGTGGCCGAAACTATCCAAACCCACTACATCAATGTTGACATTGTGGAGTGTCGCCAATATTGTCATGACCTCATGCCATCTAGATCAATCGAAACTTATTAGCTTTATGATCAAAGCGAAGCACGATTACAGTGAGTGTATGGAGTTATGGAAACCCACATTTCATGACGCTCTCTTGGTGAAAACCCGGGCAAGCTCGGGTCGTTAAAAGTTCGGCCATCCAAAAACTCCACAATAGAAAAAGATGTTCCAAGGATGCTGGGGTCTTCACATAAGCAGTATGGCTTTGGCACAGGAATATTTGAATTTTCCAGGGCGCGTAGAGCACGGTACTGGCGCTCAAGTCTATGGGTAGTATTTGCCACAGATGACCCTGGTGGGTATTTGCGCATGACCAGTTGGTTTCCAGCGCGATCTTTGATAAAGTATGTCGGACTGGACTTGCTAATGCCAAGCTAATTGGAGATGTCGCAGGGTTAGAAGCACACTCGTATCTCGATCAACATGGAGATCATCATACCTGCGTGACCCAAATCGGTCCCTGGACGTGCGGTATATTTTGGCTGAGATACTTCTCCAGCGCCACAATATCGATGGGCTGGAAAATTGGTGGTGACATCGCGGAAAATTTCAAAGTCATTTTCCCGGCAAAAAGTTGAAGAAAAAAGGAAAGAAAAGTGGCAGGCAAGTCAAAATATCTACTGATCAGTTGCATGATCAATCTACCCCGCAGCGTTTACCCCGGACTTTTTGCAGCCAATCAGCACGACCGACGGAGCTCGGCTTTGCCTCTCCCCCACTTGTTAGTGGCTCGACAAATGTCACGCTGTCATCCACGAATCAGTAAATTGAACATTCTAACCGCGGTAAAATTGTATAAATTTATCGTTGACTTCCACAATACACAAAACCCCTCGGTTCAAATGGGATGTTTAACAACAAACTTTTGCATGCTAGCCTTGCCAGACACAGAGTCGATCATGGCACGGATTCCTTCCTCCCCTCCCTTGACCACCACAACATTGGGCATGCAGTATCCATTCCCGTAACTTGAAATAGCCCAGTCAGTAGCTTCGTCGATTTTATCTTGCATACCCTGATCGGCTGGGAACTTAAGAACAGGTCCATTAGGGATTTTGAAGTCTACATCAACATTCCTGCAGGCAAATGTGCCACTCCAATGGTGCTTCGCATCGCTCGTAGCGGGGATTGGAGAGGTAAACAAAAGATCGCTCAAATCATCCACACAAGCCTCACAGAGGCCGGTTGACGAAGGCTCTCCGCGGAATACAATGGAATCAATCACACGTCTGAGTGGCTTTGTAGTATACTTTGATAGAGCGGAGCGGATCTTCTGCACAACATCCTTATCATTATAGTCAAAACACTCCGTTGCGCCGATCTCCAGGATCTTAGCGTGGTTCTTCGGGGAGGCGGTGGTAAGGATGGGGTAGCATCCAGCTTTTTTAGCCAGTTGTATACAAGCACTCCCAACAGCACTCGAACCACCCCAAACTAAAAGTGGTTCAGCCTCATTTTCGAACGATAGATGGAGCTGGTTGAAGAGGGCATCGGCAGCGGTGTGAGTCACAACCATAAGGCAAGCAGCATCTTCCATCGGCATGGAAGGAGGAACATGATAAACGAAATGTCTGGCGCAGTGAAAGTCCTGGTGTGCGCCATACTGGTTTGGCTTGTCATATGCCGGGGCAGCGAATCCAAGAACACGGTCGCCGTGTTTAAATTTATCGCTTCTACTGGCTCCTGCTTCGATCACGATCCCCGAGAAATCATAACCGGCGACACAATTGTTAAAACCGAGCTTCGGGTGAGCAAGGTCGGCTGGGTTGACTCCGGAAAATTGAACCTCAACGAGGACCCCGGTTGAGAGGGGCTCGTAGATTTCGTCGACTGTGCCGATATACGGCTTGCCGTCTTGGTCGGTGAAAATTGCGCGGGTGGGGGCACTCATTATGTGCTTGGAAGGATTAGCTGTTCCAAGATACCTAGGTAGGGGAAGATTAAATGAGAAATCTGAAACTCTATAGCCTTTAAATAACCTTGATGGGTACTCAAGCTTTAAAGAAGATTTATAATCGTCAAACACATCGGCAATCGGATGTGAGGACGCCGGCGGCCCCGTCGGCCCCGCAGACGCCGAAGAACTTTCGGCTCAACATTTGAATCGCTACAGTATGATTCAATAGTCTGCTGATTGAAGCAGTCTTGGGAGAATGTCAATTTCATGGTCTGCACATTAAATTTCGAAGAAATGTTTAATACTGCAGGATATGAAGAGCCAAACTAAGAACAAGAAACATCGAAATCTTTCTCTTATCAGAATAGTGAAATGACCTATTTCAGGTGGCTGTCATGTTAGAGGAAACTTTGCAAAACTGTTTGGTACTGCTTTAGACATGGCGAAGCCTAATATTGAAAAAAAAATAAGATAGATATAAGTACCTACGAGAGCGCCAAATGCCAACTGATCAGAGCCCTGTAGCAAAATGAGGAACACTTAATTTTTAACCTACAGGAGTGGAGCCTGTTTTCCATTGCGCTGACAATAATGCTTGAAATTCCAGATTTCAGCCTTCGGCGAACTTCGACACATGTATGATAGGGTGCCTTCCAGTCTCGAGTTTCAGCTAAATTTAGAGAAATGTGGGAAAGGATCGATATTCAAAAATATGTCCACAGTACTGATTCTAGAGAGGGGTCCAAGGATAGCTCCGTTGCAAGGTGTGTCGCACTGCATACGAGAGATTACCCGAGTGTGAGCCTAGATAGAGCAAATAGAACTGTTCTGATGTCAGGTAGCCCTTGCTAGTTTGCCCTCGCTATCGTAATTTGCTGTACGACATGGTAAGAAAGGGGTTTATTTACCGCAAGCCCGATTCAAAAGATAGTCGAAGGGCTAGCTACTTAATTTACAGATGGCATCCTTTCAATGATTACAGATAGGCCCAAGTCCCATGCCAATAGAGAGCTACGGTAGAATATTATATTGGGTATTAGTACATGGTGTAAGTCTCTTTCAATTCGTAGATATTGCAGTGTTTGCGGGCGAAGACAAAAGGTATGGGCCCAGGTGCATAAATCCGAGAGGCGTCACTCACCAGAGCCAGTGCATCAATCCTCTCGGCAATAGGGATTAATGCACGATTCAAAAAGCCAAGTACAACCAAGAGATGCAGGCAATGCTATGTAAGTGGTGAGCGGGGGAGGGGCACTGAGTGGGACCCCGCATATGATCCAGGCATTCTGACGCGGGGCTAGTTTCTCAGACCTTGATTCATTGCATGATCTAGAAATAGCTCATTATTATAAGTAAGGGTATCTCTCGGGTGCTATCTTGGAATGTAATCTAGCCATCTATCTCACTAGGCAGTACACCCCCTTCAAAACAGTATATTTTGCCACGATGTTGTGGGACTCGATTATTCTGAAAGTAGCGCCCGGGTGGTACTCGTCCAGCCTAAGTATGCTTCTGCTCGCCATTGCTGTAATACTTGTTCGCATGCTTTATAACCGATATTGCAGCTCTCTTTCCAAATACCCAGGACCTTTTTTTGCATCTTGCACAAGATTCTGGTTAGGTAGGACCGTATGAATACACATGATGTTATTCCAACGCATGTTGACGATGCTTTTTCAGTGTATATCGCAAGGGCTGGCCATGTCGAAGACTATTACCTCGAAGTACATCGTAAATATGGTACTCAACACAGCAGTGCCTTTCGCAGTTTGACGCTGACCGCGATCATAGGACCAATAGTGAGAATCGGCCCCAATGAACTGTCCTTCGCGTCCCCCGAGGCCGCTGTAGACATCTTTCGGACAGGAAGAAGGTTCCATAAAACAGATTTCTATACAACATTTCTACCTGATGGGATTAAAGACATCTTCACGGAGATACGCGAGAAGGTGCATAGTGGAAAGAAAAGATATGCAGTCCCTCCTTATAGCCTCGCATCAGTGAAGAAGCAAAATCAGCAAATTGAAGGTATCACATTAGACTTGCTTGCAATTATGGACTCTGTTGCTGTCAAAAATCACACGGAAACCTTTGATCTCGGTAGTTGGCTACACTTTTTGGCCTTCGACGTGGGCATATTTGATCCTTTCCTTCATCACATAATTGCTGAAACAGACATTTAGGTTCTTGCACAATTTGCATTCGACCGCCCATTTGGGTTCTTGAAGCAAGGCAGAGACGTTGATCAGTTCATTTCTTCCATCAGTCAATCGACATACGAAAGTTCCTTTCTCGGGCAAATACCAAAGCTTGAGCGCCTGACACGTTCCAACCCTTTGTGGAAATACGTTCCCTTCTTGCTAAAGAATAAACTGAGATTGATGCTCGAAACTGCCGAGTCGGTCTTGAATGAATTTCAGCAGACTGATAGCGAAAAGTCGAGGACAGCTGCCTGCTTGTTGAAATCCCTTCTAGATGCACATGTCAACAATCCAGAGCATTTTGGCATAGATGATGTAATGGCGATTTCTATGGGTGCCATGTAGGGCAACCTACCTGCGATCGTTGAGGTCGTGCATTGAATTTCGACTCAATAACTAACAACGCTACAGTGCTGCCGGTTCGGATACTACTGCATCAACAATGCACAGTTTCTGCTGGCATGTCTTGGCAAATCCCAACGTTCACCGCAAACTAGCAGCTGAGCTTTTGGATGCACCGCTCTCACCTATCGTCCAATACTATCAAGCGATCGCACTTCCGTATTTCCAGGCCTGTCTGAAGGAGACTATGCGACTGCAGCCTGCCCTTCCCTTCAATATTACACGTACAGTGCCAGAGGGGGGTGCCACTGTAAACGGTACCTTTTTACCCGGGTCCACCCGCGTCGGTGTCAGTGCCTGGGTTATGCACCGAGATGAGACAGTTTTTGGAACCGACAGCAGAGTGTTCAGACCTGAAAGATGGATTGAAGTCGATGATGAAAAGCTGAGAAAAATGGAAAGATGCATGTTTCAGGTATGATATCTTCAGGACCCAATTCCTTCACAAATCGCTTTCGAAAATCTTAAAACTCGATGAATCATTGATTCTAATTGCATGTAGTTTGGAGGAGGCTCTCATGCCTGTATTGGAAGACATCTAATATCACTCTTAAAATGCGCTCACCTCAGTGAGATATTTGGAGATTTTCGAAGTCTGCCCATCAGTGACAAAAAGTCATTTGTGTATGGATGAAAATATATGTACGATCTAGGTGCAGATATTGCCTTTGACTATCACAACCCTTAAGTGGGGTATCGAGTTCGTGATGAGACAGATGATGCAATAGAGCTGGTTTTGGTACTATCTCAACCCTGCAATCGGCGGCAATTTGCGCCACTATCATCTCATCAATGGGAGTAAGCTATGCAGCGCTACTCGATTTTCGATACCAAGTGTAAAAGTCGACATCCAAGTGACAATGGTGTATACTATGATTGACGGCAGATACGTAGCTTGTAGTTCATGGTGCATCATTGCATGTCCAAATATGAAAATTGTTAACGAACGCTTCAAACATTATAATCAGACTTAGTAGTGATAAGCGTTTTTTTGTGCAAGTCTGGCTAGGCACAGATGAATTCGCATTGATAACCGGGCTGTGGGTTTCACGGCATATGCAGATCGCCCAAATGGTTTGTTACACGACTTCAGGCCTGCGCCAAGACCGCAGTTGATATCAATCTGGATTTACTTTCGGGGCTGTGGCTTGCATTAGTGCGATTGTCGGAAATACCCCGACCTTGATGCCCATATCTCTGGAACCAGCTCTTTTTGGTCTTCGCGTGAATCGTAGTGTTCACCACGAGACTAATTCCATATTCACCACTTTGCTTTAGCCTTGCTCCAACCTTTCCACGCCTTTTGGCTTTTCCCAATGCGACACAAGTTCTTTATCTCCATGGCCACGGGACAGGGTCTAACGTGATGGAATATCAATTTCCTGCATTGAAAAGAGCACCACTTATTACCTGGGAGTTCCACGACCTTTGTGGCGAAGAGAGCTGTCTAATAGCTCCCGGAAATTGACTGACTTGCGCTCTGAACAGTTTCACGCAATGACTGACTGCAAAGGTATTTGCATATACTAGGAACTGAAACCAAGTCTCCCGAGCCGTATCGAATATGCAACAACTGCTCTCTTGGGAGAGATGATTTCCCAAAACGGTCCTTTGATTGGTGCAATTGGCTTCAGTCAGGGTGCATCTATTCTCGTCGTGTATCTTACTGAACAGAAGATGGTTTGTCCGAAATAAGAGGCTTTCTCTTCAATTCGTCATGATCTGCTCCACGGCAGCACCCTTGGCAACCAATCCTGAGTATCAGCAGCGTTTGCTGCGCCCACTTCGCAAGACGAGGCACGCATTCGATCCTGCCGAGACACAGAAATCGCAAAGCTCCCTAGTGACTCCCGCGCTGCTATAACCTCAGTTACGGCCTTACTGGACGCCATCAAACCGATCACGCATGAGCCGTGCAGCTATTATTTGGATCGGCCATTGTCAGAGGTTCGGTTCATGCTGCATCTAGAGCTGTGCCAAATCCACCTTGCAGTTCCAACAGTTCATATTCGAGGAATAAATGAGCCTCCCACGATGTGCACCTGTGAATTGTTGGTTGATAAGTTTTGAACCTTGGAATCGAGTGCTCGGGCACACCGTGGGACAAAATTTCCCGCGATCCAGACCAGAGATACGCCAGATATTGTCTGCTATGGAGTGAGTTATTGCACAGAATCAACTAGCCATTTATTAACCATGCTGGTGCGGTCAAATTCATTATTGATGCGGCCTGCAGAAGATCTTAATGTTGTGAAGCTATAGGCGATATAATGTGCTGAGTAATGGCCGTTAAATCTACTCTACCTGCTGTAGCTTTGTCCATAAGGTGTCATTGCCTCACCATGACTCGATGCGTACGAAATAGGTAGAATACGTTGATTTCCAAAGTAACATTGATCACAATGTGTAATAATACTGGCATCCACAAAGCTCGCTGTGGCACGATATAACCAGATGTCGCGAACGACTATCACTGCCTAAAATGGAACAGGAGAGTTTTCGCTGTCTGAATCGGGAGATTTCCTCTGTCACAAAGGGTAGTACAAGATCTGCAAAAGCGTACAGATATGATGCGAAATGCGCCACTTATCTACATACACTCAACCCTGGTTCTATTCTCTTCCAGATTCACGCTAATGCAACGAATAGCAAATTTGAAAGGGATCAGCGCCGCTGCTCACATCTCACTGCATTAATCCAGATTGGTATCCCCCTGTGGAACTATATGAGCCCTCCATTCGAACGTCGAATTACTTACTCAAATGCGTCGCAGACAGGCAGAACGAAATAAATCTTTCGCATCAATCACTAATTCAGATTTCCCCCTCACATCCTTTTCTCACTCTGTCATATACCTTTCAGTATGGGCTCAGCTGGAATTCAGGGCCGGCTTCTAACGCAAATCTTGGATGATTTGGCACAAAAGTCACCTTCTTCGTTGTATTGCATCCATCCCACCTCACAAGCCAGCGACAATGATTGGTGCCATATCTCTGTCCAGCAATTTGCTCAAGCCGTTGACCGATTGGCTTGGTGGATCGACCACAAGCTGGGTGGGCAGAAGGAGCAACAAGTTTTGGCTTACATTGGTACCAATGATTTGAGATATGGAGCATTCATACTAGCATGTATGAAATTAGGACACGCGGTAGGATTACACCTCGCAAAATGCTTTGTGTGTATCCCAACATCTGACCGCATGTATTAGACTTTGCTACTCTCGACCCGGAACTCTCAAGAAGCCCAGCGACATCTTCTACAGTCTACGAAGTGCTCTATCCTAGTGGATGGGATTGAAAAAGCACAGCTGCAACATCAAGTCGATGACCTCGAGGCCAACTCTTCCGATGTTCCGTTTGACCGATGGAAGATTGACTCGATGTGGGATGTTTTCTCATCTAGTCCAGTTCCACCGTGCCCCCACAGTGTACAGTTCGCGGATGTTGAAGACCTTCCTGCTGTCATAATTCATAGTTCTGGCACTACAGGAAATCCTAAGCCTATTACCGTGACTCATGGCTATCTCGCTACTCTAGACAACTTGAGGGCGCTTCCTGTGCCTTCAGGACGTCAATCTTGTTTTATGTTTCACCTTCAGCAAGGAAAACTACGCTTCTACTATAGCCCATTCTTCCATTTCATGGGTCTTGTTTGTATTTCCGAGTGTCTCTTTTACCAAACTCCATTCTTGCTTACGCCGGACCGTCCGTTAACCACGAAATTGTTCACTCGGATCATGAACATGGATTATGCTCCCACTTGGGGTCTCTTTAATCCATACGCCCTCGAAGAGCTCGCGGGCTCTGAAGAAGGGCTTCGAGCACTAAAGAAGCTTTCTGCCGTAAATTACGGTGGGGCACCGATGGGACAGGCAACAGGGGAGAAGCTAACATCAGTTCTCAGACTCCAAACTATAATTGGAAGCAGCGAGACTGCCTATACCCCCGCGTTGCTCTGTGTTGATCCTGCGGACTGGTCTTATCATGAGTGGAATCCAGCATTTGAACTTCGCATGGAGGATACAGGGGAAGGTTTGTGGGAGTTGGTCTTACCAAGGCCAAAGCAACTTTATTTTCACGGTATCTTCCACTCGCATCCACACCTAGACGAATATCGAACCGGTGATCTCTTTCGCCCTCATCCCTCTAAGCCTGGACTTTGGAAGTACGATGGTCGAGGAGACGATATTCTTGTCCTGAGTAATGGGGAGAAATTCAACCCCATTGAGGCAGAGAAGCTGATTGAGTCTCATACGTTTGTGAGACATGCCGCCATATTCGGTCGGGATCGTTTTCAGGCGGCCTTGTTGATAGAGCTGAATTGGGAAGAATTGCCTCCTTCTTGGACACCCAATGAGCTGAAGCGAACAATCTGGCCTGTTGTTGAACAAGGGAATGAACTTTTACCAGCCCATGGGAAAGTCCTTGAAAGTCACATTGCATTCAGCTCTCAAGACAGACCTTTTACTTTATCTCCAAAAGGAACGCTCCGGCGACGCGATATTGCCAAAACGTACGAGACCGTCTTAGACGGCCTTTACCATCCGGAGGGGACCAATGCGCAATCTTCTAAGCATGTTGAAGAAGTTCCGGGAACTCAGCTTTCCGAAATTCGCGAATGGATTCAAGACCAGATTGCGCAGATACTTGCTCAAGACGCTATCGGCTCTAATACCGATCTGGCCGCTCTAGGTATGGATTCGCTTCAGACTGTCCGGCTTGTTCAAGTTTTGCAACTTGCCGAAGATAAGCTGCATGTCAATCAGAAGAATGACAACTGGACTAGCGCGATGGTTTACGACTTAGAGACAATCCCGCTGCTAGCCCAAACTCTATATAAGCGCATTCACGGATCTGAACCTGAAAGTGACTCAACCAAACCAAGTATTTCGTCACGGGAGGATACTTTGATAAAGTCAATCTGGCAGCAAGCACAATTCCTTGGATCGGGTGGATTGACGGTAGTCCTGACAGGCTCAACTGGTGAGCTGGGTAGCTACATCCTCGACATGCTATTGAAGGATCCATCAATCACGCAGATATATTGTTTAAATCGGTCCGCCGACGCAGCAGAGCGACAAGTCATGAGCTTCGAAAAGAAGCAGCTCTCCAGCACTTGGTTAACAGAGACTTCTCGCGTACAGTTCTGGCTGAGCAGCCTAGGTGAAGAATATCTCGGTCTGACACCAGAAAAATACGACTTTCTCGAGCAAAATGTCGACATTGTCATGCACAATTCCTGGCTTGTGAACTTCAACCAGCCAATCGCTAATTTTGAGACACACATCATCGGGGTTCGACGACTATTGAAACTGATTGAAAACTCCTCTCACAATGCTAATTTCCATTTCGTCTCCTCTGTCTCAACCGTCCTGGGCCAGCCCATGCCTTCGGGATCGCCCATTCCAGAGGGTTTGCCGCAAATGACGGGGCCACTTCGGCAGGGGTATGGAGAGTCGAAATATGTCGGCGAAAATCTCTGCCAAATTGCGTCCGAGCGCAACAGATCGCAAATTGCAATCCATCGCGTTGGTCAGCTTGGTGGACCATCTAACCCCGAGGCGGGAATGTGGAACATGCGCGATTGGCTCCCGTCTTTGGTGTGGTCGTCGCAAACTATGCGCAAGCTACCTGATAGCTTGGGCCCATTTCAGGTGGACTGGCTTCCGATTGTACGTAACCGCTTGAAGGTAAAAGAAAGGAATCTATAGAAGATAACTGACAAGTTCTAGGATGTCGCCGCTCGTATAATGACGGAAATTGTCAGGAATCGCCGTGACCAAACTTCCTCTGCATTGGCCATCTACCATATCACAAACCCAAAGATAGCACAGTGGGAATCACTTACTGGACTGGTAGCCAAGGCATGCGGTGCCAGCATTGTCTCTCTTGAAGAATGGGTCCAGAGTCTAGAGCATCTGGTCAGCAGTGGGGATGTTGATCTCCATAAGCTCCCTGCTGCAGGACTATTGGATTTCTTCCGAATGCTCGTCACTCGGCAAAGCTACCCGATGCCAAGCATGGACGTTGCAAATACTCAAGCGGCCTCTCTTAGTTTGCGCGAAATGGGTCCTGTTGACGAGAGGCTCATGGAGACGTGGCTACGACAGTGGAAGGAAGTGATCCCGGAATTGGCAATTTGAGGTCGTATTACATCATTAGTCCAACTGCCGTCGTTCGAATATATCCCAGCCCGGTGGAAAATGGGAGGAACTTGAAATTATTTTTTTCCCATCTACTCTGCGACGATAGAGAAATTGGAGTATGTTTATAGAAATGATCTGCACCCCGTCGGCCCCGTCGGCCCCGCAGTGGGGAAATAAGGTGTTCCTCATCATGACTAAGCGGAACTCATAACGTATTTCCCAAGCAACCCGGACGCCCGGTCGGCCCGGACACCCCAAAACACATAGTAAATGCGATAAATTACAACTTGATATTTCAACAACCACGCATGAAAATCTTATTAGATTTTAGATACTATTTCCTTAGGATAGGCATAGTTTAGCTTTGGATTTTTGAGTCCTTTAGTTGAGGATTCTACAATGTTACCATAAAATACGCTGTGATTCGGCTACTTAAGGTCTAAATATATATCTCTAACTCAACCACTGAAAGAATTTAATCAAATCCGGGGTAAGATAGAGGGTAGTATAAGGAACATTTGTTTAAAAGGAGAATATAAGATAATGTCTGGTTGTTGAGATATCAAGTTGTAATTTATCGCATTTACTATGTGTTTTGGGGTGTCCGGGCCGACCGGGCGTTCGGCTTGCTTGGGAAATACGTTATAAAGCCGTTTCCGATTCCAATTCCTAACCCCGAAAGCCTAAAGGTGAAGATGGCATTGCGGGGCGGGATGATGTAGAACTCATGTAGCTTCGAAGCATGCGACAGCAACCAGTGCGAGTAGGAACCCACACGCCGCATAATGAGGAGTAGAATACGACTGGACATGGGTAATGTCTGCATGCTGGCCAGCTTTGTGAAAACCACTACAAATATATTCTTGATATGGAAGTGTGTCGAGCAATAATGGGTTACCAAGAAGTCCGCTCATTGTTGGTATTTTTAAAGATCACCCTTTCAAGTGACATTTTCATTAGTCACCGTTTCGTTGTCGGCAAATGACGGGGCACCCCCTTTCAATATTTGGTGCAGTGAGCGTTTGATAGCATCTGCCTGGCGGGACCAAGCTTTGTCATGACTTAGGATTCTCATGGCTTCTTTGAGGGTGCGGGACATGCTATCCTGGCCATTGAGGATACCAATCCCAGTAATATGAATTTTCTTGCGGGTTTGAAATGTGCCCAATATCCACTTTTCCTGTAAATCTGCGTCCATAGTTTGGTCGATTCGGAAGATTTCCTCCTGACCCCCATTCAGATGGGACCGTGGGATTACGTATTTATCGTAATTCCAGATGTATAGAGTGACCATCAGCAGAAGGAATGAGTCGAAAGGGTCGAATTGATGCTGAGAGCGAATTATGCGGAACAGTTGAGTAGCATGCAAAAGGCCCTGACGAGCTTTATTCGGGCTCGTATGTAGTAGGTCTTCGATATGTTGCCAGGCGGCACGAACTTCCTCGCTTTGGGCCATCCACCCCGAAGAGAGGTACAATGGCCGATATTTGATGAAGCGTAAGAGCCTCAGGATGAGAGAGAATTTTGCAATAATCAGACAGATAGGTGAGTCGTAGCGGTGTTCGGTAACAGCCTGTTGGAATCGTCCGAGAATGGCATCAACGCTATCTTCTTCGGGCTCGGCAGCGTGTGGCCTTTCTGTATAATCCACAATCCTGTGGTTTGTTATATGATGCGCGCCAAATAATGATTTCAGTGAATGCTGCTCAGAGGCCTGCCTTTCAGCAACATATACTGAAACTGTCGATATCCAAAGTGCCGGGTCGCTTAACCGGGCGATGCGATCGTGATCAATAACGTCTGTTTTGAGTAGGGAAAGTGTTCCGAGACATTCTTCGGCATCTGATCGATCCTTGTCAGATATGGGATTTGTCTCAACCCTGTTGGATGTGATGATTTACTTCTCTGCAGGGCTCTAAGCCGCTCCCAGTCATGAGAGCTCTTACACCGCCATAGGTCATCATGACACGGCATACTGATATGCAGGTCACCAACCGCAATGATAGTTGGGAGATCTAACAAGATCAATTGACAGCATTCCATTACTTTCGAGTTTTAAATCAGTTATGAGGCACGGAACATAGGCAACATTGTTTTTAAATAAAAAGGACTTACACCATGTAAAGTAAATGACTCGCTTCCAAGACTCTGTCGCAACCCATCTACTCCAATCTGCGTTCGGGATACTAGCATTTGACAAGATCCAGCTCTTTGCGAAGAGAATACCTGGAACCAGAAGAGGGCGACACATCGTGATCAGCACATGCCGTTGGTATTGCAAATGCATCATACCCTCTCGTGTTCCACCGAAAAGAAGGGCGAAGTTGAATAGAAGAGTCGCCTGGGATAGTTCAAGATCATTTTGCATTGACAACGCGTAATTGAGCTATTGTTGTAATTTAGCATAGCACAATGGGCTGTATTAAAGACAATTTGACGACATACCTTTCGGAGCAAGGACACTCGGATGACCTTCACTAAATCAGAGAATACTTTGGCCCGGATTGACAGTCGCGAGTACTGACTGCCGATGGCGGCTATTGCTAGGTAAAGCAACCATGAAGAGCTTCGAGCTCCAAATGTACTTTGGTGGATAATTGGGAAGCTCGGGTGAAAATGTTCAAAGTAAAGCTGCGTGCATATATGGAGAATTTCCAAAGAGTGGAGTCTTGGGAGAGATGCTTCTGGTGAAGACCGACTGACTTCAGCAAACAGAGCACATATGCTTCCATATGTTTCATTTGAAGGTCTAGGGACATGTGCGTAGTCCTCAGATATTAAAATGTCCTGGTCTTCCTCTGTGAGGTTGATTCCTTGCACATAATCATTCGGCTGGCCTTTAGAGAGAGGCCTAGGAACTGCACTAGAATGTCTTGAGACGTCTTGAGAAGCAGTTGACAGCTCCACTCCCAGCTCAGCTCCATGTGACATTGATGGCGGTTGCGTAATTGTCCCTGCAAGTACAGAAGTCGGTTGAAGACTGGAATGGTCGCCAGACATAGTGTAATTCTCGAAGGTATCATCCAGAGGCCAAAGTAGAAATGATTCAAAAATAGAAGCGACATCATTGCATTGTGCTGTTTGCTCAAAATGATTTGAGACAGCAGGGTCTGCATATGCCCCACCCGGAAAGGTGGCGCTGCCTAGACCTTTGGGATCCGAATAACTTGTGTTTATAGGGGAGATCCCGGATGCAAGAGATGGCTCACAAACATCATGTGCTCTCAATATTCGGTCATTTGGATCAATCGTTCTTTGTTCAATGGTGCCCGGAATGATTTCATGTTCTTGCGGCCCCACTTCCCTGGAGCCCCTTGGGAACTGGCAAAGCCAATTTTTATGATTGCAGCGATCACATGGATGAAATCCAGAACAGCGCTGTTTTGATTTGACACAATTGAGACAAGCACATGGTGCTCTCGGCAATGACTTTTGGACTTTTGTTGCTACCTGTCCGTGAGTTGCTGAATGGCGTTGCAATGTATCTCTGAAGAAAAAAGGTTATTTCATCTGCAGAGGTTCGCATTTGCGAAAAGCGTACCTCCTCGTGAATCGTTTGTCACAGACATCACATTTGAAATCCTTCTTCCTAGAATGGCTCTGGAGATGACGCTCAAAGTGCTCACGTCGCCTGAAGGACGTAGAGCAGACGTTGCAATTGTACCTTCTCGGTGGAGAGGAGATCTCATTGATGCTTGGGGGTGAGTAAAGATATGATACATCATGTTGATAAGATGTTTGAGACCCTTGAGGTAGATTTGCCATTGTGAGGAAGCAGGCCAGTGTACATGGAGCTTGACGCGAGTTAAAACATCTTGAAGAGCGAACATGCGGAGTCAGCGGAACTTGCAGATCACATGACACAAAAGCGGGGAACGGTCCCACTTCGCTCCCTGACGGGCAGTCGGTACATCACTTCCATCATCTCTGTTCCATGAACGTAAGCTTCAGTTCAAGTCTGTTTGTTCGTCACGTTTACCTCGTGTAACAGCTTTCAGTGCTTCCCAACCCTTCTAACGCCGCGCCGGCATCATTGGACAAGGTTATGAAGAAGAAATTTATGTCTCCCAACGTCTGTACCTCTCAATTCATATTGTCTATGTGAATTTACTCGGCTGACCCCACAATGTGGTGCCGTGGGGGATTTACAGGGCTTGACTACATATTGAGTTTGTCCTTCGAAAAAGTATAGGTGTTTGTCGACGTTCAATTTTGCCTATAGAATCACATTTATAGATGGGCTGAGTAGCTAAATTTATGTACACATGCACCTGGTGCGTCCAAGAAGTTCCGTCAAAGAATTCTTGCAAAAGCCGTCATGGACCTTCGGATCTCTCTCGGAAAATAATCCCGAAATTAGTGCACGAATTTGAAGACACAGCCCTGCACGATAGGCTGAAACGTATCTTGTTTGTTACCGGGTCCCCAGATCCTTTTACTGACGAGGCTTGAATTCGACAGGTAGTCCGGGCTTCTGGTAGGCCAAGGTGAAATGGTCAAGGGCATCAGGCTTGACGTGTTCTTTGGGAAGACTCAGTTCGTAGTTGCGGAATAGGTAAGCAAATGTGAGCGTGATTTCAGCAGGTGCGACACTGTAACGACAACGATGTGAGTAGATGTAACAAATAATGGTTATAAAGGGATTCAAGGTCTCCAAGACTCACTTCTGTCCGAGACACATTCTTGCGCCCTTGGAAAATGTGCACATCCACTGTTCCAAGCCTTTGGATTCTGGTCCAATCCAACGGTCCGGGTTGAACTCCCGGGCGTCAGGTCCCCACGCATCCACAGAAGTGTGCATGGTGTATGTTGACATGCCAACAATTGTCTATAAGTTGAAGGAGGTATCTCGTTAGCGCCATCTCAATGGCAGAGACAAGGTTTGTTCCATGGGCGATGAAACTTACACCTGGAGGCACGACTTTGCCTTCAACAACGAATGGGTCCCCGTTGGGGACAACGCGAGGAAGACGACCTGGTACAGCCATTCCAACTCTGATTGACTCTTTAACACAAGCCGCCTTGCGAACTGTCAGTAGGTTTCTTGTTGAGTTCACTGCCCATGGAATATTAACATACCAAGTATTCCACTTTCTCCAAGGCTTGAAGTGAGATCAGGGTTCCAGTTTCCGGCATGGCCTCATCAATGGCCTGCACAAGACGTCTTTTGATTTTGTCATTGGAAAGAATGTGAATGAATCCAGTTGTAAGAGTAGATGCGGTCGTATCAGCACCGGCGATAAGAATGTCCATCGCTTCAGAAACCTTGGCATCATTCGAGATCGACTTCAGGCTATCGAAGATAACAGGGTAAGGGGATGTCTCGGAAGATGTTTGCCAGTATCGCATGCAGCTTGCCGTAAACTTGAATTGAGATGTCAGTATTACTGATTGAACTTGAATGGAGTTCCTGGTGTACCATACCTCTTGAAGGTCTAGAATAGAGCGGAGCTTGGGGTTCAGAATCTTGACAGCACCCGTTGGTAGAATCTTCACGATTTGTCGGAGCACTGCATTATACTGTAAGTCTACAATACTTTGAGAGCCAACATCGAAAGCGTCAAGGAACCATGAGTCTAGTTCATCACTCTTCTCTTCGATGAGGTTAGCCGATTTCGCGAAGGCGAATTCTGTGATAATTTCAGTGGTTAAGAGGCTGTCACGAGGTGTTAGAGTATTGCTGAGTAGTGCTGAGTACTAGAGACTCACCGAACTGCGTTGTAAACATCAATTTTCTTAGTTGTACAAAGTCGATTGATTTTAGCGGATAGCAAATGGATTTTCTGACAAATGAGAGGTTCCAGCTTGTAAACACCAACTTTAGAGAACAAAGGGTTCAGCATGCGTCGGCGCTCCTTGTGTAGGTGAGGCTCAAGCTCGGCGAAAACAGTGTGCGGTGTGTTGAATCCATCGTAAAATGCCGCATGTTTGAGAAATGGCTTTGACTGATTGTAGATCACTTTGTACAGCTCGATATCGGTAATGTGAAGCTCATTGGGTCCAATCCGAAGAGCTTTGGTGTCTATATTTTATTTGAAAAATTAGTAACTATGCCACTTCATGGCCCTTGCCTGTTCGATAGATCACCAGTTGAATACATACTGTACTTTTCATGAAGAGTTTCGAATGTTTCTTCTGCTCTTCCACTTTTTGTAACCTTGTAAAGCCAGTTTTCTGAAGTGCATGCCTCTGGAAGTCCTTTGAAAGAAGTCAGAGGATGCATGTGTATGCGGTATGTCCGAAGTGCAAGCTTAGCGATGAGCGCCACAAAGATGACCAAAGCTAGACCAGTGGCCATTTCTGGAAATCCCACATCGGAAGCACCCCACGAGAATGGCAAAGTCATCTGCTTGGCCATTTTGTCGCACTAGACTCTGAATGGAAACGTTCGTGAGATGAATAGAACAGTGAACAGGGCAGAAAACATGCTGCTTTTATGGTACCGATTCTGGTGGCCTATTAGAAGAGATATTTTTGTCATTTGCCCTGCTGCAGGATAGTCCAATGCGATACGTTGTCCACAGGTCTGGTGCTGGTCCAGAAGCCCTCTGAAGAAGATAATTGGATAATCTGCCAATCAACACACGCAATGAGGGTAAATCAGATTGCTCCTTCGGCCCCGTCGGCCCCGTCGGCAAAGTCTTCAGTCGGGTAGCCGTCCTACCCGATGCGGAATGTTCTAAAAACGAAGACAATAAAAAGATATGCAGATCATAACAATTGACCTTAATTTGAAGAATCTTTAAATCCGTCATCCAGGCGCACAATCGCTGTGTGGAGCTAGGTATGGAAAGTGGACAATGAAAGAAGGCGAATGGGGACTAGTGATTTTTCATTCACACTGGTGGTACTATTCTTTGGGTCACACAGTCTACCTTGAATACGATCTGAAGCCTCTGAACTGCGGTCGTAAAATAACGAGGGTATTTTCTGCTGCATATTCACATGTCTTCAGATTGAATTTTAATACATTTTGTCAAACTAAGCGATATCCTGTACTAAATACATGGTACAACAAGACATGAACTATCATCCCCTCTATCAAGGCAATGAATGAAGTGAGTTCCAGTATTGGCTCCCTGCAAAGGCTTGACACCTGGAATCGGAAATGGTATGACCGGATTCCCGGCAATGGTAAGCTCCATAATGTCATCTTTCTAAAGGGCAGTTAGCGGTCTATTCACAAGATGACGCAGTTCACTTTAGCGTATACGTACCCTCCAATACATTCCATAAGGACGGAGTGGAATCTCCACAACGCGAACCTCGCCTTCAGTCAATGGAATGCGCTCGGTATGCGCATAAATCGGCTCAAAAGAGGTAGCATGTTCACTCAGTTGATGGGCATGACTGACCCGGAGCTGGCCGGCTGGTCCCCAATGGAACAACATACCGACTCCCTGAAGACCGACCTGCCAGTCATGCAGCAACTTCAACAACTTGATCACCATCATATTGTCAGGTCGAATAGTGAGAACGCCCTGTTTGTATGCAGAGCGTCCGCGAAGACAGCAAACCTGAGCAAACAGGTCCATATCATCACTGGATAGACATGAAACTGCGAGGCGAGCAATAAAGTACCCTGTAGTCTCCATGTCATGAGGTATGTGATACCGGAACGTTGTCTTTCCATTTTTGGAGTCATATGAGACTTGACCCGGCTGAGCTGAAGGTGATGGACTCATATTTCCATCGGGTGTCAAATATATCTTTTGATACTTGGTTCGCGCCAGTGGCCAAGCAGTCTCTGCCCGATTCAAGGTGTCATCCAAGCCATCCAGACCGAAATTCAAAACGGTGAGTCGGATCTTAGGCGTGTCGAGCCAGCCGTTTTCCACATGGCCTTTAAGGAAGCAATCGAAGAATCGCTTCAGGTCACGGCAGCTGGAATCTGCGTAGTAGTCTGGCCATTCTTGCGAGTTGTGCACCCGGAGCCACTTGGGAACGGATTCAGGGATGGATCGATAAGCTCTCATGGTTCCCGGGGTGTGAACTGGATTCGTCCATGAGCCGACCACGTACGCGGGAACGTTGATTTGCTCGCATTTGGCTCTCTTATCTTCCCAATATTCGTTGTAAAGGGGATATTTATTCAGAACCGCAGGTAGGTCCTCCATCTTCCCGTAGCTAGCGAGAGTCTCTGTCAATTGTCAGCAATTTTTACACATAAACTAGGGCAAATGTGGGATATTATTACCGACAACTGAATTATGAAATTCCACGGAAGGAATGCCACCTTGACAGGTGTTTTCACGGTAGAAATCCTGTATTCCCTCCCACGGCGCGAGAGCTTCCAGGCCTTTCGGCCGCAGACTTCCGATCTTCCACTGAGACATGGCTAACCAACTGTTGCCGGTGAGCCCGACCTTGCCGTTACACCAAGGCTGCTCAGATAACCAAGTCACAAACTCTGCTCCATCCTGAGCCTCCTGATGACCCATTATCTCGAGATCTCCCTCGGAAGTGTAAGCGCCACGTGTGTCAACATTGACAATTGCGTATCCTTCCGCACACCAGAATCCAGGATCAGGCCCTTCCCATTTGTGAAGACCTGACAGCCAATGTTTGGGTACACCGGCACGAAACGGAAAGTCATCCAAGAGCGTTCCGCCCTTCTGCTTGCTATATGGACTCCAGGCAACTAAAGCGGGGATCATCTTGTTCTTATCCACGATTTGGAGGTTCTCATACCCAGCCGGGAAGAAGATATCGCAATACAGTTTAGTACCATCGGAAAGAACCACAGGCATGCTTTCGTGCATGAGGATGTCAACCGGTAAGGGCTTGGCACCTTTTTCCACTTGCTGCCCAGCGTTGAAGGTGGTAAGCCCTTGGCGGAAACCGGGGAAGCGCGCTTTGGGGTCTTCTGGAGCCAAAGGGGAACAGAAGTGAACATAATTCTTTGCTCTTTTCCTGTTTTCCTGACATGACACTAGGAAGTCGGCATGGGGTTGGATTTCTGCCATCATGTGGCTGATGGGGTGCAAAATTGAGGAAGATAAGTCGAGCGTATGAAATGATTAGAGAAGGATAGGACCATCAGAAAATGAATATATAATGATATTAAATGTCAGAGAGAGGACACGGTTCCCAGGTCAGAGCTGCAATCCACGAATAGTCAATTCGTAACGTCGAAATCAAGTCCCCCGTCCGCCACCAATAGAGCTCAGTCATCTCTGTCGATCCCAGATGCAAGTGGGGCTCCGACGGGGTATATTGGCGGGGACAGTGGTTTCCAGGGGTTGATCCGATGCATCCGAGTTCGCGGGGTCATGGGCCAAGTACAATGGAATCAATGAGATTGTAAAAAAAATGGGCCCGGGCGAAGAGCTACCGACTCGACGAATGAATCGATAAAGTCATAAATTGAAGACCTTTTTTTCTGAATTCCAATATCATCCTTGATTTTCACAATTTCTTACTTGGAAAGTGTTGCAATTATCGCATTCTAGTAGAAATAACGTGATTCTTCGTCATGTCAGAAAGCCTCAGAGTTGCTATTCTGGGCCCCAAAGGGCAATGTGGATCATGCGTTGTGGATGAACTCCTGTCCAGAGGCCACAGTGTGGTTGGAATTTCTCGGTCGCCTCCTAAGACATGGCCGAAGTCTGGAGAGTACGGCGGCATTCCATGCGACTTCAGCGACATCAGAGGCCTGAGTAAGATTTTATCCGATGGTGGCTTTGATGCAGTCGTCTCCGCGTTTGCTCCCCCATTGACCGATTTCGACGCCGTGTACACTGTGGGCGTGGAAGGCCATGGTAATATCAAGATGGCTATCCTCAGATCGACTTATCGCGGTCCTTTCATTATCATTGGTATGACTGTCTGATCCTGCTCCGTAAAGTTTGATCCTGGTTCTAAGTATCTACACAGGTGGCGCTGGATCGCTCTATTACAAGAATGGTGTCCAATTGTGTGATGATGAAAGCTTTGCATTCAAGCACTGGTGAGTTCAGGCAGATGAACGTTATTATTATCTTGTTGAGAGGCGTTAT
Source organism: Penicillium longicatenatum (assembly GCF_028827895.1). Classification (NCBI taxonomy): domain Eukaryota; kingdom Fungi; phylum Ascomycota; class Eurotiomycetes; order Eurotiales; family Aspergillaceae; genus Penicillium; species Penicillium longicatenatum. The sequence continues at coordinate 822,742 of NW_026643117.1, read as the reverse complement.
CAACCAGCTATAGGTATGCATGGCCCGATGTCCATCTGGACTACATGTCTACACGCATGCATGATCACGGACAGCGAGCGTTTGGTACTTTCATTCGCACGTTCAAATGGGCAAGATCAAACCGCGAGAATCCTGGCTGTAGGTGCCTCCATATTTCATTGCTTCCAATGAAGAATGTTCCTAACAAGCCTTACTACGAACAGGGTTCTCTTGGTTATTCAGACCCTTCGCGAACTGGTTCTTGCGGTCGGCCCAAACGAAGCTAACCGATCCAGGTCCACTTGGTCTTATCTTTTGTTCTCGTGCAGCGCTGACCATGTGGGAAGGCGTCCTGGAGACAAAATGGAGCTTTCTATCACCCCCATGGCAGCTGCGTGATAAAGGTAATCCAAATTCTGATCTTATGCGCTTACGAAACTAATATCTTGATTGCATTAGGAATTCGAACTGGAAAGTACGAGGTACACGTAGACAATGCTGCCGGCTCTGCCGAGCATGGAATCGACAACGGGATCTACAACGAGGATATGGCGGTGGCCATTGTGGACGAGGTTGAGAACAACAAATTGAACCACAAGCATTGGACATGTACGGGACCAATTGGATTGAAGGAGTGGTAGCCTTACGAATGTATGTTTGTTGAGGGTCAGGTGCTCAATCAAGTTCTCTGCTTTTTACCGTGTATCCAATCCCGTTCTCTATTCAATTGGAACACCTTAGAAGATGACGTCTTGAGAGAAGGGATCAATCTTATTTTCGCGATCAATGTACGTTGACTACCTCAAGAATTCCGGCACACTAGCGGCTCCTCTATCCGGCCGTATTATGAAGCAAGTCTGTCTTAGATACTCATGCTTGTCCACTGAAGGTACTTAGATCCCTTGCTTGGCTCGACCTTAATGGACATCTCTCCGTTTCCTACTGTACAGCCCGCGTGAGTCCTAAGTGCGGGGTGAGCATGCGGGGCCGATGATTGCCAATAATTTGTCGGCCCCGCCACTAGCTCCAAAGTACCACGGGTGGCGACCTCCTTTGACTCCATATAAGTCACACCGTGGGTTTTTGTTGAGGGATTTGGTGGATTAATGCGCTGTTTACAAAAGTTCATGAGTTTTCCCCGCGCTGATGCTAGAAAAGAGACAAATGGTCGACCTAACATATTGTGGGGAACTCTGGCCCGCGGAATATGTTTTCGTAAATGTCACGGACTGCGTTCGCCTAAAAGAATCTTAACCTATAAATATCTCGTCTTGACTCAACTTCTTGATCAGAAAAACTTCTTACGCCTCGGACGACTTGCAAAGTGTTGCATAGGTTATTCAGCCAACCCGCCGAAACCCTGTTCACACACCCATACCTAAGCTCAATATCATTCCAAGACTCTTCGTTACCCCCAGAATGCCTACCCCAACGGATAATGTAGCGATAAATGTTCCCGATGTAAAAGCCTGTCCTCATTTACACATCCGAAAAAACCAAACGTCAGAAGCTGATAGTGATGCAGCCAGATCATCTTCCCGATAAAGTTGGCGGACCCAAAACGACTGGTATGGTCGGCCGCACATTCGAGTATCAATATCCCACGGGTCCGCAATATCGCATCAGTTTCAGCAAAGAACTAGTCTACTTCACGGTTCCCCCTCTTCCGGATGGAACGGATATACTTGCGCTTCCTTACCAACAGCGCGAGATTCGCACTGACTTATTCTTGGTGCATTGGATAGGACCTGGACGACAGGGACATGTGGCCTTGCTATTTGACCTAGAGAAGAAGCAAGTTGATTGCGCAGCCTTGATGCCGCCGGGTCTGTACGAGCTCTTTGATCGTGCAGTGTTGAGAGAGATCTATGAGAATAGTGAATCCGCTTTGTATTTACCATATGAGTGAAGGATAGTATTTGGAGACGAATGTGACCTTCAATTAAGAGAAATCGAACAATGGAATTTACAAGGTCCAGATCGCTTGAATTCATATCGGCTCTTCTCTCAGACTTCCACCAGAGGAATGACCAATTTGCTTTGGTTCTCGCCTCCGCAATGAACATGATGCTTCCCCACGTTTCCGTTGGCTAATTGACCTCTCAATGGTACGAATTCAGCCAAGGTCATGCTGTGACCAGAGACTCTGAGAACGAGCTTTTCACCTGCATCAAACACCATGCCGGTCTGCCAGATGCCGATCTCCAATTTGACAATCTTTCCTTTTAGCACAGGAGCTCTGGATGAATAGTCGTGCTCGGGGAAAGACGAGGTCGACATTTCCTTGTCAATAGCAGCATGGCTAGCACGAAGACATCCTGACGGACCAAGGTACTTCAGTGGATTGATTGGTTCAACGTCATTTGCGTCAAGCTTGAGATCCTGCAGGGGAATATTGATGTTCTGCAACAAGTTCCCTATCCGTCTCTGCCTTCGGCTGAACCGAACCAGCTACAAGCTAATTAGCGTGGGGTATTGCATATACGAAAAGCACTGCACAAGGCCAAACGTACCGAACGTTACCTTCGGAATCATATACACCTCTTGCGTCAACATTCGCAATTGCATAGCCACGGGCAGTCCATTCAGCGGGGTCGGGTGCTTCGAACTTTTCAAATTTTGAAAGTCGTGATTTCGGAACACCAACACGACCGGGGATCATTTCAATCGGGTTGATACCTGAAAGGCAGGTTAGTTTTTTTTTTTACTCCTATCGATGAACATGAAAGACGTACCGCGGCCTGTTTTACCATAAGGACTCCAGGCGATCAGTACAGGAACCTTAACATCATCTTGAGGACGGAAAATATCTGCTCTAATCTTCACCCCGTCCCGCAAACTGATTTTGACGTCCTTTTCAAAAACAGTGGCGATTTGAAAGGCCGCTGCGTCAGGCTCCTTCCTGAACCCCTTTTCCAGGATTGTCAGGCTTGGTTCCGGGCCGTCATATCGGGGATCTGAATTGGGATCCTCGATCGAACGCTGTAGAACGTCGATAGAGCCTACTTTTAGTGACATGATTGAAAAGTCAGGTCTTGCAGTATTAGACGGGAGAGGAAAAAGAAAGAAACACAGGGTGGAATAGGGTGGACATTATATACCAAGGGAATGTGGGACGATCTCCAGCAGTGCAGCATACCTTGGTCGATACATATATGCGTGATAATTCCGTAGTTCCGCGAGCACAAACCTTAAGAGAGGCAGGTTGCTTCAAGCTCGGTGGCCAAGAAATGTGAACATCTGTAAGTCTCAACTGCACTGAACAATATTTTCGAAGCGACGTAACAGCTTGAAGATTACAGAAGTATCACGGATATGAAGTTCCAGCAAAATTCATGCGGACTGGCGTGTAAACCGTTTGTCTGTTATTGAAGCCATCCGAACCATCCGTAGATCTTCATCCGCGACAGCCCTAGACGTGGGGTAAGAGTACTCAGACCTTCTCCGGGATAGATTTCTCTGTAAGGAAGCGATCTGCATACATATATCCGTCTTTCCTGATTCTGACTAGTCTACTCGTCCCTAAATCCGATTTCTCTAGTCATACGTTGTGGGACCGTGGGACCCGACCATGGTCCTGTTTAGAAATTAAAAGACCGACATTATTGCAAATCATAACCGCGCTTAAAATATCCACAAATAATGGCGACTTAAAATTAAACACCAAGTGGAACGCTTATCAGCCACTTTATTCCGCGTGTTCACAATAGTCCGGGATGCTTCGGGCCGGCGGAACGCAGAATGGCTTCGCCATCGCTCCCGAGCCCGAAGGAATTGGAAATTGATATCAACAGCAACGCTGTGGGTTGAGGTCTAGAACAATGGCAGAAACCTATGGACAGGGTTCCCTACGCTATTTCTTTTGTCATGGCAATCACGGGGACGTTCCGGTTCCCGACCAGATGACGGTCGAGGCAAACATCGTGGTTTTCACCGGGCAAGGTCAAATGTACGCATTCATCCCTTTCTTTCCATGGGTCATCTGACAAAAGCAGACTGTACGGTCGAAACTCTGGGGATGCCTCTTCGCGTTATGTGTTTCGCAATGGGGTCTACAATGACGTAGATGGTCAAAACGAGGGCCGCCTTCCTGCAAAAGCATTGGTTGAAAGACTTCTAAAGAATGTCTCCGTGCCATCCCTTGTCGCAGCCGAAATACCTAAGTGAGAATTCATTTTGTATTCTTTACGATCATAACTGACCAATAGTGACCAAATTGTTATGGATCTCGACGTACAAGATCCGTTTCTCTATATGTACGTTATTTATCGTGTTCACTCCTCTGCTGTTGTAACTAAAACGTTCTTTGTAGTTCAATTCTCGTTCTCGGAAGAAGCGATCTTCGCTCTTGCACTGCCAGTGATAGAGAATATCTTGGTTTCATGATGCAAGCATTCGTTCCTCGACTTGTCGGTGTAATGGCCCCGACCGCAAAAGAATTCCTACCCGGCGACGCTCTCAACTTATCCACTGATATGGCCATTCGTATGGAGGCTATCGAAGATGACTTGGAATACCATACGTTTATTGCAATGTATCGAGGACGTTATGTTCAAAAGTCACTGCCACAACGTGCAGTTGTTGAACAGTGCTTGGTTCACATTTTGAAGATGCCGTTCGAGCTCAACTCCTCCATTCAGAGTAGGTTGATTCGATACTGAGATCATACCTTGATATGTACCTATGTACCATTATGGTGAATATGATTAGTACCCCTTCGGTGGTCTTGAACAGCTATATATATGGCCCCGAGGGGGGTCCGATTGAGCTTTCCACATATGCCTCAGGGTCAAACGTTTACGAAAAGTTGCTTCATTGAAACGGGCCTAGTTAGATATCAGCATGCGGGGAACGTGGCGGATATGGTGCTAATTATGTATGACTTGTTATCGATACATTGCTATTGTTGAACAAAGAAGTGACTAATGACACTGCGATGGCGTAGCCCAAAAGGACACTTATATACTGATCCAGTTAGATGTTTAAATCGGTCGAAGAGCAGGAGGAAAACCCCTCAATCTGGTAAACATGCTCGAGTAGCCCCACCGAGACCGTAGAGATGACAGCTGGCGAAGCGGGGTAGTTGAGGGTAAAGAATAGATTCTACCTCCGTTACGAAATAAATCGCATAATATCAATTCCGATCCGTGTTGTTCTGTGGTGCGATCGCTAGAGCATTCTTTTCTATCTGGCCTTGATTTCTCAATTCCATCCAGGAATCATGCAACCCGTTGTCATTATCGGAGGAGGTCCTGTCGGGCTAGTTTCTTCTATCTTGTTATCTCTTCAAAATATCCCCCACATTCTCTTTGAACGCCACCCGTCTACTTCTATCCATCCCAAAGCTTGTGGCTTGAACCAACGCACCATTGAAATATTCCGACACATCGGCATTGAAGCAGAGGTACTGAAGGAGAGTGCCCCAAGAAACACGTATACTCGCACTGCCTGGTATACGAGTTTCGGCCCCAATGGGAGAGAAATTCACTCCCGGGATGCGTGGGGCGGGGGCAAATATGAAGCTGCCTTCGCCAGTGCCAGTCCGTCACCATATGTTATACTCCCACAGATCCGCCTGGAGCCAATCTTGCAGCGACGCGCACTGAAACTCAACCCAGATGGGTTGAAATATGGGTGTGAAGTCCTAGGGATTGATGAAAAAGACGATCACGTCATTGTGAGCGTTCGCCGTGCTGATGGCGTTGCATACGAAATGGTAGCGAGATACGTGCTGGGTGCTGATGGGGGAAGAGCGGTGACAGATTGGCTTGGTATTCAATGGCAGGGCGAGAAAGAGATTTTTGACATGGTCTCGGCGCATTTCCGGGCACCTCTTTCGCGTCATCATCCAGATCCTAGGGTCTTCATCAGCTGGTTTATCAACCCTGCAACAGGTGGTAGTATCAAATCTGGTTATCTGTATCATCTGGGGCCTTACCCCTCCAATCCAGAGACGGAGGAGTGGTGTTTTGGATGTGCGATGCTTCCAGAAGACCCCGAACGATTTGATACCAAGTCGACAATAGAAAGAATTGGCAGAACGCTCAGCATTGATGACCTCGAGATTGATCTACAGAGTGTAAATCATTGGTTTGTGACTAGCATTGTTGCGGAGCGGTTCCGAAGCAAGACCGGAAATGTCTTTCTTGTTGGTGACGCCGCCCATCGCATTCCACCGTGGGGAGCCCTTGGTCTCAACACAGGAATCCAAGAAGCGTTTAATGTGATCTGGAAATTAGGCTTCGTGTTAAGAGGCCATGTCAAAACACCTGAGGCTTTGTTAGATACATATGACCAGGAGCGCCGCCCAATCGCCCAACGTGTCGCGAAATCTAGTCTTTACAACTTGAAAAGCCATGGTGGAGCTATGGACAGGGCCGTTGGTCTCTCGACGGACCAGACCCACGAGGAAAACCAACAGGCTATTGATGTTTGCCTTGATCCCGATCATTCAGATAATCCTCGGGTCAGGGCGGCGATTGAAAAAGCCCAAAAAGTGCTAGACAGTGAATTTGGTGCACACGGCGCGGAGATAGGCTGGTTCTATCCCTCGGCAGACATTGATAACGAAGGAGAGCGAACAAATCATGATGGACAGATCAAGCCAGATGGCACCCTCGATGATCTTATTTACCACCCTTCGACCATTCCTGGCCATCATCTTCCTCATGCCTGGCTCCAACGTGAGAGCTCGATTTCATCCACCAGAGATCTACTGGATACACATAGATTTACATTGATCACTGAATCCGTAGCCCAGTGGGAGTGGGTTTCACAGCATAGTTGCCCCATCAAGATCGAGATTGTCGATGATCTCGGAGGGTGGACAGACCGTGATGGAACTTGGCGGAAACTCTGTGGTGTATCGCAAAGGGGAGCTGTTCTAGTTCGTCCAGACGGTATAGTCGCATGGCGCGGCGATGATCGTGATGTCAAGCTCTCGTCAATTCTTGATGATTTTGACTTCCCAGGCAAAACGTTTACGGCTTCATTGTAATCCGCTCTTTGCAATTTCTACATCTCATACCGAGGCTCCAGTTCCAGGTCTCAACTGCGTGCTCACCAATGCATTTATTCCATCTTTGGAATTGCCTCAATCGACTGAGAACAAGATATAGATTCCAAAATCCTATCTCAATACACTTTGCAACCTGGGCCACTGGATCACACTATGTATGGCTTTGAAATATGACGTTGAAATCAAACTCGTTGAACAGTATAGACGGAGCGAGGCCTGCGAATTTCTACACCCCATCTATTTTCCGATAGTAGAGCTCATTAGTGGTATGGGAATGGCCACCCCTGACTTCCTCGCTACAAGATGAATCCTTGAACCGAACGTGGGCTGCACGAACTTGGTGGCGCCCGATGACTTCCGTCTCGGAGACACGCTCCCACCAAGTCGCACCAATGAGGTGTTGGGTCCGCAAACAAGAATCTCCTAGAAACTTGGGATCTGACATCTTCGCCACGAAATCATCGATCGACATTTCGGCCCAGTAGCCATCTGGATCTAGGATCTCTCGGTAGTCGACCTAGTAGGTGGATTAGCATCGAAAAAACAAGTTGGAATGTGATGGATAGCGACCACAATATATCTTCAGTTGGGGCGCGGCAATGCTGCGCAAAAGATCCCAGACCTAGTGAAGAGGTAAGCTAGGTCTTGGTTGGGCCCACGAAACAGACCTTCTGGTCATAGCTGTCTGCCCAGTTGAAGACACAATTCGATAGTTGAAGATGATCTTCTAGGTGGATGTCCTCGGTCAGGAAGTCCAGAAATAATTAAGGTGACAACTCCATACCGTCAAAAGAAACAGGAGGAATTTTGATTGTCATATTGAGACTGGAATGACTGATCACAGAACAAATGACAGTGTGAGGTAAGTATTATTGAGTTTGTTATCCTCAGGCTGAACTTTTTCTGCTATCTTCCCAAAAGACATGCACTATTGTGAAGGAAATGACATTATGTATGGCCATGGAAAGTCACGCGCAACGTCCCCTCATAGAGCAATCGTGGCTCCAATTGTACCCTCAATTAGCGTACGCGACAGAGAATTGGTGTACCTATCGCATCCCGAAGTCCACAAGATTTTTCAATCTCCCCTCAGTCCCAAACCCGAACCCCGACTCCTGATCCTCGCGGGACGACCGGGTGGGACCCGAAATACAGATACTTGAGTCGGCCCCCCACTTGACTTGACATGTTCGCTGGGCCAAGGACCAAGATGACAAGTTCTTAGAGTTATTAATTGCTCGTGACTTTAACAAGTGGGTTCCATAACTCAGTTGGTTAGAGTGTGGTGCTAATAACGCCAAAGTCGAGGGTTCGACCCCCTCTGGAACCATTTCTTTTTGCCGTGCTTAGCAGAGGACCACCCACAGAGCATCTACCACTTGACATTTTTGCTGGGTGGGAAAAAATAAGGGATGCTATTATCCTTAAAGGTTAGAGAACGGACTCTATTATGTTTGAGATGCGACCTCATTTTTCATGCGCACGTGGTATTTCTGTCTATTCTTGGGAATCAACCTTGGAAACTTGGTGTTTGTGCATTTCAGCCATTACTTCGTGCCCGTCAGTTGCTCGGCTCCCCACATATGTCCCACTAATTGACTCCCCGGGATTTGAGTGGTGGGTGGTCTTGTAACATTTGCCATATATATTACTGGCTGCTCCAGGCTTCCAAGGCTTCGCACTCTGAACCATTGAAGCAAGACTACCTACCATCTCTCAAATCTCAACAGGTTACATCAAACGCATTCTCGCCATGGTCGACTTAAACAAGCCCGGCTCGATCGAGCGAGTCATCGCAATCACCGAGATCGAACGAATTCTAAACAAATACTGCATAATGGCGCACGAGAATGCCCCCTTTTCTGAAATGGCGAATCTTTTTCATTCCAACGGCATTTTTCGTCTCCCAAACGGAGCCGGAGTTCCCCCGCAAGAAATGGGAACCGTCGTCCAGGACAAACCCCCAGCCTTTATCCGCCACCATCTCACTAGTGTGGATATCGAATTCACAAGTGAGACAGAAGCAAAGACTAAGTCACTTTTCTTTGCTATGACTGGCATATCCACAATTGATCATTGGGGTTACTGGCAGGATGTCTTCCAAAGGACTGAGGATGGAAAGTGGTTGATCGAGGTTCGGGAAATCGTGGTGGAAGGTCAGGATTCTAATGGGTGGTATGCGGGCGCATATGGCCAGTGATGATTCTTGGGACTTGTTACCAGTACATGGATATATGGAAGCAAAAGCAAAATTTGACGGACTTTAAGGACATAAGTTCTTAATGACGTCCGCCATTCGCGAGGCACTTTTATACTGTTTCCCAATCCTCCGTAGTTCATTTTGAAACGATCGCAAAAGCCGGCGACGAGCGGATACTGAATTCTGGGCTCCTTTGAGAACTCCTCGGTCTTGATCTTCTTGCATGCGAGCCCATACCGCGAGGCCTGCATAAAACACAACCAGTGGAAGCCAGAGGGGAATCAAGGAATCGTTACTCGCGGTCGCTGTGTAGTTTGAGTCTTGCTCATCATCATCCAATGCGTCTAGGACCTTCCACGCGCATTCAATGGCAGTGTCGCTGATGTGGATACCGAGGCGATGGGGCCGTTCGTCGGATGGAGAATGTTGACTGTGTCCGCTGGGGGGCATTCCATCGTAGCCAACAATCTGGGGCAATTCCAATACGCGAGGGCCAATTTCCAGTAGAATGCGACAAAAATATGCCAACGGTAGAACGCTTCGGTGCACCCCAAGAGTATTATGGGCTGAACTGACTTGAGAGGTAACGTCGAGCAATCCCCCTACGCTAAAATGGGTCTGATTGTCATGTTTGACAGAATTGTGCCACACTTCGAGGGAATGTATCAAAGCTTCTGATTGCTGTAGATACTCGCGGGTTGCGGATGACGGAAGGTAGGGTCCTCTGCCGCTAAATATTGTGGTTTTTAGCTTTCACCAACGGTACAGCTCGTGTGATTTACCACTTACACATTGTCAGATTGCCAATCTTCCATTCGACTATTTTGGATTTTTTCGTCGGCGAAAGGCCCAAGGAATCGGAGAAGTTGAACTGTTTCCGACAGGATGCACAGCAGTGCCAGCAAATACTCATCTGGAGCTAGACCAGGAGGGAGGTTCTGGCGGCTGACAATGACATGTCTATAAAGATCTTCAAAGCTACCAGAAGATGATCTCAAAGGGAACGATAAGTCCGTGAGGTTGAAAGATGGAGGCGTGTTTGAATGAATCGCTCGCAATATGTCAATGAGAAAGTAGAACGATGTTAATCTGACTGTTTAGCGAGTGTTTACATTTCCTTCGCCTCTTGGGTATGTGCATGTTGGACTTACAAGCTTATATCATGACAGTCGAATGTTGGATGAGAGTCGACGGTCTTTAGCAGACCCCGGCGTTTGTATGGCTATAAATGTCAGAAACTCGCACCGGGGGCGCCCAACGCAGAACTAGTATGCATACCACCAAGAAATAGCCATTGACCATCGTGGTCGTCTCCCAAAGTGCAACATCTGAGTGTAAGGTTCCATAGATCACTAAAAGTATTCCCTTTTTTATCATCGTTAATGATTCGTTCAGATCAGACTTCATTCAATTCAAAACTTACCGCTTCATACCAGTGCATGTTTCTTGATGTCCTATTATCTAACTCGACGGAACCAACAAACAGTTTCAACGTTGTTTCGTAGAGATTCTGGGCCCATATACGACAGTCTTGTCGCTCGGGGACTAGTGTTCCAATCAAAGCCCTGCTGAAAGCTAGGTATGAAGGAACTGGAGATTCCCCCGTTAATCCGGCAAGAATAGGGCTGTCTCGATTTGATAGACTTGATAAGAAGGGCGTTTTCTTCAAGAATTCGATCTCGAATGTTCGAGTGAGATCCTCGATGATGCTGGCGGGAGGAAGTTCCGGAAAGCCATCAAAAAGGGATAGCGGATAGTTCAAGTCACTCACTCCCATCGAACCGATTCCAGGAACGGTTTTGGAAGTGAGGGTGGGTTGATGGTGAAGTTCATTGTCACTTTCCGCGTCATGGATGACACCCGGTAGTTGCCTGGAAGGCTGTATGTGCCGCGCAGGTGTATTTGTTGTTGAGTGGCTTGGAGCTGGCAGCGTGAAAGATACAAAGTCTGCGGATTCAACAAAACCTTTGTAATCTGCAAGCAGAGATTGTTTAAATGTCCCTAGGAAGTCATCCGGCAGCGCCGTTCCTGCGCGGGCCGAGTCAGAGAAACGCGGATGATACCCATCTATGGAATGTGAGAAGATAGAATACATAGGAGGACAACTTTATGCCCACCTTGACTGGTCATTGTGCCTCAGCTAGTCCGGGGTGAAGTCTCACGTGCGTTGGGGAATCCTTGCGCGGTACGCCACGAATCGACGATTTTGCGGGGAACCCCACATTCGGGAAATCCACGCACACTCAACCACCAGAAACCACTCGCACCGATGAAGTCTAGGCGCGAGTCGGGGCCATCACCGCTGGGATGTCCCTTTTGTGATCGAACCTTTACGCGACAGGAACATAGAGAGCGACACATTCATTCGCGTAAGTGAATCACCAGTCGCCGAGTTGGCAGGTTGGCGCTGACCCAGTCAGACACCAAGACAAAACCATTTTCCTGCGAGGTTTGCAGGAGAAAGTTTGGTCGACGAGATGTCTATCAGCGACATGTAAGATCCCAGCATCCTGATCAAACCTCTCTCTTGGCAGGTGACAAGAAGCGGGGACAGGGCGCCTGCGACAGCTGTCATAGCCGCAAAGTGAAATGCAACTCGGCAGAACATCCCTGCGAGCGATGTCTTCGGGAAGGTGTCAATTGCACGTTTCTACGCACTTTGGGTGACCAGGTCACTCGTGCCTCGTCCCAAATCAACTCCGATCAAGGAGGCTCAATCCCTGGTCGAAGCTCCAATGGAAATTTCCTTCATCTCCAAGAACCTCCCAGCAATCCGGCTTGGCATCAAGATATCAGCGGTATTGCACCAGGGACATTGCCTCCATCCCCAACCGTCAACCTGTCGTTTCAAGATGTCGGCTTTTCAGAAGAGTTTACCTCGGGACTACTGGACTTTGACTTCACACAAACAGCATCATATTTTGACTTCAATATCCTGGATCAAATACCGCCATTTCCCTCGCTGGACCTATTACGAACCCCTCCAGTATCTGGAAAGCCACCAGAGACACAGTCCTCGCGTATAAATGGTGCGTATGCTCGGCTTCGGGCCTATTCATCCCCAACAGATCTCTTGCGGCCTGCTTCTCCAGCAGCCAAGGCCGATCATGAAAGCTGGTTGCATCGCCTAGGCAAAAAGCAGAAAGTGCAGTACGACCCACTCGTCATTAATGTGTTTCTCAACCTCTTCCGACTCCACGTGACTACAACCTTTCGATGCTTTGAGGGCTTCGTAGTTACCGACACCACCCCTGTCGAGCTCTGGACGTCAATGGCATCTGTCGGAGCACTGTATTGTATGACGCCAGGTTCCATAAAGATTGCAAAGTCGCTTTATAACCACGCACGTATTGTACTTCTTTCAAAGGTACCAGGATCATTTGATTCCCATCACTGGAGGATTGCAAGCTGATTCTCTTGCCAGGTACATCACAGAAGACCTTCGCCCAACGATGATCAGTTGGGAATCCTGCAGACAGTAAGTGAGATATAACCCATCGGATCTATAGCTACGGAGAATGACCGACTGATTTTACCTCAGTATATGCTCCTCGAGCTGTTCGGATATTTGAGTGGCGACGATAGGTTCCATGAAATTTCCGAGGTTTATCACTGGGAAATGATCCAGGTTTGCATTCTGCTGCCTCTATCCATTCGATTACGCTAGAATCATTGACCTTTCTGGCAGATCATCAGTACTTTCAAGTTATGGTCGCCTTCAACCTCTGGAAGGGAAATCGAGCGCAAAAGGTAAGGATGACTGTTGTGATTTTGTGGAGCCAACGCGAAACTCACAAATTTTCTTCCATGACAGGACGATTGAAGGTATTTGTACTCTAGAATGTTACCGGGTGACAATTCTCCGTGGTTCGGCCACATTCAGCGTGCCGCTTCCGAGTGTCTCTAGGGGCACTGATTATTTTGCATCGGCAAAGGGACAAGCGGGCCCATATGACGAAGAGCTTATGGCGCAACTGCAATGGATGATGTCAACCAACCCGACTCTACTACCAGCTGAAGGCATCATCGATCCTACCAAAATATATGGCATATGGACATTATGCTGTTTATCGCTAATTCTACCTTGGGCTGCGATCAAGAATACGGTTCGAAATGAGCAACTAACTTTTGATTACTCGCGCCGCGGAGAGGTCCTCGAGTCGGCTCTTCACAAATGGTTCATAGCTACCAATAGGCAAACTCCTATACCCACTCTCATGCTTTTCCATATGATCTGCCTCAATCTTCATGTGAACGTGATCAAAATCCAAAAATTGGTCCATCAATATTGCGGAGAACCGAGGTCCTCGCCCGCAACTACTTCGTCAAAGAGTACTGGCACACTGTCATCGGCGGATGTTTTTCCATCAAGAATTGATCGGCGAAATGCGATTTGGCATTCAAAACAAGTCATCGAATTGGCTGTCAAAATGAAGCAGGACAGTTTGAATGCCATTTCGACTGAAGAAGGCCCTCACTTCAGCTATTGTGTTTTCTTCGCGGCCTTGACTCTGTGGTACGCCGAGTGGCAATACTCACCTTCCGATTCTGAGGATGCGAGGCCCCAAATATCTATGCCCAATGCAACCGCCGCATTGAATATAGCTATCAAAGTTCTCTCAGCATCCCCGGTACAGATCGCGAAGAAGTTTATCCCTACCCTAGAATCTCTCGTTTCAGTGGATTGAACAAAACATGTGTGACAAAGCAACATTCCATGGGTTTTCCGCTATCATAACTCCGCACAAACCTCATTAGGACTCGCTCGGTTAGATTGGTTTGTTTCATTGCCTTCTATTCTATTCGACTTGCCTTCGCATTCAAACATCAACAAGCTGGTGGTGTATAATGGAGAAATTGAGAGAATGTTGCATGCCTATCCTCTCGCAATGAATTGCTCCAGCACCAAAGCAAGCCGGTCAGGCTCAATCTCCTTAATGATATCCCAAATAGACTTCGAAGAGGCTCAATCTCCTTAATGATATCCCAAATAGACTTCGAACGACCACCCTGAAGGTGACCATACTCCCTTTCAAATGCTCCCTGCCCATAAGATGCCTGCCAAGGCTTCTTGCCAGAAACAAAGGCTAGCAAGTCTCGGGTATAATCTTGGCCGGCAATCTTCTGCTCTTCGTTCAAGAACTCATCGTAGTTATGCAAGAGCATAGTTAAGTCGGTTATATGCGAAGCCTTTCCTTTCCAGCGTCCTTCCCATGGATTCAGTGAATTGAATCGATAAACATAGGCAGCTCCATCATTCCATGATTGGGCCAGGTAGACAGTCGGGATATAGAAGAACACATCATTCAACAGACGAAGAATACCGTGCAATGCTTCGTCATCGTTGTTGTCGCTGTCAATTCCATAGGTCGAGAGGATTTTACTCGACAAGCCAGGGATGTCCTCGACTTCCTTTGTCAGGTACTCTTCAAAGGCTTTGCCGATACCCGATTTTCGGTGGTCCAAGGCACCTGCCATAATGGATCCCTGTTTTTCATTGTTATTGAATCGTCAGAGGCTAAAAAAGGTAATATACTCACGTCAAATTGACAGTCCCCTATAAAAAAGTCCTGACACCAGCCTCGGTGCAGCGTGGTCTGAATTCCATCGGTGATAGCCTTCACTGAAGGCATCTCGAGACATATATCCCCGTCGACAATCGGACGAGATGGGAATGCCGAAATCTTCGCCACCTCGTCTGCATTCAGACCTTGTATACGGGAAACCCGCTCACTAGGCGACAAGTCATCTAAGCCGAGGATTCGAAGAGACTCGGCATAGAAATGTTCATGAGCTGGATCTGGCAGAGGTTTCACAGCGAGGAATTGTCCACTCAGGCAGGCGACACGTTTGAAAAGTGGCTCCTCGCTGGCGAGATGCAAGGAGGCAGATACTGTAACTATTAGCACGCCTCTACCCTGATAGATTTTCAAATGTACTCACCACCTCCGGCGCTGTGTCCAACAAGTGTGATATTCTCCGAGTCACCACCAAATCCATCAATATGAGTTTTTATCCATTGCAGTGCAACGCGCTGGTCACGAAGACCGTTGTTGGGGGTAAATCCGGCGTCACGCAGCTCTTTGGACGTCAAGAATCCAGCTGGGCCAACCCGATAGCTGAATGTATTAGCTTTTATAAGATGTTATCATCAGAACTTGACCTACTTGATATTAACTCCGACCACAGGAAGTCCTAGCTCACTAGTAATGGATACCAGATTGGTAAGCTGGTGCTGCGGACATGATGAAGATCCAACGCCGAAGCCGCCGCCGTGTAGGAAGACTAGAAATGGCAATTTCGTGGGGGAATCATTCACATTAGGCACCGTGATATTGAGATTCAACCCCTGGGTGGCAGACTTGGCGAAGTGCGTGCGCGGAAGTTTATGTTGGATCAGATCGAATTCTGAGTCGCATCCATCGACACCTCCTACGCTTGGGCTAGAGAAGAGTTTTAGATGATATTTGGGTAATATAGAAGCCTGGAGTCTCGCAGTTCAAAATATGACAAGAAAGCCATCACCTACCCATATGATGTAGCATCAATTAATTCATCGAAGTCTTTCCGGTTGATGGGAACAGGCGGGGCGAATTGGTGTGCGAGAGACGCGTACTGAATGCCTAAGAATTCGACCAAGTCATTCTTCTTATTACCCTGGATGCGGCCTAGAATGGGATGCTGAATCGTAGTCATTGTAAAACGCTTGAATGATTGATTCCGATAACTACTTGCTACATATGGATATGCCTGAGTTAAATATTTCGGTCCGAATGTGGGGAGGACCGACGATTCCGAGGTCGGAATCTCCACTCTCACTACAGAATTTCGACTTTTATTCACTCATAGCCCGGCAGCCTTGGCTACAGCTCTCATATCTGTCCTCCAAGTCTCGAAGTACGGCTTGGCTCCTTTTTGCAGCTCCTCTGGGGTGGGGTTCTGCAGAAATCTCAAGTAGTCGTCATCTACTGCCGCAGTCTCGCTTGCTAGGTGAAGACGAAGCTTGTTGGCTGTCGTGGTAGGGTCAACGAAGTTTTGAAAGACTTTTCTGCGAGCGTCTGAATAGCTTGTGAGAATATTGTCCGATCGGGCTTCGTTAAGGACCATGATCAGGGCCTCCGCCAGAGCATCGCCATCCAGAAGGCCAGTGTTCAAGCCCATGGCGCCATATGGCTGCAAGGAATTAGATGTAAGAATTTTATTTGCCAGAAGAGAATGAGAAACTCACGTTGTTCATGTGCGCTGCGTCTCCGGCTAATACACATCGACCCTTGCGCATAGTCGGGACCAAGCGCTGATGAATGCGATAGACTGCCTTTGCCTTGATCTCAGCTGGGAGTGGCCGCGGTCCAGAAACCACCTCTTCGTAGAAGCCGTGGATGACCTCGTCTTGGAGTAATTCCTCCTCGGATCTCTCGTCTTCCGGGGGAATCGCAACGGTACACCTCCACAGGCTCTTTTCGCCGACAACCGGGTCGGTAAGAGGCGTCATGATGGTGTAATTCTTTGTCCCGATGATGTAGCAAGTGTGCCAGACCGGATCAACATAGTTTCCAAGAATGACATCTGTGGAGATGAGTCTCTCAGGCCATGTGTGACCGAGGCAAGGTGTTCCGATGAGTTTGCGAGTTTTCGATCTACCACCGTCGGCGCCAACGAGGTAAGAACCCGTAACAGCAGGGAGATCTTTGTTTTCGAAATCAATGGTGACTTTTCCCTCCCCCTCTTGGATGCTGGATAGCTCGCTGTTGAACTGAATCGTCACGTTGCCAGTCTTCAGCGCCTCTTGCAAAATCAGCTTTGTCAGCTCCGACTGGCGAAGATTGAGCAGGCCGGACGGGCAGGCTTTGACAGGATCACTGGGGTTGCTAAGAGGCTGCGCAGCGAGTAGGTCACCCAGGCGCTTTCCTCCCTTGTCGTCGTCGATAGGAAGTGTGCGCCAGCAAAGTCCAGCAGTCATGAACCCTTCGGCCCGAACGAGGTCGTACAGACCAGATTCCTGAAACACGACTTGGGTAGCGCCATAGTAACCAACGGCTCGTGGTGTATAGGGGAGAGCGGACTCCTTTTCGAAGATTTGAACTGGAATCCCTGCCTTCCCCAGGCGATAAGCGATGAAGCATCCGACAGGTCCAGCCCCCGCTACTAGAATAGGAAGTTGCTCTTTAGCCATTTTGTGAGTCTCCAGGATGAAGAATTATCGGTTAATATTAGTATTAAAGGGCTAAGGAAGAAGCATGGCTACACTATTTAATTCATCTCGGTGCCGAAGCCCCGGTCGTATGGATGTCCCTTGCTCGATTGTGAAGCGGCCGACATGAAGTGGGGATGCCGGGAATGTGGGGGGCTCCGAGCCCATCCACTAATTGCCGCCTTATTCATAAGGCCACAATTTTGGAACCGCGTCGGTCCGTGTCAGCTCCCCTTGAATGGTCATATCCCAGGTGTGACCGATGTTCATCCGCTTTATACAGGGAACAAAGCCATCGTGATGGTAAATATACATCAGTAGCTACTAGATATCTGTTCAAGGAAATATTTATTTACAAAAGCCTATGGATCTGATTCGCGCAGATGCGCATTTTCACTGACCTCGGCACTGTAGGTGTTGCCCACCTGAGGTGACTTGCGTGCCAGGAGCCTTACCTATCCCGATTCATGTGACTTATATCTGTACGGCAAGAAATGGGTAGAATTCTTTTGATGAACGGACTGCAAAGTCTTGATACTTGGTTTACGTACTTCGGGTCCCCAGATGCCACATGGCTTGGCTTGATGAATGCAGTTCTGCCTCTTGGAGTTGTAAGTTCAACTTCCTGTGAAACTGCGCCGCAAAATTCTCACAATGCCAGATTGTCGTGGCTATCCCAGCTGGCTGGATGTCCGATGCCATTGGTCGGCGGTATACAATGATGATCGGTATCGTTATTCTCGTTGCGGCAGCTGCGATGCAAGCAGCCTCCCATAACATAGCAACATTCATTGTGGCCCGATTTTTCATCGGCGCTGGCATCGAGTTATCCTCCGTTCCGGCTATCGTTCTCATCACCGAAATTGCATACCCTAGCCACCGATGAAAGGCAATGAGCTTGTTCCAAACCTGCTTCTTCCTGGGAGCCATTGCATCCAGCTGGTGCACATTTGGTACCTTCAACATGACGAATTCAACCTGGAGCTGGCGGATTCCATCAGCTTTGTAGGCCTTCTTCCCAGTCCTCCAGTTTATAGGACTGTAGTTCGTGCCCGAGTCTCCTCGTTGGTTGATTGGCAAAGGAAGACATGAGAAGGCACGTGCGTTTCTTGTCAAATATTATGCTGGCGGCGATGAAAGCAACCCGATTGTCGAATATGAATACAGAGAAATATCCTCACACATTGAGGCTGAACAGGCTGCGGCCAGAATGGGATGTTCATCGGTAAGAGCTCCATAATACTGATTCCATGAGAGTCAGCTAATAGGTCAAGCTTTGGAAAACTCCCGCGGACCGAAAGCGATTGGCCATTACCGCATTCACAGCATTTGTTACCCAGTGGGCTGGTAATGGTATCATCATATACTATCTTTCCCTCGTTCTGGAGTCGGTTGGCATAAAAGATTCATTCACAAAGACCTTGATTAACGGATGTCTCCAAATCTTCAACTACATCGTCGCTATATTTGGAGCCCTTCTCGTAGACCGTGTGGGTCGCCGAACTCTCTGGATATTCTCTGCAATTGGCATGCTGGTGACCTACAGCATTTTCACAGCATGCTCAGCAGTGTTTGCGGAGACTGGGAAACATACAGTTGCTATGGTGGTGGTTGTCTTTATTTTCATCTACTACTTCTTTTATGACATTGCTGTTACTCCTCTCACGTTTGGTAAGCCACACCCCGACAAAACGCTTTTATGTTCAATCCAGCTAACACAGTGATGAAATAGCCTACCCAGCTGGAATACTTCCCTTCCATACTCAGCAAAAAGGACTGGCCGTTTGTAATTTGTGCAATGGTCTAGCGCTCATGTTCAACTCACTTGTCAACCCCATCGCCCTGGAGGCAATTTCTTGGAAATACTACCTCGTGTACATTGTTCTTCTCGTGTTCATTGCGGTCATCATGTATCTGTTCTTTGCAGAGACGAAGGGATATACTTTGGAAGAGATAGCGGACGTGTTTGAGGGGCCCGCTATTGTTGCTGGAAGATTTCGTCGGCCCATTAATTCGAGGCAGGAACTACCGATAGACGTGAAAGAGGCCCCGGTGTCTATGATTGAAGACATATCCAATTGAAGGTACCGATTCCCGAGAATCGGGTGTACGTTTGCCTTTGCTTTGTATGTGGGATTGGAACTACTTGAGTCAAGCACATTGTTACAAGTTCAGTAAATCTGTTAGTGCAAGACTGGATTATACTTGTATTTTGAATCGTTTATTGGTGGTATCCTTAGGGTCTAGCCTAGGCTGTATGCCTCCTTATGATAACTATGGAAGAACCTTCTTATATTGACAGGCAAAGTCATAAACAATCCCGGTAACCAAATTTCTGAGTCTTTTCCGAGGTCATAGATCTCGCGCTCCATACAGCTAACCATAATCACTTCAACACTTGCAATGAAACCAGGTTGCCTTAAGAGATCGTGATGTTGATATGTGCTTCAATTCCGCTGAAATCGACTATCACACTGATGTGTTGTGAGTTCTGGCTAGGTCCAGGAATATTGGGAGTTTGTGGCCGTTCAGTGGACTGACATTCCTTGTACAGGTTCACTGTGGCGGCACCCAGCAGATTGATACTTTCTTTTGCCTCTTCTCCCGAGAGGGCAATACTGAGGATATTTCGGAGCGTTACAGATCTGCCGTTAACTTTCGCATCACAATGTTTGGACATCACGTGTTGATCGCTGACAAGGTGGGGCCTCTCATTGGACTTCAAGTTTGAGTTTACATATTTACCACGCGATCCTGATTGGATGTCGAGATAACGAAGCAATGATCTTCCGGTTTCCGGCTTCCGGTTCCCGGTCTAGAAAATGAGAACTGTCAAATCAGGAAGGTCCTATTTTGAGCAAGGATCAAGATAGGATCCTGGATCCAGCCACCCCCTCCCAGCCCCGGAGAAGTCGCTCACCCTATGACAAGACAACATTGCTACATTGCCAACCGCGTGCAAATTCCACATATACACACCCAATTGACACGATTTGATAGGTAACGTCGGGACAACCGACCGCCCTAATCTGTGATTCCAAAATCCTTGATAACGGGCTGCTGTGCAGGCAATCAGCATGCTACTTCTGATGACTGATACATTGTACCTATGTTTTTGAGGGGCAGGGGACGTTTGGATATTTCTCTCAATCTACAATCTCATGTCCATACATCAAGTCATCGGGAACTTCTCATCGGCGCATCTCACACTGATAAGGCGGGGCATGAATGACACAGCGCGATGGAGAGAACCATCAATGCCTTGAAAAGGCATCTTCGACCGGCACCATTTGGGCCAAGCGAAACCCAGTCACCTGGCACCGAGATGGAAAAGGGTGCCGTGGGAGAAGTAGTCGAGGCAGAGGCTGGCGTCTCCGGTATCGAGGCGGCCACTGCTGTTTGGGGCAGGAAAGGAAGATGGCTTGTCATAATCGGGTAAGTTTCCTGTTGCTTCGTCTTGAATGAACTTCACTAATAGACATCTCAAGATTAGCCATGATCATGGTAATCTAGTAGGCGACCATGGTAAAAATCCATTTACATGCTGGTTCGTTGCTAATTTCATGCTTCAGCGAGCTGGATAACTCCACTGTCTATGTCTACAACAACTACTCGACATCGTCATTCAATGCGCTTTCAAAGCTTGCGACACTCAGCACTGCCGGCGCAGTCCTGTTTGCCGTGATCAAACCACCAATTGCGAAAATATCCAATGTCATGGGTCGTGGTGAAATGTATATGATGACCATCAGTCTATACGTACTATCTTACATCCTGATGGCGTCAGCTAAGACAATCAATACATATGCTGCGGGGTACATCCTATACGTCTTGGGACAGTCGGGAACCAACATCATGAACGACATTGTCATTTCGGACATCAGCAACGCGCGCTGGCGTGGCTTTGCAATTGGCATTTCTTTTACCCCATTTCTTGTCACGCCTTGGGTATCCGGCTTCATTGTGGACAGTGTCGTAGACGGGATCGGCTGGCGCTGGCGAATTGGCATGTTCGCCATCCTAATGCCATTTGGTGCCAGCTTCATCATTACCACACTCCTGTATTACCAGATCCGAGCCAAGAAAATGGGCCTCGTCCTCCGCCAGAAAATAACATTTTATGATTTCTGTTCGCAGATTGACTTGGGTGGTATCATTCTCTTCAGTGGTGGGTTTGCCTTGATCTTGGTGCCACTGACATTGGCTGCAACCACGACCAGTCAATGGAAAACGCCATATCTCGATGCTCTGATTGCTATTGGAGCTCTCATGCTTATAGTTTTTCCGTTCTACGAGACTCTGGTATCCAGGTACCCATTCATGCCGCCCTCATACTTCAAGAACCCAACCATCAGTCTCTGTCTGTTCCTTATCGCCACGGATTCCATTGGCTTTTCATGCACCCATACATACCTGTACACATGGGCCACAGTTGCACACAACTTCTCGGCCCGCAACGCTACATTTTGCAACTCCACCAATGGTGTCATGCAGTGCCTGTCGGGTATCATAGCAGGAGCATTGATGCTATGGACACGGCGCTACAAGTGGTTAATTGTGGTTGGCGCAGTTGTCCGTTTGATCGGTTATGGGGTCATGATCCGGCTCCGAGGAGCATCGAACTCCATGTTCGAGCTATTCTTTGTGCAGATCATACAGGGCATTGGATCCGGCATTATGCAAACCAACTTACTAGTTCCGGCACAGATATCTGTACCTCACGGACAGATGCCCCAAATAACGGCTCTGGTGGTCTGTTTTTCATTCCTGGGCTCGAGCGTAGGTGCTTGCATTGCTGGTGGTATTTACACCAATACCATTGGAGAGGCCTTGAAGAACCGCCTTGGCGATGAAGCAACCCCGGCACTGATCAAGACGTTGTCAAACTCTATCCTTGGGGTCGCTCCCGCTTGGGGCTCGGCAGAGCGCATTGCCGTGGATCTGGCTGTGAGTCTGCGATAACCAAAGCTTATTGTGCGTTGAGAGCTAATGAGGGGAAACAGTTCTCTGATGTGCTGAGATACATGACATACACTGCACTGGCAGCCTCTGTGCCCGCGCTCATTCTGGTCTGGTTCATGCCGAACCACAAGCTTCCGTGAGTATCTTTGTCATTGTGGCCACTTCAGTGACTAACCATGCATCAGCAACCGTAACAACTTGGTTGAGGAGTAATAGCATGACATCCTTCTATTAGGGACCAGCCATGTGCCTCTATATCTTTCACCATCTTACGAGCCATCTTGAAGAGCAGGATGTGGATCAATGGTCTCGGTCTTTTTCTTTCCACCGGCATTTGCATCTTTGTGAAATATGAAACTCTTCGGCATATCGTACACGCACTCTGAATATACGTCATTAGACAGGAATTTGGTATACTCACTTTAAGTCAGTGTAGAAGCCAAAGCTGCATGATCCCATAGGGCAGTTTCAGGAGATGGCATCCATGATTTGGGGATGACTGGACATTGTTAACAAAAGTGGGAACAGCTTCTAGATTTGTAGCAGCTAACCTTGTCCCATTGGGCCACGGCAATTCTCAAAATGCATTTTTTCCCCACCCGCGCCTTCCAACCCAGCTCCAATTCTTCGCTGCCTATTACTTTGGTCGATCAGTCCATTCCTCGACGTACTAGAGATTATCATTTCATGCCTCGGTGAACCAAGATCGCCTCCCTTGCCCTTAGTTTGGGGTTCGCTCAGGTGCGCTCACTACCTGTGTTCTAGGCTTTCTCGGCGGTACTTGACTTTGTCAGCTGCAATGAGAGGCTCTCGGTCTGCATGACAACTTCCTCCGATCAATTACCGCACCGTGGGGCTTGAACGCCACCCTTGAGTGCAGACCCTGTTTGATGAACAGCAAGATGCGAGCTTCGCATGCCACTGACTGGTTGCATGCTGGAAGAATTATGAAATGCCGCGCTGCATTTGGAGGACGACGGTCCCACTCACCCCACCCCAGCGGGAGAGGATCTGCCCGCAATGTGGAGCCCGGGAACCGACTCTGCAAGTCATATGTCGATGCGGGTTTCTTGCGCAGTGTCTACAGTATGTAGCTTGAATCACGTCGAATCCCATATCCACTCTCGAGCTGTGGCTGCGCTGTCATCTGTACAGCCTGTGCATACAGTCATCATTGATTCGCCCAACCCCGCCTTTGTCAGATATCCCTCCCCCGCTTTCCTTCGGATTCCTTGGCGCTATTACATACTTGGTTGCATTTGTGTACACAAATATGCAACGCCTCTGATTGCAGATCCGGATTGGGGAATATTGAGGAAGATCAGCAAGCTCCCTTGAATTTTGCTGGTCCGGATGCGCTTATCCGTTGATCCGGTGGACGGGACGATGCTTTCCGATACTATCATCGCAGCTTGCCCCCGCTTTCCAATATAGCACACCCTTGAAGAGGACACAGCGCATATTTTACAAGATGGATGTGATGAGTATAAGTCCCTGCTCATCCTGTCCCCAAACAAAAGCATGCACCGCAGGAAACGCGTCATCATATTTCAAAAGTCTGTACTCTTATGCATCATGGGTTCGATCAATGAGCGGCCAGAGCTAGCCTTTTCTGCCTCCAACTTGCCCACCCAACTCTTTATCAACAATGAATTTGTCGGCAGCAAAGACTCAGAGACACTCTCTGTCTACAATCCCAAGGATGGTACCCTAGTGTCGGACAAAGTATCCATTGCAAATTCAGTGGATGTTGACGCTGCCGTTGCGGCAGCCGAGGCTGCCTTTCCTGCCTGGAAAGCAGTTCCGGCAATACAGCGATGCGAAATTCTGATGGCTTTTGCCTCGCTAATCGAGAAACATACTCTGGGATTGGCAGAGCTTAGTAGGATCACTCTCGGAATACCGTTCGAGGCAATGGGTAAATACGAAGCAGGAGTTTGTTCCGAGACGTTTCGATACTACGCTGCCTGGATTGACAAGTTTGCTGGCGAGTCATACCCACAGCAAGATGGGTTCATGCGTATCACACGAAACGAGCCCTTAGGCGTGACCGCTGGGATCGTTCCCTGGAACGGTCCGCTTGCAATCATCGGACTCAAAGCTGCACCGGCGCTAGCAACGGGTAATTGCTTTATTTTGAAGCCGTCTGAAAAGACACCATTTGCTGCCCTAGCGCTTGGTCAGCTAATCCGTGAAGCGGGGTTTCCACCTGGCGTATTCCAGGTGCTTTCTGGGGCTGGGAACACGGGCGCTCTTTTAGCAAGGCACATGCGTGTTCGGAAGATCAGCTTTACTGGCTCAATTTCTACCGGGAAACTGATCCAAAAAATGGCCGCTGAGTCTAATCTCAAGCGTGTGACCTTGGAATTGGGAGGAAAGTCCCCAGCTGTTGTGTTCGACGATTGCAATTTGGACAATGCAGTTGAATGGTGTGTCAATGCAATCGCCAGAAACACTGGGCAGATGTGTTATGCGGCATCCAGGCTGTATGTCCAGAAAGGGATTCTTGATCGGTTCACAGAGAAATATAAGGCTTCTCTAGAGGAACGTGCCAAGGCCATCGGTGATCCGGACAATGATTCAACCCTCATCGGTCCGCTGGTCGATGAGGCTCAGTTCCAGCGCGTGACCGGGTTCATTGAACGTGGTTCTCAGCAAGGTACCCTTTTGACGGGTGGAAACCTTGTTCGAGACAAAGGTTTCTTCGTGCAGCCCACTGTCTTCACTGATGTGAAGCCAGACGCAGAGATCTACCAACAAGAGATCTTTGGCCCTGTTTCGATTCTGAATTCCTTCACGACAGAGGAGGAGGTCTTGCAGAAAGCCAATGCCACCGAGTATGGCCTCATGGCGGGTGTTTTCACGCAAGACATCAACAAGGCTATGCGAATGGCCAGCGAGTTTGAATCTGGAATGGTGGGAGTCAACTGCATCAGTCTCACTTTCACGAACGCACCCTTTGGTGGTAGCAAGCAGAGTGGTCTTGGCCGTGAGTGTGGTCGAAATGCACTGGAGCATTATACAGAACCGAAGACCATCATGATCAACTTGAATTACTAGGTAGATTCCATGAGGCGGGTCGGTACAATATTTTGTTTTTCCCCCTCCATGTTATTCAGGTAGATACAATACATATCATTGGAAATTTATTAAGCGAAGAGACTTGTATGAACATTCCATTAATTGATGATATACAGAAAATAAGGTGGGAATGGGTAAGGCATGATCTGCGTGACATGTAGCTGGGTATACAGACCAGAAGGCCGTGGCTCATGGTCTTCTAGCCATGGGTTACCTTTGAGTTTCAGCAGGCCCCGGGGTTCAATTTAACTTCCTCTGGGTAGATATTTCTTTCATTTGCCGAGGGTTTCAATACGTGGGAAGTCCATATTTGATGTACGCTACGTTACTACGCTAATCGCCATGTAGGACAAAGTGGGGAAATCTGAACCAATTGGGTTGATTACTAAGCTCAGCTAATCAAACTCTCCGATTGGTCGATTGACATATCTACACCTTCAGCTCTTGACCACGAGATGTAAGATCACGTTTGATGAATGGGGAGCATCAGATGAACGGGCATCCAGGTATTTTACTCTCTATATCTTGCAACAAAGAGCCTGGTCTTTATCTAAAGTAGAAGTATTTGTGGACGCACCATGAAAATCCAATGATGGCACCGGATGGTCGAAGTTACGAATACATATTTTCCATTACCCAGCCCTCATACTATCTTGGTAAGAAGTTCCCATAACCTTCTTCTTGTATGCATTTTAGAACGTAATATTTTGTAGATTTGATAATACCGGGAACCTTGCCAGTAAGAGCACTCAGGCCAGTTCTGGACCTCGACCTGACCCTCTTGATACAATTAGGCAGAACTACCAGGAGATGTGACGTTGACTCACGAAACAAAAGGATAGCGTAGAACATGCAGTTTGCTGGTTTACCGTCATCAGCGTCATACTTATATTATACCACGGCCGTGGCCTGCATTCCCCATATATTCCACTTCACCTGACAGCTGTGACGCGTCTTTCTGAGGCCTACCCACGAAGTTGTATCCTTATTTCCAGAACAACCTAACTATAATCAACGAGACTGGTGATGATGAACGTTCCCACCAGCATGCTCCACTAGGAGCAAAATTGGAGGCAAACTCGTCAAGCGTCGAGAAGCCATGATGCAATCAAAACACACACGAAGGTATTATAGTGCCGACCGTTATTGCCTTCTATACCCGGAAACACAGATATACTCTTTCAAACCCTAATCACATGATATGCTAACCTAATATGGATTTAGCGTATATTACCAACTTGTATATACATAGTAATAATACCTAACATTGTACCTATCTGTATGAATACAAGACTCAAGGGCCAGTGGCCAGCACAACTAAAAGGCTCCATGCAAACCGAGCAAACTAGGCGACCGTTGGCCATCTGTCAACTTCCCTCCTCCATCCTTCAGTTGCTTCACTGCAGAGGGTCTGGTGCTGCCCTGGGGGTCCATCTCGGGTCATATTGATTGGCAAAGCTTGACAGTAAGATTTGTTTCGTGGTCACTATCGCTTATCGCCATGTGGCGGGCTTCGGGTCTTTATTGGGCATCAGGCATTCCTGGCTAACCCCTTACAGCTCCAGGCTTACCCTCCCCCAGAGATATTCGCGATGATCCATAGCTCTTTTGCGGACGATGCCGATCAAATCCGGATGGTCGACCCATGGGAAGACAGTTGGCAGTATGCCCCCACCCCTGGTAATTTCGGTAGCACTCCCGCAACCTTGTACTCCCCCAGCCCTGTCCCGTATCGTGCCACGGATCAGCAACAATCGGATCAACTCAATTTCTACCGTTTGCCGAATGGGAAGAAGGTGGTGAATACGATGAGCCTCCGAAATACGTCTGCTACACAATCGAATGGAAGCTTATACTTAACCGCAAGGCGGTAGGTAGAGTGACCGAAGAAGATTTGGTTGTAGCCCCTAGCGAGTATTAGGAGGAGACTCTGAAAGCAGATGTTGAAGACATGCTGAAATGAAAAAGAAACGCCACCAGAGAGTTCGATCTGAAGGCACGGCCGTTACGATGAATCGAACGACCGGTCCCAGAGAAATACCGAAAATTCTACAATTCCACTAACATCGACTGGAAACCAGTGGAGACGCAGCTACGTAAATGGAGCAACTTGCTTCGTATTAGCAAGAAGCTCACTATAGTTATTGCCTTTAATTATAGGAGTGAAGATAACGATCATTCTGAGACAGCATCAAGGAGAGTCGACAACAGAGGCCGTGTGTCTGCAACAAGCAGAATGTTGGCTGAGCGAGAGGATCATATTGCAGCTGAGGAAGAGAGAACTGGGCGACTGCAACGTGGAGTGTTGTATATCACCGTATGCAGTGTAATGTTCGTTCATGCCCGCTTAAGTCTGATTGGTGCTGGGAGGATCTGACAAACAAGAAACATGCTTCATCTAAGGAGATTCAGCGCTTGACAAGAAAATTTGGTAATTTCTGGGAATCAAAGGTGATAAATAGCACCCGCCCCGAAGCGCAACCAAGACATATTGTCGATGTCGACAAGGCGGAAGTGAGTGGCCGGTACTCCGGTGGTAACCACAGCAAAGTCTCCGAGTTCCAAGTGATGCATGTACCCTCGGAATTTATACCATATCCTTGAAATCGCGGCGGTTCGGGGTCGATGCTATTGGTTAGTCCCATATCTGTAACACTAGATAAACAAAGGGTACCGATGCTAGTGTCAAGATATGAGTTGCTAATGTCGAATGATTTCACCAAGGTGGCTCTTCCAACATTAACGGTCTGGAGGCACTGGCCGCTGTTGGCATCCCACACCTTGACGGTACGATCGTATGAAGCCGAGGCGAGGAGCTTGGAATCGGGGGAGAAGGTCACCGAGGGGACCCCATCGCTATGGCCCTCGAGTGTTTGGAGGCATTGGCCGCTGTTGGCACCCCACACCTTGACGGTGCGATCGTATGAAGCTGAGGCGAGGAGCTTGGAATCGGGGGAGATGACCACCGAGTAGACCGTTTCGCTATGGCCCTCGAGGGTCTGGAGGCACTGGCCGCTGCTGGCATCCCATACCTTGACGGTGCGATCGTATGAAGATGAGGCGAGGAGCTTTGAATTGGGGGAGAAGACCACCGAGTTGACCCTTTCGCTATGGCTCTCGAGGGTCTGGAGGCACTGGCCGCTGCTGGTATACCATACCTTGACGGTGCGATCGTCTGAAGCTGAGGCGAGGAGCTTAGAATCGCCGGAGAAGGCCACTGAGAGGACCCCATCGCTATGGCCCTCGAGGGTCTGGAGGACCTGGCCGCTGTTGGCATCCCACATCTTGACGGTGTGATCGTATGAAGCTGAGGCGAGGAGGTTGGAATCGGGGGAGAAGACGACTGAGAGGACCATTTCGCTATGGTCCTCGAGGGTCTGGAGGCACTCGCCGCCGCTGGCATCCCTTACCTTGATGGTGCGATCGTATGAAGCCGAGGCGAGGAGCTTAGAATCGGGGGAGAAGGCCACTGAGTGGACCCCATCGCTATGGCGCTCGAGGGTCTGGAGGACATGGCCGCTGTTGGCATCCCATACCTTGACGGTGCGATCGTATGAAGCCGAGGAGAGGAGCTTGGAATCGGGGGAGAAGACCACTGAGTTGACCCCTTCTCTATGGCCCTTAAGGGTCTGGAGGCATTGGCCAATGCTGGTATCCCACACCTTGATGGTGCGATCGTATGAAGCTGAGGCGATGAGCTTGGAATTAGGGGAGAAGGCGACCGAGAGGACCATGTCGCTATGGCCCTTGAGGATCTGGAGGCACTCGCCGCTGCTGGCATCCCTTACCCTGACGGTGCGATCGTATGAAGCTGAGGCGAGGAGCTTTGAATCGGGGGAGAAGACTACTGAGTTGACCCTGTCGCTGTGGCCCTCGAGGGTCTGGAGGCACTGGCCGCTGCTGGTATACCATACCTTGACGGTGCGATCGTCTGAAGCTGAGGCGAGGAGCTTAGAATCGGGGGAGAAAGCCACTGAGAGGACCCCATCGCTATGGCCCTCGAGGGCCTGGAGGACCTGGCCGCTGTTGGCATCCCACACCTTGACGGTGCGATCGTTTGAAGCTGAGGCGAGGAGCCTGGAATCGGGGGAGAAGGCGACTGAGTGGACCCAGTCGCTATGTCCCTCGAGGGTCTGGCGACACTGGCCGCTGCTTGCATACCACACCTTGACGGTGCGATCGTTTGAAGCTGAGGCGAGGAGGTTAGAATCGGGGGAAAAGGCAACCGAGAGGACCGAGCCGCTGTGGCCCTCGAGGGTCTGGAGGCATGCGCTCCAACCCTCCTCGATGGTTGGTTTTCTAATTATCCACGCCGGTTCTTGTGTTTCATATTGGATCCTTGTTATGCTCCTGGCCGGGCAAAAAATTAGTCCAGAAGTGTATGCTTGAAGTGGATAATGCTCAATCGCCGTTTTATAGTATAGGATAAACCGGCTTGCATCTCGAACTCTATTATATAGGCGTGAGGTCTCCGCTGGTGTCTAAATAATATTATTAAAATAGTTCCTTAGTTGCACTAGTAGAAACAGACCTTTAGTAAATTCTCGAGTCTTAGGATTGAAGCTACTCCCTCCGATAAGCTTCTGGATAGACTAAGAGCCTCGAGCCAGTGAAGGTAGTCCCGGCGGAAGAAACTGCCGACTAAGCCACTATCCTGGAGGCCTTCGTTCGTAATTTGGTAAGGAGAGCACTCGTTTAGGTGATCAACCCAGTAGACACACGCGTACCGTATTGTAGCTAGTGGGTCTGGATCTGGCTGGTTGACACGGTCGATCGGATATCCTGGGTGGGATAGGCCGTAGACGTCGCGTCGTAGCGTCCTGGCAATGGCTCGTAATGACTTTGAAAATATGGAATAGTGTACTATGTCTTTTCCGTTGGGAAAAATCTCATAGACGGCTTCTTGAAACAGAAAGTCCTTGGCTGACTGATGAACCAGAGAGATTGTGCGTCCTCGGAGCGTTAGGAAAGAGCCACAAAGCCCTATAATCTCTTCTAGAGAATCATGATCGTCTGCAACGTCTTCTGGTAAATCCATACAAGACGCCAATTCGTCTAACGTGATAGGGCGGTAAACGGTCGTGACAACGCCGAGAAGAGACTTGCAAAGCTCAGCATCATCCGAGTCGCTAATTTGATCTAACATTCGCTTATAAAGCTGATCAAGGCCAGAAGGGAATTCTTCTAACTTCTTCCGAACGTTTCTTTTCGGGACGTTGGTGAGTCTCTCGCAAACCAAGGCTACCCAAAGGAAGGTACCCTGTGCGTTTTTCAACAAGTGTTGGGAAATCGTATCACGGATTTCATTGCTATATTTCTTCTTTTCTGTCAATTTCTGAACCTTAGAGTGGATAAAGGTGGCGACCGCCTCAGCGACTGACGTCTCATTCAATTCAAGCCAGAGTTTTGTTTTTTGGGTCGCAGCGTCAAGTGTCTCTTCGATGGCTGGCCAGTTACGGCTCGAGACGATCCATTTGACATGTGGATATGCTGATGATTTCTGGACGACAAGGTCAAGAAGTCGATTTAGACCCGTAGTACATTCGTCGAGAGCATCGACGATGAAATAGGTGGTCTGTAACAGCGGGTCCTCGAGGATACTAGTGAGGATTTCTGTCAAAGCTTCCCACGCATTAACATCCTCAAAGACCTTCTTTCCAGACTTGTCATACTGTCGCCGTACATAGGAGATGAGGGATGGCTGCTGGTCAACTAGCATAAAGATCAGGCCGCGAAGGACCGCAGTGGCGTGGTTTATCCGTGCGTCGGTAGCCTGGCAGAAAAAGAAGGAGACAGTAGTGGTGTCCGGAGCGAACTTAGTCAGGTCATCGATGATTCCACACAAGAGCATAGTTTTACCCTTCCCAGGGTCTCCTTTGATCCAGAGCAGTTGACTCTGTTGCTGATAGCGCCATCGTTTGAAATCAGCATGGTCGAGGATCCAGTTGTACGCGGCTTTTAGTAGTCCCCCCTTGGCCGTCTCAATACGATCCTTATCGTGGCGAGGATTCGTCGTTTGCAGATCCCGTAGGCATGCTTGGTCTGTTGAAACATTTTCTAAGACAGGAAGAGGCTATTAGTTCACATTTCCCTAGCATGGCGTCTGCTTACCTGAGACATAAAACTGTGTAGTGATTTGGCCATGATTGTCCCCCACTTGAAGCCCAGCGTTTGAGCCACTAAAAGATATCGCAGGTGCCATAGCTATAGTGAGATAGCTTTGTATAGTGGACGTTGTCAAGCACACGGTGAAGCGAAAGTCGACCGCCTAACTTCCCTATGAGGTGACCCTGAATGATAAGCAGCCGTATTTCAAAGAAGAGTTCAAAATAACAGTCGTGCTAGCTGATAACCTCTTCAATCTGCGATGAACGAAATTGAAATTCGCGATCGCATATCATGCCATCAATAAGCTCATACTTTGTGAGGCTATAATGATTTTCCTACCAAGGGGCAGTGGTTCTTGAGGTGGGGCAATGAGGTGTCGTGTATATTAACGATACAAGTGAATATGTCAAGATATATGATACCGCTAGTCTTTCCAGATAGCCACTAGCCAGATTTGGTTAGATCCACTCATTTTACACGCATCTTCGTGTGCCCCTTTTCTCATGTTAGATGATCACCATTACACATATCTTTTGATCACATTAGCTCTGCCACATACTAGTCTATACTATTTTAGCTTGCTCCGGCAGAATACTACTTGCTACAGTCCTGGTCACTGTTTGTAAACACAACACAAATCCGCGCCGACAGGGATTTTCGGATGAATTCCAAATATGGAGTGGAGTAGTTTAGTAATCAGGTTTCGTGGAACTATCGGAGAGTGTACTGTAGGTGGTGACCCTAATTTTCGGAAGTACTGTACAAGAAAGAAAATAGTGCCTAAGAAGTTTCCAGAATGGGTATCACACCTTGGCGGATTTAATTTGTTTCTAAAATGGATTGAAAGACACTCCGTGTGAGGAGTCCAACTAACCTGACACTTGTATCCATCAATGCTAAGAAGGCGGCCAAAGATGAAAAGTCGGCTCATCTTTAAGCGGGGCAGGCGGAGACATAAAGGGGTCAGGCCGAATTCGTTTTGTATTTAGGACTTGCCCGTAGCGTTGAGTGGCAGTGGAATAACTGAACTCTGGCCACGGGACGACTTGAGTTATATCATCCGCATCGTATTGAGGATTTGTGGTGTTTGGACTCGGAGTCGTCCCCTGGGTCGGTATAGTTGGGAGGGCAACAGAGAGGTACTACAGAAGTGTTTGTGTTTGAGTTACCATCCCTAGTATGCTTTCAATAGGTTCACCGATGCAGAAGGTTGGGAGCAGGGAACCATGGTTGGGGGTCGATAATGCGGGGTCAACCAGATCCACCAGATCACATGAGTTGCGTTAGACTTAGTTAAATAATCACTGGATGAGGATCCCGGCTTGGGTTGTAGCTTGTCAAGATGCTGAAGGGCATAGTGAAGTGACTCGAGCTCCTGATGAGGTCTTGGTATTCTGACTTTGCGCCGCCGGACTCTCTCAGAAGGGCAACTATGTTGACTGTTAACTGGCCGACCGCCAAAAAGTCACCAACGGAAAACCCGAAAGACATCTTTAGTATACGTTAATTTCAACTGCGCCGAGAAATTTTCGCCAGGTTTGGAAGACTTCTGGGTTTCTTAAGTCAGGCCGTAAGAATGCCAAAGATATCTCGTCCACTGCGTATTTTCATGAGATTTTGACAGCCAGTGGGTTAATTCAGGCTTCACATCTTAGCCGCACACATCACATCACCTGATCTCGAAGCGGACCATTCATAGTGTGCGGGGTATCTGTGCCTTACTGCCCACCCACAACGGGACGGTCGTCTATTTTGCTCGGGTTGCGTGGAGCCTTCTAACACAGTATATGCAAAATCGGAAATTTGCGCAAAATACATATTTGGTTTAGCATATCATGTGATTAAGGTTGAAAGAGTATCTCTGTGTTTCCGGATATGGAAGGCAATAACGGTCGGCACTGTACGCCCAGGTACGAAGAGACAGGTAGTCAAACAACGTAGTAACATTCGATGAAGCGACTAAGCATGAGGAGAGAAGAAAGGAAGGAAACCATCTCCGCGGAGACATGCTGATATCTTGTCTGAGAAGCAGCGCGTGCCGTTCCCTTATCGTCACCTGTTCATGTCCTCGCATGCCTCATCGTCCCAAGTCTTCCACAATCGTAACAACTGGCACAATAGGTATTGCGCAGACGCTACGCTGTTTATTACGACAGCCAATCATATCTTCTCTATTGTTATTCCTGAATGTCGGAAATGGTCTTCGGCACTATCCTGTTTTGCACCAACATCATATACGCACCGCCGAAGGAAGGTATGAAAACCCTGACCGGGATTCTCTTCGTATGCTGACTAATCTTTCTTGATATAGGCCTTTAGCTCAGCAAAGAATTCCTCGATGGGGTTGAAATCGGCGAATAAGGCAGCAAGTACAGTATTTGACTCCCGCGTCAGCACATAAAGTCTTGATCCGGTCCGAATGATGGAAAGATGCCTTATCCATAACAAGCACGGATTTTGGTTCTGGCCACCTCCCACAGTGCTGCAGAAGCTGCTCGATAAACGATTCGAAGAACGTGGCATCAGTTGAACCTTTGAAAATACGGGATAGAATGATACCGTCTTGAGCATATGCAGGCAGTATCTGGGAGCGTTGGCCGCGATGAAATTTCGACACCTGAACCGGTGTCACGCCAAGTGGTGACCAGCCAGTTCGCCTATATCCAATCCTTTTATCAAATCCGGATTTATCGACAAGCACAATATGGTATGACCGAAACTCAGATAGCTTATGTTAGTAGAAATCTCGTAGTTGTGGGTTCTGTTCTCGGGCTTTCTGTTAGGCTTTCTTTTTTGTCCAGCCAGCCCGCGAAAGGGCACGTTTGATGCTAGATGACGATAGTAATATGTTAAACTCATCCCATAGGAAGATAGCCATCTCTTCAACATATAGGCCAGGCTTTTCGGCGAGGTGGTCACAGAGGGCGTCAAGCATGATAGGAGCGATACTTGGTTGTCGGCCGACCGAAACGGGGGTGATCTGGCACTACCGAATAACCGCAAGTTCTTGCGTATCTTAGTGACGGAGCGCTCACTACACAGCGCAGCCTTTGCCATTTACGATGTAGTGAGTCTATCCTTGCTGCGTATCATATGAACAATCATTTTACGCTGCCAGGGGTCGATGTTTCTTGCCATCTTTGAAGTGGGTTAGGAGCGGACG
This sequence comes from Penicillium longicatenatum, assembly GCF_028827895.1. Classification (NCBI taxonomy): domain Eukaryota; kingdom Fungi; phylum Ascomycota; class Eurotiomycetes; order Eurotiales; family Aspergillaceae; genus Penicillium; species Penicillium longicatenatum. The sequence continues at coordinate 788,040 of NW_026643117.1, read as the reverse complement.
ATGCCATGGTGGGTCGCGGCTATTTCTGGACATGTATCGGTACATGAGTATACTTTATGCTTTTGTTACCATGCAAACCTGGAACAATTTTTTAACTACGGAAGTAACCATATATGGTTTAGCATGTCATGTGATTAGGGTTTGAAAATGTGAATCTCTGTTTCCAATATGGAATGCAATAACGGTCGCCACTGTATAGTCATCATTAACTGGGGATTCCTTTTTCTATAGCCTCCGAGTAGGCGTTGTACCTACCCATATAACATTCGTAATGGGATTCTACGTACTAAATTTCTGCTGCACTGATAAGGCTTCTCGCAGGCCTGACCCATCTAGAGTGAAGTGCGTAATAGTACACGCGTTCAGCTTGGAGAGCTTACATTGGTCAAAAGAGCTTACATTGGTCAATAGAGCAAGTCTATAGTATTATTACGGTGATAAACTGGCAGGTGGATGAGGCTTGCTAGCCAGAAAATGCGACAGAAAATCGAACCCAGTAGGCAACCAAATTACTAGGCTGTTTGGATCTGTTGAGTGACAAGTAAAGAGCAGTGATTCTGCCATCGAGGAGAGTACTCGGCTTTGGGACAGGGGTTTCAACTAACGCATAGCATATGCTTCGCAAAAAGAGATAGCTCAAGCAGCATTAGCACAACTACAGAGGCATGTTGCTAGGGAAAATTCTGTTCCTCAGGGATCACGGCCCGGTCGTTAACATTCAGAATATACAGAAGTGGCGATCCTCCAGTTGACATCGTCATTCGAACATCGGGAGTTTTCGGCTGAGTGATTGTTTTTTTAACTTTGGCAATGTCATCAGGACATTGCTCTTTTCGGTCTCCACCATGAAGGTGAGGATCTCGGCTAGCGTGACTTTCAAAAACATTTCTCGCTTGAGGCATCATTGGCTAATATGTTCGAAATCCTCTTTTTGGCTGGTATACAGATTGTTGACATTCAGTGGCCTGACTTGGGATGTACGATTTATTCCTCACAATACTACGTTGGCATAGAAAGCAGCATCGTCAAGGAGTTCAGAACGGAGCCACCGCTGTGAAACATTTCCTATCACTCTTTTGTTTTCTCGAAGTGTAGTTATGTCGATCTCATTTGGTTTTTATCTTACTTGATGTGTTATCTTCTCCTGTGCCTGACCATCAATAAGGATCTACATATCCTACCCACAGTTGCATTAATCTGTATTTTGATGACTCTAGATAGTGGAGTGGAGAGATCGGCACAAACTGGTGCGATTGCGCACCAACCTTGGAAAGCTTGCTCAACATGGTCCATTGTACCACTGTTCAGCCCCTGACCCAGGATCTGGGCCTGTGGATATCAGCTTGGGATCTTGGGACTCTTGCTGGTCTATTTGTCAGACCTACCCACAATAAAATCTAGAGGCCTGGCCAGACGATCTCGACACGACCACCAGCGATACTCGATTGAATCCATCGAAAACTTATTAGCAGTAGGCCAGTCGAGAATACTATTCACCTGTATTTGCTGTGTAGTCAACTTCAATATCTCAACAAGCTTGTTTAGACCAAACCGATGTATTGTTATGAATTCCAAAGTTAGTCATCGGACAGGATCTTTCCGTAAACAAAGGATAACAGCATAGCGCATCGTCTCGCCCCTGGGAAACGAATCGCCACCACAGCTCTTGGCCAGAACAATGATGTCGATGGCAAACAACTCACCGAGAAGACCAGCAGATTTTCTTTCCTCAGATATCATGGTACGTGGTTAGGATCGCTAGTGCGAATAGGTGGCTGGTTTTTGGATCCAGCCGGCGTGATTCTTGGCCTGGTGTTGAATTCTCTTCCCGTGGGGCTATTTCCGATAATCCATAGCCATAAGGCTTTGATCGGAACACCTCGATCAGTCCTTCCGATCGGACGCTGAATACCCTCATTACAAGGCCACCCTGAGTCTACATCCAATAACAGCGAACGAGGTGAAAACTCTATTTGCAGCCTTAACACGCCGGAAAACATACCATTTGAGGGAATTGGTATAACCTTGGAACGTGTTCGCGGGATGTGGGGACAAAGGAACCAGGAACCGCGCGATCGGGGACGCAAAGGTTCACCTTGGGACCAGTCCCGCCGCCAAGCTTCTGGAAATCGCCGAGGAAAACACATCCCAGTCCATGCAGTTGGCGAAAAAATGGGGTGAGCTCGTCGCTCGCCAGTCAGAGTTTCGAGACTCTCAGGGATGGGGCAGCAGTGACGATGAACGGGCCAGGTGTGGATTCCGAAATGGTTCCAGTAGGTAAATAGCCCATTTGCAACCCATGGAAACTGAATTTTGTTTCTCTGATGGTCTAGGAGATGGGTCTGCTGGAGCACGGGGTACATATCAACACCGTGAAATCGATTACCCGAAATCCCAACCATGGAACCAGCATGCAGATCCCTATGTGCGTATGTAATGATAATATTTTAGCTTGATTTTCCGGAGATAAGATTTGTCAATGGTTTAGTACAATCTACCGGATGGTAGGGAGCCAGTCCATACCTAAATCAAAAATTCCCCATCGCTCGCCTCGGAAAGCTCTGTTTACATGTCATGTGATCAGCACGGGACCTTGCTGGCACTGGTTCTCCACAAAAAAAAAAAAAAAAAAAAATCACAGCGAAATGCCCGTTATCTCCGGAGCCCACAAGCTCCTTTTCCAAGCCCTGTTCTCCCGGTTTGCCACCACATTCTGGAGTGGCAATAAGACATTTCAAGAACGGAAGGTTCAAAACATATTGAAGAGCTATTCTGAACCATGTAAACTCAATTGACGTCGCAATTTCTAGGAAACAGACGGCATTACCAATGGCTACGCACACTTCCCAGACTTGCAACTTTATCGTTCGCGAACCTGAATTTTTGTGAATATCCAAGAGTCTGACTGTTTACCGTCTTGGCTCATTTCGCGTTGCGGATCAGGCTTGCCTCCGGTACGCTGAGTCGGCAAGCATGCCGGGATCCACAAAGCTAGTCCTGGAATGGAACAACAACGGGTCAACCGGAGATATCCGCCTATAGTATCTCATGCAATACACAGCTAGCCAAGCAGGCAGGGGATATTGTGAACCTAATCCACTCCACTTTCGAGATTTCTTTTGACCTTTGGTTCGATGGTGTCGATCGCCCACAAAACGTGGCTCAAAATTCAGTTCCGAAGACCACGAGGCATATCCTTGGCTGCATAACATTCTATCATAATTTGACTTCCAAGGTCGCGTTGTTTTGGGATTGGGCCTTAGTACGTGGAGGAGTATTTGCATTCTATGCACATTAATATGCCTGGCGTGTCAGTCCTCACTTGATCCTCCGCGATCATGATCTGCTGGGATGTGCACGCCGCACGTGGTCCACTTTTACATGGGCCCCCGGGAATTCACCCTCACCGAAATCACTTTCGCTCTGGCTTCCATGCTCAACGTGAGCTGCTTAAGCTTTTTATCAGACTAGTGGCTGAGACTAGTGGCTGAAGACACCCACCTCGGAGGGGCCGTGGAGAAGGCAAATTAGACAAAAGTTTGGTAATTGGATGTTGGTGATCGATAGGGCAAGAGAAACCGTCAATCTTCCCGCGCTAACCCAGTCTCGAATGTTCTTGCTACCCTGAACAAGCGTGGGGCAGCGGGTTGATAACCAGCCCTCAGGGGTTGGTTCTGATCCAATCTGAGACCAGAGAAGTTTCTTAAAGATGCTCTGTTGCCAGTTTCGACATTGTTTCCAACTGGGTCAATCGCTTGAACCACACACATACAGCCGCCATGTCGAGCTTGATGTCGAGTTTGTTGGTGCAGTGGTTGCTGGATGACAGCACCGCCCAGGACAGCCGTGGTCTTAAACCCCGCGAATTTGACTCGGTTCAATCCGTGGCGGCCAACTCTGCCAACTCGGCGGCTGGATCGTGGATTATTGATCCCCTCCCCGCCCTTCAGCGGCGTGGTCTGATTGCCATTGGGGCATTGTCCCTCATTTCGCTCACTGCAACATTCTCTTTGCTATGTTTCTTTACCTACCGATTTATCTTTTGGAAGAAGTACTACAAGCGCTACATTGGATACAACCAGTATGTCGTGTTGATGTACAACTTGGCTCTAGCAGATTTTATTCAAGGTCTTGGGTTTATTGTTAGTTTGCGATGGATCAGCCAAAACTCCATTCATGCGACAGACCCTGGGTGCTTTTTACAAGGTATCTGGCTCCAGATTGGTGACCCGATGAGTGGAATGTTCGTTTTGGCGATCGCCTTGCACACGTTCATGCATGTCAGTCTGGGTCGCCAAATCAGTCACAAGGTGTTTGTGTCAATCGTGGTCGGTCTCTGGATCTTTGGAGTTGTGCTGGTCGTGATTCCAATTGGAATTTACGGTAGCCATGTCTGGATGCCTTCGGTCGCATGGGTAAGTCTTTTCTGTTATGCCCGAGTCAATGTCCATCATCCTTGATTACTGACAAATTCTCTCTAAATAGTGCTGGATGACCACACAACACCCAGTGCTTCGTCTCTTCACCCATTACTTCTGGATCTTCGCAGCGCAATTCATGAACCTTCTCTTGTATGCCATCATGTTCGTCCAGCTCCGACGCAAGATTTCCCAATCCAAGATCTTGGGATCTAGCTACACCGAGAGTCTCAAACGTCTAAATCGCGTCGTCTCATACATGGTCCTCTACCCGATCGTCTACATCGCCCTGACACTGCCGTTGTCTGCCGGTCGCATGGCGTCTGTCAGCGGATCATCGCCCAGCGTTACATACTTCTGTGTAGCAGGTGCTCTGATGACCCTATCCGGAGCTTGTGATGTCGCCCAGTATACCCTGACTCGCAAGAGCATTGTCTTGGAGTCGGAGACCCGATCGAAGGATGTTTCTCGTGACAAGACTAAGCAAGGCTACGGCAACATCTACTCCCAGAACACCGAGGACAAGGGCCCATTCACTACCGTCTGTGCTGCACAGGGCGGTAGCTCGACTGAAGCCATCGTCAATCAGGAAGAAGTTGAACTCGCCACCGTTGACCATGTGTTCCAGCACACAACGATTACTGTGACCCACGAGCCTGCCTATTAGTATATTTTCAATGCCCCCGACGTTCCTTTTTTACGGACTACACTTCGGATCTCAACATACTTTCTTTTAATGATCTTCCACATTGTACATATTTCATTTTCATGATACCCTTTTCGTTTCACATAAACCGTTCTCCGAGTGGCTATGATGATCGGAGCCCCGCTTACAGCCGGTGTTCCGTGATTGGAGTTACGCTCCACCTAGTCTCTGACCGGTGATTCAAATATACAAGGCCCAGATTCAATTTCAACGCAATTTCCGTTGGATCTCCGTTCGGCGGTCGATATCAATATTTCTTCATTTAGCTTAAGGTTATGACGTTCAACCCCACGCCGTATCCTAGACACAAAGCTTTTTCCCCTCTCGGAGAGTTTATTAAAATATTCAAATTAAGCTTCTTGTCTAGAGATAAAAAATCTATTATAAAAAGTAGATTCTATTGAGGAATCATAAAGATCCAACTGCGGGTTGAACACACCCAGGAGTGGATACCATACTGATAACGCTTTCAGGATCATTAAATTGGTGCAGAATGCCGCGTCACTGTCTGTCAGGATCTTCGTTGATTTGATATTAAGATCATACCTACCTCGAGTAGTCTAGCTTTCTACTGCACTCCCATTCCAGACCGCGTCTCTCGCTAATCTCCCCATAATGTCTTACACTGTGACTATTGCGATTAAAATACCCGACATGGCGCTCTAGGAGGGCATGCAATAGATACAATCTTATCACATGTTGTCCCCATTGAGTCCGATTGGTGGTAGCGCGAACAGGGACGTAGATTATCACGTGATTTTATGGCTGTATTTCGCTATCTGCATGAGCCCCTGAATATGTTGTATTTTAACTTTATTCTCTGTGCAATGTCTGGGATCTTTCCTCTGCATGACGCTGTTCTAGGTAACGGTACTACAGCAGTCATTGTCTTTCAAAATGGGGTGCCCAGTGGCCGTTATTTTATCTACCCTCGGAGCTCATAATTCGACGTTGAATCAACATTAAGAGCATCAGACGTGAGTAAAATGTTTATGATCGGTTAAAAAAACATTGGAGACCATCGTTCGACTGATTTATTTCATAGCATTGGCAGTAGAGCGCAATAAACTGAACCTGCCTTCATGGCCAATAGCGTACTTTAGGTCTATCTAGCAAAATCCCAATTCCCTTGAGATTCAACTGACGTGGTTTCGGTAAATGATTCAGGCTCTGGCTTATATTCATGAGAGATGTGTGCTTGCCACAAATTTAGCCAGCCGAAATTCTGTTCTCGACCCTGATCTAATCCTGAATTTTTAAGCGGCGTGTTTTGCAGCGTCTGAGCTTCTGCGGGGCCTGATTTCTATCGAATTGCATTCCTTTCTAACCCTGTAGTCAAGCTCTGCCCACGTCTTCGCTCCTCTGGAGTTGTATGCCAATCAATAGTGGATACGTCCAATGGCTAATGCATTAGGTGTAGCATGATTTGTTCTCATAATCAGCAGAACGCAACTCTTGACTGAGATCTAAGGCTAGACAATACCAAAACTACCCTCAACTAGTACCTAATTGCTGGTCTTAACGCATGGCTGATGGATATCATACCGAGACCTAGGATTTTCTGGACTTATTGTATATCCTTTGACATCTTTTATAGATCTGTTGGGCCTATATTCTTGTGAGCAAAAATGTGATTTCGACATCTTATAAGTGAATGAAAACATTCTTCCGAAACCTTGGAACTGATATGTTTGATTCCTTCATGAGGCTCCGGACTCCCAAGGTTGCTAGTGCTGAATGCCCATACCATGTTCTAGCCATATTCTAAGGAACTAATCCATCCGACCACCACAGCATATGAGACAAAGAGATCTGAATGGCGGGTAAAAGCTCACTCGCGATTATGTCACAGAAGTAGATAGAAGTGCATATAATTAGAGTGCCGCACCCACCCTTCAAATGGACAATGACACCGGAGAGGCCATTCCGACGAAGATGCTCCAAGGTAGATCATCTCGGTGGGGAGCCTATAGAGATCCAACATGCGATAAATCACGTATTAGGTAAATCACGCATCAAAGATGACTGCTGGATAGATTTGGGATCTTTTACAAAAACGCCGCACTTGGAAGTCTTGAAATGAATGAGTTATTTGTAATTTTCTCACACGAACCGTGAAGGCGCTTTCCATGTAGACGAACAAGAATTTTAAGGCAAGCTCAAGTATCATGATATGCCTGATCCGCGTGTGACAAAATATTGTGGTTTCCTCTTGACGTCTAGCCTGTATTACATGACCCTCAAGGCCCATCCCACCTTGACCAACGAGATATAGACAGCTATTTATTTCATCTTTCATCGCCCGGAGCAGCCAATTTTCATGACTAAAAATACTCTTCTACCAGGCTGAGCAAGTATGGAGAAACGACAGGAGAGAGTGATGTTGATTATCTGAACTGGATACAAATCTGTGGGCGATAGAGTATTTATACATGGCCATGGACACCTGGCGTAGGAAAACTGGGTCCATAGGCTATCCGCTCGAGTTGAATAGACTCCATCGTACTGCGCCTCTCACGCCTCTCGCGCTCCACAATATCAGCAGTACTGGATGACGGTCTCAATTCTGCATTTGAGCTCTTGACGACGTCCGTTTCGGTTTCTGCCATCAACGCTGTCTGGCACCGGTGGTATGTGGCGTAAATAACGACGGCAAGTCCAACAATCCACCAACTAAACATAATTGGAAGTGCCCGGTAGGACTGGTCCTGACATCCATCACTCCAGATTTGAACAAGCAATTGGTACACCTCATGAGCAGGAAGTGCATAGCCCCATCGGAAAAATCCAGGATTCAGTTCAAATGGGCTGATAGAGCTACCAACATTAAGGATGACCCAGGTAATGATGCAGAAGGGCAAAAATTGCATCGGAATGAAAGCAGTGAGGATGTCGACGACCATGAAGTTGATGTGCATGAAAAGCCAGACTACCATCCAGGTAAGAGCGAACTGATTACCATTCACATCCCATGACTCCTTGAATCCCCAAATGTATCCCGCCATACATAGTGATGAGATGAAGGTATAGACGAGGGACGTAACCATGCGAACGAGCCCATTTGCGGCGTATCCCAGTTTTGTACAAATGTGGAATTGAGAGGAAATTCCATTAAGAGCCATCATAAAGAAAAACTGCTGAATGATTGGCATAACAATTGAGACTGTATTGTAAAGAACTATTGTGCCCTGGGTGGTTTCTTTGATGTTGATCTCGGAGGCTTGAATGGGGTCGAGGAAGGTTTCGCGTATGATAGGATTGGAAAGATTGGCAGAGTCGAGCACTTTTGAGGCGCTGCTAGCGTAATAGGTTGAGCGAGATGCCTGAACCAAAACCAATAAATTTGAATATATCTCGCTTTGAGAAAAAGCAGGATATCGCGCCCCATTCCATACATAGGTTAAGGCGGTATTCAAGGAGGCAGTGCCATTTGTGAAGGTGGCGTCGAGGCTAGACGATGCGTTCTTAGTGGTATAGATAGCACCCCAGTAATCTCCACTGCATACAGCCCCCCGGACATCATCGGGTGTGGAATATTGACCTGTGGGCTTCGTATACAAAGTTGGGAACTCGTTGCCCTTCATTGCCTGGTAAGCATCTGTCACAGCTTGACCGACAACCCCGCCATCGTAATCGACAAATAGCATTTTCAAGTTGTGAACACGAGTGGAGTCTTGGAACTGCGTTGCGTACAAGTAGCACATGTTCGCCAGGAAAAGGATTTGTAGGAGGACGGTACTCCCTGCAACAGCGCTGAGGAAGCCAGTTTGTATTTCCTTCCATGCGCCTCTGCCAGAGGTTTTTGGTAGCATTTTTGACACAGTGTAGATATAAGAGAAAATGTTGCCTGGTAGGTGATAAAGAAGAATGAGTCAAAATTCGAGATATGTGGGTAACCAAAGTTGGAATTGAAAGAGGCGTACAAAGCTGCGGAAGTTGGGCCCTCAATATATAAGATTCTAACAATTTAAGGTTCTTCGAAACACTGGAGATTGTGCAGGCTCAGGGGTATTATTCTCTAGGCTCGGAGCCTTGGAATCAGGCAGCTGTACACTGAAAATTTCTTCATTATTCTTCATTATTCTTCATTATTTTCATGAATATCGTTTCTCTCAAACTCACCCGCTTTAAGATTCGATGGTTCTAATTCCCCGCTTACTCAGCGGAGAGATGTGGATCACCCGAGGTCTTTCGGTAGGTGGCTATCCCGATCCCTGAATCCGTAATTCCGTGGACAACACGCGTGATCCATTATTGAAGACCGTCGTTGGCTCTGGTTAACCATTCATGGCTACTCAAAAATGCAAGGCGCCTCTGACCCCTTCTAGAAGTTTTCACCAATGTGGAATCTTCAAGCATATGGCCGCTTTGATCATCTCAATGCATGCTCTCGTTCTAGGAAAATACCTCAACCTTCGAAAATTTCTTCGATCGATTGTTTTTTTCTGACTCTAGTAACTAACCCATGTTTTCCCCACTCATTATATGGGGCTTGATTGACGCCAGATTCGAAACTTAATAGGTTCTCTAAGCAGTCTAGGCCTTTCTCAAATTAGCTAATGTGGCGTTCTAATTGAGTGATTATAGAACGGGTTTGAGGTAGTCCTACCTCAGGAAACAATAGGTTTCTCAGGTTAACCCTGCCATAGCCACAGCATTCTCCATTCTATTAATAATTTTCTTATCTATCCCGCCCAGTCTCAATGTTCGGTGCAAGTAGAGCGGTGCCCGAAACAGTTCAGACACACATACATATTAATTCGGAGCTTCAATACTTGACTTGACAACTTCCTCTTAGCTGGTACAGCTCAAGATGCCACTGACCAAACCTATGAATCATGAGTATCTACTGGCGCGGACCCCGCTGTCGGTTGCTTCACCCCAACGAGAGGAAATTTGTCATTCGAATCCAGGAGAGCAGAACTAGGCTTCATCCTTGCTGGGCCATCTTGCAAAAGGCCATGGCTCTGGAATGCTGCCTTATATAGGGCCAAAGTCTCCTCCAAATCCCACTAGACTTGCTTGTACCTTGAATTCTCCCGCCGCAGCCGACCCACTACCATATCGATTGTTCAATCCCAATATTGCAATCACCCCACAGAATACAACTGTGATGATTAGTCCCAAGATTGAAAAGTTCTGGTATCCTGGACCTCTGGGCACGAGTTGGGAATGGCACTGAGAGCGTAGGAGGCTAACGGTAGGTGCGGTGTGGTGCCATCCTGTAGAGGGGAGATTCTTTGGCGTCGTGGCCCATTCGAGGACCGCGGTTTGCTCTTTGGCGAGAGATGTTGCGAATCAGGTCGATACTTCTATTTGCCATTGATTTGCGGGAACATGAGTTTGTATATTTTGGTAAGTCATCATTGCAGCTATAGTAGAAAGACAGGCCTTTAGCGTCCAGTTGAGCCTTGTGTGACTAGGTCGCTGCCTTAACTTACCATTCAGGGCCGCGCCTCCTCGGCCATCCACGTTGGAATACATACTCCTGTCAACCGGCCAATTGAGGAATCGTGAGGTGGTAGCAGTCTGTTCGGAGTTGAAACCTAGCTGTTTGATTTTGGTTGTGTAGGCCTGGTTGGCCGCGCTCAAGAGACCACTCGGTGTGGTGCATCCGGAGTCACCCGGCATGTTCGGATTGCATACCTGGTATTGGTCTACGCAGCCCAAAAGGCTTATCTCATAGCTTTTAAGCCACAAAGTGACGTTAATATTGGTTCCTGGTATCGTAGTATTGGTTTCGACCTCTGCCTGAGCCGTGATCGAAGGATTGTCACTACGCTCAACATACGATATGTCGTTTTGGCTCAGCATCATCAGAGTGATATCAGAATCAGTTTGATTCAAAACTGAATCTGGTTGCCATGGGATGCCCTCAGCATGCAGAGCGCCTCTGGGATCGGCGCTAGCGGACATGGCGCTACAATTTTTAGTTTGAATTCGTCTTTCATTCTGTGGCTCCCATCACTCACCTCAACAAGTACCCTACTCCAGACCAGTTTGGAACTGGGGTGTAAATAAATGTGTAGTTAAGCCTCATGTTACTTTGAGGCCCGGAATTGACAAAGATCAACACCTCTTGCGTGTCGTTCACTACCGTAGTCAAGCTAGACCGATGATGTATTGGCGCGCAGGTAGAGACTCGTCGGAACTTGATTATTTTCTGGGGCGGCGCGTTGATTCCAAAGTCTAGGCGTGAGTCCAAGTGGCCAGTATCCATTTGAAATGCAGATGGATCATTGTAGGCGCATAGGTTGTCTCCGAAAGGGCAAGATGCGTTCGAATTTGTAGAAAAATACAAGTTTGGGCGGACAAATGTACCACAGCTTAGCCCTTCTGGGTTTTTTTGGTAGCATTCACGGACGTATGTGGCCGCATCGTAAGTATCCAAAAGAATTTTCGTGTTTAAAGGATTCAATGCCTCGGAAAGTGTGTCAACCTTGAATCCTCCACAGTCCGAACTGACGATCAGAGTAAAGTCGCTTGTCCTGCTTGGAAATATAGCTTGTGCAAAGACTCAAGACACCAAAAATAAGGAGAATGAGGATGGGTAATATTGCAAAAGGGATGGACCGCCAGAAGCGCTTTGGCGTGTCCTTATTAGTGGATGGAAGCTTCAGAAACGCCCAGGCTGCGGTTATCGCAGCTTTATTGCGGAAAATGAGCTGACGGAAGGTCTGGAGGGCATCCTTTATTTCCCCATCTGGTGTTGTGTTTGATTGATGGATTGAGAAGGCGACAATACTCCAGAACAATCCGCCGGCAGAGGTCGCGAGGAGAGCTAAGAAGGAAATCAAAATTCCAGCATTTAGTTGCGACAATGTCAATGTTGCTCCACAAATCTGACCCTGAGACCAGTCAGTCCAGACGCCTATGTAAATATGAGTACCATTAGACATCGCGACTGGTTCCTAAGACAAGTTCCTCTGTGAGCTCCTCCAAGCAGAGCTCCCTGTCATGTTTAAATATTCTCCTTTTGTGGACTAGACTTTGGATGTTCTCCCTATAATCAAGGATAATGCCGTTTTCACGGATGGAAGTACAGGCAGCGGCGACCTGCAGCCCATCACCAATCACGGGCCGTAAGTCTCATCGTCCAAATATACAGATCAGAGTGAAACACCATAAGCCTGACCCCAGCTTGGCGATGGAAAAAAGCAATAGCCAAGTATTCCATCCTGAATGATTTATCATAAACCAGGGACTTGGCACACGTATGCCACGCCCCAATCAATGTCACAGGAGGCTCGTCGGGAGTTCCCAGTGGCTACTGCATATAGGGTCGATCTAGTGCGGCTGACGGACAGGTGGTGGATGGAGCCATCTAGGCAGGAATAGTACCGAGATAATCAGGGTTCACGTTGGATGCATCGATTGTTTTCCAGACCCCAATACCTAAGCCCAGTGGGTCGCTTACGATAACCTTGTCTGACCAGCATCAACTCCCTCTATCTCTTATCTCTCAGTGTAGCCTCATGGGGCCTAAAAAGGTTTCTGCAGACACCCGTATTTCAACCATCGTTGCATCAGCTTCGTCTAGACGAACCGATCACCGTGACCCTATACCCGAGTTGGCATGTAATCCACGAGCCAATCGGCTACGCGAACAAAGTCGACAGCCTGGGAGGAGAAAATATTTTCTGACAACGATGTCCTAATAATAACCACATAGTGAAGAGGGAAACACTCGCAGCGCAATTGGTGCCCAGTGCGCCGGTCGACTCAGCAGCACAAAACCACAACACCAACCGGTGCAGATTTCACAAGAAATCGGGGCAACCACGGGTGAAACTCAGATGGGAGAGGCGCAGGAATGCGTTATATATAACTCTTTATCTAGAGCTAGGCAAATGAGCCCGTGCAATACAGGGTCGGAATTCTGATCTAGAGGGTGTACAATTGATGTAGGCCATTCCTCTATGACTTTACCCGAGCCGAGTACTGTATGTACAATTTACTGCTAGCCTGCAGTTCTTTGACAGCTTAGCTGTATTTGAACGCCCCTCAAAATTCCTTAAACCTTTTTAAAACTTGATATGTTCGTAGAAGAAGAGCTCTAAACTATCGCGTTCTCACTTCTCTCGCCCAGTTCCCAAATTCTCAAGTTCTATCTACAAAGTACGCACTTGATTAAATGAAAACAACTGTGGGAACAAAAAAGAACATACAACAGTTAGGATTCGCATGTGGTCACCCACCATACTACTAACTAACCGGCGTGTGGCTTAAATGCGGCCAGTAGTTCGGTGGGTGTCGCTAGGGTGAGAAGTGGGTGAGAGCCGCTTTAGCGTCGCGCGACCAGGGGTGAGAAGGGTGAGTGCGCAATAGTTAGGGTGAGAAGCAGGCAATGAGGGGGTGATTTCTCACCCCGTCAGGCGATGGCCGCATTGACCCTCTTAGCTGAGCAAAAGGAGAAGATCATTGGGCCACGATCTCCTTCGTGAAACAGCAAGCATCTTGGCATCTGCACAGCCTTTGATGGAATGGGGTCTGATTGGGGACCAAATAGAATGATTTTCGAATTTATTACCATTTCGTGCCCGTTTCCCCCGGCGGCCTAAGCTTTCCTAACATAATCAATTGGTTAACCTTTTCAAGCTCGAGCTAGGCCCTTCTTTCTTTTTAAGGGGCCAAACTTCGGGTCGGAATTTAAAAAGCCGTCCTGCGATTTTAAAGCCGTCCTGCGTCTCGCCTAGTGTACATCATTAAATCGACAAAATGCATCAGCATGAGCTACCCTTTGAAATCGTCCTTTGGTTTTTTGAATTACTCGATAATATTGATGATGTCTTGCATTTGGCCCGTTGCTGCAGATACTTCTATACAGTCTTCAACTCTACTAATGTACGCTTGAAGATCTTCAGATCAATCATTGTACGAACGCATTAATTATAATACCATTGGCGATGCGCTAACTACTCATTAGCTACACGCGCCACAGCATCAAATGGATCTACAGCTTCACCAGGCAATTCGTTATCATGAACGATTCTCGGCAGAATTTTACAGAACACCAAATATCCCGAGAAATTACAAGCGTCGTAACTGGCACATTGACAATCTAGAACCGCTAGAGCAAGACATGAACTTACCTGCGGAGGTTGTTTGGGATATCGTGTGCCGATGGCATCTCATGCGTTTCCTTTTCGATTGTTACTGTGATGAGACCATATCTACATTCTTTATGAGCTCTACGCTTTTATCCGGTATCGCGGAGGATCCAGAGTTCGACATAGAGATTGATCCCCAGGAATTTGATTTACCAAGTTTGCAAAACCTGGCTGCTTGCGTACGTGGGTCAACTCCAGATCGAGAAAAAGTCCCGTATCCACGCTTCTATAAAGCATTAACGACACATTGGCTATCTATAGAGAGCCTATGGCAGGTCAAGACCCAGGTTTGGCCAGATGGTGAAAAATTCGAAGATGCTTTTAACTCAGCTCGAGAGAAATGCATAAACAACCCACAGAGGCCTCTGCAAGACAAGATTGACATCGTGGAGATTGTTGATTTTGTGTGGTGCTTTCTTGGAAGTAAAGCCTTTCCAGCTTCTAGCATTGACTCTTGGTTTGAAGAAGACATAAACGATTATTTTGGTCTTCAATGGGAAACTGAATTCGAAATCTGGAGTATCATCACACACCGCATTTTTCAGCTCCTCCGACCTCCCCATATCATCGAGCTAATCCATTCATCGCTGAACCCACTATCAAATTTCAATAGGCCAGCCTTCCTGCGCAGCCTAGGGTTTTTTGATAGTTGGGATGGATTTATTTTGAATTCTGAAGACCCCGATGTTGAGACAGACTTTCCTATAAACATGGTAGACGACGATGTTAAAAGTTCGTTAATGATGAACGAAGAGGCGAGTGAAATGTGGCAATGGTATAGAGTTGATATATGGCCCTCGAAAATGAGAGGGAAAGTCTTTCTAATGTCGGCTGAGGAGGTTTTAGTTGAACTCTCGCGTTCGGCGGAAGTATTTACACTACACCAAAAAAACCGGCTGCTGATGAGCAGCTATAGGGGTAGCCAGGGGGCTATTGTATAGAGCAGCCATTCACTTACTTCAATGGAATCATGAAATTTTGTTCTAGTTATCAATCAGTTAGTCGTTGCACTGCCCTACTTGATTTGACTTGGTAGAGAAGCACCGTGCTGATTGAACAGTGACTAGCCTTGGTATGGTCTATTGTCCTGGGGTGAACATGATCCCTTTAGATGGTCTTTCCCCCCAATTCCTGGACTTAAATCCTTCCCTATTATCTGGTGTGGAAGATGCGGTTTAGAGCCCCTGGAGCTTTCCATTAACTCAATACCAACAATAGCTCATAATTGGTGAGAGCAGGTTGGACGCCGACGGAACAATAGTGATGCCGATGCCGACGGCCATGTCGGAAGGTTGCTGGCTTCGGCTGCTATTGTCACAACATTAGCTGAAACCCCCTTCATAGACTTATCATTCTATGATGCGACATGATGCGACAATACGAAAAGATAAATCATGGGTTAGTGAGATGATTCTATAGCGATATATTGGTTTAAGCTTCGACATCTGACTAAACGCGCCTTCGGATATTGGTTATTCCATTGCCGGAACTAAGGTCGGGCATTAAACCACCCCACCTCCCTTTACCCCGCCGCTGTGGGCTCTTCGTTATACTTCACACACTCAACTATCGCGTCTATGGTCATTATTCGCACTAAACCAACTTGACTGCAGGTAACAGCCCACCTTATCGGCTTTGTAGATGGTTAAGGCTGACAGCTTGTTCTTCCCTCCAGCGTTTCCTAAGCCACGCCCAGTTAGTTATGCCGACCAATATCAAAGCTGATGCCTTGCCCGCACTTGAGAGACTAGCAGCATGGGTCCGGAGCGCCGATATGAAGGAGTATAATAGAGAAAAGAATCTTTTGGAATGTGTGGACGAGGCTCGTGAAATAGAAGCCCGACCTTTAATGGAGCAGCTGGGATATGCCACAAGGGTAGAAGGCCAAGTCACTGTCAAGAAATTAATACTGAAGCGTTGCTAACTTAATCAGGGCCATGGCGCTTTGCTGTTGCGGATATGCGGTAAGGCTTCGATTGAGAAACATGATGATGGTCGAACGTTATTATTCTTCCCTCTGTCCGGAGACGTCCAAGTCGCCGGTGAAGTCCTCGAACCAGGAACCTATACTAAGATCACAAAGACTCTGGACCTTGACGCACAATTAGATTGTCTGATTGTCATTCTACCCTAATTTGCATCGCAGGAAATTGGGCTTCTTGAAAATGTTTTCTTTTCGAATCTATGCATTGTATAATTTCTGTACCTGTATCCTGCTCACTCAATCTAAATGCATAGATGACTTGATACATTTGAACTGGGACACCCCCTCAAGGCTAATGAATTTCACCAATCGCAAAGTCAGTTCCGGTCGGACCAAGGGATGACGAGGTGTTAGCGAGCGGAGAACTGGAAAATGGACTGAACACCGCATTGCTAGCTAACGGGTTGAAGCGTGTCCTCTCCTGGTCTGTCTCCCTTGCGATGTTATCAAGCTGAGAGTTGTCGAGCTGGGAGTTATAGAGCTGGATGTTGTCGAGCTGGGAGTTATAGAGCTGGATGTTGTCGAGTTGGGAGTTATCGAGCTGAATGTTGTCGAGCTGGATGTTGTCAAGCTGGGAGTCTGAAAAGGGATTGAACAACGCGTTGCTTGCTAACGGGTTGAAGCGTGTCCTCTCCTGGTCTGTCTCCCTTGCGATGTTATCAAGCTGGATGTTATCAAGCTGGATGTTATCAAGCTGGATGTTATCAAGCTGGATGTTGTCAAGCTGGAGACTGTCGAGCTGGAGATTGTTGAGCTGGATGTTGTCGAGTTGAATGTTGTCAAGCTGGGAATCTGGAAAGGGATTGAACAACGCGTTGCTTGCTAACGGGTTGAAGCGTGTCCTCTCCTGGTCTGTCTCCCTTGCGATGTTATCAAGCTGTGAGTTGTTGAGTTGGTCGAGCTGGATGTTGTTAAGCTGGGAGTCTAGAAAGGGATTGAACAACGCATTACTTGTTAACGGGTTGAAGCGTGTCCTCTCTTGGTCGGTCTGTTCCGCAATACTATCGAGCTGTGGGCCGTAAAATGTTCCCTCAAGTTGAACATAAGTGTCTCTGCCATTCTGGATGCCGCTTAAATCTCTTAGAATTTCAATGGGCGGCACTGGGCCCCATTCTGCTGGATTTGAATGGTTATACTCAGACTGTGCAATGCTCGTCCGGTCATGTGTATTTTCTTTATCTGCCACTGAAGCGTGGGTTGTTCTCCTCTCATTAGATAATGGTTTTCCAGCCATAGTGTCTAAAATACCTCTGCGCGGACTACTATGGCAGCCTTGAGTTATTGATTCGGGTGACGGTTGGCCAGATGAAATACAATTCTCAAGTATTGGAGCTATTTCGAGCCATGACGTACAAAAGTTAGCCCAGTCTTTCGAAAATTAGGGTTGGTATATTATTACATTTAGAGGCATGACGCCTGTCCGGCACGAATGGAGTTTTCTTTCGTCTTTTATTTTGTCTCGATGGAGCGTGAGACTTGGACGAAGTTTTGCGTACTGGCGGAGTATAGTGCGCGATGACGAAATCGTTATTGGCTAGGGTCTGGTCGTGGGATAAGGTACTATGCCGTAATTTTTCAAGTAGCGCGAGATCACAGCCAAGATGGTTGCAGATCGTCTCTAACCTAATAAGCGATATATCAGCGGGAATTCACGAAGCATAGAGAGTAACTTGACTTACGAAACCGTTTTTTGAAGCACTATCTCTACAAGAAGAGGAATGGGAGCAACCACCGATGCTTTGGGAGACACTTTAAGATACTCTCTTATGTTGCGACTCCTAGATAGACTTTGTTCCACTCCTTCACGGAGTTCTTCTGGCTGAAACGAGCAGCCAGAGAACCGGAGGTAGCAATCAAGACTATAGCCGACTTGGAACGTTAGTGACGTCTAATCATTAGAAATTGGTCTCGTACCAAGCAAAGGGATATCCCAGCTCCGCAACTCCCATTCGGTGCTTGACAAAGAAGAAATGGCTTGGTTGATCCATTTGGCACCACGACCCAGTGCTTGAAGCCGGTCTTTGGAAGCGTTGGATTCAAAAATTCGTCTCATGACTTTGTATACGTCCTCTTGAAAGCCAACATGGGTGGTTTCCAAAGCGACTACACATGCGGAACAGAGTACAAGCCTTCGAAAGCATGCATTATTACGCTCTGTGTTTTCCAATGATTCTAATGACGAGATGTGACCTGAGAGCAAAATTTCTATGGGCGTAGGCGTGTGTGAGGACTGGGAAGTATGCGTGGATGTAGGCGTGGGTGAAGGCGTGGGAGAAGGCGTGAGTGAAGGCGTGAGTGAATCCGTGGATGTAGGCGTGGTCGCCGCAGACGATGAGACCGTTGGTAGCTTCGCGGGAATCATTGGCAAATCCAATGTGAACCCACATATATCCCGCCAGTGGGTGTCACTTCTCCCTGAGTACCATTTTTTCCAATGTTTAGATATCGGTAGTTCGCTCACGGAGGCTATAAAATTCTTCAAGCGCAAAGTTTCATGCATTCTGTATTTGCTGGGCTCATTTCGGTGCTTTTGCGATTCGACATGAGGATTCCATAGAATAAAATCAACATTACCATCTCTGGTGCCTTGATCACTTCGACTTGACTCCCCTTCTCGATTCCCGCTCGCTGCCGCTGTTGACCGAGCGTCAGAGGCATTCCCCAAACGGTCGCTCAATGTCGTAGCTAGTCCTGTCGCAGGGATCAAGGATTGATCGTCTCCCGAGGCCAGTCTGTCTTGTGGCTCTGTGCTAAGATTCGTCTCGGCACCAGTGTTGTTTCCACATTTCTCACAAAATGGACATGTGTTGATCGTGTCTGGCTGTTCTTTGTCGCGGGATGCTCGCTGTAGTGATTGGGGGAGTTTTCGCTCCAACTCCAAAACCCGTGACTCAAGATGCTTGATATAAGCAGTATCATCTCCACGAAAAGAATATCGACGCTCAAATGTCATGATGTTTATATTCAGGAAAATAACCAAAGGCTGCGAATTGTAATGGTGCTGGAGCCTAATTGAGGATTGAATGTTGATCCGGCTACAGATAGAGCGTGCGGGGGAGTAAGGGGCGACTTGGAACGGCCCGTGCAATGCACCTGGGGGTTGATTGGCAATCTAGCCCCTTGTCAAGTACGAAGTACCTACTATAGGGTACCCACGAATAAACCAGAAAGTCATACCTATAACAAGGATAGTCGCCCACCTTCTTATTGTCTCTTTTGACCACCCCTGAATCCACCGCTCTTCTACTAGGAACATTGCTTTCGTCATTTTTATCCCTTACTCAAAGCTCGCCCATTCGATTCTTTCGATCGACATGTTCATCGGTTTAAAATATTCTATGCTTTCACAAACCTCACCTACTTTGTCTCACTAAAACGATAGTGCATATAAACGAAAGTCCTACTTTCATCTTCGGTGCTTCATTCTAGTCGGCGAGGTGCCTGCTGCTTTCACCTGGCGCTCATTGGTCCTGCTATTCTTCCTGATTATATAGCGCTAAACTGCTTTTGCAAACGCTCATTGCACGGATCCATTTTCGGGCAAGATCGGCGGTCCATCGATTAGGAAACACAAGACATGAAAGGATGACCAATAGAATTCGAGTTGCTAGCGCCGCCATTCATTATCACATGTCTTTTAACCGTCCTGAAAAATGATTGGCGAGATTGAAATTGCGTGGGCCAAGGCATTGGCCACTTACCAGATGTATAGGAAGTGCAGATAAATACCTACAGCCACTAAAAGACCTAGTTCCTTTTCGACTTATAATCATCTATAGCCTATTCTGTATGAGTGGTATCTAGCGCATCGCCCTCCTCGGCCTTTTACTGACAGCCTCAATAGATAATCTAAATTAAGCCTCCAGGTGGCAAGTTTCCTAGTGTGGGAATTAATCCCTGTCCCTGAATAGAGGAAGGGGGGTCATGGGACGTAGAAGAGGGCAAACAAAAAACCGGTCCGTGCGATATACTAAATAGTCTACTGATTGAGGCACTGTCAACCTATTTATTGATTCGCCGTAGAATTCTTCCTAAGTTACTAGTACTTTCAGCGTGTGGTGCTCACTTCCTCTTGGTTCGCTTCATTTAGCGTTGATACATAATAAAGGGAAGTATCTGATGTGAGCACGTTGAATAGATAAGTTTGTTAAATTATGTTTTACGCTAAGAAAAGCGCTTTGCATATACTAAAATGTGCTAGAGCTCCACAGCGGAATATAAATATTACACTACATCCTTTGAAATATCCAGTCAGCCAGCTTCTAACGCTTATCCTACCATTTTTTGTAAGGCTTTCTTTTCCTCTGCCTATGAATCGGCTATACTGAACCTAAAAGCATTTGAAAATGTGCACCGAGTACCATATCACCAAAATAGTAGGTGGGAAGAATGAGGTGGAGACGAAGATCGTCGAATGCACTAAAAAGCCCGCATCGGGAAAAATCGCGGAATGCCCCAACTACAAATTCGTTGCATCGGGATCTAGTCGACAAAAGAAGACCCCTTTGCCAGACTGGGCCAAGTGATAAGAATCTACCTTGATAGGTATTTGCTATCATATTGTTCCATCTTGAATTTTCAAATGACTTATACGGGATATTTAGGTTTATGATTGATTTATTCTATGTTCTGCGATGTGAAGTTCTCCAATCGGATTTATTGATCATTGTCTTTCTTTCCGAAGGTTCACGCAGCATGGCCAGTTAATAACAAAAAAGGGGATATAATGAAATCATGTGATGCGTCACGTGTGTGATCAAGGACCCCTTGTTCGCCACCGAGCTTTCTACCTACTTTTCTCTAAACGTCTGATTCAACTGGCTGTTTGCTGTATCTTTTATCAATATGAGATTTTTTTGGAATTGGAAAGAATGGAATTGGTTTTGGCGTCTCCCTTTCGGGCTTTTAAAGCACATAGCATGCCTACGGCGGCGTATTTTTTCTATATGCCCCTCAACGGGAGGCCAGGGAGCAATTCAGAATGATGAAGAGCGTGCACCTGTAAGTCGAAGAGGTCACAATATTTGACGCCACTGACTTCAATCGGCAGCTCAATCAGCCATCTTCGGCCGACCATATTAGCAGCTTGGGCAAATCGCAGCTTTTGATTATCGGGATATCTGCTGAAGTCCATCTCCTGGGTGGAAAGATTATCAGAAAGCTACCTCGTAGTGATGAAGATATACAATCGATCATCCGCGAAGCTATGATATATGAAGCTATTGGCCCTCATGCACGCATTGCCGAATGTATGTCTATGGGTAGCCACGGTCAGCATGTCGACATCAAGTATTACCCTCATGGTGACCTTGCTGCTTATAACCAGCGCAATTCCATCACCTCTGAGCTTCAGTCGAAGTGGTTCCAACAGATAATTGAGGCTATTGTTGTTATACACTCTTTGGACATCATCCATTCCGATTTGGCATTACGGCAATTTTTCGTTGACGATAATCTCGACCTACGGTTGGGGGATTTCAATTTTGCACAATGCCCTAGGCATCCAGCGCTTGGTTATGAAAAAGCATCGCATTGTTTGCCTCGGGATTACGACCTGCCGAATACGGAAATCTCTGATATCTTTGCTATGGGGTCAACTCTCTATGAGTTAGTCACTGGTAAAGCACCATACAGCGAGTTGAACGTGCTTGAATCAAATGACCCCGGTGCTATCAAAGCACATATTAAACGACAGCACGAGGTGGTTGACTTTGAGATAGAAAGGCGATATAGAAACCATGAGTATCCAGATGTCACCAAGATCCCGCATGGTGATATAATACTAGGCTGCTGGCGAGGAGATTTTGTTACAGCAAAACAAGCGCTGGAAAGCTTTCTGAATCCTGTGAAAATAGAAAACCGCTAAACCTTAACTCTAATTCCATCATATTGTCTTCGGCTGCTTTCATGAACAAAGAGGGGTTAAAGGATATGGAGTATCAAAGAAGCCGGGTCTTGTGCTATAGGCATATACGTTTTGAAAGATTTGACTATTATGCACTCCTTCAATCTTGCTCTGTGGTAGGAAAGTCTGTGCAGCTTTCATTACACCTTATCCTCACTCTTTGCTCTCTACATTGACTAATCCTAAACTACGTCTTATACTACCCCCAAAACACTTTGTATAGATGATTAAAAGCCCGGGCTCCTACCGGTATCAATGGCATAACTATGCTTCTATTTCCGAAATATAATGTTCAATATGAAACGGAATATGTTATCACATGATTTCACATTCAGGATGCAAAGATTGTTATATATTACCTTGATTCCCAATACTTTGAATTTCACCAAGCAAGCGAACCATTGAGTTTCAATACCTAAGCCGTGCAACGATGGACGAAATTGACACTATATTGCGCCATCGAGCCTTTCGATACCCACAAGAAATATCTACAATCGATGTGAACAAAAGTCCGAAGTATATACAGCTTCCTGGGCTCCCCAATCTTGACAACACCAAATATCTTGCGGGCTCTATGTTTTTCAAGGAGGATAAAACCCGAGGAAGTGCACGTGGAAGTTACGATGCAAATATGGATTATTCCTTGCTTCATACTGCCAGACGACAATTTGAAGAACAATTCGGTTACACTCCCTCAACATTCGCGCCACGATGCATCTTCTCTCTCGACAAAAGTAGCGAGAAAGGGAGGTCAATTTTAGTGATATCTTTTACATTTATCATTGTCGATGAACCCCCATCCGAACTCCAAAAGCCGCAGCATGTTTTTTGGGAAACAGAACAGCAAATCGAGGATGATACATATCGTTGTAATGATATGGAAATCTCCGGATTTACCCAACTCTACACATTTCGCGCTAGTATCAAAATCTGGAACCAAGCTCGGAATAGGCCCTGTATCATGTACCATCAATTACTTGGGCAATTCGCAAGTGTTTACTAGGCATCACAGGGCTTAAGATTCCAGTCATGTTTCTGTTCTTACTTCCATTTCTAGTACCAAAGATCGATGTATGTATTCAATGAAATGAAGAGAACTATCTACCACCAATACCCATCAAATTTCCAATTAGCTATTATTTTTGAGGTACTAGCAATTTGCTCTACGCTAGTTTATTTAATCCTTCGAGTAAGCGGTATCACCGTAACATATTGTCTCCCTAATCTAGACTAGCTTTTTTGTGCTTGGATTCAGACCACTTAGAAAGAGCTAGCATCACAAATGTCAGCTACTCCTAGCCCCAAAAAGTCACGCAATACCTTTGTTGCCTAAATGGCCTGAGGCACTGTTTTTTAATTCATGATTAGCAATAGTGTCTACACAATGCCGGAACTTACACGAATGCAAATAAGGAGTCCAAGAGCTCCCTTTGACTTTAAGCAAAAAAACAATCAAGGATATCATAGGGCCGTTTGAACCTGAAGATAATACGCGCCACTTATAAATCATTACTTTCCTATATAATGATGGCTTTCCTCCGTTTTATGAAACACTTCTTTCAAAACGTCTACGAGTTCATTACTCGCATCAGATATACACCGAAAGAGACCCCTATGAACGACCTTGAGCTCGGAAAAGTTCCAAACCCAGCCTTTCAAGAATTCCCAGCTCCGGTGCTGTCCCTGAACTCCTTTAGCAAACGTTCCTTTGATTACAATAAAATTCCTTTATATCCAGTACGTATAGAGTCCAATCTGAAAGATCCATGGAAAGTTCAAGTTGACGTGAGCAAAATATAAAAAAAAGATCTACACAACTAACATCTTATGACTATCCAGATGCCTTCTCATAACAACACTTTGGAAGTTGACGAACTCCCCTTGTCAGAAATCGAAGCCATCATTGCCGATTTTCTCCGGACTCCCCTTGGTTCGCACGATGCAGCCCATGAGCTTCAAGATCTAGAGAAATCCGAAAAATATAATGCTTCGCTTAAGATAGAGCTGCTAGGTTTATGGAAAATGAAATGGGACGATCGTGCCTGTGAAAACATAATCGACAACCGAGACGATTCATACGAGCTACTCCAACACGAAATTTCAAATTGCGATCAATGCCACCAATATATTTTTGGCGTGCCAAAAGAAGCCAACATGGTGACCTTTTGCCTTGCGCTCAAGGAGAAGGGAGAGAAAGAAAGAGAACATCTATTTTTTAAGAAAACATTTGAAGAGCTCATCCCAAAGTGCACATGGAATGCACAATGGTTTCAAACATGCATGGAGCATATGAGCTATGACAATTGGTACACATGCATAAAACATATGAGCTACAGTAATTGGTGCAAAGCTGCAATCGCAGTTGCTTACACAGAAAACAACGCAGATTTCTTGGAGTTGATGATGCAAAATATCCACCCAGGCATGCGGCAAGAAAACGAATTCAAGTCTGCCCTGTTGATCAAGATTGTGGAAACAGCATGTTGGCATAGTTCCCGTCGTGTTGTACTTTCTTTCACGCGAAGTCTCGAAAGCCAAACACCAGGAACCGAGGAAACCACTACTGAAGGGCTTGATAAGCCTGAGGAGGTTACTATTCAAAAGGTTCGGGCTCTTGGAGACATCAGAATCAACTCGTCGGTTTTGCATGATTTACAACTTGATACGACAAACGCAGGGCTCTACGAAGTCACCAGAGTGTTAGGCAACCTGTCTAGAATTTGAAATGGTTACTGGGTTTCTTTCTTTTCACTGTTTCTTTCGTCTGTACTGGCTGTCTATGTTTCCTTCGCCTATCTTTTTCTCTTTGCTTTAAGTAATGAATATCTATTGTCCTCCCTTTTAACTAGTGAATCTAACCCTTCTTCTTCGGGAACATGAAGAACAAATTAACGTGTGACCCGCTTCGTTGTATTTGGTCTTTTAATTTACTATTTTTATTACTTCATAAATGAACTACATTCTTTCGCCTAGGAAGTAAGATAAGAGCCACTATTAAGATTTATGTCAGATGAACTTCTCAACTATACACAGTATCTTTATATATTATTTTCATAAGAGTTCATCTTAAACTAAGAAGTATTAAAGTAGTAAGGCTGAAATGACCCGATTTACCATGTTCCAAAAAGTTTAATCTTTCCCATCTTCTTTTGCTTCTTTTATGCCACTTAATAAAAACCCTTATAGCTATCACTATTCCTAATCTAGACTCGCCGTAGTTTAATTCCTACGAGTCTGAATAAGCTTTAGCTGATTTCAGAAACTATAAAACGAATGAAGTGCCTAGTAACAAGTTTAGAAAAAGGAACAATCAATGATGGACGCCTTTTATGACAGCCTTGACTGCATCCCGTACCTGTGGCTCATATTTTATGCATTCTTAATTTGTTGTCTTATATCCCTATTCTTCCGATCAAACAGTCGCCCACATATACCTTAGACTAACGCGGAACTCATGAACTGTATGTTTAACCATCTGAAGCTTGGAATAGCTCACTAACCAAAGATAAGAGTAGCGAGGTCATAATCATCATGATGGACCCCGACGGGCATGAACACTCTAGCGAGCATGGCGAAGACAAATCTACAGACCAGGAATATTTTCAAGGCCACCTCACGAGGCATTCCGAGAAAAAACCGAACATATGTCCCGACTGCAAAAAGCGTTTCACCTTGCAAAGAAACTGCCGTGTCCATCAAAACCGGGAGCATGCAGATCCGGAGATCAAATGCAATTACGAGAACTGCAAACGTCGAATTGGATTCAGAGACCAGGAAGCCCTATATTACCATGTGCAGAGGACTCACAAAGCCCACGGCCGCCGTCACAAATGCTTCCAATGCCAAAAATCATATACTACTATAGGGGTCCGCAATAAACATCAAGACAAGAGCCACGCAAACCCGGAATTGAAATGCGAATACATGCATTGCCAGCGTTCATATGGATTTGCAAACCAGGAGTCTTTGGATCGCCATTTCAGGAGGCATAGCGAGAGCACGCATGTTGAAGGGAGAATAGAAACTCACCAGGAGATTAGTGATAACCCTATGAGTATACATAATCTGTTGTGTGAATGAATGCCATCTAAGGAAGGTTCATCCGGATTTATTCAAATGCCCGTCTGTAACTGCAAGCGCAAGACTTAATATTGGTGTCAAATTGCTCTGAATAAAAAAACCCAGAAAGCTTATACTGAGATATAGAATCGTACGTCTGGCCCATAGTGATAGGGGTGTCACATAATTATCCATAAATGGTTAGTATAGGTCAGGTTTTGACGTAGCCTGAATCCTAGACACCTGGCCTTGTAGATCAGCATATTTCCCCTGATAATGATTATAATATTAGAAGCCCCAAATCCTCTTCTCTGACTGTGGTCCACGGATACTCGATCACATCGGGATTATCAACCAACACTACTATCATTTTTTTCAACAGTCGAACCAGCCGTCCACAACGATGCAAATTACTCGGTATTTATCTGTCCTCAAGGTACGAAAACTACATTGATTTCACTTGGTATTTATGCTAAGGGGTCCAGAGCAAACTTCCCTTTCTGGACACAATAGAATCATGCTTCTACGAAAGGGAAGAACACTTAACAAGCCCTTCTGATGAGAGGCACTGCCAAAGGGACGGAAATATTGTCGTTGCTCCGCAGTTGGGGGAAAATATGAAATATTCTGCCCCTATGAACGTTCGGGCAGATATAAATTCCGGAATACCAGAGGGCGACACTAATAGTAACCATCTGGAGATTGTCAAAGTTTGGGCCATCAATTACATCTACCGGGAGGGAAAATCAAAGCCAGTCATTGATACCTTATCCGTTGAAGTTAGACAGAAAGGGGCGAAAGGAACGTCGGGGAGAATCTTGAAATATTCTGAAGTGATGTCGACAAGCATGGGAAAGGAGGCAGTGGCTGCGTTTAATCCGAAGCTCCGTTGATATGAGTGAACTGGAAATGTTATTTTAAAGATTCAAGGGGAGGAACGGATGAAGGAGAACCTTAGCAAGAGTCTCTGGACTTGGAATATGTCATGTAGCTATTACCGATCTCGGGGAACCTGGCTTTCTTTTAATTTAATCATGCCGATAGGGGAAGAATCTTAACATGGGACTTGGGCCTCGAACAGTAAATCTATCGGGAATTCTTCAGGTTATATACCCTGCTATGAAGCTATGAAATGAAGCAACATTTGAAAGTAGTAAATTGAGCTTTCCTTTACATTTATTATTCAAAAAGTAGGTATAACGCATTTCCTTAGAGCTGGATACATAGAGAAAAGAGGATAAGAATGAGATTAACAAATGCTACCTACAGGTTACCACGAATAAGGGTTACCACGAATAAGTTAGGGTACGCGGTTTGCACTATACCATTTTAGGAACATAGATTAGCACCCACAGCCTACATCTGATTTTGGTTTCTCCTTTCCTCTACATCTTACTATACCAACCTGAAGCATATCGTGTTTTATCAAAATGAATCAACCCTTCCAATCCACATCAATCTACCCTACAAACATGATGAGTAGCCGGTTTTCATTCTCACAGCTACTTCTCATTCTATCTTTCGTTCTTCTTCACTCTTGCGTACAGCCACTGCCAGCCGACCACCATCCGCTCCAAGAAATCGCTGGGCGTAAAGAGGAGGACTGGGAACCTCATATTGGTCCAGATCGATTTTTTCAGACGGCAAATAGCAGTTTGCAAGCGACCAATACGGATGTACACAAAGCATGGGAGATTATCCATCAGTGGATAAATGAAAACAGCCCTTTTCATTTGAGTATTACAGAGGAGCATCTACGAGAGTACCTTTACCGTCTACTCTATCAGGTGGAAAGGGTTTCTACTCAAGGACCATATGCAAAATTCAGGCAAACACCAACAGACCGAGCATCACAGACTGACCTTGGTAGCAGAGTTGATATGATGCTCCTTTGTGCCAGCTTGTCGATCATGTCACCTCTGTGTTCCCAAAAAGGTCTTATTCCACCACTACAATGGGAACCCCAAAATCTATTGCTTGAATGGGAATTCGATAAGCATCTCCTTGAGCTTCTACAAACCTCGCCCTTATTCCCTCACCGCATTCTCACTCACGAGTTAAGATACGCATTGGATTTGCTAGCGATGACATTCTCTTGCGAAAAAGGTCCTCAACATCGCGAATACAATCCCCAATACTATGGCGACCACAGTCTTCATCACCATCATCTAGTGACTCATCGCAATGATGAACCCCATAGTTGCTTTGATCTCGCCTGTGGGAAGTCATTTGCTACTGTCCAACATCGCAACATTCATGAAGACACCGCCCATCCTGACGACACACTCAAATGCGATGTCGAAAAGTGCAAACGACCTTATGGATTCGCGCACCAGCAGTCTCTAGATCGCCATCTGGCGATGCATCGGAAGGATATGCCTTCTAGATGCTTTTACTGCAACAAATCGTTCCCCAGTATGCGCGCCCGCAATGTGCATCAAGATAGGGTGCATCCAGACACAAATATAGAATGCCCCCACAAAGGCTGCAAGCGTATCTGTGGATTTTCAGACCAAGACTCTCTAGATCGCCATCTAGCGATGCATCCGAAGGATATGCCTGCTGGATGCTCTTACTGCAACAAATCGTTCCCCAATATGCGCGCCCGCAATTGGCATCAAGATACGGTGCATCCAGACACAAATATAGAATGCCCCCACAAAGGCTGCAAGCGTATCTGTGGATTTTCAGACCAAGACTCTCTAGATCGCCATCTAGCGATGTATCTGAAGGATATGCTTGCTGAAAGCGATGGACCCGCAAACCCAGGGTCTCCAGATCGCCATCAGAGTCAGGTATATAGGGGGCGCAAAACCCATAAATGCTTCAAGTGTGACAGATCATTCAGCACTCAAAGTAGTTGCAATTACCATCAAGACACCTTCCATCCAGACGACGAACTCAAATGCGACCGCGAAAACTGCAATCGACGATATGGATTCGCAACCCCAGGGTCGCTACAACGCCATCTATTACACCACAGCAAACAAGACAAAGACAATGTCAATAAAAAGAGCGTTTATTCAGAAAAAAGGCTAAATTCCGACCGCGAAGGCTCTAAAAGCGATGGACCCGCAAACCCAGGGCTTCCAGATCGCCATCAGAGTCAGGCATATAGGGGGCGCAAAACCCATAAATGTTTCAAGTGTGACAGATTATTCAGCACTCAAAGAACTTGCAATTACCATCAAGACACCTTCCATCCAGACGACGAACTCAAATGCGACCGCGAAAACTGCAATCGACGATATGGATACGCAACCCCAGGGTCGCTACAACGCCATCTATTACACCACAGCAAACAAGGCGAAGACAATATCAATCAAAAGAGCGTTTATTCAGAAAAAAGGCTAAATTTTGACCGCGAAGGCTCTGAAAGCGATGGACCCGCAAACCCAGGGTCTCCAGATCGCCATCAGAGTCAGGCATATAAGGCGCGCAAAACCCATAAATGCTTTAAGTGTGACAGATTATTCAGCGCTCAAAATAGTTGCAATTACCATCAAGACACCTTCCATCCAGACGACGAACTCAAGTGCGACCGCGAAAACTGCAAACGACGATATGGATTCGCTACTCGAGGGTCGCTACAACGCCATCTATTACACCACAGCAAACAAGGCGAAGACAATGTCAATCAAAAGAGCGTTTATTCAGAAAAAAGGCTAAAATCTTACCACGAAGGCTCTGAAAGCGATGGACCCGCAAACCCAGGGCTTCCAGATCGCCATCAGAATCAGGCATATAGGGGGCGCAAAACCCATAAATGCTTCAAGTGTGACAGATTATTCAGCACTCAAAGTAGTTGCAATGTCCATCAAGACACCTTCCATCCAGACGATAAACTCAAATGCGACCGCGAAAACTGCAAACGACGAGGATTCGCAACCCCGAGGTCGCTACGACGCCATCTATTGAACCATGGCAGAGGTCATCAATCAAGTGCCAACTGCGAGTCCTTCATTTTTATAAGCGAATACAACACCCATCAAGACAGCGTCCATCCAGCCCAAAGGCTAATGGCCAACCAAGACGGCAGCCGAAATTATACAGACCGAGGGTCTCATGATCACCGGATGTATTTGATAGGACAGAATCAATCTTTCGAGCCCGATCTAGCCCCTAGTGGCCACGCAATCAGCTCTGAGTCTCTGCCCAAGCGCCCGCAAGAAGTGCCCCTTGAAGACGATCCACAAATCATACCTAGAGAGGAGATACTTCAGGGGGTGAAAAGAAGCTCTCGGCAGGGCCTAAGTATAAAGGACCTGCTATGCAATTAACCTTCTTGGGTTTTACTAAACATATACCGCGTCGGAATATTTCAATACTGTACACCTTTAGAGGACACACTTCATAGATCTAGGTTTATCTACTGAACAAATAATAAATTTGGGCCATAGAGAAAATTCCCATGTGTTATCTTAAATCAAATCAATCCAATTTCAACACATAAAAGGTTTAGGATTCAGTATTTCAAGCCCTAGGGCTGTAGATTCCGCCAAGTATTGTGACTTGCCAACTAGAGACGCGCGGCTTTTCATGAATAACCTATCGACCAGGAATTCCATTCTGTCGAATTCTTGAATCTATCTCGCCTATCCCGTGCGAAATCGTACAGTTCGCAGAATCAACGAGAAGACGAAAGTGTCATTGCCGCGCCGACCCCATAATGCTTACATCTGTGGGTAATCTAGTGGCAGTCAAGAAATATAAAAGCAACAAGATGGTAGCCAAATGAGAACAGTGAATGATCAATTCATGAGGTTGTCCTAGCTTTGAATTTCAAATCTGGTATCGTACTTAACGGTCTCGAGACTGATCTACTTCGCTAACCGAAGATTTGACGTCTGGTAGGAGTATTGAGGCCAATTATTCAGAAGTTTGGACAGAGGGCGCATTGGATGCCACTTTCTCTCTACTTTAGCTCCATCTCATCTCAGATAGCTATGACAGGTAAGTAATTACTCTAACTATCCAAAAGCAACGTTCGCTAAAACTACTAAGACAACGTTGTCACTAAGCCACACGATGTCCTGAAATGTACTATTCCGCTAGCATTCACCTTAGCTTGGCACAAGGCCTATGGGGTGTCCGACCTATTGAGCACGATTGATCAAGTTCAACATGCAGCCATGGCTATTGAAGATATGTGGAATATACATTGCATAGACTCGATACCAGGAGAGCTCAGCAAACGGATCACCAACCCAAACTTCTTGAGCAGTGACCTTGGCAAGTTCGTTCAGATTGCGGTTTTGGTTGGTCATGAAATTGTTCCCGAGCAATTCTTTGCTAAATTAGCGACCAAGTGGAATGGCGAGTCACTTTTGGAAATAAAGGAGATTTGCGAAGTCCAGGACAGGAACGGAAATTTGCTCGTAAGATTGAGGGCTCTCTATATCGGAACTGAATTGCACGTCACGAAGCAAGTCGATGAAATCGTACAAATGATTTATCGCTGTTGAGGTATAAGATTTAGTTACAACTTATTTTACTATGAGAGCTTAAAGACTATAAATCACTAGTTCTTAGGTGCATGAGCTGTGAAATAGGTAGCTTCTTGTATTTTTGAATCTCACGAAAAAGCCGAATCACATAAAAGTTCCCCCTTCGAAAATCATCAACACGGGCGCTGTCACCGAACTCTTTTGAGAAGCAGCCCTTCATAAGCTGTAGCGATATGGACTTTTCCGTTGATCGGCCACAATCCGTTCCGTTGAGTGCCAAGAACTTGCTTGATATTAATTAGTGTTTCTAGAGACGCTAAATCAAGTAAAAAACCCATGACCTCCACAGCCCTGGTGGACATGTATAAGTCAATGGCACGCGCCTCTAATGCGTCATTGCTTTGTATCGCAATAATGGATTTTATCCGTCCTATGATACAGTTCTTCCGAGACGTCTACCGACTCTTCATTCCAAAAAACAATACACCGACATAGACCCCTACGACTTGGAATGCCGACGTTGAACTCGGTCAAGTTCGAGAATCCTCCACACGGGTGCTTACTTCGAATGCCGAGCTGCCCCTTCCAATGGATGATATTATTACAAAGCTTATTGAAATCAGGACAGAGGGCGCATTGGATGCCACTTGCTCTCTCTATAACTCCGTTCTACCTCAAACAGTCACGCCAGGTAAGTAATACCCTAATTAGTCATAAGAAAAGTTGTTATAACCACTTAGACAACGCGGTCACTAAGCCAATAACCCTCGGCATCATACTGGTTACCCTCATACTGCGCAGCCTCAAACAGGTCGGCCTCATGCTGTGTAGCCTCATGCTGTGTAGCCTCATGCTGTGTAGCCTCATGCTGTGTAGCCTCATGCTGTGTAGCCTCATGCTGTGTAGCCTCATGCTGTGTAGCCTCATGGTGGGCAGCCTCTTGCACTGTGACCTCATATCGGGCGACCTCAAGCTTATTTTCGCGCTCCTCCTCGGCCATCTCACATAGGTGACATCCATGAATTCGAACGGGAACTTGTAGCATCCCTAGCCAGTCCTGAAGGACCTCCTTTGCAACCCGCGCCTCAGGAAACAGACCAGGCTCGAAGTTATTATTCCAGGCCCAATAGGCCCAGAGGCCAGTTCTAACCATGCTCCTTTCCTCCACATGAAATTGAAAACATGTCGATCCGTCCTTCTTACATTGACCGCATACAGTGCTAGATTGGCGACTTCCATTGATTATATTCGTGAACTGGCACCATGCAGGGTGAGTACCATGCTCAACGAACCGGTGTGCGCATGGGACACAGATAATTGCGCCCTGAGGGTCGACCATGCTGCATCCAAGCTGATCTCTCATCGGGGTCCATACAGGGGGGACATCCTCCTGTCGAAAGGAAGGACAGAACCAGTCACCAATCCAGAGGGGGACCAGTACATCCTGTACATAATTAGCTTCCCTTTTATGTGGAGGAGATGTGAGGGGCAGAATAGACTGTATTTTGGTCTCGGGGGCAGTATGACTGAGTCTCACTTGGACGCCGCGGGTCTAGAGACGGCGACGACATGATGATATTCTAGCTTAGCATTGTTATTTGTATAAAGAGCTCCATATTCAAGTTTCATTCTCCACATACCAAACTAGAATGATAGAGATATTGAGATGACAAGAAACAGTGGTAGGCAGAGAGATGTAAGAGAGATGTAGGAAGAAGAAGAGAAAAGGTCCTATATATTATCAGAGTCCCTTGAAGTTCCCTGGTTGGTTCCCAGCGTTTGCTAGATAGCATTTCCTTTCCTTGTCTCTCTAAAGCTCCAGATGTCAGACGTTCCATGTTCTCTTGCTCTTACTTTTCGTTCTGATTGTAAGTGGAGTAATATGGTCCATACTGGTCAGCTGACCTGAAAATCTACATCATTGGACAACCTTAAAAGTAGTTTATTTGGATTTCAACACAAAAAAAGTAAGCCTAAGGCTTCAAAAAAGAACGTAAACTCCCTGTCTGACCCCAAGGTTGAAACTCGGGTTCAAAATAGTCCACCTCTTTATCCACCTGACTCCTGACCGTATTTCTGATCTCATGCCGAGTTTGAGACTGTGCTGAGACTTAATTCCTTATCAGTCATGCTGGTGATGATTGTTTTAGAATAAACTCACCAGACACTAGTAGCCTTCCCACTCGATCTCCAATCTCGAGATGTAATAACGTTTTCCAGTTCGCATAGCCACTGTGCGCTTTTATAAGTCCAGTCTCTCCAATGTCACGAACGTTAACAGCTTGTAAAGGATTATATACTAAAACGCGGAGCATCTATAAGTCAAAGTTAATAAACCTTCAGTACTCGTGATACGTAACTCACATAGCTGTTATCCTGTGCCACTAGCATTTGTAATAAGTCACGCGCACTTTCATAATCAAAAACCTTATCTAGCTGCCATACAAGCGTGATCCTTCGTGTGCGAACCTTTGCTCTATGATGGCCATCCAAGAGCTCTTTGATATATGGCAGCTGCGAGGCAATTCCGATCCCTGTGGCAACCATAAATATATGACCATAGTCACCAATCGCACCGGCTAAGTTCGACCCGATCGAGGCGGGACCAAAGGGACCATCAATCCAGGCCGAACACTCGATATTAGGCTCGACGCGATCTAGCACTCTCTTCGTAAATCCGTATCTGGGGCGAATCAAAATCGAGATTGATATTGCGCGGCCTTTCATGTCATTTTCCCACCAGCTTATTGCAAATGGATGGGATTGAAAAAGATAAAAGATTCCAACAAGAGGCACTCCTAGATTAACACGTTGGCCAGCGCGTATAGCCCATGGCCGTGGCAATGACAATGTTATTCGAGCTATTTCACCTACATTCGTCGATAGCCTCATTCGAACAAGGCTTCTTCTTCCTATCACCACATTTCGATATAAGATGCGAGCCATTTGTAAGACTTCGGCCGTAACAAAGGTGCATAAATATGATAACGAAAACAACCATACATGCCCTTCAGTCAATCGAGTGTGCCGCCAAATTGCGTAAATCATTGTGATGGCGCATCCTAGGTGAGTCAAGAGGAATATTTCGTAGACCCTTTTCCTGACCAGTGGCAAAATAATCAGAGCCAAGAACATGCAGGTAGTCTGTCTTGATGTTTAATACTTGCACAAATCACCAGAGGGGTTGCATACCAAAAGCCCATAGTATTGAGTCTCGTTTGTCCAGGAGATTGAATTTAAGCGGATCACTATGATAACATGCGTCACAGCCTCGATGAGCGCCACCAATGCAAAGGAGCGATGAAGAAATCCATATGAATAAAGTGAAACACCAAGAATTCGAGCACCAAACTCGTAGCTACCACCCAAAAACATTGGGATCAAATTGATCAGTGATAGCTTTGCGGCTCTTTTGCCTGCGGCTTGAAGAGTGTTAACCTGGACAAAGTTGCATACCCCAGTCCCAGCAATATGAAATATGGCCAAAATCAAGTGAAGCCTAGATATGGACCCAAGGCCGAGAAAATTCCAGTAGAACCGTGCGTAAATTACATGGCGCAATAGGTAGGGACGAATTCGACAATAAAGTAAAGAGCTGATATGTACCATAGAATGGTATGCTGCAGATACCACAAGGGCTAGAACAACAACTAAACCATATATCACTTCTGGGGCTGATAAATAACGTGTGACGGTAAAAAGTGCCATATTGGTCCTCAAGAGGCAGCCTTAAAAATCGAATTATGATTTAGAGAACTCAAGTCTAGTGAATTTCGTTGGGGCTTTGGAGGGTTTTTTAACAAAAGAAATACGGCAAAGAGTAAAAGCAGAGAATTAAAGTACAGGTTTTGCTTCAGGTTTAAGTTTTGCTAACAATCGTTAGTATTGACCCAGTTCTGGTTCTGATACCAGAAGATGGGTGAGTGATATTGCCACGGCATAACACCGTATATAGACAGCCAGCAAAATAATCTAAACAATAAACTGAAATGCCTCAAAGTCAACATCCTTCTTTTCTAGCCGCAAAACAAGGGATTAAAAAGGGTTGAGAATGAGCAATATACGAATGGCTTTGGCAAAGTGAGTGTCATTCAATTCATCCTCGCAGTCCATTACCATCTAATCTTAAATCCTCGCCAAGGCATGGATTTCCCCATCAAGGACATCCTTCTGAGAAATACTCCTTGAATTGGGAGATTGAACAAGCTGGGAATGGTTGGCTTAGTGTAGGGAACTACTATGGATTCTCAATTGTCCTCATTAAGAAGAGGAAAATTGAAAAGCCGCAAACTGAATTCCCAAAACTACAACATGCCTTCCATGAGAATATCGTTGGCTTGGTAGAAGCATTTCACAACGATGCTCATATTTACTTAGCTTATAACTATCATGGGTTTGCCGTTAACCTTTCGCAAGTTATATCAACCCCGGCTGTCAAGCTAAACGAGCCCGAGCTCGCAAGTATCTGCCGAAGCGTCCTCCTAGGCCTAAAGTTTATACATGAACAGCTACATATATCCTATGGCGAAGTTGATAGCAACAACATTCTGTTATGCCCTGATGGCACCATCAAGCTAGGTGAGTTTGGCTTGAAATCATGGTATTAGATTGACACTCATTCTACCAGCCAATATCGGGGACTCCATGATTACCGATCGTCAGACTAGCATCCAGTCAGACCGTGAAAGCGTTGCTAATTTAATAATCCGGCTCGGTCATGCGCATAGGCTTACAAGTCATGATAAAAATGAAGACAAACAGCAAAGTCCTGGGCCCAATCTATCGATATTCGCGGGACATTTTATTCAACAACTTGGGTCGGCGTCTTATTCGTATTTATTCGAGGTAAGAGATTTTCCAAATGAGCAATTTGAGCTGATGGTTCTCAGCACGCCTTTCTCCAACAAGCGAGCCCAGACGGTCGCACCTGGTTCTTGATTCCCCACTACCTCGATACAATAACGTATTGGGGTGCTTCCCCTTAATATGGCAACGGGAAAATTAAAAGATGGCTGATTTTCAGGGCCTCAGGAATTTTGGGGTGGACACTATTAAATATGCATTTGTCTTGATTTGTTCCTTATTGATGTCAATCGCTACCTTTTCAGACACTCAATCTTTTAAGGCGCTTCGCGACCCTCTAAGTATGATGTAAGCTTCAATGGATTCCATGCATACTCTGTAAACATAGCAGTCGTTGAATGGGCAATCTGGCAACAGTCGCTCTTTCCTCTTTGTATCTTGCGATTTCATTACTACAAAGCTCCTGGGGCTTTTCTGCGTCTTTCGGGAGGGATCACTGGGCCAAGGCTTTGAAACCAGCCGTTCGAGAAATTCTGCAAATTGAAAAAGAAAAATGGCCAGCGAGTTCGATCTGAGGGCACGACTGTTTCTTTCAAAGCGGGTGACCTTTCTCAGTAAGCGACAATAATTGGATTGAATACGGAACATCATATACAAGAGCACCCACTCTATTTAAATGCACGTGGCAAACCAGGATATTTATTTCCCAGGTCATCCAAGAGCGATCATGCTTCCATCTTGGCCATATAATCTAGGGTATACTGATCTGGGTCCCAAGAGAGAAGCCTTGTCTCATTCTCCTGAAGCTTCAAATCCACATATTCATCCATGATTTCCTTTTCTTCAGGTCCCAAAAGATGAAGTCTTTTCTTCCATATATCGCATATATTGTCGTCAGATTTATCGTCCCCAAAGAATCGCTGATCGATCTTGTTCCAATAGATGGCGTCAAAGGCAAAATTGTTCCTTGCAGCATACATGATCCAAAAGTCTCCGCTCTCCCAGCTATGTCGCATCCGACTAGAGAGTCGCTGGCTTTCTTCGAGTCGTTCTTTCCGAGCCTGGTACGCGTCCTCTTCGCAATCCATCATTGCCTGAAGGAAGATCTGAAGCCGTCTCTCATACTGTGCACACCAGTCGTCAAGGCCTTTGGTCCAATATTCTGGCTTTTCGAGAAGAAGCCACCAGGGTGGAGCATGAGTAAATTCAACTGGGGCGGTGTACGTAAACTCCCAATCCACCACCCCGACGACTTTTTCAGCTTTATTGACCATAACATTCTGCGGTCGGAAGTCATCGCACCAAACTGGAAATGGGCCATGCTCATGAGACATCCATTTGTCCCTAAGCTCCCGATCTCGAATAAGTTTCCGAAATAAGAATCTAGCGACAAACTTGCGCCGGCAGTCGTCGGCCGAGTCTATAGCATTATTCCTTTGGTGTTTGAGGTGTGAAATGTGCAGCTCTGCTAGGGCTTCAAAGTATAAAGACGCTCTATCGTACATCGCGGTCGGGAGTTTTGATCGAGGTAGCGTCCCTAGCCGCACAATTTCGTTCATAGAAATAGATAATGGTCGATATGCCACTTCCCACGCTGATTTGCCGGTCTTTTTTAGAGATCCAATCCGGTTCGCAGATAGTGTAGATAGAGAAAAGACAATATTGGCAAGTTCTCTATAGAGGGCTTTTAGCTTTGTTGTGCTGATTTCCGGATTTAGTTCTGGACGTTGTTTTGATTGGCGTCCCGGCGTCTCGAGAAGGTCAGATATACTTCTCTCGTGGTCAATATAACCCATGATTATAAAGGGACCCAAATTTGAGGGGCTCTCGTTTCTCTCTCCCCAGCGGGAGACAATAGGAACTGGAATCGGCATTGTATGTGAAGTTCTTTCCGTGATGAATTGCATGATGGAGGCCTCATTACGAACTTTTTCCTCAGGAAACATATGAACGCCAGGCAGTGGGAGTCTTAAAACGGCGCCGCCAGTATCGGTATCCGTGAATGTCATAAGGAAGCTAGCGTTGAAACCGCCGGATTTGAAAAATTTGAAATCGGCCCATTGGCGAGGGCAATGATGTTCAGCAAGAAAAACTCCAATCTCATTATAGATGTCTTCATCGAAGAGAAGATCTAGCCAGTAGTCTTCGATCTGGTCGCTTTTTTCCCAGGCAGCATCATCGAAGGGCAATCGTGGATTCATCTTACGAAAGCGACAAAACGAAATCAGAAATGTTGAAGAAATATGCAGAGTGTCAGAGTGAAATTCTTGACGAAGTAAGGATGTTATTTAGGTACCAAGAGAAAGGGGAACCAGCCGATTAGGTAGCAAGACATGCGACCGGAACAATATAGACCCGAATGAACATACTTACATTAGTTCAAAGATGATGTCACGTTACCCATTCACGGGGTAGAAAGGCGCCAATCACACTAGCAACTTTCATTATTGGCGGCGATTCGCCCTCTGATCACAGACTGAAATAACTTAGACACAAAATATTGAGATTTGATTGGCTGGCCGGATAATACGAGCCTCTGATTAGTCGGAAGCCTCATACAGTTATCTAGGCATGGGTTTCCAGGTTAGTTAACTTCCTTAGCGCCCACGTACAGTAGGCGCTGTCAAGCATTCCGGGTCTTGACGGCTTAATGGTCGATGCATGGTGGCCAATCGCTCCTAGATTCTAGCATTGGTGGCGATTCGCCCAGTTTTACTACTGAGGCCAATAGTTGACAACTTCCTTTCATTTCTGATTTTTTGTGACCATAAATACTGCTACATCATCTGCCAATTTCGAAATTAGCAGAGATTAAATATTAACTCTTCTCTCTTTCCATAAGGTGATTCTTCCAAACCCGCTTTTCTAAAGGCAATCAATCACGAAATTTTCATTCTTCCATTGATTTACTCTTTGGTACGTCTTCTATCAATGATGCAAGCTTGATTAGAAATAACTAAGAGCTTAGCAGGCCCAAAATCCCGTCATTACAATGTCAGACAAGACGAAAACGTTTTTTACGCCTGGCCAAAGAGAACAGATGAAGCAACAAGGCAACAGCTCCAAGGAGGAGCGTCAAAAGAAGAAGGAAGAGAGGAAAGCGGAAGCCAATAACCTAATAACGAGAAACGTTGGCAATGACTCGAGGGAGAGGCGAGACAAAGACAAAACGGAGATCATTGACGCTTATGGAGACAGCAAGGAAGGGAAGAAATAGAACCAAAGGCTATGTTTCTCGGCTTTTGCGGCCTAGTGTCTCCTCCCAACATGGATCAAAGATTATGCGTTGCCTGGCTCTGTCATCTGAATGAGAGGAGGATAGCTATCATAATGCTATGACTTTAAGCATGTATTGGACGATTATGGTGGTAGATAAGCTGGTCGTGTTCTTGTTTCAGTTTTCCAAGCATCCCGAACCTATAAATGACAAACAGGCTGAGGGAAGATGCCATTGATAGACCAGATGCAATCACAGTCAAGAGGGCCATAATTGACCAATCTCCACCATGACCAGTATATAAACTGATGAGGGTCGTCACAAGACCAGCTGATGCATTCAGAAGGGTAGGCCTACCAAAATTAGTTCATAGTTGGCTGAAGGGGATTCGCAACAAACAAAAATATATGACTAATAAGCCAAATGTAATTCGACTGATATTCCCAATACAACCATCCCATTATAGTTATACCCGAGAGAAAGAACACAGCTGCCAGCGCAAGAAGAGGGGGATTCTGAATAGTGCTTAAAATTAAAGCGCCTGCTTTGTTTCCTGAAAGGCTGCTGTGGACCTCATCAGAGGCTTGGAGCGATGTAAATGTGCCAGGGACCACTAAGTATCCCGCAAGAAGGATCCAATGGGCTGCGCTAGCCATAATATTATATTGCCAGGGAACCCTATCTGCTTCCACCATCATCCGCACATAACGGGTCTCGAGTGATTCGTATGATAGTCCGCCGTTATGCTCGGTACCATTGGTAGGATGTTGAGTTGCCATTTTGACAATGAGTGACTACCTACTTTTTTGATATTCGTGCATTTATTGAGTGAGGGCTTTATAAGTTGGCAGCGCTAGAAAGGGGTAAAGAGGTGATGGAGTAGTAACCTACGTATAAAGCGGGGAAATTACACATAGAAGTAGTGTTGATAGCGAGCAAGAAATGAAAGAGGTGAGACTACAATGGTATGAGATTCAACTTGTTAAATGCCGTTCAATTTGCTAAAACGTCCACCACAGAGGACATGCTTATCTTAGCTATCCATGGGAAGGAAATGCCTATCCCTATTTGGAATGACTGTTTGACCGCGTAGTATTTGAATCACCCCCGTGGGTGATATCGTGGGTGAGATCCTTATCCTTGTAGAAATTACCCAATGATGAAAGCAGTTGCAGTCTCATGGCAAAATATTGACGGAGCTGTCTCAGTTCACTTGTGGCAGGTTTCGGAACACGGTCCATTTCGCCCGTGGAAGATTCTGGCGAGTTTACCAATTCTTCCGTGGCAGGTCCAGGAGAGTGTTCCACTCCGTTAAAGCCCGCACGGTCTAGGTTTGGATAATGATGTTCCTGCAGGTGGCTCAATTTAGTATTTCTTACACCAAGCGTTGGAATATCTTAGAATACTAACCAGCACTTCGTCCGGTGGAGGCCATGATCCATCATTGACAGAGTTATAGACAAATGAGCCTCGTTGGTGATCAATGAAGAGATATACATTGGCGCCGCAAAGGCCAGCCAGCTGGTGAGCTTTAGCCTTTAATGTCTTGCATCGCTTCATGAATTTCACTCGAGAATTTCTGTCCTTGTCTGGGCCAGCCATAGCGTTCTAAATTGACCACTGCCTCTGTAATATACAATGATAGAGTGTCTAGAATTTCAAGGCAGGAAGACATTACGATATTTATACGTATAAGTTCCAATTTCATAAATTGAAAGAAAAAATGAAATGAATTATTCTGATACCCCAGTCAATCGACCAAGGCGCGTTTCTTAGAGCGAACATCAGCTAAGCTTCCTGATTCGCTCCTGCGCCTTTTGCCCTTTGAGGGACTTCCAGTGGCGTCACAATTATGACATGGCTGTCGGCAAGGGAAATCATGATTTTCTTGGCCAAATGGCGAATCGAGACCTTGCTTTGAGGCAAAGTTGGCAACTGTGTCCGGAAATCCCCCTATACGCCAACGCATCTTGGACGGTGCCTGTATATAGATATTCACAATGTAATCGGAATGACGAGTAAGGAAAGATATTGAACGACTATATCGTCCGCATAATCCACAGAGGCTTTCTACTCCCCCAATATCGTCAATCAAGCCGCAATCCGAGACATAAGATAATCCTTGCGGGTAAAGAAGCTCCAATGCCTTGACTACCTTCTGGGCTGGCCCCTTGCAACGCACCGACCCATAGCACCAAAATGGCATCGTAGTATTCTCTGGTAAGGAATCCACGATGAAAAAAAACCGAGACACGAGTAGCGAGGTGGCAGCTTCCCGGGCCATCCGTGCGCTTCCGACTTGAAGAATGACCAGATTACGATATTCCTCCATGGTCTCGACGGCATCAATAGCGTTTGGCGAATTTCCGAGCGACACATCAAGGCGATGGGAATCTGCTCTAACAAAATCAGGTAGACGAGTTCTCCATTTTCTCCAATCACTATCTGTATCCATTGTGGACATCCACGCATCGAATCCCCGACGCAAAAAGCTGTCACGGAAGATATGGCGGAAATGGGGAGTGTGGTCACTTGACTCAGCCTTCCCGGTGCCCAGGGACACCATTCGCGTGGAGCCCATTGCCCTAGGCCATATCTGGTGTGAGATCTGCGTCGCAATTTCCCCCGCGAAGTTGTGTTTTAATCCGCCATCTTGAAAAGAACCGATTCCCTGTAGATCGACCGGTGTAAAAAAGCTTATGGCCCAATCGTTCAGCGCCACTTATGCGAAGCTAATGCAAAGTTATCACTTACAAGGGTGCTGCCGCCGTGGCCCTGGCACTAAATTTTTCTTTAGCGCCGTGGCCGAAAAGTTAGTAGGATTCAACTTACGCTCTCCAAACGGTTGGCTCGTTTCGTAAATCCACAGGACGTATTATTTGGTAATCTAAAAAACTCGAATGACTTATTAACGAAAGAGTGCATGAAAACGACAAGTGGGTCCGACTTACCAGGTTCGCCCCCAGCATCCTGTGATGCATTAAAATTTCCGACCACAAAGGTATTGGTGTCCCTAGAGATACTCGTTGTTAC
Organism: Penicillium longicatenatum; assembly: GCF_028827895.1. Classification (NCBI taxonomy): domain Eukaryota; kingdom Fungi; phylum Ascomycota; class Eurotiomycetes; order Eurotiales; family Aspergillaceae; genus Penicillium; species Penicillium longicatenatum. Next base: position 745,358 of record NW_026643117.1, on the reverse strand, counting down.
GACTCCAACTCTAGGGCCCGAGCGTCGTGGCCCCGGAGGATCTCCCCTAGTAGCGCCAAAGATGCGGCGATACTCTCCAAATGCGCTTTTTAGAGCTAAATCGAAGATCCGCGAGTCATAGCAGCTATCGTGAATCAGCCACTGGAACCATCTAGCCACCTGTCCGAGAAGTGACTGAGAGCCAGCAATTTGACGGAGGAGTAGAGGAGGGCGTCTCTCCCGAAAAATACGACGCGCTAAGGTTTCAAAACGCTCGGAACAATCCTTGACATTCCAAGACATTGCGAATAGTCCGAGAGAAATAAGACCTCCTTTGAACTCTTAGCAAGTATTGTGGCAAAAGTCATCATTAATACCCGACTCACCCGAACTCGTACCAACGGCAAGATCAACAACATCTTGAATCGCGCACGGGCCTAAATGTTCTTGTACTAAAAGCAGAAACTCCAATGGAATAACCCCCCTGACTCCCCCACCATCGATTGCAAGGATCGTGGGGCTCAAAGTTGGCGGTAGTACATCCACAACTAGTGGCCTCTGGTATAGACAATATACACAGCCTTTAATAGTAAATTGATACTCTAACCCGAGGGCAGGAGATCCAAAAACCTGTGCACATCGATCGCATAAGGTATGACCACACGGTAAGATATGTTGAGCAGAATGTAGAAGACAATATAAGCAGATACGATTAGTACGAAAGCGACAAAGTAGACCACTTTGATTCATGAGTTGTTCTCTTCGTAGTTCAGCCGAAGAAACTACCTTTGTGGAGAGTTGCTTAAAGAGATTGGAAAAATGATGCTCGACCAATTTAGCCTGTTCTATGGGAGAGCATTCTAGCCACAAACCTTGGCAATTGCGATAAACTTGCATGACAGAAGATCCATACAGGCTATGGAAAACGGTCTTAGGGTTCGTCGCTACTCGATGTTAGATGTTGCCGATGGTCGTTTGATGGTAGAAAGCTTCAACAGACCAAACATGTTAGGCACATAGTGATCCATGAAAAGAGCGGACGCAATTGACGGGGCTAATTCATGGAGTTGCACGTGTGCAGTATGGCCAATCTGAAGATAATGCACCAAGTGTGATTCGACGCTTTTAGTCACAGGGCGATTCTTTCGAGTAGCCTTAACTATGTCGAAAGGGCTAGCAATATCGCTCAAGGTATGCTGAAATGCTAAATGAAATAGAGCCGTAAGATGTTTCCCGTTTGGGCGAGCGTAATCTTCTAGTCGGTGAGAACAAACCACATCCACCTGTTCCCCTATCGTAGTCTTAAGCCTTTGGAACCGGGCGATGTTGGATAATTCCTCATGCGACATATACACAGATTCTGCACCCGAAAATAGACCAAGAAGATCTTTGTGCCCACTCTCTTGAATCTTGCGGAGCAGGTAACTAGTGTTTGGCATCTCCAAATCTTCATTTTCCTTCGCTGTGCCGTATACAAAGATCACCCTTGGTAATAGAGATCTAGCTAAAGGTGATGCGGACCCAAGCTCCAAGCAAGCGACTAAGAATGTGATTATCCTTTCAAGACCAGCATTATCATCAACGAAGATGCAAACCACGTCTGTGAACATAAAGATCAATCGCGACCACAAGCCTATGAGAACTTTGGCCGCGGAATGATCTTCCCAGGACACAGGGAAGCCTGCCCCAGGCTGTAATCTTTTCGTGGGGCTGTAACTTTCCAAGAGGGGTAGATCGCCGTCAGCCAATAACATAGGCTGGCGACCTCCCAACGAGGCGATATCATATCTCAGCTTGATTTGGGAGTCTGAGACATGTCGCTTTATATTATTTAGTGGGTATAGTTGCTGAAGAGCATAGTCTTTGCTCTTTCCACCAAGAAAGACACATAAAGATGGGCGTTGCCTTTCTGGGTCGATCAGTTCAGCGACAACCTTCTGCAGCCGGCCTTGGTCTAAGACTGCGAGCCGGGAATCTTCCCGGACGCCAACATCAAGCCAGCCGATATCTATCGAATTTTGCATGTCGAAGTTCATAGGCTAGAAATTATTCTTCAACTCTTTTACCCTCATGGGCATACTATTTAAGTATAGCATGACCTCCTTAATCTTGCTTGGTCGTTTCATACCAAGGGTGATATCAGGACTTCTTTAATGGTACCAGAAACGCAAAAGTTAATCATTGACCTCTTTCTCAATCAAAGGCACATGCAGAACCTTAGCACGGCCTAACTAAAGATTCACCGAAAGGGGTAAGGGCAGGCCCAGACTCAAGTGAATCACCCCTGCGATAGTAGTTGCCTAGCAGCCAATGAAATCTCATGTTAGAACCAACACTATGGTGTGGCGACTAGGAGTAATTAGCGCGTTCTTTGTGCCAGGGAAATAAAAGACGCGACCCCGACGACAAGGTCTGCTGCAATCATATTAATCGTTCGCTATGTCTTTTCATACCCCCCCCAGGTGCATGGCTCTCGATGACCCCGATGATATATGGGTGGCCAGCAACCCATCGTTATCGTTTGACGTCAACGAAGATATTTTCGCAGCAACAATGAGTGACATAACCTACAATGGGGTTGCTAGCTCAGATCCATGGCAGAACATGTCCATAGGAAATGAACCCATCACTTCCCAAGTCCACCAAGGTATATCACAAGATCTAGACATCGAAGGGATCTACCAACGTGGGGAACCGAACTTTAGGTAATTCAAGCTCCCATACTATGACTCATGAGCTGATCGTATAGCGGGCAACATGGTGAAATTACATCACCTCCATCTTCAACGAGAATCCGACCTTTCCATGAATTCGATGCCATATTCGCCGATCAAGAAGAAAAGCCGTCACTCATGGCAGAACGATTGGAAAATCGTCTCATCGCCATAGAGCGTCGCGTTGAAAAGTTGGAGAGTAATCTAGATGCGATACTTCGCGCAATGGAAGATCTGGCGGGAAGAGTCACAACGCTGAACGGAATTCTCCAAGAAGTGATACGAAGGGAGATAGAAGCCATGAAAATCTTGGGATGTCCTAATAACCAGCAAACATCTACTTGATTGCTTCAATTTGGCGGTTTACTAGGATTCGATTCATGTTCACATAAATATGAAGGTAACACAGTCTGCTATTTCCTTGCGATTATTATTACAGCTATTAAAGAAAGCCTCCCGCCCCATTTCCTGAACGCGATTCCCATAGCGTCATATACTGTTGTTCGGACTCATGTAAACGTGCATTTGCTCGAGAGAGGGCGTCTTCTAGGAATGTAAAAACGTCGACAACTTTCTCCTGAAACTGAAGGAATATCTGCTTTGTCTCTTTATGCCATTGAAGCTCTGCTTTCAAGTAACTCATCTCGTATGCCAGCTCTTCAAATTGGATCTTTAAGTCGGGCGACGCTCGTTTTGCACGCTGCAAACGTGAAGGCAATCGATCCAGGTTCGAGGATGTGCCTCCAAGGCATAATATTTGATGGTCGATTGGTGTTATCTCTTCGGATATAGGCTCAAGCCTCTGATTATGGTACCGGCTCATCGTAGGTCGGCTAGCACTCTAACACTAGTGATCGGAGGGAGGTAGTTGCAGACTTCCCAAATCTGCAGCAATTATAATAATGGAAGTTTAGAGGGGCATGGCAAAAACGCGTTCTTTTTCTGTATTAAACAATTTATATTTATATATATCCTTCAACTTACACGCGATCACCCTATGATGTAAGCTGAGGCGATGGGTGACGGGTTACAAGGTGGGCGCGATTCGCTCCTACTCGATATCGTTAAAGGAATAATGAGTCTGCACTTTCAGTCAAGAACGATCATTCCGATTTACATCAGCATCCACATTAGCAGCGTTGTTAAATTGGGGCTCCAGCTGGTGCGTGCATTAACAATGAAAACTTTCGAAAAGCATCCCGCGGCACCGTTTTTGGCTCGCACCCTGGTCGATTTCGGGCTTTGAATCTTGATTTTATTCATTTTTGCGGCCCAGATGCCCCTCCGAGGCCAAAAACCGGTCCGCGGTCAGACCTGTGACAAGATAGCACAATTCTGACTATGCCCCGGCAATTAAAATCCTAATCCTTCCGAGTTATGAGCCTATGCGGATTTCTTATATAAGATCCATCAGTTGTCAACATAGGCTTTGAGACCAGTCGCGAAACCCAACATACAGCTCGCCATTGATCAGAATATGTCTTTTCAAGCACAGGGGCAAGGCTTTGACGCGCCGTCGTCGGCAAACTCTCCGGTCGATCAACAGGTAGAACCCCTGGATACTTGCTGATACGAGAAGCTAATTGATGGATAGATTCATGAAAACATCCTCAAGTACGACAGCAGTGCTTACGCTTTGATCGATAGGCTGCTACGTCAGGAGCAACAGTCCAACCATTACCAATCGCAGCTCGAGTCTAGAATCTATAGTGATGCGGCAGAATACCACAAGCTACGAGCTCACTCTCAACAATTGGAAAGACTGGTTATCGCAATACAACACCAAAGATCACAGCTCGAGTCATCTGTTACTTACACAACAGAGGCCTGTCGTGTGGCATGTCAGAATCTAGAACTGGAAAGAAACAAGGTGCAGCAGCTTGAATCCCGTCTCAATGATTTGCAGCCAGGCATTGCATCTTTACTGCAGAAACTTGGAGAACAAGAGGCCAACAATAAGTGGCCTAATGGAAAAGAGAAGGACAACGGCATGGCACTAGAGAATCAATACCAGCGCGAGTTAATCACGCACCTGCAGTCTACACTTTATGCGCGTGACCGGACGGTAGAGGAGCTCAAAGAAACTCTAGACCGAAAGGTGAGCGAGGAACAAACTGCCAACGTCAATGAGGCCGAGGAAGACATCACAACCAATGAGCTTCATGATTGCTCATCGGAAGGGTCATGTATTGAAATTGTGATCTAGACCCTTAGCGTGAAATTTGCCCAGCATATTGTTTTTGAATAGGAGATCTTCGTCGACAAATTTGAACTTCAGCTACTTATTTTCGGAATTTTCGGAATTTTCCCATAACCCAACAAGCGATAAAAGGAGGTAAGCTTGTTGCTAGACCTACTTTGTTTAAGATTTGAAGTCACATATTCTACGAAGTCCTGTCACCAACCGCGATTATTGCTTGCTATTGGCCTAAAGCCATCCAATAATGATTTTTGGCGAGCTATTGGTTTAAATCGAAGGTGGTTTTCAGCGTGGGGCGACTTGCCACCGAGTGCCTACTCTAGGCATGTAATGATTACAGGGTTCCCCTCTCGGACCTGGTGTTAGCAACTCTTTTTGGGTTGGTCCTCCTTTCCCCCGCTCTCGCTCATTATGACCATACAAAGAGCGAGATAAGAAAAAGAAAAAAAGAAGGAAAAAAAGGGGCGCAAACCTGATTCAAGCCGTCTATTCCCGTCAAACTTCCCCGACACCGGGAGTTAATTGCCCTATTCCCGAAACTCTACTAGGTATCTTTCACCCCTTTCATGATCATTTCGCCCCATTCTTTATACCGATATTCTCAGTTTTGAATGGACAAAGCTGTCCATGACTAAATACATGATATTCAATTTGGACCAGCGTATTAATCCAGGCAAGAATTTTTCAACCATTATCACGTGGGAGTAAATTGGCGAGCCGCTTTCCGCTTGGGCCTAGCCCCTTAGTTTAGGTGGAGTTTATATCCAAGGTTTAAGGTACCACCACATGGGGTTTCAATCATATGATCCGCCGGATCAACAACCGCACTACGCTCGGGCCTCGTCCTCTTACGTAGGTGTTCTTTGGCTGATTTTAACAACCGCATAGCAGCTAGGGCTGAACCCGCGGGGTTAATTACCAGGCGCCGCAGGTGTATCCAATCATGTGATCCGAGTTCTTTTTATCCCCTCTTGCATTCTCTACCCCCCACCATGTTGTTCATTGAGTTCACTTAAATTTTACATATTGGCCTCCTTACATTGTGTGTTGTTATATAATTTTGGGTGACTGCTAGTGAGATTGATTCGTGAATCTTCCTTCCTAATATAATAGGTGTATGATCTACTTGAAATTGGAAATATTTATAGTAGATATAATTGGTACGCTATATTGTCTGACTAGCTAACTCTAGACTGGGGGCTAGCAATAAGCTCTCGAAATACACCCGAATATCTAGGCGCGGCAGTAGGCACTGCCGAAGAGATGCACAGATATCTCTTGGTTTTCTCCAACGGACTCTCGAATGTCCTGGTATTCCAAATTGGGAATCCAGAAGCTCCATTTCTGCCTAATCCAGGGTACCTTCCGGTTGAACAGGTGCTGATCTCTATGTTTAAAGATGATACCCACCTGCTCCTCGTATGAGATATCGCCTAACATTTTCAAGCAATGATGACAGATTGTATGCATATTGATATGCCGCTTTGCGGGAAGAAAGAAGGACCAACATATGGTGACAGATGACGCCGGGTCGTAAGGAATAAGTCTGATTTTCAATTTCTGGGTCTCCGATCCCGAACACGAGACACAAAGCCAAGAAATGCTTCCTTTCATGCTAAAATTCCATTCAATAAAGTCATGAGTATTGTGGGATGGATTACTAACCTTACTGGTGCCTCTAAACTTTAAACGAAGAGTTGAATTGCCGAAAATGCAGTACATTTGGCGATAAGAGCCAGTTATACTGCCGTAGCCACCAAAGCAGTATGATTGAGAAATATCGAATTGTAGCCAATGTCTTATTGCCACGCGGTACTACTAACAAAACGACTTGAAAGTGCGTCGGATATGGTTATCTATCTTAGATAGTAATTATCGTATTAGTAACCCTTAAATGCCGTAAATAAGCCGTAGCAGTCCAGGACACATCACCAGAAAATTGCAGTGCCGTTTGAATAGTATGGCAAAGCTAGAGGATATGCCTTTCGAAATTTTAGGGTTGATGATCCAGAACCTGGAGAGATACTCGGTGAAGCTTTTTTCTATGGTGAACAAACAATGTAGAGCCGCGACCACCTCTACATTGTTCCGTGCCATCACAATTGAATTTTCGCGATCTGGTATGAAAAGGTTACAGGGAATTGCAAATTCCTTTTTGGCACCGTCTGTGAAAGTGCTACATTACGAAGCGTCTGAATTGCTGGATCCATGTATGTCTATTCTTTGGTTTCAACTGCTCTTCAGCTTACATCCATAGCGATTCAGCACTGGGAGTACTTCACTTCTTGTATATATACACCACAAGAGTATGCGCAAGACCAAATGGATTTCCAGTGGGACCTTAGAGGCAAGGGATTTTCTTATAGAGAATTATATCTCTACTTTAGAAGAATTGCCAGAGGTCAGAATGGAATTATACAACAGAGAGATGATATACGCATCTTTTCTGAATGTCTCCCACAGCTTCCAAACCTAGGAGCAATTAAATTATCCTTCAATGGAGCCAAGGAAGACCAGCGCTTATGGTTTGCCAACCGTCTATTTTTGGAAGGCAGAGAGTCTTTTCCTGATCACTTGGAAGCAGTGCTTAAAGGCATAGTGGCGGCCCGTCACAATGGAGTATTCGTGGAGTCGATGCAAGTCGACGGAATGCGCATAGGGACATTTCTTTCAGCAGAACTAATGGAGGCCGGTTTTGCATGCCTGAGAGAGCTTACGCTGGTTGATAGTCCGGACCTTATAATCGCATTATCCTCTTCCGTCTTACCATCACTACAGCGGTTAGAATTAAGGAATTGTTGGCTTTCAGAGTCCGTTTTGTTTAATTTCCTGAAGCTCAACGGCTATATAGATAGCCGTACCTGTGGTAATGAGGCGTTGGAAGCCAGAGGAGGGTCTTCTTCTGAGATTTTGCTCCAAAGGCTGAGACATTTGGTCATTACACGAGATTCCTGATTTGAACTAGATCGAGAATTTAGGGTTTGCAGAATACTAGATTCATTACGAAAATTATATATATTACGTCTTGCGTCCAAAACGTTAGCAGATCGTTTTAAGCACGCCATTTCAGAGATTCCAATAGCCTATGACCTATTATTTAAACTACCAAGAATTCTACTAAGGATCGCGCAACAATGCACGGCATGGAAGAAAGAGAACACATTGGAAATAAAAAACGGGCTTCCTGGCGGCTAAGCTGTAGGAACCGCCTTTCTCAACATATATGTGAGTGTTAAGGTCATTTGACTTAATAGTTGCTAATGTTTGGGATAGGGGAGACAATCGGTATCAAAGTAAAGCCCTCTGAAGTGCGATTGAAGAAAGAGGACGATCTGGACTATATGTGGCAGATAGACGACCCTTCCTTGGAGCATCTTTTTCAAAAGCATCTGAGCAAGCACTCAGTGGGGGCTTATATGCAGCTCCAAAGAGAAGTTGGTAAGACATTCCGTGCTATTCGTCCTGAGCGGGTAAGTCGATCCCATTATACAACGGGAGATTTCTTATAAACTGGATGACGATAGGAAGTTAAAAGACAGATTGAGCTTGAGCTCATTGCTAGTTTACAAGCAAAAAATCTGAATCTCACGGAGAGATTGAGGTCAGCTGAAAATGAAGCTAGCTATCACGAAGCAAGTGCTAGAGATGCACAGAAGGAGATCGGAAACCAAAGATCAATTATACAAGAAGCTACTATGACCATTGATCGCCAGCAGCAGGAAATCTCCAACTGGATCGCTCTCTCTGAGTGGTATCAGACTAGATCCATCCAGTGTTCTGATGCTTTAGGCCAGCTGATGGTATTTCTACAAGGTGCTACGCCTGAAAATACGGAGTGACATGCTGTGCAGACTCGTCACAGGGTATGCTAAGGAAAGATATTCTCAAGCGTGTTAATGATAATAAGTGGGTGATCAGGGAGTGGACCTTTGTGTCGCTGCTAACTTTTTGGCCATTTTATTACTTACTGCTACTTTTTTGAATACACTACGTTTCCTGCCCCTTGCTAAAATACTGGTTCCATGGGGCCTTTTTGGCCTCGACTTCCTTTAACGATTCGACTCGCTTAATAGTAACGCACGTAGAGGTATGAATTATTTCAAGTCCATATATAAGTACATAATAACAGTGAAAACTACTAGGTACGAACTTTCCTTCCATCGCTTTACTACTCGTACATTATGCCGAAAAAAGGAGGCCCCCAGAGAAGTGCACGGGATATCCAAACACCAGCCTCCGACCGAGAGAGCACTTCCCCTAAGCCAGAAACTTCTGCTGCAACCAAAGATCCTGCAACCACAGCTCCTGCAACCACAGCTCCTGCAACCACAGCTCCTGCAACCAAGACTCCTGCAACCACAGCTCCTGCAACCACAGCTCCTGCAGCCACAGCTCCTGCAGCCACAGCTCCTGCAACCATAGCTCCTGCGAACACGGGAAAAACCGCTCGATTTAACCGAGATCCTACCCGCCAAGATGACTTTGCACCAGGAGAGATCAGTGATAATCATGATTCAAACGACGAAACCGATTCCGATCTTGAAAATGAATCTGATCAGGATGCTCCCATTGAACACCGGCCAAATGATGTAGGCCGCTGGGTGAAAGATCTTATTAGATCCAAGGCAGCAGGAACTTCTGTAAAAGGAATCGAGCAATACTTTATAGAGGGCGGGCTCAACAATCCTACTCTCGATGAAGAATGTATAGCATTCTTCCAAGGGCTCAACCAGGAAATCCGAGCAGCCAATGAGAAACATGATGCCATTGACTTAGACAATGGTGTGATTAATGAGAGGTATTATGTTGACATGTGTCGCACCTGGCAAGCGGCACATGATAAGGCCAAATTCAAGAATGACATGGAGGGTGCCTGGGATGCATTCAATAAGACCCATGCCCTTATAAGAATGTTTAATAAGCGACATTATCTCCCAAAGGGCTGGAATATCAGCCAAGCGTGGACGGCCAATGATTTGAAATGCGAAAATCCGAAAATGATAGATGACAGTGACGACGCAGCTAGCCTATCAGGCGCCGAGAATCAGCAGGCCGGCACCCTTAAAAATGAGTCCGAATCTGAGGATGAGGCAACGTATCTTGAGGAACTACAAGATCTTGATGACTTGGAAGATCTTGATGCCTTGGAGGCAAGGACTAAGAACGAACAACGTCGAATGTCGTCAGGAAAAGTACTATATTGGTGGCCTAAAGGTACTGGTTCTCAGACCTTCATACGATATGGAGATCGACATACCCCAATCTATCGTATTCGGGCTGGATCCCACCAAAGCTATAATCGCCATGAGGTGGATTGCGTTCTGACTACAAAAACTCGTGGTAATGTTAAGCGCATTCGGATGAGAAACGGGCTTGAAGAGGAATATTGGAAGTGGGACCGCAGGCAAATCAAGAATATCCTTGGAGTTGGCTGGAAGCTCTCTGAGGATGATGAGAATGATCTGGATCCCCTAGCCCTGCTGCGACCTGAGAAAGGTGTCATCTATCCGGAGACCCGAACACTAGTTAAATGGAAAGACAACGTCCTTACTTTGGAGGGTAGAGCATTCATGCGCCGGGTCACTTCTGGCTCAGCTCTTGACGGCGACAGGGTGCTATATCAGAAAGCATGCGAAATGGAGAATAGCTATCGCAAAATACATGGGCTAGATGAATTCGAAAGTGACAACGATGGTGGATTCATTGAGGAAGTACGGCCAAGGAGGAATACTAGGCGCCAAAAGGACCAGACATCGAGTGAGGATGACACGGACAGTGATCATTCTTTCCGGCCATCCTACAATCGAGGTAGGAAGCAGAGCGAATCAGGTCGCCGAAGGTCAGCTCAGCCGAAGCGGGCAAATGATGAGAAGATTCGGAGTCTTGAACGACAACTTCGTCAATTGAGAATGGACAACCCTGTTTCTCCACACCGCAGCCACGCCAAGCCTCGACGACGTGAACGCACAGCATGATTCAAATAAGAAAATTTAGGAAGTTTTGTTCTAACCAGATTTCATCAGCATGTCTCAGCACGGCTCTTGAATCTTTGTTCAGCCAAGCTTTATGAGCAGGTCTCAACACAGCTCAAGGTTAATTTCGTTTGATTTTGTACTTCCATTTTAACCAACTTCATCAGCAAGTCTCAACACGGCTCTTGAATCTTTGTTCAGCCAGACTTTATGAGCAGGTCTCAACACAGCTCAAGGTTGATTTCGTTTGATTTTGTACTTCCATTTTAACCAACTTCATCAGCATGTCTCAACACGGCTCTTGAATCTTTGTTCAGCCAACCTTTATGAGCAAGTCTCAACACAGCTCAAGGTTCATTCTATCTGATTTTGTACTTTCTTTTCTACTTTCGTGCTTCGCCTTTCTTATAATGCAATATGTGAAAGCAGAATGAATTATATTACATCATCTAAGCTATAGGCTTTGTGCCCATTATATCTCTCGTAATTCTTCGACGGCTGTAAACTCCCAATCCACCACCCCAACGACTTTTTCAGCTTTATCGACCATTAAATTCTGTGGTCGAAAGTCGTCGCACCAAACTGGAAATGGGCCACCCTCATGGGAGCCACCACTCCAAAGAGAGCCACCACTCCAAAGAGAGCCACCACTCCAAAGAGAGCCACCACTCCAGCGAGAGCCACCACTCCAGCGAGAGCCACCACTCCAGCGAGAGCCACCACTCCAAAGAGAGCCACCACTCCAAAGAGAGCTACGACTCCAGGGAGAGCCACCACTCCAAAGAGAGCTACGACTCCAGCGAGAGCTACGACGCCTAGGAGAGCCACCACTCCAAAGAGAGCCACCACTCCAAAGAGAGCCACCACTCCAGCGAGAGCCACTACTCCAGCGATAGCCACCACTCCAAAGAGAGCTACGACTCCAGGGAGAGCCACCACTCCAAAGAGAGCTACGACTCCAGGGAGAGCCACCACTCCAAAGAGAGCTACGACTCCAAAGAGAGCCACCGCTCCAAAGAGAGCCACCACTCCAAAGAGAGCCACCACTCCAAAGAGAGCCACCACTCCAGCGAGAGCCACTACTCCAGCGATAGCCACCACTCCAAAGAGAGCTACGACTCCAGCGAGAGCTACGACGCCTAGGAGAGCCACCACTCCAAATAGAGCCACCACTCCGGCGAGAGCTACGACTCCAGCGAGAGCTACGATGCCTAGGAGAGCCACCACTCCAAATAGAGCCACCACTCCGGCGAGAGCTACGACTCCAGCGATAGCCACCACTCCAAAGAGAGCCACCACTCAGGTAAGAGCCCTCGCCGCCGGCTCTGATCAAACACATTACGTTGCATCTGGAATTTTATACGCGCATTAAATTGAGAACTCCTAGCTTATTTGCATAACCACGCGTCGATAAATTCGAAATTAGCAAAGGGCTAAATTATTCAAGTTCAGCGATTGCCGGCATTCGGCTTTGTCTGGAAATACATTTTGGCCTCTTACAGTCACCATCCCTTGGAAAGCGCTGTGGATAGATGCGATTCCATCTACGGTAGGCCATACAGTAGGATCGCGATCGTGGACGAAGGCAAGATCGGCATAAAAGTCGCCCATCATTATATTCAAACTGTGACTGATCGTATGTCGGCGGGTGGATGGGTATGTATGATATTGGCAGTTGGCTATCATTACTATCATTAAACCCATGCGACCTTCTTTACGTCAGCATAATCCAATCAGGCCTGTCTAAGCTCTGACCTTTCAATAAACCATAACTTAACTCCGTAGTACCATTTCATGTTGAGTTGATATTAGGGTGATAGACCCTAAACATGAAACTTATGACGGTCTGTTAAGTCCATGACCGGATTGCTAGTATGCGCATGCTACTACGGCTTTCTCTCGATTTATATCGACTTGCTGAAGTAAGGCATGGTTGAAACCCTGCTACTGCCACGCACTTTTGGAAAGCCAATGTATCAAAATGGAAATCTGTTAACGCAACTAAGAAAACGGCTCGTATGCCGATTCATAAGCTTTACACTAATAGAATATCACGAAGAAATTAAGAAAATAGTAGACCACGATATATCATTTCGTTAGCATAACCTCCATTTTGGCCATTTTACTGCGCTCTTTTCGTAAGCTCGGTATCACCATCTCGCGGGGCTATCGTTCAACAATATCACCCTATATCACTTTTGCCGTTCGATTTGTTACGGCCTACTACGTTTAAGTATATAGTACCGGTCGTCTCGAGCATTTCGCATCATCAGGTATCTCTGAGAATCATTTATATTCAAGACTCACCAAGCCCCTATTGCATTCAGAATCAAGAAACCATGGGAAAATTCTCCCATATTATCATGCGTGAGAAATTTCGACTAATCCTCGTCTTCTGGCATTATATATATTAATAGTTGTTTTAGCTTGGAAGTCGAAGGCCCAAAAAAAATATCGTTATAAGGAGGAATTCACTCTACAAACTTCCCCAAATCTCCCACAATCAGAGTTGGATAAAAAGATTTTTCATCCTAACTGGAAATTGAGGGCAGGATGGGAATGGAAGAAGGGTGAGAATAGAGATGGTCACCCGATGTTTATATTCCAACGTGGCGATCAGAATAAGCGTTGCATCGGAATCGCCTATAGCGAAGATCATCTAGCGAACGAAAGAGCTCGTGAATTCCAAAAGGAATGGAAAAATGGTCAGTGGTACTATCGACCAGCGAAGGAGTCCTACGCGAGCCGTAGTGATGGTAATGGGAGATGCGGTTACCGGTAAATTTACCACTATGAACTATTGAGTAGTTCACAATCAAGCTATATGTATCTAGTTTATTTCTTATAATTAAGTTTAGGAGTTACAGTACAGGATGGATCGAAATCAGTTTCACCAATTACACACAGAGATTCTTTCTCGAACCCTCTCTTGAAACACGCTATGCCTATTACAGTTGCGCTACCACTGGCCCCATTTCTTGGCAGTATTACAATACAGCGAAAAATTACAGCACAAAACAAGCATTTGTATTAGTCTTGTATGGCCTTCGGCGCTTTTAGAATGTTGACCCTGCAAGCAAAGTAAAAGAAAATCCCAATCTTTGGTCCTTGTCCTTCCGCGGCCCTGAAAACTGCGATCGAGAGAGCACTATACATTACTAAAATGTGGCGAATGGAGTCTCTGTGTAAGTGCCATCACCCATGGGTAAAGCATGGTTTTTTTCTCGATCACACAGTATCTGATCGGTTTTCAGCCTCATAACCCCGCCAATAACAGCCCGCCACGTATTGGATTGACTTGACAGCCGTAACTGCCCAGCAGCTGTCGTTAAATAGTCTCCGGCTTTCTTTCAATCACCGAAGTGGGTGCAATTGTATCAAGATAGTCTTTGTCTGGTTTTCTCCGATACTCTCAACTTCCATCCGCGAAATACGAACGCGTCTTGCGATCTTGCCGCTGTTCTAAAAATTAGAGCACATGGATCCTCTCAGCATCACCGCCGGCGCTCTTGGTATCACAGAATTCGCTCTATCCAGCATTCACCATCTTCGTGAATTAATCAAGGGCCTTGAAGAAGCGAACGATGTGGTACAAGATGTGGTATCTAATCTAGGGGCCATACAGCATTCGCTTTCGGCCCTGAAGGATCTCCAGATGTCTAATAACGTAATATATGTTGACACGAAAGAGGACCTGAAAAAGACTGGCGTCGCTGAAGCCGTGAACAAATGCGGCCAGGCATGCGCGGATTTTTCAAACAAACTTGAGCAGTGGACGAAGCATTCCAGCACTACGAAGCTTTCCCTGAGGGATCGACTGACGATCGGTTTATGGAACAAAGAGAAAATCCAGACATTCAGGACACAGGTCCATTCTTGTCAAGCCATCGTCCACTTTGCTATCGACAGCGCTACTTTGTAAGTAATTTCATGACACACTAGAGAGATTGCGCTAATTCATTGATTTAAGAATGATTTTGACCCGATCAGAAAATACGTCTAAGACTGCATGGCAGCAAACAGAAAAGCAACTACGAGTTCTTGGAACTGCTGTTCAGGAACATATGGAAATCACGCAGAGAAAGCAAGGCGATGCTTTGCAGCGCAAGAACGAACTTGAAAGCCCAGAGGACGAAAGTGAGGACGACGACGGTGGCGCTCAACGCACCTTGGCCATCCAAGAGATCGACGAAAGATTACGCTTACTGGAAGCCGACCAAACCGCCTCCAAGGTTGTTTCCCATTCAATCTCGAAGTTGTCTATCCGAGAAGTTGGCAACGCACACAGCACGTATAATACCACATTTTCGGGCGACAACAAAGGCATACAGATCGCCCACAGCACAGCTCCGATCAACTGGAATGGCAGTCGTACCTGAAGGATAGTCATGGGCTGGGGTTCTTGCAGAGGGTAGATCATGGTCATTCCCGACAAGACCCCATTGGCCTCGCGCATCGGGTCGGAACTTACCTCGCACCCTGGATAGCGTGTCGGGCTTGTCTTTTTCCTGAAATAACGATCTATAGTTATGAGTCATTTACATCGTACCATGCAGTAGAGCCTTTTCAATTTCGCATTCTGTTCCTTTGCTCTATCGAGCTGCCTTCTTCGACTAACCCACTGAAGCAAGGGCCGTTTGAGGGTCGAAATTACGCCCTGGACGTGGAACTCGCCCCAAGCATGGATTGCCACCTCGTTCTCGTATAGCTCAGCAATTTCAAGGAGGCCATCACACAGTGCTTCTATCATCAAAGGTATTACGCTTCGTCGTCGACCGACACGACTTGGGGGTGCTCTGACATTTCCGAATCGGCGAAGGCTGTTACTGATGTTGATAATGGAAAGCTTACTACATTCAGCAGTTTTAGCCACTGGCGAGGTAGTCAGTGATTTGCTCGATATCATATGCTGAATTATTTCAAGCTTTGAGAGGGAGAGTCTTGGGGCCATGTTGCGCAAAGAAATCCGGACGTTGATGGAGAAAGGGTTTAGCAGTGCTGGTGGACCGTGGAGAGGAGAAGGGAGCGACTCTATCTGCTCACCCTTGCTCACCCTTCTGCTCAGTGAGCAGATGAAATAATTATTGGCGAAAGACTGGGGGTGCCACATATTAGGAAATACACGTGACTTGGCGATTTCGTAGTTTCTGGGAGCTAGGGGGCCATCTCAAAATTGCGGGCCTCAAGAAAGACGGTTGCTAGACTGGAAAACCGTGCGGTATTTCCGCCATAGCGACAACAGAATATGATCTCGCATTATCCATTCCTTCCCTCGATACGGGGGAAATAGGCTGGGACGAGGCTAGCTATACTACACATCGCGTGCTACACGTAATCTTGGTGTTGGGGCACGGACCAACTATATTCCTGAATCGATGGTCCCTACTCAGGACCAACCTAGCATTTCATGTGGGTGGCTGCTTGTCAATTTCCGTGTCTTAGCGCCGCCAAAGTCACCTGATCATGAGGCTAAGGACATGTGCCCCTCCTTCAGCAGAGACTTAGGCAATGTTCCTCTACATAGACACGGATAACATCTAGTGATCATGAAATCGATATCTTTTGCTGGTAACAACTCTGGGATCCAGGTTGGAGAAAGCCATGCCTCAATTACTGCAGAGTTTCATCTGCCGCCGCGTGAGTTCAAGGAATGGGACAGGCTCACGGCCGTGACTAATCGCCGCATTCTAGTGCGACCGGAAACTCCACCTAGCCCTCTATCGACTGTCCCGTTCGCGCGTGATCCAGACTTTGTCAGTCGCGACACGATACTTCATCAGATCCACGAGAAAAGCTCAGTGCCAGGGTCAAGAATAGCGCTGGTCGGCCTTGGAGGTGTCGGGTAAGTAGTAAGTGACCGATATCTTGTTTTGTGGCTCACAATTTGAAGGAAATCGCAGCTCGCCATCGAATACTCCTATCAAGTGCGATCCGAGTCGCCGGAGTCCTGGGTCTTTTGGGTCCATGCGAGTAATGAAGCCCGGTTCGAGCAAAGTTTTCGGGATATCGCGGACCAGATCAAAATCCCGGGCCGTCAGGACGCTAAAATCAACATATTCAAACTTATCGAGAATTGGCTCCGAGATGAGGACAGGGGTAAATGGCTTCTAGTCCTTGATAATGTTGATAATGAGCAACTTCTCTGCTCGTATTCGGTGGCAGGGAAGGAAGATCCAATAAGCAGCCAAACAAACGCCTCGACAAAACCACTGTTAGAATATATTCCCAGGAGCCGAAATGGCTCTATCATCATCACAAGCCGCACCAGAGACGTTGCATTAAAGATGGCCGATCAAAAGGACCTTATTGAGGTTAAACCGATGGAGGAACCCGAAGCGCAAGAGCTTCTTCAGAGGAAGCTTGGTCAACCAAGGGGAAGCGAAGAGGGTCAACAGTTAGTGAACGCGTTAGAGCTTATGCCACTAGCGATCATACAGGCCGCTAGCTATATTCAAAAACGGGCGCCTCGCTATTCGGTATCACAGTACCTAAGAGACTTCCAAGGGAGTGATCGTGAAGCAACAAAGCTTTTGCAAAAAGAGGCAGGTCACCTCCACCGGGACTGGGAAGCAAAGAATTCAATCTTGGTGACGTGGCAAATATCATTCGATTATATACGCCGAACCAACCCGTCTGCAGCAGGATTGCTTTCGCTGATGAGCCTTTTCGATCGACAAGGAATACCAGAGAATATTATCCGACCTCGACCTCAGGCCAACTATGCATTAAGTTCCGAGCTTTTAAATGGCTCTAGTGATGGGGAAACTTCTGGATCTGATATAGGGCCCGATTTTGAAGATGATATCACAACACTGAGGGATTTTTCATTTATATCTATTAGTGAAGACGGCACGTTTTTTACAATGCATCGGCTAGTACAACTGACGATGCGTGCGTGGTTAAGATCCAAAGGAGAAATAAACCAATGGCGGGAGATATTTATAAGCAATCTATGCGAAGAATTTCCCACAGGTGGTGGATACGAGAACTGGGAGAGGTGCCGGGCGCTATTTCCCCACGTGAAATCCGCAATGTCACAACGACCCGCATCACCTGAGTGTCTACTACAATGGGCTGCATTGCTCTATGAAGCTGCATGGTATGCGTCGCAGAGCGGTAATATCGCGGATACAAGAGATATGGCAGCAAGATCAAAAGAGCAAAGAACGATCTTATTAGGTGAAGAGCATAAAGAGGCGCTTAATAGCACAAGTATGTTAGCAATAGCATACTGGCTCGACGGCCGGTGGGAGGAGGCGGAGCAGCTCGAGGTGCAGGTGATGAAGACTCGCAAGACGAAGCTCGGCGAGGACCATCCTGACACGCTGAGCAGTATGGCCAACCTAGCATCGACGTATAGGAGCCAGGGCCGGTGGGAGGAGGCCGAGCAGCTCTTCATGCAGGTGATGAAGACTAGCAAGACGAAGCTCGGCGAGGACCATCCCGACACGCTGACCAGTATGGCTAACCTAGCATCGATGTATAGGAGCCAGGGCCGGTGGGAGGAGGCCGAGCAGCTCAACGTGCGGGGGATGAAGACGAGCAAGACGAAGCTCGGCGAGGACCATCCCTCCACGCTGACCAGTATGGCCAACCTGGCATCGACGTATAGGAGCCAGGGCCGGTGGGAGGAGGCCAAGCAGCTCGAGGTGCAGGTGATGAAGACTCGCAAGACGAAGCTCGGCGAGGACCATCCCGACACGCTGACCAGTATGGCCAACCTGGCATCGACGTATAGGAGCCAGGGCCGGTGGGAGGAGGCTGAGCAGCTCAACGTGCATGTGATGAAGACTCGCAAGACGAAGCTCGGCGAGGACCATCCTGACACGCTGACCAGTATGGCCAACCTGGCATCGACGTATAGGAACCAGGGCCGGTGGGAGGAGGCCGAGCAGCTCAACGTGCAGGTGATGAAGACTCGCAAGACGAAGCTCGGCGAGGACCATCCCGACACGCTGACCAGTATGGCCAACCTGGCATCGACGTATAGGAGCCAGGGCCGGTGGGAGGAGGCTGAGCAGCTCAACGTGCAGGTGATGAAGACTCGCAAGACGAAGCTCGGCGAGGACCATCCCTCCACGCTGACCAGTATGGCCAACCTGGCATCGACGTATAGAAGCCAGGGCCGGTGGGAGGAGGCCGAGCAGCTCAACGTGCAGGTGATGAAGACTCGCAAGACGAAGCTCGGCGAGGACCATCCCTCCACGCTGACCAGTATGGCCAACCTGGCATCGACGTATAGGAGCCAGGGCCGGTGGGAGGAGGCCGAGTAGCTCAACGTGCAGGTGATGAAGACTCGCAAGACGAAGCTCGGCGAGGACCATCCCTCCACGCTGACCAGTATGGCCAACCTAGCATCGACGTATAGGAGCCAGGGCCGGTGGGAGGAGGCCGAGTAGCTCAACGTGCAGGTGATGAAGACTCGCAAGACGAAGCTCGGCGAGGACCATCCCGACACGTTGACCAGTATGGCTAATCTTGCTTTCACTTGGAAATCTTCAGCTCATCATGCTGAAGCCATTGCTCTACTAAGAAAGTGTTTAACCAAGCAGAAGCAAATACTCGGCCTTAGCCATCCCACTACTTTATCTAATTCTGAAACGTTGTCAGAATGGGAAACAGAAGTGACACTGAACAACGAAGGCGAATGGGAAACAGATCAGGAGTGGGAAACTGATAGCAAATAAATAGGTAAACAAGACACTGGATATAGATGCATAGATTCTAGGTTTTAAAATTTATTTTTACACTGCATTTTCTGCTAATTATGTTTCCCAAAGAAATGTTCCCGCATAAATTGTTTTAATGTGTGCCCCTTGAAATGTATTGGCCTTATTGCTCCAGTCAGGTGCTCTTACAGAATAATGAGATGAATGGATGGAATGTCGTTAATATGTTCAAGACGCTGCAAGATGCTCATATCTTTTGTAAGAGGATTACGAGTATATTAATGGACTTTGTAGCACGTGATATGCCTTTTAATACGATTCAATACTTGAGATTGAGCTAGGCCTGATAGGGATTAGTATGTTTCGGACTAGGGTTCGAGAACAACTCTGTGAAAGCAAAGTGGTGAAACTGATTTCGATCCATCCTGTACCTTAGCACCGACTGTATGCGTGGATAACTAGCAACTAGATTCCAACCGGGCCCTGTAATATCCGAAGGAGAGACCTTGGGCGGAAAAGTTGGTGTCGATGATACAGCGATATAAACTTTAACGTTGTGTACCGAGCGGGAACCATTCCCAAAGCGATGTCGGACCCACCGACGGGAGGGCCCGAGCCCTCTCCCACAAACACCCAAGAAACGACCGCCAGCATCTGGTACAGTGGCGTTCTGTTAATCCGTAACCCCCCCCCCCCCCCCCCCCTTACCGCTTTTTGCCACCGCTTTTCATATTAGGCTAGCTTATATAGACACGCGCTTTAACACGCTAATATAAACAAATATCATATATTCTAACACGTATTCTTCTTAATATCCATATCCATATCCATGTCTAATATGTTGAGAATGAGGGTTGGTATACTAGTTATTGGATAGTAAATTTAGGGGTTTTTATTCGGCAGAAAACGTGGCAGAATAATAGACGGTAAATAAGGGGGGTCACGGACTATTCGAACGGAACTGTAAATTCCGCAGGAATATGTTTCGCGCGGTACGTTTCATCTGCGAAACAGGCCCGTTATTTATTTTAGTGACCCCATTGATCATGTGATTAGGGTTAAAGAAAACATCTCAATGATCCTAGCATGGAAAGCGAAATCGGGCGCCACTGTACTTAATATGTTCTTGAAAATTATTCATAGTACAGTAGTGACCGTTTTCGCCTTCTATGTCGGACAACACAGAGGAGCTCTTTCAAACCCTAACCACATGATGCCTGGAGGGATCACGTCATAATGTACCGATAAATTCAGTTTCTCGAAGGAAAGCACTTTGGAATGTATACTAGTGTGATACAGTACTGCGAAAAAGGCGATACTATTCACAAGATGCCCTCGGGTGGGCAGGAGAGTTTTTATGGCGATAGCTCCTAAATTTCTCAGTATTCGTCTGCGGTAGCACCGATACTAGACATCTCCGGAGGGCTTATCGCGTGGAACAAATAATGCGCGTAAATTAGGCAAACAACGTGCAAGGAGATCGTGGCTTCGATTTGGTTTTCTAGCTTCCAAAGCCGAACTTGGAGAATTGATAGAAGTGGATCTTTTCGGGGTGGAGCATTCGTGCCCGGCTTGTTCATACCAATCTGGTGGGTATTCTGGCATTGAAGGAGGGGGGGGCAGGGATAAATTCTCCTGAGACTCTTTGGCATGATTTGGATTTTTTGGTCCGGCTGGAAGTGGGTGAGTTTCAATCAATAAATAACTGGAGTCTCATGCACTCACAAAGGATACTTCTGAATATTTCTCCAAACACACATAATGGACTCTTTTTGCGCCATCTCTTGACCGGGCAAAGGATTCATCGTGTCCAAGAGAAGGGAATTAAAGCTGCCGTCCTTTCCTTCAGTAATCCACTGCACGCAGAACTCAAACAACCTTGGATAGTAGCCGGCAGATGCCCAATCAATAAGGCACAGAGAACCATCTTCCTGCCACAGGATGTTTCGAGGTGCTACATCTAAGTGGCAGAGCACAAAGTCGCAGCCCTGAAATGACAGTTTCGGATTGTGCGAGAGCAGTCGACTATTAAACCACTTCTCCATCTCGTCGGGACTTTCGAATACCAGATCTTCAGTGTCAGGGAAGAGGAGCCCACGACAAGGCCCTCCACATAGAGAGCCAGGAGTGGCGTGCCGTAGTGTTGTGAAATAGTCAAGCACACCCGCAACCTTTTTGACGGCGCCTAATTCCTCCAATGGATCAATGACCTTCCCTTTTATAAACTCCATCACAATATAGCCCCAGCCCCGCTCATCAGAAAAGAAAGCATACACACGTGGAATACGGACTATGCGACTATCCACAAGTTCGTAGGCTATCCTTTGATTTTCGGCTTCTCCATTTGTTACATCCGGGCCCCACTTCACCACTTCCTGATCAGATATCCTGATAACACGTTTTCCGTATTGACTAACAATATTGTCAGGTAACGGATTTTGACAATAGGCGATCACTGATGATCGTTGAATGTCCTTGGGGAACGCCATCCTCTTGCGCAATGTGGTGTCGAAAGAAGAGCCTCTGGCTTTGCAGACTCTAGGTCTCAGGGACGAAGTTATGAGAGAGCGAAGATCAAGGGTGGAGATAGATCGAGTCTGGAGACCTAAATAAGCCAGAGAGGTAAGACGAGAAAGGGGAGCTTCTTAGACATAATGAGACATAATTTGGAGTAGAAGGCGACGTAAAGGTGCGAAGGGGCAGAACAGGGGAAAGTACGTTTGATGACGTAACGAAGATACGAATTTTGATTGGACTCCGGCTCTAGGCTGCTTCACTAGTTGATTGGTCAGTTCTCGTGCCATGCAATAGTTATTCCTAGGACCTCTTATCACAATTGCCAAGGACCGTGCCCTCTATACTTCCAGTCCTGCCCAATTAATAAACGGCAGATTTACCATACAACACCGCCACTTGAATCGTTGGCGGTTGCAGGTTAGTGAGCTTTACGCTAGTGACAATTGCCCCGGCTTCTAATGCGTCATTTTCTGATATAAATTGTCGCGAGGAAGCCGTGGGACCCAGCTATTAAGGAGAATTCGAAATTATCCTTGACAGTTCACCCTACTATACTCGATACCTATATTTCCACCATGCCGTCTCCATTATCTCCGCAAGTGGTTCAAGCCGACTCCACGCCGGTCACGCACGTCCGTGTTGTGGTACACACCCTTGGTGCAGCCGGCCCAAATACCAGCGACAATCATTGGTCAATCTACTTGCTCCATTCTGATCGCGTGTCGTCAACTCGCATTAACATGAGGGCCGAATTTGATGATCCGACGGGGATCCTTGAGTGGACCCAGCATGGCTACACCCAAACTACATCTGCCATCACGTATTGGGACTTCCCAGTCGCGGCAGGAGTTACTGTATTATTCTTCGCACGCCTCATCTATAGCCTTCGCCGTGATAGATACGAGATGTCCGGGGGAGGCTCGGGTTGCCGGTGGTGGGTGTAAGTTTAAGAAAACCTTTGAGAGCATTCCCATGCTGATTTACCAAACTAGCTATACCGTCGTATCCGACCTAGCACAGAAAAACTACATCCACCAGGCTACCCCCAACGAAATTTGGCCGAATCTATTATATCTATATCACATGAATAAGGAGCGAAAGCCATTACGCATGGTTCAGGGAGAGTTCTATTAGCAAATTCTCAAACTAAGCAAGGGTGCATAGATCAACTATAGAGTCTTGGTTGGCGAAGCTCTGACTGCAGTCGGAGACATTGAGGTTTTCTTGTTCTGATTTACCTGTAGCAAAAACTGGCAGAGTAGAATAGGCGAGAATAGCATCAAAATTAAGCACAGGTTGGAGTCGATATACTCCAGGCGAAATGTAAATACATTAGCCGGCGTGGGCTGTGCAGTCTTGACCGAGCGCCAAGGAGAATTTGGGCCGTTTAGGTTCGGTTATAAATAGATACAGAACGATTATATGGTGGGTGCTAATCACAACCCAAACTCTTAGAAAGGTTTCATCACATTTGAAGCCAATGAGAATATTTCTTTTACCGCTCATGATCCAGGTGAGACTAGTGGTCCAGAGAAAAGCCTAGATGCGCGAATAATAGTGGGTCATCGTTGAGCGAGGTGTTTTAGCCAAAGGCATCGGTGGTGGTGAAAACAAACTACAATAATAAAGGACGTATGAATGGTCAGATGATACAGTAAGGCGCTCTCTGCAGTAATGAACTTTGCAGAGGGAAATGCCTTCCAAAGACCTATATGTTTGCCGAGTTTGCATCGAACCTTCCAGCCAGCCCAAGCGCCTAGACCCTTGTATCTTTCATACTGGTATTCTAAGCTCCTGGTATTCATTACCTGGTTAGGTACAAACCGAATTATTTACGCACTATTCATATCTGGATTAGCGTATCATGTGATTAGGGTTTGAAAGAGGTTTCCGACATGGAAGGAGATACCGGCCGCCACTGTAAAGGTTTAGGAGCTAAGAGTATAAGATTCCTTATGAGTATTAGAAGTACTAGATACGTGGGCAGCTTATCGACTAGCAATTAGCACGGTAATTGTATATTCTCGTGACATGAAAACACATTCTGACTCCATTGTGGAATTTCGAGTCTCTAGCGCAAGGTCAAAATGTAATATAAATGTCCTATGTGCGTAGAATAATATAGGAATTTTAATTAATCAGGGGTAGTATGTGAATAACATAGTTACTATATTGGAAAGTCACTAAGAACAAAACAAATAAACATTCGATATAATCAAATCTTAGCAAAAAATCAAACATGAAACTTGGCATTATCCTGTGTGCGGAATAATCAGCCCGGATTGAAGGTGAGACTACTTTATTATCGATGCTCAAATCGCAGGGCATCCACAGGTAGACGCTTCGGATAGAGTTGAGATTGGAGTAGAAGTAGGCATAGAAGACGTTGGAGTAGACGTAGGAGAAGACGTGGGAGAAGACGTGGGAGCAGACGTGGGAGCAGACGTGGGAGCAGACGTGGGAGCAGACGTGGGAGAAGACGTGGGAGAAGACGTGGGAGCAGACGACGTGGGTATAGACGTGGTGGGAGAATTAGTAGAAGATGTGAGCCCAGAGTCGGAAACACTACACCAACTGCCAACCTTGAATTTATCATTCAATACGCATGTCGAAATGTCGCCGTTTTGATTAAAGAAGGTCACTAGACCAGTGTCTTTTACCTGGATCCAGGCAGCTGGGACACCGTTCTCCGTACCACAAGCATCCACATAAAGAAGTGAGAAGTCCGTACGCGTCCCGTTGACATCTTCACTCAATTCTATGCCATGTTAGAACAATTTGATGGAATCATCAATTGTTTGCCTACCAGAACAATCATCCCCGTTGAGCAGTGCAAAAGGTGCCGAATATCCAGTACATCCATGGTTATTCTGAGACCAAATTACACATTGGTTATCATAATCAATGACCTGGAGGGCACCACCAATGGAGGCGCGTATGTAGATGCTAGTGAGCAGTAGATAGACGACAGCGAACATTCTGTTTGTTTTGAGTTTGAATCAAATTGCACCTTGGGAATTATCCCCTATGCGGTATGCCGTGCCTTAAGTACCCACGGCCCTAATCTCAGGGTCTACGAAAAGCTACCCAATTGTCTCCACAAGTAACAGGACACGTTTCATGTCTTTTCTAAGTAGTGCCGTTTTGAATCAATATTGCATTTGAGTTTTCATTTTAGGCCGTGGTAATAGGCAAAGCGTCCTGTTTTGGCCTGACTTGAAATCTGGTCGCGCTCAATCCTATAGAACTGGCTAGGCTTAATCTTATGGCTGAAAACTCCACAATTTCGTAGTCTTTGCTACAGGATGGACTGAAATCAGTTTCGCCACTTTGCTCTCATAGAATCTTTCTCGAACCCTAGTTCGACATAGTATATATCACGTGCTAGCATCCTCACTGCAGTCACTAGCGAAAACAGCTTCCACCCTAAACACCCAAAGATATTACAAGTGCCCCACTGCCAAGACATTAGTGGGAAGTTTCCATTCTACGGCCATCTATAACTAAATGCAAATTACAGTACTAAGCCAGCACAATACATACACCTTATATTACAATACCGTTGCCTATCCACGTAAGTTACAAGACAGGTGAATAAGATGAATATTAGGCCTGGGGAATAACAGAAATCGTTGCTTATGGGCCAAAGATGGCGAATACTGAGGAAAAAAGTAGAATAGATACAGTATATTAAGATGCTTTTCCTTCAAGAAACAATTAGAGTATGTATACCATGGCCACATTCTCCAAAAATCATGACTTAGTGTTCTTCTACCTTCTAACAAAAGATAGCAATTGGGGGAGTTATTGTACCCGGTATAATTAAATTCGATTAGGTTTGAGAAGACATCTTGTTTCCTAAGCGTCATGATTTTCTCAATCTTTGAAAAGGGGAGCGATAGCGTGCAGACTAATCAGCTCCTCGCTCTAATAGTATCTGCACGATTTTGTCGTGTCCTCTAGAAGAAGCTACCTGGAGCGCATTTCCGTAGCGGCTACCCTGGGCGTTGACGTCGGCTCCGTGCTCTAACAGCATCTGCACGATTTGATCGTGTCCTCCAGAAGAAGCTACCTGGAGCGCATTTCCGTAGCGGCCACCCTGGACGTTGACGTCGGCTCCGTGCTCTAACAGCATCTGCACGATTTGATCGTGCCCTCCAGAAGAAACTACATAAAGCGCATTTCCGTAGATGCCACCCTGGGCGTTGACGTCGGCTCCGTGCTCTAACAGCATCTGCACGATTTTGTTGTGTCCTCTAGAAGAAGCTACCTGGAGCGCATTTCCGTAGCGGCTACCCTGGGCGTTGACGTCGGCTCCGTGCTCTAATAGCATCTGCACGATTTGATCGTGTCCTTCACAAGAAGCTACCTGGAGCGCATTTCCGTAGCGGCCACCCTGGACGTTGACGTCGGCTCCGTGCTCTAACAGCATCTGCACGATTTGATCGTGTCCTTCACAAGAAGCTACATAAAGCGCATTTCTGTAGAGGCTACCCTGGGCGTTGACGTCGGCTCCGTGCTCTAATAGCATCTGCACGATTTGATCGTGTCCTTCACAAGAAGCTACATGAAGCGCATTTCCGAAGCGGCTACCCTCGGCGTTGACGTCGGCTCCGTGCTCTAACAGCATCTGCACGATTTGATCGTGTCCTCTAGAAGAAGCTGCATAAAGCGCATCTCCGTCCTCTCCACCCTGGGCGTTGACGTCGGCTCCGTGTTCTAACAGCCTCTGCACGATATGATCGTGTCCTTCACAAGAAGCTACATAAAGAGCATTTCCGTAGCGGCCACCCTGGGCGTTGACGCCGGCTCTGTGCTCTAACAGCATCTGCACGATTTGATCGTGCCCTCCAGAAGAAACTACATAAAGCGCATTTCCGTAGATGCCACCCTGGGCGTTGACGTCGGCCCCGTGCTCTAACAGCATCTGCACGACTTGATCGTGTCCATTCTGCGAGGCCCATATCAATGAATTTGTTCCTGTATCGTCTGCAGAATTGATATGGTATTTCTGAGCAGCCAGTAGGAACTCAACCTCTTGCCCATGGCCGTTAAATGATGCTAAATTGAGGGCATTCATTGATGGCAGGTTCATGTATGGATTTGCTGCTTTCCAAAAGATAGGAAACCACAGGGCAATCCGTTTTCCGGGCATATCGTACATTGAATGTAGTCGATTCTGCGCTTTCTGGTCCAACATAAAAGTCATTTTTCGTACGTGATCGGCCCAATGTACTGCTGAGTATTCCAAAAGGTCTCGAACGTTTAAGCTTGGTTGGCCTTCTTCGTCTTCCAAATCCTCCATCAAAAGGTACCGCAGACAGATCTCCGCCATCTGATTCTCTGCATCACTTAGGCTGCTCCAGTACGTGACTCGGAGATTGTCGGAATTTTGTTTTCGAATCAAAAACTCTCTGGCGGTCTGGTGGATGAGATAGATTTTAGAGTTATTAGTAAACACAAACAAGCCGCAAAGTTGTCGAACTTTTCTTAGTAGATGAGTTAGATCCAGCCCAGCCTCCATTATTGTTCGTGCTTCAGAGCAGGTAGCAATACCTAGCGCCATAGCCATCTCTCGTATTGTAAGAGGACGTCGTGCAGCCACGATAATCTCTAAGATCTTTTTGACTGTATGAGTTTCATCTACTGGCACTCGACATAGAATCTTTTCGTATGCTGCAGTCACAGAAGGAGGTATCAGTGTGATGGAATTCTTCGCTGGTCGAAGGCTATGCTGAAAGGTGGTGCGGATATCATCAATGGCTAGATATAGCCAGAGATATGTCCTGTGTTCCATTTGAAGCAGCTGCTGTTCGACTCGCTGGTAGGCCTCTAGTGGTAGTTGCACGTCGTCGGCTAACTCTTTCACTCGGACTTTTACCACTAGATCAATCTCCTCATGAATTCGGTCATTCTCCTCCTCGCCTTTGATGTGTATATGCGGAAAAGAATCAGTGATTGCTCGAAAATGATTCTGTATATGATCATAGGGACGACTAGTGATCAGGAATTTCAAACAGGAGGCATCCTGTGTTGATAAAGTTGTTTGATGATGAAAGGACTGGAGCTTCTCAATCAATCGGGCCTGATCCGATTCGCGACATTCATCCAGCGCATCGAATATGCAAATCGTCTTAAAGGATACACCAGCCGATGCCGCCGTTATGAAGATCCGCCAAAGCTCATCAACCTCGTTTCGTAATTTCTCCCCGTTTTTCTCCCAGGACGGGAGCGCATAGGGTAATAGCTGAGGTCGTTGGCTAAAGAGTTGATGTAGCACTGAACATAGTGCGGTATCAATATGGTTCTGTTCGTCATTATCTTTGAAGAAAAAGAAACACGTTGTCACTGCCAAGCTTGAATCTTGTAAGTCATCATCAATGATCGATCTGGCCAGTACAGACTTGCCGCAGCCGGGGTCGGCTGACGCCCATAGAAGATCATTGCTGCTGCTCTCCCACCAGCGGATATATTCAGCGCTCTGTAGGGCCCATTGACAGGTTCCTTCTACCCTTTTTGGATTGATATTCTTTTGCTCCTCGTAGTTTGCAACCTTGAAAACTTGATGACAACGTTGTTGCTGATCTGTTAAAGATCTTGTTTTCTGCTCATTATGGTGTTGTTCTTGTTGATCGTATGCTCGGTCTAAGCGCTTATTGGTACCTTGAATTTCTTCTTTGAGTCCGGCTTATTATATAAGTCAGCTTCTTATCATTTAATATAGACCATTCAAAGATTCTACTTACAGCACATATCTACCACCAAATTTTCTTGCGACACTTGAGTTGTGGGTATATACCCTAACAGCTCCTTAGTATATGACGCCGCTGCCAAGGCCGCATATCCTTGCCACTGCTTATTCTTATGTGTATCGGCGTAATCACAGATTCCGCGAACAACAACACAAGGGAAGTCCATCATTAAGCCAGCTGCCTCCATCTCAAAGCACAAGGCCCCAGTGGCTAGCCTAAGCTGCTCGCGTGTATATCCATCCTTGATGACAGCATTTCCAGATGCAATAATACCATAGTGTGATTGTGGATCAGTGGTCTCGCGTTCACTTCGTGTTTCTTCCCATTCTGCCAGGCACCCATCACAAGTGCTCACAGTCGTAGGATGAATGTGTTCGAATTTGAAAAGCCGGTCTTCTTGTGGTCGGTCAAAGGCCTTTCGAGTACGTGCCGTTCTACTGATCGCCTTGAGGAGAAATTCAGGATAGCAAGGATCATCCGTGAGCTCGGTGGCCCTCATCAAGTTGGTTGCTGCTAATAGTGCCCTAGGGGGGCTATTTAAAGAGCCAGTTCGATGAAATTCTCCGCTCGTACTAACTTTGCCCATATCGTATTGAAGCACTCCGCCAGAAGTGCCTTCCGGGCAGCTAATCACAACATCCCCAAGCCGAATATCATGACCCGCCGACGGAATTCCACCGCCAACGCCAACCATCAATCCGACCCGTAGAGATTTCGAAAAGGTGCGAACCATGTTATTTG